>NC_045427.1:100278459-100885959 GCF_902635505.1 Sarcophilus harrisii
ACTTTGTACAAAATATCAGCAACACTCTTCTCAGCAACATAAAGATATAAGACAAGTACAAAGGACTTATGAAAGAAAACCAGAAAAAGAATTTATGCACTCTAAATTCAGATTGAAGCATATTTTACTCTTGTGTTTTTATTCTTCTGATCTATTTCATTTTCCACACTGTTATTTATATGAAAATATTTTACATAATGATATTTTTAAACTATGCCAAACTGCCTCTCATCTCTGGATCTTTGGAACTAAAAGTCTTTTAAAAGTAAATGCTACAGGGGGCAGATCCAAGATGGTAGAGAAGGCACACTCAACTTTCTAAGCTCCTCTCCTACCCTCACAACCAACATTTAATTCAGTCTCAAAAATAATACTCGAGTGGTAAAACCTATGAAGACTAGAAATACAACTCACTAGCCAAAGAAAATCTGGAATTTGGTCAGAAAAGGTTTGTCCTGAGGAGCTGGGGAGATCAGTGCAAGCAGGGAATGAAGTAGAGGTAAGCATATTGTGCAGACAGGGCGGGAGTGGTCTCTGTGGTTAGAAAATTACAGAGATGACACTGGCATAGACCGATTGCTCTGCAAAAAAAGTATATCAGCAGAGAAGCCATTCTAAAAAAATGCCAGATCCTCACAAGGTCTGGCTGTATGCGCCCCAAACCAGAAGTGACAGCATAGATCACAGCACAATCTTGCAGCCCCAACCCACAGTATGGGGCTTTTCCTTGGGGCGGTTGTGAATCTGCATGGCAGGGGGCCACACCCTGGGGCAGCCTCTAATCTGCACAGCATTGGATTCGGCCTGGGGCGATAGAACTTTCTCAGTGCAATTTGCTTCTGGGCAGAGACACTTCCCTGTGTGAACAGGGATATTCGCTGGTCAGCCACTAATACCCACAGCCCTCTTGGGGGCTTTAGCCTCAGATAGTGACACTTTCACTGCTTAGTCTCTAGCCTTAGGGCAGTCCCTAAATCACACAGCGGGGTTCTCCACTGGGCACTTCCCTAGCTCAATCATGCTGAATCACTTCTGGTTAGGGGAGGGGGAACTTTTTACCCAGAGCACTCCCATACCTCACTGCCTGAAGCCTGTTCATATGTTTCCCTGCTTTGCAGAGGAAGCTGGTAACCCCCTTGCCCTGAAAGCAGACCCTAAAGTCATTAAAAAAATGAGTAAAACAATCAAAAGGACTATTGATAGCTTCTATACAGGAAAAGAGCAGGTTTGCAAACCCAAGGAGACTAATAGCAAACAGTCTCCTGACAATACCCTAAAGGGGAATTTTACCTGTCTCCATTTGCATAACACTCTCCTAGAAGAGACCATTAAAAGTCTCGAAAAAGAGTTAGAATAAAAATGGGGAAAGGAAAGAGAAGCTTTACAATAAAGTAACAACTTCCTCAAATATGAATGGAAAAGATAAAAAATTTCCAGGAAGTGCAGGGAAACAGAATTTGTGAATTAGAAAAAGTAAAAAAATCTCAGGAAAGTAGAATTTGTGAATTGGAAAAGACAAAGAATTTGCAAGAAAGTAGGATCTCTGAGTTGGAAAAAGAAAATAATTAACTTAAAAAAAATTAGTGAAATGGAAAAAAATTCCATAGAGCAAAACAGCTCATTTAAAAACTCAATTGGACATATACAAAAAGAAATAAAAAAAGCTAATGAAGAAAATAATTCAATAAAAGTCAGAACTGAACAAATAGAAACTAACAATCCATTGAGACAGCAAGAATCAGTCAAGCAAAATCAAAAAATGATAAATTGGGGAAAAAACCATGAAATATCTACTTGGAAAAATGACAGACTTGGAAAATAGATCTTGGAGAGATAATCTGAGAATTACTGGACTTTCCAAAAAATATGATAGAAAAAAGAGTTTAGATACCATTTTACAGGAAATCATCAAAGAGAAATGTCCAGAGATAATAGAACCAGAAGGTAAAATAGGCATTGAAAGAATTCATTGAACACCTTCTGAAAAAGACCCTAAAATAAAAACTCCAAGCAATATTGTGGCCAAATTTCAGAAGTATCAGGTTAAGAAATATATATATATATATATATATATATATTAAATTTCCTAGCTTTTTATTTACAAGTTATATGTACGTGTAATTTTACAACATTGACAGTTGCCAAATCTTTTGTTCCAATTTTTCCCCTCCTTCCCCCCACTCCCTGCCCTACATGGCAGGATGACCAGTAGATGTTAAATATATTAAAGTATAAATTAGATACACAATAAATATACATTACCAAACTGTTACTTTGCTGTACAAAAAGAATTGGACTCTGAAATATTGTACAATTAGCCTATGAAGGAAATCCAAAATGCAGGCAGACAAAAATATAGGGATTGGGAATTCAGTGTAATGGTTCTTAGTCATCTCCCAGAGTTCTTTCGCTGGGAGATAGCTGGGGATAGCTGGTTCAGTTCATTACTGCTCCATTGGAACTGATTTGGTTCATCTCATTGGTGAAGATAGCCAGGTCCATCAGAATTGATCATCATATAGTATGGTTGTTGAAGTATATAATGATCTCCTGGTCCTGCTCGTTTCACTCAGCATCAGTTTGTGTAAGTCTCTCCAGGCCTTTCTGAAATCATCCTGTTGGTCATTTCTTACTGAACAATAATATTCCATAATATTCATATACTACATTTTATTCAGTCATTCTCCAATTGATGGGCACCTATTCAGTTTCCAGTTTCTGGCCACTACAAAGAGGGCTGCCACAAACATTCATGCACATACAGATCCCTTTCCCTTCTTTATGATCTCTTTGGGATATAAGCTCAGTAGTAACACTGCTGGATCAAAGGATATGCCCAGTTTGATTGCTTTTTGAGCATAGTTCCAAATTGCTCTCCAGAATGGATGAATGTAGTCACAATTCCACCAACAATGAAACGGTGTCCCAGTTTTCCCACATCCCCTCCAACATTCCACATTATCTTTATATTTCCCTGTCATTCTAGCCAGTCTGATAGGTGTGTAGTGGTGTCTCAGGGTTGTCTTAATTTGCACTTCTCTGATTAAATTTTTTTTTATTTAATAGCCTTTTATTTACAGGTTATATGCATGGGTAACTTTACAGCATTAACAATTGCCAAACCTCTCTGATTAAAAATTACTTGGAGCATCTTTTCATATGGCTAGAAATAGTTTCAATTTCTTCATCTGAGAATTGTCTGTTTATATCTTTTTACCATTTATCAATTGGAGAATGGCTTGATTTCTTATAAATTAGAGTCAATTTTCTATATATTTTGGAAATGAGTCCTTTATCAGAACCTTTGACTGTAAAAATATTTTCCCAGTTTATTGCTTCCCTTCTAATTTTGTATGCATTAGTTTTATTTGTACAAAAAATTTTAGTTTGATATAATTGAAATTCTCCATTTTGTGATCAGTAATGATTTCTAGTTCTTCTTTGGTTATAAATTCCTTATTCTTCCAAGGTCTGAGGGGTAAACTATCCTGTGTTCCTCTAATATATTTATAATCTCATTCTTTATGCTTAGCTCATGAACCCATTTTGACCTTATCTTGGTGTCTGGTGTTAAGTGGGGGTCGATGCCTAGTTCTGCCACACTAATTTCCAATTTTCCCAGAAATTTTTGTCAAACAGTAAGTTCTTATCCCAAAAGCTGGGGTCTCTGGCTATGTCAAACACTGGACTGCTATATTTATTGACTGTTTTGTCCTTTGAACCTAACCTATTCCACTGATAAACTTATCTTTTCTTTAGCCAATACTAAATGGTTTTGGTAACTGCTGCTCTATAATATAATTTTAGATCTGGTATAGCTAAGCCACCTTCATTTGATTTTTTTTTTCATTAATTCCCTTGAAATTCTTGACCTTTTGTTTTTCAATATGAACTTTGTTGTTATTTTTTCTAGGTCATTAAAATAGATTTTTGGGAGTCAATTGGTATAGTGCTAAACAAATAGATTAGTTTAGGTAATATTGTCATCTTTATTATATTTGCTAGCCCTATCAAAGAGCATTTAATATTTTTCCAATTGGTTAGATCAGACTTAATTTGTGTGAAAAGTGGTTTGTAATTTTGCTCATAAAGTTTCTGATTTTCCCTTGGCAGATAGATTCCTAAATATTTTATATTATCAGTAGTTACTTTAAATGGAATTTCTCTTTGTAACTCTGACTGTTGGATTTTGTTATATTTTGATATATAAGAATGCTGATGACTTATGTGGGTTTATTTTATAACCAGCAACTTTGCTAAAGTTGTGGATTATTTCTAATAACTTTTTAGTAGAATCTCTGGGATTCTCTAAGTATACCATCATGTCATCTGCAAAGAGTGATAACTTGATTTCCTCATTGCCTACTCTAATTCCTTTAATCTCTTTCTCAACTCTTATTGCCAAAGCTAACATTTCTAATACAATATTGAATAGTAATGGTGATAGTGGGCAACCTTGTTTCATTCCTGATCTTATTGGGAATGGTTGCAATTTTTCCCCATTACATATGATGCTTACTGATGGTTTTAAATAGATGCTGCTGATCATTTTAAGGAAAAGTCCATTTATTCCTATACTCTCAAGTGTTTTTAATAGGAGTGGATGTTGGATTTTATCAAATGCTTTTTCTTCATCTATTGCGCTGATCATAAGGTTTTTGTTAATTTGGTTATTAATATGGCCATTATATTGATAGTTTTCCTAATATTGAACCAGCCCTGCATTCCTGGTATAAATCCTACTTGATCATAGTGTATTATCCTGGGGATGATTTTCTATAGTCTTTTTGCTAATATCTTATTTAAGATTTTAGCATCAATATTCATTATGGAGATTGGTTTATAATTTTCTTTCTCTGTTTTCAATCTACCTGGTTTAGGTATCAGTACCATGTCTGTGTCATAAAAGGAATTTGGTAGGACTTCTTCATTCCCTATTTTTATCAAATAATTTATATAGCATTGGGGTCAATTGTTCTTTAAATGTTTGGTAGAATTTACTTTCAATATTATTAATTTCTCCTTTTAATTTCAGATTTTCAAATTTAGTATTTGATTGGGGTTCTTAATTTGGTCTTTTTTTAGTTTTTTTAATTGCAAGCCCAATTCATTGATCTTCTCTTTCTCTGTTTTATTCAAGAAAGCCTCTAAGGATATAAAATTTCCTCTTATTACCGCTTTGGCTGCATCACACAAATTTTGGTATGATGTCTTATCATTGTCATTATCTTGAGTGAAATTATTAATTGTATCTATAATTTGCTGTTTCACCCAATCATTCTTTAAGATGAGATTGTTTAGTTTCCAATTACTTTTTGGTCTATTTACCCCTCACTTTTTGTTGAATGTAATTTTTATTGCATCGTTATCTGAAAAGAAAGCATTTACTATTTCTGCCTTCTTGAATTTAATTTTGAGGTCTTTATGTCCTAATATATGATCGTTACCCAAATCATGACACTTAACACTTTGAGTGCTCTAAAGCTTTATTCTGTGATATTTTTTCATTTTCTATATTATTTGTTTGCAGAACTTCATAAATGCCCAAGGGTTTAATTACCACTTATAAGAAACCTAACTAATCATTCTCTAATACTTTCTAGGATAAAATATAAATTCTTCTCTTCAGCATTTAAAACTCTTCACAACTATCCATCAACCTTTTTAGTCATTCTTATTGCTTACTATTCTTTAAACACATTACTCGATTTTCAATCTCTAGATCTTTGCACTGTCATTACCAGAATGTACCTCCTCTTCACCTTTATTTTTAAGAATGCCCAGACACTCTCAGTTTTTAGCTCATATCTCACATCTTTATGAGACAAATATCTCTTGTCACTTTCATGTCTGAGCTCAAGCTTCAACTTCTGTGAATATTTTCCTGACCCATCCATATGCTATTGTTTCCTCTTCCTTTCACCAATTACCTAATTTTTAGGCCTGTAAATGCATGTGTTTCCAATGATACAATTAAACCTCCCTGAGAACAAAATCTATTTTATTCTTCTTTATTCTCAGGATCTAGCACAATGCTAGGCACAATAATAAGTATTTAATAGGTTGCTATTGATGAGCTTGGTTTTTGCTTAACATCAAGTGTAGTACTCTTTTAGATAGTAGTTGCTTGATAAATATTTAATTCAATTGAATATAAGGCTAGAAAGGGAAAAGTTATTGAATTGTTGATTTCTAAACTGTTAACTTTTTTTCTTTTACAATTAACTCTTTTTGCCAAAAGGTTGACTCAGATTTTTGAATTTCATAGGAATAATGGGAGAAGAAACAAACTTTTCCAGTATCACTAGCACAGGGAAAGATTTTACTTTAGTTTAATTTAGTTTTTCCCTTACTGATTCCATTGCCAATAATAGAAAGAGGGCAATAATGGAGCAGTGAAAAAAGCACTGCATAGAAAATCATGAAAGCTGGAATTAAAATGCTAGATCATTAACCTTTGTAACACTGACCAGCCATAGTCTCTAAAGCTTTAGCATGCTTAGGTGTAAAATGAGATTATTAGATCTTATATCCTTTCCAAATAGAAATCTATGATTCCATGAACCCCTCTCAATCACCCCTACCCTAAAAGAAGCAAAAAAATGTCACAATTAATAAGAAATCCTCAGCCAAAGAAATGCTCTATAAAATACAAGTAAGGACTAGAATAAAAAATGAGCCAGTTATATTCAATTGTATTAATTGGGAACATATTATAGCCTAATAACATTAGCTAAATATTGGCTCATTAGGTAAAATTATTATCTAGCTTCTCTAATCATTATATAAAAAATTAAGAAGCTACTTTTTAGGTTTGCTGATTTTTGCTAACATTGGTCAAACTAATATGCAAGCCTAAGATCCAAGAACAACATTGTTCAAGGATTCTTTTGGTTTTCTGAAAAGGAAAATGTAATATGTCCTCCATTAGTCATGGGAGTTGCATTTGGCAGTTTACTGTAAGCATTAAAACCACAGCATTTAATTAATGTGCAGCCTGGTAGCAGCAGAAGAAAATGGACTAAACAGATACTGAAATCCCTCAAGATATAATTCTCCCCAAAAGAAAGCAGATCAGCAAACAGAGATGACAGGATGTGACAGAAAAAAAGCAACCCAAAAGCAGTGGGTTCTATTTTGCAATGCATGGCTCATTTCTCGAGTTTTCAGTTTCAGTTATACCCTCAAACGTGTACATTTATTAAAAAAAAAAGTCATGAGTTCAGCTGAACACATTTTCAAAAAAGGGCAAAAAAAGAAATAATGGCCTTCCAGATTGCCTGCAAATAACAATGGTGGCAGATAAGAAAAACTGAGAATTCCCTACAGATAATTAATGACAATCAAAAAAAAAAATTAAGTCTTCCCAATCATGGAATTTCAGAGTAAGAAGAAATCTCTGAGGCATTCTTACCCATGTTGTATGAAATTCATCTGTGAAAGTCAGCTCCCCTAAGCCAAGCTTGATGGAGAACCTACGGAGAAACAGTCTTTACTTGTATTTTATAGTTCCTTTGGCTGAAGATGTAATGAGCTGAGGCTTGAGTTGATGCACTGAGGTCCCAAGCACATGAGGCTAAATAGTAATTGGACTATACTCTATTAATATACATGCATGAATAAAGAACGGTCCCCGCCCACTCTCTGTGCAAGTCCTGATGTGTTGTATAGGAAATGACGATTTTGGTGGGTGGAGGCAGAGAGACAGGAAGAGAGGCTGGGAGAGATTGGGCCTGGGTTCTATTATGGTAGCGGCTGGTTGTGTGGCTTCTGGTCTAGTTAGCTTCTTGACTCAGCTGCACACATTGCTATTGCCCATTCTCTTCCACCTCCAATCTTTCTTCACTGAGAATAAAGATTGACAATTTTCCCCTAATCTGAATTCCTGACTCCGGCTGATTTTAAAATATGCGGTCTTCACATGAAAATATTTTAATTAGTTATTATTTTTACTTCATTTAAAATAGGGACCATGGAAAGATAGGGGTTCATGGAATCATAGATTTATATTTAGGAAGGGTTTGAGATCTAATCCAGGCCTCTCGTTTTACACACAAGCATGCTGAAGATCATAGAGCCTGTGACTTGCCTTGTGTTACAAAGGTATTTTAATGATCCAGAATTTTAAATCCAGGAGGTGATGGGTAAAAATCCAAAGCTTATAGAAGACACATCTATTGCCTTCATAGAGGAACTAATATAGACAAAGGATAGGACATAAGTGAAAATAAATATATTGGGAAATTTTGTTGCTGGTGTGAAATCATAATAAAACTGGATATGGGGGCAGGTAATTAAGAGCCAAGATGGTGGAGAGGACACACGTTTCTCTCTGAGTTCTCCTACTACCCTCATACAAATTATGAAATTCAGCCTCTGAAATAGTGCTTAAATATTGGGAATGCAGCAAATTACCAGCAGAGATAATTTTGAAGATCACCAGAAAAGGTTTGTTTTGATTGGGTGCAGGAGGAGGTCAGGTGCAGACAGGGAGGTAGAGAATGGAGGCCAGCACACACTGAGCAGACTGGGGGTAGGGTGCAGTCTCCATGGGACAGAGAATCTACATGGAGGACTCTACCACAATGTTGGCTACTCTGCCTTGGTTGCAAGCCAGTAGATCAGCAGAGAAGTTATAAAACATCCAACACAAATGCAAAAAGTAAAGAGTGAAGCCTAAAGTGTGGGACTCTCATTGTACTTGGTCACACCCACTGGCACCAACAGTGATTCAGTGCTATTCCAGCACACCCACTGCCATGTCTGGGTGTCTGTAGATAAAGTTTGGAACCTTATTGCCCTAAAAGCAGATCCCAACTTTTTTTTAAAAAATAGTAAAAATCCAAGTGAGCTCTAATTGTAGACAGCTTCTATAATGAAAGAGAAGAAATTTCAAACCCTGAGGAGACAAAAAGCAGATTGTCTCCAGGTGAAGCTCCAAAAGGTAATATAATTGATCCTCATCACACAAGGCTCTCCTAGAAAAAATTATAAAGGATGTTAAAAGAGAACTAGAAGAAAAATGGGGAAAGGAAAGGAAAACTCTGCAAGAGAATCTGGGAAAGTCATATAACTCATTAAAAGAAAGAATTGATAAAGTGGAAAAAGAAAACAACTGCCTTAAATGTGATGGAAAAGGTAAAGAAGTCCCAGGAAAAAAGAACTTGTGAATTGGAAAAAGTAAAGAACTACTGGGAAAAGAGAATTTTTGAACTGGAAAAAGAAAATAACTCTTTTTTTAAAATTGTGAAATGGAAAAAAAATCCCATACAACAAAACAACTCATTTAAAAACTCAATTGGACAAATATAAAATCAAGTTGAAAAAGTAAATTAAGAAAACAATTCATTAAAAATCAGAACTAAACAAATGGAAATGAATGGCTCAATGAGACATCAAGAATCAGTCAATCAAAACCAAAAAAAAAAAATGAAAAAAATAGGAAAAATGTTAAAAACTTACTTGGGAAAACAACAAACCTGGAAAATGGATCTACAGATATCTCTAAAAATTATTGGATTCCCTGAAATGCATGATGAAAAAAGAGCATAGACACTATATTTCAGGAAATCATCAAAGAGAACTAGCCAGATGTCATAGAATCAAAAAGTAAAATAGCCATTGAAAGAATTCATCAAAAACTCCTGAAAGAGTTTACAAAAACTCCCCAAAGTGGCTAAATTTCAGAACTATAATACCAAGGAAAAAATATTATAAGCAGTCAGAAAAAACATTCAAATACAGAGGAGCCACAATATATAGTTTATTCTTGGGTGCATTCCAAGTTCCTTCACTTTTTGGAATATTCGATTCCAGGCCCTTCAATCTTTTGAAGGGGAAGCTGCTAGGTTCTGAGTAATCCTTATTGTGGTTCCTCAGCATTTTAATTGTTTCTTTCTAGCTGCTCGTAATATTTTTCCTTGGTCTGATAGTTCTGAAATTTAGCCATGATAGTCCTTGGGGTTTTAATTTTGGGGTCTCTTTCAGGAGGTGTTTGATGAAATCTTTTGATGGCTATTTTACCTTTTGATTCTATGACATCTGAACAGTTGTCTTTGATGATTTTCTGAAAAATACTGTCTAGACTCTTTTTTTCATCATGGATTTCAGAGTCCAATAATCCTTAGATTATCTCTCCTATATCTATTTTCCAGGTCAGTTGTTTTCCCAATTTGATATTATACATTTTTTTTCCATTTTTTCTTTTTTTTTTTTTGGTTTTGCTTGACTGATTGTTGTTATCTCATTGAGTCATTCATTTCCATTTGTTCAGTTCTGAATTTTAGTACATTTTTTTCTTCATTTTTTACTTCTTTTTGTGTTTGTCCAATTGAATTTTTAAATGAGTTGTTTTTTTTCCCCTATGAATTTTTTTTTCCATTTCACAAATTCTGTTTTTAAGGAGTTATTTTCTTTTTCTTTTTCATAAATTCTGTTTTTCTGGGAGTTCTTTTCTTTTTCCATTTTATCAAATCTATCTTATAATGAGTTAATACTTTTTTCCAAACCCTCTTGCAAAGTTTTCATTTCTTTTCCCCATTTTTCTTCCAGATCTCTTTTCAGATCCTTTTTAATTTCTTCTAAGAGATACTTGTGTGCTGGAGACTAAGTTATATCACCTTTTGGGGCTTCATCTGGAGGCAATCTGCCTTTAGTCTCCTCAGGGTTTGATATATGTTCTTCTCTTTCACTATAAAATTTGTCTATAGTCAGAGTTCTCTTTCCTTTTTTACTCATTTTTTAAAAAAGTGTTAAGTTCTGCTTTTAGGGCAGGGGATGTTTTTTTAAGCTTCCTTTATAAACAGCCATGGCTGTGCTGGATCAGTGCTGACTCACTCCGGTGCTGGGTGGGCATGGCCAGGTCCTCTGAGATTCTGGTGATTTGGGATTCACTCTTTACTTTTTGTGTTTGTGTTGGATGTTTTCTAACTTCTCTGCTGATCTACTGGCTTGCAGCCAGGACAGAGTACCCAACACTGCTTCTGCAGTTTCCTCCCCATAGATTCTCCCCCAGATGGAATCTGTACCACCTCTTAGATTCAGCACCACTCAAGGACTCTGTATTTTCTATGCTGGCATTTGTGCTTAGCTTCTTTTGCTGTCTGCCTCCCTCCCATTTCCAATTGAAACACCTTTTCTGTCAATCTTTGAAATTAACTTTGCTGGTAATTTGTTGAACTCCCAATGTTCGTGGGTTCTGCTAGTCCAGAATTAATTCAGAAGCTGGATTTGCTAATTAGTCTGAGGGTTGTAGAAGAAGGTCAGAAAGAAACGTGTGTCATCTTTGCCATCTTGGCTCCGCCCAAGCTTTTTTAAGAATACTTTTGAGGAACCTAGTTCTATCCTAAAGGCTAGTACAGTAGACCCTTATTATCACATTTTGACCATGTGTTTAGTGTTCTTACCATCTTTAGGTACTAACAGTTCCCAATATTAACCTGTTGTTGCTGCTGCTGCTGCCATCACCTCCAAAGCCCAAATGCTATTTCTATGGAGCTAAAGTCCCAATTTAACCCCATTCCAGTGGCCACAGATCCCCCTTTCAGGCCTACTAAATTGTTCAGGGCTGTAAATGCCTGTAAATGTAAATGCATGTAAATGTTACTTTTTTGCTTTCACTGATTTTCAAAACTATTTGGTATTGGCTAAAAAAATAGAAAGGTAGATCAATGGAAGAGTAGACATAAAATTTAAAGTAACAGATATAATAACCTTATATTTGACAAACTTATGAACTTAAATAAGTATAAGAATTCATTATTTGGGAAATTTGGGGAAAAACTGGAAAGCAATATGGCAGAAATTGAGCAAAGACCAATATCTTATAAGGTCAAAGAAAACTAGAAGAACATGGAAATCAGACTTATGGAAATATGAATAAATAAGAGACAGAGAACAAGGAGTAAAATGGATATTTTTGATTACATTGCATTACATGATTACATTATGTTATATGCATTTAAAAGATTTTTTATAATAATGAAATAATATAAATGTGCCAGTGTCAAAAAGAAAGTAGAAAACTGGAGAAATTTTTTATGGATATTTTCTCAAATAAAAGTTATATATCTCAAATATTTAAAGAAATTTGCCAAATCTATAAGAATTTGAGTAATTCCTCAATTGATATATGATCAAAGGATATAAGTAGGCAGTTTTATAATGAAGAAATATCCTACTCAGAATCTGATTTGATGTCCTTTTAAAAAGATTTTAGAAGGTTGGGTTGGAAAAGCTCAGTAGAAATGTCTATTTTACTATACCATTTTGATTCTACTTCTCTGATAACTTTTGTCCAAATATGAGTTACCCCAAAGGGCCTCTGATGTTGCTTCTAATCTGAATTCTGGACCACTTCATAGAATTATCAGGAAGGAAGAATTTTTAGGTTAAATATTATCTTAAATTTATTTATCCCTAGGGTTTTATGTCATATTCATTTGCAAATATCTCCCTAACCTTTCCTTATCTATTAAAATACTTTTTAAAATTTTCCAAAATTACATGTAACAATTATTAACATTATATTTCTTTTACATTTCTTAATTTTGGATTCTCTCCCTCCCTCATTGAAAAGGTAAGCAATTTGACATGTTATGCATAGGTGGTCATGAAAAGCATATTTCTATGTAAGGCATGTTATAAAAGAGCATACAAAAGAAAAAGAAAGTAAAGAAAAAGTATGCTTTTATCGTCGTTCAGATTTCATCAGTTACTTCTCTGGAGATGGATAGAATTTTTCACCATGAATCTTGCAGAATTGTCTTGAATAATTGTACTACTAAGAATAGCTAAGTCATTAACAGTCGATCATCATACAATATTTTTTACTGTGTACAGTGTTCTTCCATTTCTATTCATTTCACTTTGCATCAGTTTTTGTAAGTCTTTACAGATTTTTTCTGAGAGTATCCTGCTTGTCAGCTCTCATAGCACAATAGTATTCTATCACAAGCACATACCTCAACTACTTTATCCATTAATCAGTTATTGGACCCCACGTCAATTTCCAATTGTTTTGCCACTGCAAAGAGTTGCTATAAGTATTTTTCTTCACAGAGGTCTTTTTCTTTTTTTTTTTTTTTGCTTTTTTATTTCATTGGCATACAGACCTAGTAGTGATAAAAGATATGCATGGTTTTATAACCCTTTGTACATAATTCCAAAGTGCTCTGCAATTTGAAACAGTATACCATGTATTCCAATTTTCCCAAATATCTTCCAACATTAGTCATTTTCCTTCTCTGTCATTTTAACCAATTTGATAGGTGTGTGGTGGTAACTCAGAGTTGTTTTGATTTGTAATTATCTTTTCAATAATGATTTAGAGCACTTCTTCATATGACTATAGATAGTTATTATTTCAATAATTTCAATAATACTGTCTATTAATATCCTTTCACTAATTATTAATTGATGATTTGCTCTTATTTTTATAAATTTCATTCAATTCTCCAATTATATGAAAAATTATGTCTTTGAGAAAATTGCTACAATTTTTTCCAGTAATCATTACTTTGTATTTCCCTCCACTCTATTCCCCCTCCTCCTTGTTTATCCTATTCTCTCCTTGCCACTTTTTTTATTCTCAAATGTGTTCTTATGCCTTTTCCCAACTACTTTCCTGTATGGTAAGATAGATATGTATGCACAGCTAATTGCATATTGTTCCCTCTTTGAAACAATTCAGATGAAAATAAAGTTCACATGTTCCCCCACAACTCCCCTTCTTCTTCTTCACTGTAAAAGCTCTTTCATGCCTCTTTTATGTCAGATAATTTACCCCTATTCTATCTCTCCTTTTCTCCTCCCAATGCAATCTTCTTTCTCAGCCCTCAATTTTATTTTTCTAGATAATTATCCCATATTGCTCAATTCTCATCTTTGCTTTCTGTCTGTATATAAGTTCTTAATTCCCTTAATAATAAGAAAGATTCTAACAGGTCCCAAGTATGATTTTCTCACATAAGATGAAGTAATTAAATGCCTTATCATTTCTCTTATCTGTTTATCTTTTTATGCTTTTCTTGAATCATGCATTTGAAAGTCGGATTTCCTATTCAGCTTTGGTCTTTTCATAAAGAATTCTTAAAAGTCCTCTACTTCCTTGAATATTTTTTTTTTTCCTTGAAAGATTATACTCAATGTTCTGGGGTGACTGATTGTTGACTGTAATTTTAGCTCCTTTGCTCTCCAGATTTCTAAGCCCTTTTATTATTTTATTACATAAACTGTTAAATCTTTTGTTATTAAAACTTTAGCTCCACAATATTTGAATTGTTGATTTTTGGCTGCTTGCAATATTTTCTCCTTGACTTGGATCCTCTATACTGTGGCTAGAATACTCGTAAGAGATTTCATGGTGGGATCTCTTTCAGAAGATCACTCGATTTGAAATAAAAAATTCCTTGTTTGATCATGGTTTTCAGATGGTCTAATAATTTTTAAATTCCATTTTCTCAATCTATTTTCCAGATCATTTGTTTTTCCAATGGGATATTTCATATTTTCTCCTATATTTTATTCTTTTTATTTTGTTTTATTAATTCTTAATGTCTCATAAAATCATTATTTAAATAATTGCTTTCTTTAGTGAGCTTTTGTACCTCCTTTTCCATTTGGCAAATTCTACTTTCAAGGTGTTCTTTTGACTCATTGGATTTTACCATTTAGTTTGTTATGGTTTTTTTTCATGATAAATCATATTTCTTTCCTTTGTTTATTGCTCATTTTTTCTGATTTCTTTGTTCATCACTATTATTTATATTCATTTTTATATTTTATTTAAACCAAACAGAACAAGAAAAAGAGAAAAGGAATATAAGACAAAATCAAACATAAGAGAACATTGTAGAAGAAATTATATTCATGAATGTCCATTTTTTCTTTACTTCCTTATAAATTATGCTTTTGTTCTCTTCTGTGCACCTTGTTTTTATCTTAATTCCACAAATCTTTCTTTTGAGTTACCCTATTGTTGATATGAATCTTAAACATATAGTGTACATCTCCCATGTTAAAAAAAAAACATAAAACAACAAAAACATCAAAAAAATTGTCCATTTTGAGTTTGTTGAAATTCATCTTTGATATTGGCTCTCATATGTCAAATCTTCTATTAAGTTCGGGTTTGGTTGATAGAAAGTCCTGAAAATCTACAAGTTCATTGAATATCCATTTTTTCTTGTTCAATATTATGAATAAGTTTACTAGATATAATATTTTTACTTGCAAGCCTAGTCTCTTGAATGTCACTAAATATAATTCTAAGACCTGTGATCTTTTCTTGTAACTGCTGATAAGACTTGTATAATTTTAATTATAGCTCCAGCATATTTGAATTTTTTCTTGTTTCTTGCAAAATTTTCTCTTTGATCTCTGGTTTTTGAAATTTGGCAATCATATTCTTGTGTGTTTTCCACAAAGGATCTCTTTAAGGTGGTGATTGGTAGATGGTTTCTCTTTCTATTTTCCCCTCATGTTCTATCAACCAAGAACAGTTTTCTTGCATTATTTCCTAAATTATTGCATCAAGGTTCTTTTTTTCTTAGTTACAACATTTAGGTTGTTCAATTATTATTATATTTTTTCTTCTTGGTCTGTTCTCGAGATATGTTGTTGTTCTTATAAGATATTTCACATTTTATTCAATTTTCTCATCCTTTATAATGATTTTTTTTATTTCTTAGTTTCTCATAGCTTTATGAGTTTCCTCTTGTCCAATTCTAATTTTCAAAGAATTATTTTCATCTTTGAGACTGTATCTCCTTTTCTAGTTGGTTAACTTTTTTTTTCATAATCTTGTTTTTCTTGGATAGTTTTTTGTTGTTGTTTGTTTTTCCTCAATGTAATTTGATTTTTTTTTTACTTTCATTATAAATGCTTTCTGGGCAGGGAGGCATTTCATGGTATTCTTTGGGTTAGAATCTTTTTTATTTTTTTTACTTCAGGGTGCTCTCTGAAGATAATCCCGGTCTTCCCTGTTCCCATAATAGATTTCCATGGTGGGGTTCTTTCTTCTTTGCCAGTTCATTTTTTTTCTTAAGAAGTATTAGTTTAAGCACCTTTCATCATGAGGTGGGGAGATGGTGTCTCAAGCTTCCCTTTAGTATTCCCCTCTGGAACCCCCAATCAAGAACTCTACTTTCCAGCAAAAGCCCACAGTCAGAAGCATCCCTATCCCACTGTCTCTGCCCTCACCAGATGCTGGTTTCTTCTCCCCCAGGAGAAGGCCTGATGATCCCAATCAATTAATATTCACTCAGTTTTTCTACATTCACACCCCAACCCCAGAAACATGTGAAGGGGTGAAAGTGTCTGTGGTTGAAGTCCCAACCACTCCCAACTCACCCCAGTGTCCCCATTTAGTGTTTAATCAGAGCTGGCCAGGAGGTATTTGTGCTTCATATAAATTAATCCTAGTCTGGGGTCCTTCTTCAGATTTTGGTGGGCTGTATCAGGAGGTTTCATTCTGCACCAAAATCTTGATTTGTCATCAGTCTATGTTTGCTGTAAGGCAAATTTTTTTTCTATTTGTGAATGGAATTTGGAGACCTCGAAATTTACCAACTTACTCTGCTATCTTCCCAGAATCCTCCCCTTGGTTTGTCTTTAAGGTATTTTCTCCATTATTTTTGTGCCTCCTTTACCAAGCTATTTCAGGATTGTCTTTCATTACTCTCATTTTCCTTTGCAATTTTTTTAAATTAGTTTCACTTGATTTTAAAAATCTTTTTTGAGCTCTTCCCTGGCCAGAAAACAATTCACATTATTCTTTGAGCATTGGATATAGCAGTTTTGACTTTGTTGTCTTAAGAATTTGTTTTGCTCTTCCCTGTCATTATATTAACTTTTTATATGCTAGATAGTTTTCTGCTGTTTGGCCATTTATCTGGTCAATTTCTTGACATTTATCTCTATTCTAAAGTGGGATTCTGCTTCCAGAGTGGACAGGGCACTGTTCTAAGCTTCAGAGTTTTGTGCAGCTATTTTCATAGAAAAATGTTTTTCTATGAGCCAAGTTTTTGGCTTTTCTAAGGTGGTATGATCTAGGGAGAGGTATGTTTACTACTTCCCTGTACTGGTAACTGGTCTGTAAGTGCCTCCATACAATTTTTCACAGCTTGGAACTGTCACCAGGGCACCTGCTGTTGGCAACAATTATGGTGTTCTAGTCCCTTGTTGGGACAGAACTAGGACTGAAATCTGGATCTTCCTATAGGCAATGCAACAGAATCATGACCCCATTGCCAGCAAAGGAACCCCATTAGCTTCTGAACAGTTGTCCTATCTTTTTACCATCTGTGGACTGAGAAGTCTGGAAACTACCATTGCTTCACTGATTTAGTCACTCCCAAGACTTACTACTGTTTTTCTGGGACACAGACTGCCTTGTACTGAGCTCTAATCTCAGCCTATCTCAACAACCTTTCTTGCCAAAATCTTAAGTTGTCTTAGGCTAGAAGATTGTTTTACCTCTCCATTTCTGGCTTCTGCTGGTACAGAATTTGGTTTGAGGCACTATTTAATGTTTTTGAAGCATTTATCAGTGAATCTCTGTCTTTTTTCCTCCATTTTGTTTTTTCTCCCACACAAGAAAAACTTTATACATGAATGATGAACAGGCAAAGCAAAGAACAAAGAGGAGGGAAGGAAAGATGAAAAAAGTAAGGAACAAATAAAGGGAAAGAGGGAAGGAATCAAGAAATGTAATTTCAGCTTATTATATGATAAATATTAAAGATATGCAAGCAAAGTCAGCTCCTACATTAAAGGTACTTATATGGTAAAAAGAAGAGATAATACATAGAGAAGGTCCTAACAAAGGATCAGAAAATTTTATTGAGAAACTTACAGTGATAGTGAGGTGGAACCATAAAAGAGTTTATTCAAACACCCTTTCCAGGAGCAATAGCATAATTGACTTGATTATAGTTAACTTAAAAGAGAGATGGAGGCACATAACTGATAACAAAGTTACCTTAAGATGGCTAGACAGTACAATAAAACACAGCTGGAAAAGGGGCAGATGTAATACGCAACTGACACAACCAACAATAAGACTACCAGGATGGAAGTATCAGATATTAAAGTACTAAATCCTCTAGGGTATGTTTTCTGAGTGAAGCAATAAGAAGATGGGGGAAATATGGATAGGAAGAAAAGCATGTCTGGAGTCAGACCTAAAGTAGAGTGTTCATTATACACACCTGATAAAGAATCCTACAACATGCCTAGCACATAATCATCCAACTTCTGGTTGAAGACCTCCAAGAAGAAGGAATTAATGCTTTCCACATCAACCCATTCCTTTTTTGATAGATCTAATTTATTAAAAAGACATTTTTGTTTGTCTTGTTTTTTTCCTGAAATCAAGTCCTTTGTGTGTTCTTGAAAACTGTAATCCTGACATTGCTCCCCAAACTTCCCATCTCTAGGTTAAATGTGCCCAAGTTCTTCAAGCTATGTTTTTACAGATTTTGAAGTTGATTTCTTGATGCCTAATTTAAGAATTTACATTTAGGTCAAAAGATATGAACAGACAATTCTCAGATGAAGAAATTGAAACTATTTCTAGCCATATGAAAAGATGTCCCAAGTCATTATTCATCAGAGAAATGCAAATTAAGACTACTCTGAGATTCCACCACATATCTGTCAGATTGGCTAGAATGACAGGGAAAGATATGGTGGAAATTTTGGAGGGGATGTGGGAAAACAGGGACACTGATACATTGTTGGGGGAATTGTGAATACAACCAGACATTCTGGACAGCAATTTGGAACTATGCTCAAAAAGTTATCAAACTGTGCATAGCCTTTGATCCAGCAGTGTTACTACTGGGCTTATATCCCAAAGAGATCTTAAAGAAGGGAAAGGGATCTGTATGTGCAAGAATGTTTGTGGCAGATCTCTTGGTAGTGGCCAGAAACTGGAAACTAAGTGGATGCCCATCAATTGAAGAATGGCTGAATAAATTATGTTATATAAATATTATGGAATAGTATTGTTCTGTAGGAAATGACCAGCAGGATGATTTCAGAAAGGCCTGGAGAGACTTATATGAACTGATGCTGAGCGAAATAAGCAGGACCAGAAGATCATTATATATTTCAACAACAATACTATATGATGATCAATTCTGATGGACATAGCCCTCTTCAACATGAGATGAACCAAATCAGTTCCAATAGAGCAGTAATGAACTGAACCAGCTACACCTAGTAAAAGAACTCTGGGAGATGACTATGAACCAGTACATAGAATTCCCAGTCCCTCTATTTTTGTCCACCTGCATTTTTGATTTCCTTTACAGGCTAATTGTGCACTATTTCAGAGTCTGTTCTTTTTGTACAGAAAATAACTGTTTGGACATGTATACATATATTGCATTTAACTTATACTTTAATGTATTTAACATGTATTGGTCAACCTGCCATCTGGGGAAGGGATGGGGGAAAGGAGGGGAAAAGTTGGAACAAAAGGTTTTGCAATTGTCAGTGATGAAAAATCACCCATGCATATATCTTATAAATAAAAAGCTATAATAAAAAAATTACATTTAACCATCTTTCATCTTATTGAGCTTCTGTCCAATTTGCTTCCCTCTAAAATTCTTTGGGATTCACTCTTTCATCTAGGCTGTTAGCTGTCCTTCCTATCTTTGTGTCATCTGTTACTGTGATTAGGAAAACATTTATTCATATCACTAATAAAATGATAAACATCATGGGTCAAAAAGTATTGAAGTTTTTTTACTGCTTTATAAGCTGCTGTATTAAAGGAATATTCTTTGAATGTGGACATTCAATCATTCTAATTGTTATATAATCTAATCACCATATATTTTAGAATTTGTCAGGAATCAAAATCAAAATCACTCACAAAATCAAAGATTTAATTCTCTTTCTCTCTCTCAGCAGTTGTGTTCTTATAGTAATAGGTGACTATAATGTTTATATAGTAAGAGGTGAATATAATGATTAGATAGACGGACATAATTAAAAAACAAAATTATAGAATGATCACACTGATATGATGTTGCTTATCTCTAGACATGATTCTAAGAGAACAAATCACAAAAGGTTTTGAAGTAAAATCATAATTTCCTTAAATGTTATTAGGCATTAAATTCCTTTCCTTTCTAATGTTTACACATCATTTAACCTATTATTCTGCTTTTACATTTTATAACTTACATTGTTCAGTTTTTTTAAACATCAGTTAAATTCAATTAAAAACACTTATTGAATAGCTACTATATTCCAGACACTGTGCTAAGCTCTAAGCATACAAAAAGAGGCAGAGCTCAGCCGTCAAGGAGCTTATAATCTAATGGCTTTAGGAGCTAAATAAAATTGTAATTTATATTGTGATAACTAAAGCTCAATAAACTTATTTGTTTAAACAGAAAATAGAATTCTCTGTCCATTTCTTGATTCAGAGAAATCTTGTTCCAGTAATACTGATAGATTAAATGATGAAAAGTGTGGCACCAGCCACAAGTTATTGCAAATGCATGGAAAAGGCTCATCTGGAGGTCTTGGTGAGAGTCAGAAGAGAAAAGACGTAGAAAAGGAAAAGATTCAAGACTTGTAATGCAATTTAAAACTACTTACTAAAATCTCATTACTACCTATTTTGTTTATGCATCAAGTGGTGACATTTACTCCCTGCAACAAAGTTAATGAGGCTCTTTCTATGGAAGACTCATTACTTACCTAGACCCATTATATTTGATTCCCACATCCAGATTTTCTTTTATTTTATATTCACAATTCATAGTTAACATGAAATACTTTTACATGATTTTTGTTCCTAAACCCTAGTAAAGTAGCACTAATATCAATTACTTGCTAAAATCCTATTAATATTTGACTTTTAAAAAATCATTCAGTCATTAGCAATCAATAAAACACAGTTATGAACTTTATTAATAGCTTTTGACCCTGCAGTGCTGTAATTCTGCCAACGTATACAGATTACTGAAGTTTTGCAATAATGTTCCATTTTTAGAGCCTTCTAGGGTCATATATATCTTTTTAGAAGCAATAAATTTAGAGCTATTAAATGGTCAGTGGTTAGACTAGCCAGCTATCTATCTGTCTATATGTCTATCTACCCATCCATCTATCCATCCATCCATCCATCCATCCATTTATCTGCTGCTTCTTGGCCTTTTGGCTAATATCAAATATAGTTTCTATCCATCCATCTATCTATGTATCTATTTTCCACATATATATGTTATAGCTCATATGCAGATGTTGTCTATCTGAAATCAAGCAAGATTAATTCTATAGATAACCTGATTGACCATTCAAAACCACAAATTTACTTTTAATAACTACTTGTTGATTGAATGTAACATTTTATTTTGTTTTCTTTGGTGAAGCAAGTGGGGTTAGATGACTTGGTCAGGATCACATAATTAGTATGTGTTAAGTATCTGAGACCAGATTTGAACTAGGGTCTTCTTGACTTCAGGACTGATATTTGATTCACTGCATCATCTAGCTGCCCTTGAATGTAGTATTTTCAAGATCTCTGATGATCTGAAACTCTTAGATTTCAGAGAAAGGAGTAAGTAGGATTTTTTCCCCTAGAACAAAAATAGTTGTTTCCCCTTCCCCTGCTAGTTCGGGGCATAATCTCTGGAGGTGGAGATAATTTAGAGAGGGAGAAATAAATCTACCTAACAGTCCTGGACACAGAATCTACACTGCATAAGGAGAGAGTATGCTTTTATTCATCTTGTCACCAAAGAAGTCATCATGATTCATAGAATCATTAAACACATATTTGGAGCTGGAAGGGACATTAGTATTCTTTGCATGCAAAAATTTCATTGTATAGATGAAAAAATAAATGAACTTTGGGATTTGCCCAAAGCCACATGGTTATTAGCAACAGGAAGTGAGGGTCTCATTGAAGTTAAGCCTAAAACTCTATCCACTGGCCACTTAGTTGTCTTCTAGGCAACTATCATGAGAAGGCCCTATCTAGAGAATTGCAGCTCTGATATTGGAATATTTAAGAGGCACAGAACTTCCACTTCCATGAAGTTATAATAATGTCTAACCTAGGCATAGGAAGTAGGAAGATGAGAGAGGAGGTGGGGAAGAGGAAGGGAGAAAGAGAGAAAGAGAAACAGAGAGATGGAAAAAGAGAGAGGTGAGGGAGGGAGGGAGGGAGGGAAGAAAGGAGAGAAGGAGGGAAGAAGGAAGGGAAAGAGGAAAGGAGGAAGGAAAGGAGAGAGAAAAGAATGAAGGGTGGGAGGAAGGGATAGAAGGAGGGAGAAAAAGAGGAAGGAAACAAAGGAACAAAAGACAAAGAGTAAAGGAACCATCTGCAAAAGAAAGCAATAGATAAGGTGATAAATGTAGAGGTGGGCAGGATTCTTGACATCTTTATCTATAATATACCCCCTCATTTTATAGATGAAGAACTGAGTCCAAAAGAATAATTTACCCAAGGTCAAATAAATATTAAATGATTTCCCTATCTAATGCTTTTGTCACTGGATAATGCTTTTTCAACTACTGATCTTCCTACACTTGGATACCATGAGATATGGTTTAAAACAAAGATATGAAACATATATCTCATAATATTCTGAAGTATATCCCAAACCAGATTAAAATGTAGTTTTTTGTCTTATTTTAATGTGTTGATTTATAAAATACATGTTTGTGTGTGTGTGTGTGTGTGTGTGTGTGTGTGTATAAACAGACGTGTATGGTTTCAAAGTCAATACGAAGCCTGCTGGATCTTTATGTGTGGTATATTTGTCCCAGTGTATATTTGAGTTTGATACTCCTGGTATAAACCATCTACATTTTCTATAAGCATGCATCTATATACCTGCACTCTTTCCTGATGACATTCTCACCTCTCTAACCCACAGAGCAATGTAGGCCAGCCGGAGACAATGAAGAATGAGGATAACTGTGTACAGTCCACAGAGGAGAGGAAGTGTATTATCCCAGGACCTTCACCCACATCAAAACTTTTTAACCTTGACCCTGTGGCAGTTCTTGTTTTATTCTAGTTGTAGCACCTAAGTCTCTCTCAGGGCATTCCATCATGTCTTTTGGAGATTTCCAAATGCTCATTTGTGGAAAGCTCCTCACATCACAGCATTCTTCAAATATAGGAAGGAATATCACCTGGAACTGGGACTGGGACATTTCTGTTTGGTCTCAGATGGCAGACCCAGGAACAATGGATCAAAGTTGCAAAGAGACCAGCTTATGTTTGATGTCAGGAGAAATAACAAAAACAATAACAATAACAGCAAAAATGAAAACAAAAATAATAACAACAAAAAATGCTGTTAGCAATATGAGCTATCCAAGAATAGAAGAAAGGTTCCTTCCCTCTCACTAGAGGTCTTTAAGCTAAAGATGGATGGATCTAGATAGATAGATAGATAGGTAGATAGATAGATAGATAAGGGTGGATAGTGTGAGTATATTATAGAAAGGATTATTTTTAAGGTATAGGTTAGACTACTGAGATCTCATCTAACTATAAAATTCTGAAAAATTCTGAAAAATCTTGTTTCTATGGATTTTGAAAATCCAGAGAGAAGCTAAAACTTTTTCTTTTATTTAGGAGTATAGAGTTGCATAATCCAAAATGAATAGTTTTAAAAGATTTTAAGATATCTAAATGAAATAGAAATGAAATATGTAAAAACAATTTGTGTTTAATTGTATAACAGTTATTCAGACAACTACTTATAATGGTTTATCCAACCTACATTTTTTTTTTTTATTTAAAAGCCTTTTATTTACAGGTTATATATATGGGTAATTTTACAGCATTAACAATTGCCAAACCTCTTGTTCCAATTTTTCACCTCTTACCCCCCACCCGCTCCCCCAGATGGCAGGATGACCAGTAGATGTTAAATATATTAAAATATAAATTAGATACACAATAAGTATACATGACCAAACTGTTATTTTGCTGTACAAAAAGAATCAGACTCTGAAATATTGTACAATAAGCTTGTGAAGGAAATCAAAAATGCAGGTGGGCAAAAATATAGAGTTTGGGAATTCAATGTAATGGTTTTTAGTCATCTCCCAGAGTTCTTTCTCTGGGCATAGCTTATCCAACCTACATTTATTTGTGCATCTGGTTTCTCTACCTTACAAAAATAACATGTAGGACTCATCTATCTGAAAGTCAAAGAATATTTGAGGGCTACAAATTCTAGGACTTACCTTCTTTTATGGAAACAGGCCTCTATTCTCTTCATTATTCATTGCAAAGGGTCCTCTCACAGGCACAAAAGGTTTCTTTTCAAAATCTATACCTTTTTGCACTCCTCTCACCAAATTTTTGCTTTTGGACCCTAGTTGCAGTAGCAATACAAATACAGCCTGGACCCAATTACATAAAAAGAATAGCTATACAGATGTGAATCATGATTCAGATCTCTTTCCAGATGGTTTGTTTAGAAATTTTCTTTTTCACAATTATAAATTATAAATAAAAATTTAAAGGCACATAATATAGACTATCAACCATTCCCTTATTCTTTGGTTTCTCTTTCCCTCCACAAAAATAGAGCACTTAAAACTGATACAAAAACAAAAATAAATGGTTCAAGCTCATTGGAAGCTTGCCATCTTCGATGATGATAATTATAAAATAATAAAGGCAGAATCCAAGTGCCTAATCAAAGAGGTATGGATTTTTTAACTTTTTACATATGCAGTCTCTTTTGAACTAAGAAAGCTTAAAATCCATAAGAGCTAATAGCTCTGGATTATAACAGATTAAACAGGTAATTCTTTATCCGTTAAAAAATAAGGTTTGTTATATCAGTACAATCAAATTATACATGTATTCTTTTTGTATATCAACAACAGAAATACAATTCTCAAGAGTTATTTTTACCTTTTCTGCATCTCTTGAGTTCTATGGTTGGAGATCAAATTTTTTGTTTAGTTCTGGTTTTTTCTTTAGAAACAAATGGAATTCATTTGTTTCATTAAATGTCCATCTTCTTCCCTGGAAGAAAATGGTCAGCTTAGCTGGGTAGTTTATTCTTGGCTGCATCCCAAGTTCTTGTGCCTTTCGGAATATCATATTCCAGGCCCTTCTTTCCTTTAATGTAGAGGCAGCCAGATCTTGGGTGATCCTTATTGTGGCACCTCGGTATTTAAATGGTTTTTTTTTGGCTGCTTGTAAAATTTTTTCCTTAATCTGATAGTTCTGAAATTTTGCCACAATATTCCTTGGGGTTTTTATTTTAGGGTTTCTTTCAGAAGGTGTTCGATGAATTCTTTCAATGCCTATTTTACCTTCTGATTCTATTACATCTGGGCAGTTCTCTTTGATGATTTCTTGTAAAATAGTATCTAGGCTCTTTTTTTCATCATAGTTTTCGGGAAGTCCAATAATCCTCAAATTATCTCTCCTAGATGTATTTTCCAAGTCTGCCATTTTTGCAAGTAGATAATTCATGGTTTTTTCCAGTTTGTCATTTTTTTGTTTTTGCTTGACTGATTCTTGCTGTCTCAATGAATCATTAGTTTCTGTTTGTTCAGTTCTAATTTTTAAAGAATTATTTTCTTCATTAGCTCTTTTTACTTCTTTCTGTATATGTCCAATTGAGTTTTTAAATGTATTGTTTTTGGTCTGTAATTTTTTCCATTTCACTAATTTTATTTTTTAGTGAATTTTTTCTTTTTCAATTACAAATCCTACTTTCTAGTAATTCTTTATTTTTTCAATTCCCAAATTTTATTTCCTCACTTCCTGGAATTTTTTAACTTTTCCAATTCGTATTTCAAGAAGTTTTTGCTCTTGTAAGGCTTCTCTTTCCTTTCCCCATTTTCTTCTCTCTCTTTGAGACTTTTAATGGTCTCTATGGGAGCATCATGTAAGGAGGACATCTGATGCATTTTGCTTTTGGGGTCTCTTGGTTTGCTGACCTGCTCTTTTTCTATAAAGCTGTGGATCGTTCTTTTCATCTTTTTATTCATGTTTTTGCCTTTAGGGAAATGTCTCCTGGCAAAGGGGTTCCACTTCCTCTGCAGAGCAGGGAGAGATTAAACCGATTTCCGGCTCAAAGTTAGGTTGGGGAGAGTTTTCCCTTCCCCCAACAGGGTGGATTCAGCACTGGCTGAGCTATCAAAGTGCCAGTTGGGCTTTGGGTTAGCGATTGTTGGCTGAACTAAGGGGGAAAAGTTCACTGCCTCGGCCGGACCTCTTGGGGACTGTGGGCAGCGACGGCAGACGGCACGAACTCCCCCAGTCTCTCCTGATGTAAATCGCCCTGGAAAACTCTTGGCCAAAGCCAGCTCCCCCGGAGAGGCTAACCCGGGCTGTTCCCCCTGCCTGGGATCACAACTCCCAAGGAAAACCGCCAGGTTGAGGCTGCCTTGCAATCTTTTTCACTTTTGGTTTGAGGCTCTCCTCCGTCTAATTTCTCTCCCTGCTTGATCTCCCCCCCAAGAACCAACCTTTTTTTAGACGCAGTTTTCTTCAGATGGTTGTTCTACTTCTTTCTTTACGAATTGTAGCAGTCAAGACTATTTTTGAGGCTCGATATAATATTGATAAAGAGGGTAAGAGAAGAGCTTAGAAAGTCGTGTATGTCTTCTCCGCCATCTATTTAAAACCATCAGTAAGCATCATATGTAATGGAGACAAACTGCAACCATTCCCAATAAGATCTGGAGTGAAACAAGGTTGCCCCTATCCTGTTATATTTAATATTTTTAAAAAACACCTTTAGCAATAAACTGAAAAGATTAAAAGGGATAAGAATAAAGAGAAACTAAATTATCACTCTTTGCCATGACATGTATATTAGAGAACCCCAGAGATTCCTAAAAAGTTATTAAAATAATCCAAACTTTGCAAAGTTGCTGTTTATAAAATAAACCATATAAGTCATCAACATTCTTATATTAACTAACAAAATCCAACAGTCAATTACAAAGAAATTCCATTTAAAGTAACTACTGATAATATAAAATATTTAGGAATCTACTTGCAAGGAAAATCAAAACTTTAGAGCAAAATTACAGACCACTTTTCACACAAATTAGGTCAATCTAACCAACAAAAATATTAAATGCTTTGGATAGGCGACAAATATAATAAAGATGACAATATTACCTAAACTTTTATTTTTTAGTCTATACCAATCAAGTCCCAAAAAACTATTTTAATGACCTAGAAAAATAAAAAAGTTCATATGGAAAAAAAATCAAAAATTCAAGGAATTAATGAAAAAAAATCAAATAAGTTGCTTAGCTGACCAGAGCTAAAATTATACTATAGAGCAAAGTTCCAAAACTATTTGGTATTGGCTAAGGAATAGATTAGTTATCAGTGGAATAGATTAGGTTCAAGGGATAAAACAGTCAACAAATATAGCAACCCTATCTTTAAAACCCAAAAATCCCACTTTGGGATAAGAAACTGTTTGATAAAAATTCTGGGAAAATTGGAAACAATATGGAGAAACTACATTGATCCATACTTAACACCGTACCCAAGATAAGGTCAAAATGGGTTCATGACCTAGGCATAAAAATAAATTATTTAAATTAGAGGAACACAGGATAATTACCTCTCAGACCTGGAAGGGAAGTCTTTTGACCAAAGAAGAACTAGAATCATTACTGATCACAAAAATAGAAAATTCGATTTACCAAACTGAAAAGTTTTTTGTACAAAAA
The DNA here is from genome assembly GCF_902635505.1 of Sarcophilus harrisii. Classification (NCBI taxonomy): domain Eukaryota; kingdom Metazoa; phylum Chordata; class Mammalia; order Dasyuromorphia; family Dasyuridae; genus Sarcophilus; species Sarcophilus harrisii. The sequence continues at coordinate 100,306,171 of NC_045427.1, forward strand.
AAAAATGAACAAGATTAGAAGGAAAGCAATAAACTTGGGAAATATTTTTACAGTCAAAGGTTCTGATAAAAGGCCTCATTTCCAAAATATATAAAATTAACTCTAATTTATAAAAAAATCAACCATTCTCCAATTGAAAAATGGTCAAAGGAATGAACAGACAATTCTCAGATGAAGAAATTGAAACTACTAGTCATATGAAAAGATGCTCAAGTCATTATTAATCAAAAATCAAATTAAGACAACTCTAAATACCACTACACACCTTCAGATTGGCTAAGATGACAGGAAAAAATAATGATGATTGTTGGAGGGATGTGGGAAAACTGGGAATTAATTCATTGTTGGTGGTGTGAACAATCCAACCATTTTGGAGAAGTAGTTTGGTATTAAAAAAAGTTATCAAACTGTCCCCCCGTAGCATGTTACTACTGGGTTATATCCCAAAAGTTATAAGGAAGGGAAAAGGGACCTGTATGTGCACGAATGTTTTGCACCCTTTTGTAGTGGCTAAAAACTGGAAAATAATGGATTCCATCAGTTGGAATGCTGAATAAATTGGGTATTAAATATTTGGAATATTATTTCTTAAATGACCAACAGGATGATTTCAGAAAGGCCAGGAGAACTTACACGAACTGATGCTGAGTGAAATGAAGGGACCAGGGAGTCATTTTCTTCAACAACAATATAAGATGACCATTCTGATGGACCAGGCCATTCAAACGAGATCAACCAAATCATTTCCAATGGACATAATGAACGAAAGCTATCCCAAAAAAGAACTCCCAAATGACAAAAACCATTAATTGAATTCCCAATCCCTATATTTATACAACTGCATTTTGATTTCCTTCACAAGCTAATTGTACAATATTTTAAGTCTGATTCTTTTTGTACAGCAAAATAAGTTTTTGGTCATTTATCTTTTTTATCTAATTTATATTTTAATATATTTAACCACTGGTCATCCTCCATCTGGGGAGGGGTGGATAAAAGGTAAAAATGGAACAAAGAGGTTTGGAATTTTTGTGTAAAGTTACCCATGCATATATCCTGTAAATAAAAGGCTATTAAATAAAAAAAAATAAGGTTTGGCTTCTCTCTAAATTTTCTAAATCAGTAGAAACAAGATTTTAAAATCCGGGATTTAAAAAATTTCTAATGGATTCATTATTCAATTTTTTTCTGCTTCCTGTGTGATTAAAGTTAAGAATAATTTTGCATTGCTAGGAAACTTCTTTCCAAGTTTTATGGCTCATTGGATATTAATTGGTCAATAGTATTATTTATTCATTTATTCTCTAATTTGATAATAACCAACATAGTAATGGAGACTAACAGAAATTTTTCATCAGGAAGAGACTTTGCTTCCCTTCCATCTATCATACAATTTGGTCCCTTCATTTTAAAGGGTGAAGAAATGAAAGCAAGAGGATGATTTGTCCAAAGTCACACAATTAATAAGTAGCAGATGCACAATTTAAGCCCAGGAATTGTGACTTAAAGTTGAACCCTTTCACCAGTTAGTACCTTGCTCAGCTTGGGGGATGATTCCTCATATGGTCTATGATATACATGTTAATTTCTTTCGTTTGCAGATCAGTACTTAGTCTCATAATAAAGAAAAAGAGGGGAAAAAAAGTTTCTTAATTGAAAGAATGTAATTTAAAAAAAATATGTGGCTAATATCTGGAATGAAGATATATGAAAGAGTAATTTATATGCTCACACACACATATGTGTGTGTGTGAATGCATGAAATCCTGATTACAAATGTGTAGAGTCTCAGCAACAGATTCATAAGGGATGAACTGACCAAATTCATAAGGTCAACTTTTTGACTATGTCAGCTATAAATATGCTATGATATGATATGATAAAAATATGAACCCATGCTCTGTCCTATCTAGCACCACTCCTCTTCACTGTGGTGCTATTTTATTTTAATGTAGGTAATTTGTGCTAGTTTTTTTATGACACCTTCTAGTTGTCTTGTGGGTAAGAACACATTATAGAGGCTCAAGAGGATAAGACAAGATCATTTTCCCATCTCAAAATTTCCCTAACTGAAATTTCTAGAATTTTCCACAAGGAATAGTAATGTGACCTTTGTTTGAAAAATACAACTCTGATTCCATTTTGAGAAACTGAAGATAAAACAGCAGGCTCTACTTAAATTTGGGATTTTTAGAGATGACTTGTTTGGGGTTTCATTGACATATATTGGGATGGGAAAGATAATCATGTTGTCCTGTTCACTTTCCATGACATTTAGTCAAAAATGCCTTCTAAATAAATTATTTTGGATCAGCTAGAGCCACACCAGAATAGTAAAAGACAATTTGTAATCACTGAAAAAAATTTGCAGTCACAATAGCTTTAGCCATGAATAGTGAAGCAGAGAACATGGTAACTAACTATCCCAGAGATTCCCTTTGTAAAAAGGAGAAACCAAGTCTGAATTTCTTTTGAGACATAGGAACTACAAAGTATCACATGCAGATCCATGTCATGGAGCTGTATCATCAAGATTTTTTTTAGCTTTTTCTATGTAGGAAATAAGTTTCATGTCTTAAGTTATATTGGGGAGAAATAGTTTCCTTATTTCTCATAGAATCAAAGGCAATATTTGATGGGCATACAACATGCTATCTGTTGCCTTGGACCCTATATCTCAATTTCTTGAGATCTTGAGAGACTGTTGTAAATAGTTGGCAATGGAGTGAGGGAAAGGAGGAAAGAGTGAAGTAAATGGAATAGGGAAAAAGGAACAATTCTGACTTATTCCATGACTAGCCTTCAAAAGTTACTATTCACAAAATGGAAATTGAGTTCTCCTATCATGGTGTTAGCTGTCAAGCTTGCCAGTGACCTGAATATCTAAGTCAAACTTTTACTGTCCACTCTCCTGAGCTATTTTATTTTATTTTTTTTTTATTTAATAGCCTTTTATTTACAGGATATATACATGGGTAACTTTACAGCATTAACAATTGCCAAACCTCTTGTTCCAATTTTTCACCTCTTACCCCCCCACCCCCTCCCGTAAATGGCAGGATGACCAGTAGATGTTAAATATATTAAAATATAACTTAGATACACAATAAGTATGCATGACCAAAACATTATTTTGCTGTACAAAAAGAATCAGACTCTGAATTATTGTACAATTAGCTTGTGAAGGAAATCAAAAATGCAGGTGTGCATAAATATATGGATTGGGAATTCAATGTAATGGTTTTTAGTCATCTCCAGAGTTCTTTTTCTGGGTATAGCTAGTTCAGTTCATTACTGCTCCATTAGAAATGATTTGGTTGATCTCGTTGCTGAGGATGGCCTGATCCATCAGAACAGGTCATCATCTAGTATTGTTGTTGAAGTATATAATGATCTCCTGGTCCTGCTCATTTCCTCAGCATCAGTTCGTATAAGTCTCTCAGGCCTTTCTGAAATCATCCTGTTGGTCATTTCTTACAGAACAGTAATATTCCATAATTTTCATATACCACAATTTATTCAGCCATTCTCCAACTGATGGACATCCATTCAGTTTCCAGTTTCTAGCCACTACAAAAGGGCTGCCACAAACATTCGTGCACATACAGGTCCTTTCCCTTCTTTATAATCTCTTTGGGATATAATCCCAGTAGTAACACTGCTGGATCAAAGGGTATGCACAGTTTGATAACTTTTTGAGCATAGTTCAAACTACTCTCCAAAATGGTTGGATTCGTTCACAACTCCACCAACAATGAATTAATGTCCCAGTTTTCCCACATCCCCTCCAACAATCATCATTATTTTTCCTGTCATCTTAGCCAATCTGACAGGTGTGTAGTGAGTATCTTAGAGTTGTCTTAATTTGCATTTCTCTGATTAATAATGACTTGGAGCATCTTTTCATATGACTAGAAATAGTTTCAATTTCTTCATCTGAGAATTGTCTGTTCATATCCTTTGACCATTTTTCAGTTGGAGAATGGCTTGATTTTTTATAAATTAGAGTTAATTCTCTATATATTTTAGAAATGAGGCCTTTATCAGAACCTTTGACTGTAAAAATATTTCCCCAGTTTATTGCTTCCCTTCTAATCTTGTCTGCATTAGTTTTGTTTGTACAAAAACTTTTCAGTTTGGTATAATCGAAATTTTCTATTTTGTGATCAGTAATGATCTCTAGTTCTGCTTTGGTCATAAAGACCTTCCCCTTCCACAGGTCTGAGAGGTAAACTATCCTATGTTCCTCTAATTTATTAATAATTTCATTCTTTATGCCTAGGTCATGAACCCATTTTGTCCTTATCTTGGTGTACGGCGTTAAGTATGGATCAATGCCTAGTTTCTGCCATATTAGTTTCCAATTTTCCCAGCAATTTTTATCAAACAGTAAGTTCTTATCCCAAAAGCTGGGATCTTTGGGTTTGTCAAAGACTAGGTTGCTATATTTGTTGACTGTTTTATCCCTTGAACCCAATCTATTCCACTGATCAACTAATCTATTCTTTAGCCAATACCAAATAGTTTTGGTAACTGCTGCTCTATAATATAATTTTAGATCTGGTACAGCTAAGCCACCATCATTTGATTTTTTTCATTAATTCCTTGAAATTCTTGACCTTTTGTTTTCCATATGAACTTTGTTGTTATTTTTCTAGGTCATTAAAATAGTTTTTTGGGAGTCTGATTGGTATAGCGCTAGATAAATAGATTAGTTTAGGTAATATTGTCATCTTTATTATATTTGCTCGCCTATCCAAGAGCATTTAATATTTTTCAATTGGTTAGATCAGACTTAATTTGTGTGAAAAGTGGTCTGTAATTTTGCTCATAAAGTTTCTGATTTTCCCTTGGCAGATAGATTCCTAAATATTTTTTATTATCAGTAGTTACTTTAAATGGAATTTCTCTTTGTAACTCTGACTGTTGGATTTTGTTAGTGATATATAAGAATGCTTGATGACTTAGGTGGGTTTATTTTATAACCAAGCAACTTTGCTAAAGTTGTGGATTATTTCTAATAACTTTTTAGCAGAATCTCTGAGGATTCTCTAAGTATACCATCATGTCATCGCAAAGTGATAATGTTGGCTTCCTCATTGCCTATTCTTATTCCTTTAATCTCTTTCTCAGCTCTAATTGCTATAGCTAGCGTTTCTAATACAATATTAAATAGTAACGGTGATAGTGGGCAACCTTGTTTCACTCCACATCTTATTGGGAATGGTTGCAGTTTGTCTCCATTACATATGATGCTTACTGATGGTTTTAAATAGATGCTGCTGATTATTTTAAGGAAAAGTCCATTTATTCCTATACTCTCAAGTGTTTTTAATAGGAATGGATGTTGGATTTTATCAAATGCTTTTTCTGCATCTATTGAGATGATCATATGGTTTTATTAATTTGGTTATTAACATGGCCAATTATATTGATAGTTTTCCTCATATTGAACCAGCCCTGCATTCCTGGTATAAATCCTACTTGATCATAGTGTATTATCTTGGAGATGATTTTCTGTAGTCTTTTTGCTAATATCTTATTTAAGATTTTAGCATCAATATTCATTAGGGAGATTGGTCTATAATTTTCTTTCTCTGTTTTCAGCCTACCTGGTTTAGGTATCAGTACCATGTCTGTGTCATAGAAGGAATTTGGTAGGACTCCATCATTCCCTATTTTATCAAATAATTTATATAGCATTGGGGCCAATTGTTCTTTAAATGTTTGGTAAAATTCACATGTAAATCCATCTGGTCCTAGGGATTTTTTCTTAGGGAGTTGTTTAATTGCCTGTTCTATTTCTTTTCTGAAATGGGACTATTCAAGCAATTTACTTCTTCCTCTGTTAGTCTAGGAAGTCTGTATTTTTGGAGGTAGTCATCCACTTCACTTAGGTTATCAAATTTATTGGCATAAAGTTGAGCAAAATAACTCTATTATTCTCTAATTTCCTCTTCATTGGTGGAAAGTTCTCCTTTTTCATTTTAAGACTACTAATTTCATTTCCTCCCTCCTTTTCTAATCAGATTTACCAAAGGCTTATCTATTTTATTGGCTTTTCATAGAACCAACTCTTAGTTTTATTAATTAGTTCAATAGTTTTTTTACTTTCAATATTTTAATTTCTCCTTTTAATTTTAGAATTTCCAATTTAGTATTTGATTGGGGTTTTAATTTGGTCTTTTTAGTTTTTTAGTTGCAAGCCCAATTCATTAATCTTTTCTTTCTCTGTTTTATTCAAGTAAGCCTCTAAGGATATAAAATTCCCCCTTATTACCACTTTGGCTGCATCCCACAAATTTTGGTATGATGTCTCATCATTGTCATTATCTTGAGTGAAATTATTAATTGTATCTATAATTTGCTGCTTCACCCAATCATTTTTAAGATGAGATTGTTTAGTTTCCAATTACTTTTGGTCTATTTCCCCTAACTTTTTGTTGAATGTAGTTTTATTGCATCATGATCTGAAAGAAAGCATTTACTATTTCTGCTTTCTTGCATTTAATTTAGAGTCTTTATGTCCTAATATGGTCAATTTTGAATAGGTTCCATGAACTGCTGAGAAGAAAGTATATTCCTTCTATCTCCATTCAATTTTCTCCAAAGATCCAACATACCTAATTTTTCTAATATTCTATTTACTTCTTTAATTTCTTTCTTATTTGTTTTGTGGTTTGATTTGTCTAATTCTGAGAGTGCAAGGTTGAGATCTCCTACTATTACAGTTTTGTTGTCTATTTCTTCTTGCAACTCTCTTAACTCTCCTTTAGGAAGTTGAGTGCCATACCATTAGTGCATATATGTTTAATATTGATATTGCTTCGTTGTTTATGCTACCCTTTAGCAGGATGTAGTTACCTTCCTTATCTCTTTTAATTAGATCAATTTTTACTTTTGCTGATCTTAGATAAGGATGGCTACCCTGCTTTTGACTTCACCTGAAGCATAATAGATTTTGCTCCAGCCTTTTACTTTTTACTCTATATGCATCCCCTGCTTTAAATGTGTTTCTTGTAAACAACATATTGTAGGGTTCTGACTTTGATCCAGTCTGCTATCTGCCTCCTCTTTATGGGGAGTTCATCCATTTACATTTACGGTTAGAATTACTAAATCTGTATTTCCTGCCATCCTAATAACCCCAGATTGTGCTTTACTTCTTCTTGCCTCCCCCAACCCTCTTTCCCCCTTTTAAACTTATGTACCCCTCTTGTATCATGATACTTATCCTCTTTATAATCCCTCCCTCCCCCCCTTTGAGTCTTTCCCCTTCCTTCCCTTATTACTCTTTTTCTTTTCCTTTTCCTCTCCCCGTTTTTAATGAGGCGAGAAGAATTTTCTCTAAAACAAATGTCAATTATTTTTCTTTTGAGCCAACTCTGATGAGGTAAGATTCACACAATGTTCCTCCCCTCTCTAAATTCCCTCAGATATGATAAGTTTCCTTAGCCTCTTTGTGGGATGTGGTTTCCCTCTTTTTATCCCTCCTTCCCACCTTGTTCTGCCATCATCCCTTTTCCATATCTACTTCCCTTTTTTATGTTATATCAGTACAATCAAATTATACATGTATTCTTTTTGTATATCCACAACAGAGATACAATTCTCAAGAGTTATTTTACCTTTTCTGCATCTCTTGAGTTCTATTCTTGGAGATCAAATTTTTGTTTTAGTTCTGGTTTTTCTTCAGAAAGAAATGGAATTCATTTGTTTCATTAAATGTCCATCTTCTTCCTGGAAGAAAATGCTCAGCTTAGCTGGTAGTTTATTCTTGGCTGCATCTCAAGTTCTTGTGCCTTTCAGGAATGTCATATTCCAGGCCCTTCTTTCCTTTAATGTAGAGGCAGCCAGATCTTGGGTGATCCTTATTAGTGGCACCTCAGTATTTAAATGGTTTTGGCTGCTTGTAAAATTTTTCCTTAATCTGATAGTTCTGAAATTTTGCCACAATATTCCTTAGGGTTTTATTTTAGGGTTTCTTTCAGAAGTGTTCGATGAATTCTTTCAATGCCTATTTTACCTTCTGATTCTATTACATCTGGGCAGTTCTCTTTGATGATTTCTTGTAAAATGTATTTAGGCTCTTTTTTTCATCATAGTTTTCAGAAGTCCAATAATCCTCAGATTATCTCTCCTAGATCTATTTTCCAAGTCTGTCGTTTTTGCAAGTAGAAAATTCGTGGTTTTCAGTTTGTCATTTTTTGGTTTTGCTTGACTGATTCTTGCTGTCTCAATGAATCATTGTTTCAATTTGTTCAGTTCTAATTTTTAAAGAATTATTTTTCTTCAATAGCTTTTTACTTCTTTCTGTATATGTCAATTGAGTTTTTGAATGTATTGTTTTGGTCTGTGGAATTTTTTCCATTTCACTAATTTTTTTAGTGAATTATTTTCTTTTCAATTCACAGATCCTACTTTCTTGCGTGTTCTTTGTCTTTTCCAATTCCACGGATCCTACTTTCTTGCGAGTTCTTTGTCTTTTCAATTCACAAATCCTACTTTCTAGTGGATTCTTTATTTTCAATTCACAATTCTTACTTTCCTGAGATTTTTTATTTTTCCAATTCACCAATTTTGTTTCCCTGCAGCTTCCTGGGAATTTTTAACTTTTCAATTCGTATTTCAGGAAGTTGTTTGCTCTCTGATAAGGCTTCTCTTTCCTTTCCCCATTTATCTTCTAACTCTCTTTTGAGACTTTTAATGGTCTCTTCTATGAGAGCATTATGTAAAGGAGGACAGTCTGATGCATTTTTGCTGTTTGAGGTCTCTTCAGGTTTGCTGACCTGCTCTTTTTCTGCATAGAAGCTGTCGATTGTTCTTTTCATCTTTTTATTCATGTTTTAAAGCCTTTAGGGTAGGTCTCCTAGGCAAGGGGGTTACCAGCTTCCTCTGCAGAGCAGGGAAAGATGTAAACCGATTTCCATCTCCGAGGTATGGGAGTGTTCTGGGTGAGAGTTTTCCCTTCCCCCAACAGGAAGTAGATTCAGCACTGGCGGAGCTATCAAACTGCTTAGTAGGGCTGAGTGGATTATCGATTGCCCTAGGCTAGAGACTAAGTGGTGAAAGTGTCACTGCCCCAGGCCGGAGCCTCTTGTGGGACTGTGAGTATTAGCAGCTGACCTCAGAATGCAGACAGCCACAAACTCTGCCCAGCGTCTCTGCCTGATGCAAATCGGCCCTGGAAAAGCTCTATGGCCCCAAGCCGAGCTCCCTACTGTGCAGATTGGAGGCTAACCCCGGCTGTGTGATCCTGCACAGCAGGATCACAACTGCCCCAAGGAAAAGCCCGTACTGCGGGTTGGGGCTGCGCGCTTGTGCTGAGATCTGTGCCTTCACCCTCGGTTTGAGACTCTCCTCGGAACCTAATTTCTCTCCCAGTCTGCGCCGATCTCCCCCCTGGCCCTGGAACCAACCTTTTTTGGCGAGACTGCAGATTTTCTTCGGCCCGGTGAGTTGTTCTACTTCTTATCTTTACAAATTGTAGCAGTCAAGACTATTTTTGAGGCTCGATATAATATTGATAAAGAGGGTAAGAGAAGAGCTTAGAAATTCGCTTGTGTCTTCTCCACCATCTTGGCTCCGCCCCCCTCCTGAGCTATTTTAAAGAATGTCATGTTAATAAGTGCTGTAAATAGTCAAATATTTAGTCACTTGTTCCTGTATTTGTATTTCTTCATTGATGAATATTTGGGGTTCTCTTGTATGAGTTCAATCAACACAAAAGTTTGAGTAGAAAATTAACCCAGATTCATTTCAGTAAATAAAGAAGAGAATTAGGTCTACCCATAAGGAAGTGGAAATATTGGTTTTATATAGTAAAGAAAAGCTCACTCATATACTTTAGGAATAAGAATGAAAGGAGTAGAAAAGAATCAAGACAGTCTTCAGTGACTCTCATCTATATTTTTTCCTGTACCAAGTGGGAAAAACTTCATTTTTCCAAAAACAACAAAGTCCCTCAATTAAGAAGCATGGTTAGTGACTTACAATACATGAAATATAGAGGGGCAAAGAAGAACATAACTAACATGATATTATACATATATCATATGTGCACATAAAATATACATGTACATATATGTAAATATACTTACATGCTTATCTATGCATATATGTAAGTGTAAGTATGTAAACTGTGTGTGCCTAAGTATATATATATATATATATATATGCATATGTGTACATAATGTACCTATACATATATGATTTCTATCCAGTAAACGAGATATATACACATACATATGTATTATACACATACAGAGAGAGAGAGAAAAAGAGAAGAGAGGGATAGAGAGAGAAAGAAGGAGAAAGAGAGAAAGAGAGATGATAAACAGACGGATGGATAGCTATAGATATAGATATTCCTACCATTTCCTCAGTCTTCATTAAACTTCTGCATTTAACATTCAATATGTAGAAATCATATTACATAAATACTTGTCCCTGAATCTTACAATATTTTGTTTTATTTAAACAATAATTAATTACTGTCTTTGGACAGCACTGCTGGCTCCACTCAGGATGGGTAGATGAGACTTTAGGGAAGGAATCAGGGATAGAGAGACTCTACTCACTGCAGCAAAATTAGATTATTTAGGCCTTAATATTAAAAATCAATCTGTAATCTCATTAATTTGGAAATTTTTCTAACACTAAAGATTACTCTTTATCTATCCCTTCTTATCCTGTGCAACTTATATCCACAGACTTTCTCTTAGGGTCATTTTGAGGTGTTGATCCAATTTTCTGGATGCCTTTCTTACTTTTTCCTGACATCATTAAAGTATCAGTGGAGCACTCCATTTGCCACATAATCAAACTGTCTTTGTAGCTTAATTCTTTATAAATTTTTGTATTCTAAGTTTTCCTAATATAAGCATTTAAACTATGGGCCTTTGATTCAATGGAATTTCTTGAGTCATTAAAGAAAGTTTATGGTTTTCTAAAGGCAATCCAAACCATTCTTGTCATTTTGCTCAATTCTAGGCCAAATCATTTGGGCTATTGTTTATGTGCATTGAGTGTTCTAAATTTACATATGGAGAGAAAAGTTCTATAGTCTGTACTTCTAGCTTCATGCTGTAATAGGCATTATAAATATTTTTTACATCCCCTTGATCCTTCCTGTGCAGAGTGTCAGGCCAACTTCTTTTGAATTATTACAAATCTTTCTCAGAAGGCTCTTGCAACAAATGAAAGCTTGGTCCAATCAACATAATGTTATACAAAAATGATAATATTTGAAATGTCTTTCTATACTTTTAAAAAGCCTTGTCAATGTGTTTTCCATCACAATAACAATTGCCTTTGGCAAGCATACAGTTCCCTTTTTAGTACATCTCATTATCTTTCTGATCACAGGGTCACTGAACAAAGTTACTTCTTTCAATGCACAATAATTGATTTTAATGTATGAATAGACTATAAAAGAACTTTGCTGAATTGAATTAAATGCTTTTTCATAGTCAACCAATAATAAGTATGGCAAAGGTCTTACTTTTTTATATTTTTCAATCAATTGTGAAATGATAATGATGTGCTATGCATGGAAGAATAGGCATAAATATAATTAGTTTATATATATAAATATAATTGATATTTTTGGACATATACATTTCCTTTTTTACTATTAAAAATATTTCTATCTTTGCCATGCTTTTGATGTCTTTGCTTCCTTCAAATAACTTACATATAAATATCTCAAAACCTTCACAATTGTGTTTCACTCAACAAGGTTTTCTAGTTAATAAAATTGATCTAATACAGTTGCTTTTCTTAATCTTCATTGTCTTTAGTGTCATTTCCACTTCCTCTCTGACTAGGACTATGAAATCAGACTCAAATATCACTAATCAACATTAATACAAACATTATCATGAATGAGTAGAAGTAGAATATAAGAACAATTCAAAATACTAATTTAGTATGACCACATCAAGAGTATAATCATCACAGTATCTCATAGTGGAAAGAATACAGAACTTAGACTTTGAAAGGTCAGGGTTCAGATCCTCCTTCCATCATTTCCTAATTATATAACCTTTAATATATTATTTAACTTAGCAGCCTTATCTTTTAAAAAAATCTAATTTCAAGGAATTATCATGGTGTGGCTAGAGAGAATTAAATTAGCCTCAGAGCAAAGAAGACCTAGTTTTACCATCCACCCTCTGATCCATATTACTTTTGTGACCCTGGCAAACACTAAATCCCTCAGTACTCTAGGAACTGTATAGTATTTAAAAAAACATGAAATCACAGGTCAAGTCCTATCTTTAGCTTCTCACTTATATCACAGTGTTATTGTGAAGATCAAATGAGATCATATATTTAAAATGCTTTGCAAAGTTTAATGTTACACAATTGGCAGTTAATATCATCATTATCCAATATTGGAAAACAATTAGCATATTAAATCATATCAGCATTAAATTATCCTTATATCAATATACTTCTCTCTGGAAAAAGAAGGTTATTCACTTTGATGTTAATAATTTGATCCAGTTCTATAGATATTTTTAAAAGCAGTTGGGGAAGAAAAAATAAAAGATGTTAGCAAACAACAATTAAGATGTCTCTTATTTACATATATGGTTTCTTCTTTAAAATACTCAAGAAAATCAATAAAACTATTAATGGAAATAAAAGATCACTTTAGAAAAATAATTGGTTTTAAGATAAATACATAAAATATCAATATCTATATATTTCTAACAAAACCTAAAAAATGGAAAAAAAATCAAAGAAAATTTGAAGTGATTAAAATACCACACAGTATCCATACAAAGACAACTATAAAACAATTTTACAAGAATAAAATATTGGTAAAAGAGTCATTGATCAGGCTTAGTAAGAAAGCAAAGTAGGAAAATATCCAGATTAGTATACAGTTCTAAAGTAATAACAATAACTATAAAACTAAAATGCTTTTTATTTATTTATTTAGACAAAGATGTGTTTAAATCCATTAAGAGAAAAAATTGTTTAAAAAGGTCCCAGAATATCAAAGAAAACTATCATAAAAAATAGGGATAAATGGCTTTAAACTATACAGTAATAATTACCAAGAAAATTATATTGATACTAATGCAGACAAGATTAGAAGAGAAGCAATAAACTGGGATAACATTTTTACAGTCAAAGGTTCTGATAAAGGCCTCATTTCCAAAATATATAGAGAATTGACTCTAATTTACAAGAAATCAAGCCATTCTCCAATTGATAAATGGTCAAAGGATATGAACAGACAATTCTCAGACAAAGAAATTGAAACTATTTCTGGCCATATGAAAAGATGCTCCAAGTCATTATTAATCGGAGAAATTTAAATTAAGACAATTCTGAGACACCACTACACACCTGTCAGATTGATTAGAATGAAGATAATGCAGAATGTTGGAGGGGATGTGGGAAAACAGGGACACTGATACATTGTTGGGGGAATTGTGAATACATCCAGCCATTCTGGACAGCAATTTGGAACTATGCTCAAAAAGTTATCAAACTGTGCATACCCTTTGATCTAGCAGTGTTACTACTGGGCTTATATCCCAAAGAGATGCTAAAGAAGGGAAAGGGACCTGTATGTGCAAGAATGTTTGTGGCAGCCCTCTTTGTAGTGGCCAGAAACCGGAAACTGAGTAGATGACCATCAATTGGAGAATGGCTGAATAAATTGTGGTATATGAATATTATGGAATATTATTGTTCAGTAAGAAATTAATACAGCCTGCTTGAAGGAGGTGGGGGGTAGAAGGGAAAAAAAGAAAAATGTAAAAAGGAGGGAACAAAAAAACTCTACAAGGATGCAAAGATAGTTTCGAATACAGCATGTTCTGTTAACATATATGCTTTTTCAAAAAGGAAATTTATTTTTAAATATTCTCGTGTTCTGTATATATGACACTGTTCCTTTTCTTTATATTTTTTCTATTTTGTATTTAAAGTTTAAATAATATTGATAAAATAGAATTATAATCTGATATTTAACAAAAATTATTAATATTTCAAAATATCCATATTCATAAAACTCAAGGAAAATAATTCATTATTTACTATTTTTGAATAATTAACTACCATATTTTTAATGAATAAACACAACTAATGTTATACATGACAGTACATTCCAAATAGAACAATATTCTAAATATAAAAATATATCATTTTTAAAAATTAGTGTGTAGCCTATTTTTCACAACTGACTTCAGGGGAAAGATTTCTATGAATTTTAAAAAATTGTGAGTAACAAAATAAATCATCTCAACCATATAAAAATAAAATTCTTTTATACAATAAAACAGTGCACCTAGAATAAAAGGGAAGTAAAGAGGCTGACAGGGAAACTCTGAAATAATCATTTCTGATTAAACTCTGCCATGTAATGACTCTATAAGGAAATAACACCATTCAGAAAACTATCCTTCAACCTGGATACCATCCTTGATATCATACTCATACTCACTGCAGACCTTAAATTTATTGTCAAATCTTTTGTTTCTCCATTCATGGCATCTCTGATATAAAGTCTCCTTTCTACTCATACAGTCACAATTACACCTTAGTATAGTTTCTCAATACTTTTCACCTGGATTATTCTAACAGTCTTTTAATTAGTTTCCCTCCCTCAAGTCTCTCTCCATTTAAATTAATTCATTCTCCACTCTGCCACCAAGTTAATTTTCCTGTGGCACAAGACTAGCAACCTTCTCCCCAATACACACACACACACACACACTCACACACACACACACACACCAAATTCAGGGGTTCCTTATCACTATTATCTCTAAAATCAAATACAAATTCTCTGTTTGACATTTAGATGGCAACATGGATAGAGTATTGAATTTAGAATCAGGAATATCTGAATTTAAATCTGGCCTCAGTCACTTACCAGCTGTGTAACCCTGGACAAGTTACTTCAACTCTGTTTGCTTTAGTAAAATGGGGGAAAATAGGACTGAGGTAGGCTCATCTATAAAATGGGAACAGTAATAAAAATACTTACCTAACAGTGTTATTGTAAGGACCAAATAAGCTAACAGTTATAAAGTGCTTGGCACATAGGAGGAACCATGTAATTGTTAATTATCATTACCATCATTATCATTTATTACTGATAATGGTAAAAGAAAGGGTGCTTGTAATAGTAGTAGTAGTTTCCAGTTTTCTTACAATTCATTGCTTTCAAACAGTTCTTCAATCTAGTCACATTAGCCTACTAATTGTTCACAGAAAACACTGTATGAATTTACATTGACTTTCCTCTATATCTGAAATGCTTTCTCTTGTCATCTTAATTCCCCAGATTCCTTGGATTTCTTCAAAACTCAATTCAAATTTAACTTTCTGTCTTTCCTAGGCCTAGGTTCTAATGTCTCAACTCAGAAATTACTTCTCAGTTATACTGCATATGGGGATATAAAATAAGAATTATAAAAATATTCCCAGCAGTAGCATTTGTATTCACTTGTAAACAAAGTACATGCCTAACATTTGAGCAATAGATGAATACATTATGATTATATAAATATAATAGGATATTGTTATGGCATAAGAAATGCTGAACATAAACAATTATGAAAATGTGGAATAATATTTATGAAGAGATGCAAAATAAAAACATGAAAAACAAAAGAATAAAATAGAAAATGACTAAAGCTATGTAAATAAAGTTGACAATAATCCCAGCAAAGCTCATTAAATACACATGAAAGGAGGAAAGGGAAGCAGGTTTCTTTTGATGCTGCTTTGTCAGGTTTGTGATTTTTAACCAAAAAAATAAGTTTATGTTTTCAATAACAATAATTTCTTCTTTCTTTCTTGTTGTTTTCCCCCTTTCTGCGTTTTATTCTTGATTAGATAGCTAAAAGTGTACTCTTGTTGATGGAAGTTAAAGGAAATTCATTTTTGAGAGGGAAAAATCTTAGTTTTCCTAGGTCATACTGAGGCAAAAGATAAGACTTCAAAAATGTTATGAAATTTGACTGTATTGTACCATGCTTTCAAATACCTTTAAACAGTGAAAAATTTGTTTGCCTGCTTTAAATTAATTAAAAGATCTTCTATCTTTAAAATTCCTTTCCCATTGAAGTAAGACTTTGTATCCAATAAACATACAGTAATCTTTCTGGTTCATTTTTTTAGGGCATTTCAAAAAGGTATATCCGCTCCCATTAATAGAACCATAACATAATAACTAACATTCAAGGACTCAAGCTGTGTGCTTCTATTTTGGTTTTCAGAATGTGCTCCATCATTTTTGTACTTAGGTGGCAACAACTGGGGCCTGATATTTTTCATGATAATAGGACTGGGGGAGGCTCATACATCTGTTGGTGTTATTCTCTCAGTCTTAATGCAATGTCCTCAAATAAACATGACTAGAGCTCCCAGGATGCCAGGGCAGTGGATGGTTTGAATAGTACCAACTGTATCTTAATAGTCAAAGGTTACCAACATATTTGTTCTCTTTCGGTTGCTTTCAGTTTTATGTAATCTACCTCCTCCCACTCATAAAAATGAGGCTCCAGCTCATGTTTTTTTTTTTCCTTCTTTTTTCTCTCTTAAAGACAAGGTTAGAATCAATGTCCTCTGAAAAAATATAGTAATGGTTTTCTTTTTCACTTGTAATCATCCTGACTTTGAGATTCAGCTGAAGTGCCCATTACTACTCTCTTTACATGACTACAGAAAAAAATTTTGTTCAATTACATGTTGCATATTGACATAAAACCACGTTAAAAAAAATTGAGAATTCTTATTCAAGGGACTCACCAGAGTGGGCTCACAGCATTAGAGATTTAGAAATGACCATGTAGTCCAGTCCTTTCATTTAACAGATGAGGAAATTAAGTCCAAAAATGCTGGATGACTTGCCCAAGATCACACTATACTAGGTAACAGAGTTTGGATCCAGGTTCTCTGTCTTCTGCATTAACAAGCTCATTAAGGATCTTTTTTAGAATTTCCCCAGGAATCTAAGTTAAGTTCATTGGCCCATAATTTAAGGTTTTATTGTCTTCCTGGGTTTCTTTTTTTGTTTTGTTTTGTTTTTGTTTTGTTTTTAGAATCTTTAGTTATACCATACTAAATTTCCATTTCCCATGATCTTTCAAATTTCACTTACAGTTGCTTAGCAACCACATCTGCCAGTTCTTTCAGTACCTGAAGATGTAATTCCTTAATGTGTTCTCTTACAACTTTCTCTCATCTTGAGCATCAACTTTGCTAGTCATTATTTTTATTGTTCTGTCATTTACAGTGCAAAGGTCATTCTTCTTACCAGGGAAAATTAAAGTAAAAATTTAAATTTCATTCCTTCTGCTGACAGTTTCCATGATTCTATCAACTATAAGGAAGTATTTTATTCCTCCTTTTATCCTCCTTCATCCAATGTAGTTTTTAAAATATGTATATTTTTGTTGACCACAGCTTCCCTTATCAACCACAGTTCATTCTCAACTTCAATACTGCCAACATTATTTTTACAGGATCATTCAATGCTCTTGTATTCTTGGTCTGTGACTTGCCATAATTTCTGTCTTCTTCATATGTCATTTTCAAAAAAATAAGTTGGTTAATGACATCCCTGTATATTTCCATTGCTTTCTCCTGATAATTTAAATATTCCCATCTTTTTTAGAATTGACTCCCTTTGTCCTTCCTGAATTCTCTTCTTTGAGTTTAAATTCTCTCAGTGAATTGCATATAAAATTCAACCCACAGAATCTTGATTATTCTTCATTTAAACCCTTTGAAATCCACTTCTCCAAAGTTATAGTTTTTGACAATGTCAGGAGGGAGTAGAGATTTTTCTCAAGATATGCATCATTTCTACTTCATCAAACAGTTAAATGTAAAATTTCTCCTTGTTAGTTACTCTCCAGTTTAAAGGATGATTATTAAAGTAAATGATCATTAAGGTAAATCAAAAAATTATTGGCAGAGAGACCTCCTGCAGATTTTTGGAAATTTGAAATTTCCCATAATTATGATCTCATGCCTCTTTGCCACATGTGATCTTATACCTAGGTGGTATAGTTAATAGAACATTAAGCCTGGAGCCAGGAAGATCAGGGTACAAATCTGGCTTGGCAAGTCACTTAACCTCTGGTTTATCTTAATTTCTTCAAATTGTAAAAGATACTAATAGTGCAGAATAGTTGTGAGTATCAAATGAAATAAAATTTATAAAAATGTTTAGCATGGTATGTTAACCTGACACATAACAGGCATTGTACAATGCTTACTCTTTTCCACTATTCAAACCCATTATAGGTATATGTGTATGAAACATGTGGTGTTTGAATAGATATCTAGATAAATAGATAAATTCCTTAATTTATATGTAATACTTGAAGGTAGCAAAGCCAATTACAAAAATTATTTTAATTATTCCTTCCAATAGATTAATATTGTCAATATTATGATTCCCTTAGTGTTTTGATCATAATCATACAGTTACTAAATATCAGAACTGGTATTTAAATTCAGATAACTGATAAATATACATGGTTTCTCTATAGCTATAAAAGTTAGTAGATACAGGTTTTGTTTAGATCTGTAATTTATTAATAGATATATTAAACTTTTTATAGGAAATTCCATCTACCAATGTTGATTATCAAGTGTTCCACATTTAGAATTGCCCAAAAGTACTGTGTGATTTAAATATAATTGACACTTCTCTACCTATTAGAAGCTATACTTGAATACACTTTCAGAAACCAAAGCCAGATCCTTATCAACCTTTATTTATGACTACATCTCATTGATACAGATATAGCTATAGTTATATAAGCAATAATAATTTTAGCATTTATACAATATTTCAGAATTTTCAAAGTGTCATGTAAATATCACATTTAATCTTCACAACCTAAGTGGGTTGGATTATTATCCTGTTCTATATATGAAAAAATTAAGACTAAGAGATTGCGTAATAAACTGGGGGGCTAAACAATAAATGACTGAAGCATGATTAAAATTCATTCTTTCCTGACACCAAGACCAGCACTTTCTTTAAGCTGTCATTTAACTGGGGGGAAAGACAGAAGAGAACAGAGATCAGAGAGAAGATGACAACCTGGTCCAGATATTCAGTTTAAAAATGCCAGCTATAGCAGGACAAAATTCATTAGGAGAAGTATTTGAAGAACTAGCTAGGGAAAGTTGCCCCTGCGGTCCAGAATCACTAATGCATGCAAGAAAGAATGATACTTCATAGATCAAGTATTCATCTACTTTCTGATTCCAATTCTTCTTTTCCTGATAGTTCCAACCCATACCAACTTCCAACATTTCAAGCTCCAAGAATATATTCTTGAAGACCCTCAAAAGTGCTACACAAAAACTTTGGTTGGCATCTCTTTGCTTTATAAATTTCATAAACCTATTATTACTGCAGAAAAATGACTATCAATCTCCTAGAGCAAAAAGACCTAGTCACTTCATCCTATTAAAGACTCTGTCTATGAGTAGAAAACCTGTGGTTCTCAGGTTATTTTGTCTTTTCTATTGGTAAATGTCAAGAGGGCTATCTATGGATAGAGTTTAAATTTCTAATATTGCCAAATATTGCCAAAAGACTCAATTCATGACAATTCATGAATTGAACCAGTGTTCAAATCCATATGTCACAATTTCTTTTTTCTATCTACCTGTGTCTGTATCTCTCATCTTGTGTTTTGTCTTTCTTTGCTTCTCTCTCCAACTCATCAATTTCCTCCCTTCACTGGCTAAAATATGACATTGCAATAAATACACAGATTTATAAATACATAAGAACTTATTTACACTTGTTTGAGTAGAAATGGAATCCATATTATTTTCATAATATAAACTATTTGAAACAATTATATATGTATGATGGTATATATTTATAGAAATATTTGCTGAATAACATTTTATTTTTCCATTGTTCATGTTTAAATGGAGGGTGAATATGAATTATTCTAGATTTTTGAAGGAGAAATTCAATTATATTCCCGTATTTTAATTTGCTGTACTTGCTTGTTTTTTCTCCAGAGTATCAGTTGCCCTCCATAAGGAAGCAAAAAGATTTCTTCCACCAATTCTATAATAGGCTGTGAGATAGAAGTTTAGAAGGATATAGAAAATATGAGGGAAGTCTAATGTAATTTTCCTGGATGAGAATATCTTTCTTTAGCCTTTGCTGACACTTTTGGCAGAATCTAAATCATTAAGTGTTAACCAGCCACCAAACATTACTTCAATACAAAACAATATAATCCAGACAGTTTGATCCAGATATCTGAGTTTTATCAACCTTGTATAAGGCCCATTCTAGATGTTTATTTATCTTTTCTTTTGTGATGCTCTAGGGCCTCTGTTCGCTATTCTTTCATTATCTGTTCAATGGGGCTTATTTTGTTTTTGACATGATCATTTTACATCCCAGTGCTATTGTTTTGGGGGCTTTTTTCCAAGTTTGGTTCTCCTTCATTATAATTGCATATGAATTGCTTGTTGCCTAAGCTTCCTATTTGGCTGTTTAAAAAAAAAAAAACAAAACTTTCCTTTCCTCTGTGCAAATGGGCTTGCTCCTATAGACTTTCTTTGGCTCCTTTTAACCTTATTTCTCTGCTTTTCTTGTTCCTTTCAATAATGCCACTATACTTAGTGATGTTTTTTTGCCTTTAATCAGTGGAACAGAGTAAAAAATGAAATGAGCATTGAATTAAATGAGCATTGAAGGAGAAGCCTGAAAAACAGTGAAAATTCTATTTTCAGGATTTAGTTACTTTCTTGTTTTATCCTTATTATCAATCAATGAAGCAACAGATATTCATTGATCAGCTATTATTTTCAAGGGACTATGCCAGACATTAATGGATAAGATAAAACACAAGCAGTCCTTGATGTAATCTGCCTTGTAGAAACTGGGTCTCACTAGGTGATTTTAAGGAAAGCCTAAATGGACATGTGTTGTTAATGCTGGATTCCTGTTTAGTTATGGATGTCATTTAACTTAATCATCTGAGATCCTTTATAACTTTGAAGTTCTGAAAGATTGTAGTTTGAAGATTGTTCATTGAAAGGTAAAATCCTATTAATTTGTGGTTTATATTATGGATTAATATAGTAGAGGACAAACTGTAATAAGAATGGAATTCTGGAATGTGAATTAAGGACAACTAAGTTTAATTATTGTCTCTCACCCTTTCTAGCTACCTGAAAATGAGAAAGAACACATAATCATTCTGTTTCCTCATAATTAAATGGAAATTGCATTTTTTTAGTAATTATTTGACAGGGTTGTGAAGAACACATAAGAAAAGGTTTCCCAAGAGCTGTGTGATCATTAAAATATAAAAATGTCAGCTATTATCAAATCCTGGCTGACATTATTTTATATACTGACTGGTCATCTATTACAACCTGACCAAGCATCTGCTGTTTTTACATAAAGAAAAAAAAAAACAAATGAACAGATGAAGCCCTAGAAAAGTAAGGTAGAAAAAATTATCAGGAGGCATCAAATAAGCAGAGAGGAAACATTTTAAGTTGCAAAAGTAAAGACTCATGACAGAAATAAAACTGAAAATTTGCCTTAATAAAGTCTTGAGGAAATGACATGTATATACATGCAAAAGTGACCTATGATAAATTGATCTCAACAGCAACAACAAAAGTATCAATAGCCAACATTTAGATGCTGTGGTTTGCAAAGTGATTGATGTGTTACTTCATTTGGTTGAATACACAATATAAAAATATGCAAAAATATTAAGTCCTAACAGAATTCCATGGAAGGAGTGAATATTATGGACTTCTTACCTCAATTTCCCTATTTTTAAGATGACTTTGTATATCTATATCACTTATCTTTGCCTCTCTTTACACCTTTCCTTATTCCTTCAACTCCAAACATTTTCCTGAAAATCATTAGATTTTACAGAATCAAAATATCAAACTGGTTTTTTGGCATCGGCTTTTGGATATAAAAAAAAAAAGATTTGAAATAGTAGATTTTTTTTCTTGCCTTCCCCATGATGCCATTAATCTTTTGTAAAACATAATAAAATTATATAGTGGTTAAATAGAGTTTTGGTTCTGGGAACCCTCTAAACCTTAGAAAATGCAATTAACAGAAGCTTGATACAATGATAGACATTGGATACCTCAAATTCCCTTACAGGATACTGAAAAATTCTGGTTAAGGGTTAAAATGTAACTCACTTGGCTCTGAGACAGTAGAGGACAAACATTTTTACATGGGAAAAGCAATAGGTCAGTCAGACTGGGTCATATAGTGTGTATAAGTA
This sequence comes from Sarcophilus harrisii, assembly GCF_902635505.1. Taxonomy (NCBI): domain Eukaryota; kingdom Metazoa; phylum Chordata; class Mammalia; order Dasyuromorphia; family Dasyuridae; genus Sarcophilus; species Sarcophilus harrisii. The sequence goes on from NC_045427.1 coordinate 100,328,466, forward strand.
AATAATTTGTAAGAATAGAAATGTAAGAAGGGCCAACTTATTAAGTTATTTATATGTAACTGAGAGGTCTATGTATTTAATCTGGGAGACAATAAGAATTCACTAGAACTTAGAGTAGGGGGATAAAATGACCAAACACATATTATAGAAAAATTATTTTGGTGCCTCCGTGGAAGATGGATTAGAGTAGTTAGGCTTAAATCAAGGAGAAAAAAAAAAAAACAAAAAACAGAAGGTTATTACAATAATCCACAAAAGGGCTCATGAACTCAAGTAGCTCCTTCTGATCAGGAAGTTCTTTTATTTCTTAGACCTATTGCTTAGAGCAATATCTGGCACATAGTAGATATTTAGTCAACCCTTGCTAAATTGAATTAAACTGTCTTTCTGGCAACTGCTCATTTGCATGATTCATGCCAAGTATCTTTACATCTCTAAACCTCAATTTTTTCATCCATAAAATGAGTCAGTGCAGAGAAGAAGCAATGACAGGATAGGATAGAAACAACATGAAGAAATTTTTAAACTGCTCGAATTATGGAAATCAAGTCCCAGGATGTCTGTGTTTGCCAAGTCCCAGGATGTCTGTGTTTGCCAAAGGCATGCACACATGGCTTTCATGCTCCATGCATTCTGAGTAATGATCCCTCTTGGGAAAGAAAAACTTAATAATAATTTAGAATAATAAACAGTTCAACTTTTTGTATGTGCATACATATGCTCTATTCATATTTTGGTATGTTCCATGAAGACCACTTAAATGCTACATACATATATTCTATAGAATTGAATCAGTATCCTGCTGGAAGAAATTATCATAGTTTTGGCTGAATAAAGAATAAAAAATTATCATAATTTGGGCTGGTAAATAGAGGCAAAGTTTGTGTGCTGCCACCTAAAAGTTAATGCTTTAAAGATAATAGTTTTCATGCATATATCAATTTATATATTATTTTTATTTAAAATAGCCCTGTAAGATAGAAAGTAAAGATATTATCATTCCCATTTTAGAATTTAAGGATTAGACATATTATTGTTTCTTTAAAGTAAATCAGCAATGCACCAAAATATAGCAAAATATCTAAGCCACTATATAAAGAGACTATAATGGAAAGAACCTTGTCTTTCTCAAAAACAACTGTGCATAGGAGTGCAGTGGGTATAGAAAAAAATATGGAGGTTTGAAAGAGGTTAAAGAATTCTCAGTGGATACATGATTAGAAAAAGAATTTCAGCCATGAAGTATTAAGACTGGAAAGAACTTTGTAGATCATCTAGTACAAGTCAGTCATTTAAATTGAAACAAACAGTCAGAAAGCGAAGAACTGACTTACTCATAGCTATATAGCTAAGAAGGACTGGGATTTGAACAATGCTGTGATTTGAAAAAGACTTGAGCTCAAATCCTGCCTCAGACATTTAACTAAGTGAAACTGAATACAATACTCAACTTCACTCTATCTCAGTTTCCTCTTAGGAATAAATGAGGATAGACTCATTAAAGTCCCTTCTACTTTTAAATATTCTATTTTAATGAATAATTACTTATTACATTCTTACTATGTAGTAAGTAAAAGAAAAGTCAATAAACAATTATCTAATACCTATTATGTGCAAGGCACTGTACAAAGCATATTTTATAAATATTATCTTATTTGGTACTTGCAACAATCTTGAAAGAGAAGTGCTATTATTACTCCCATTTTACAATTGAGCAAATTGAGGCAGACAAAAGTGTTGTACAGAGTCATACAACTAATTAATTAAGTGACTGAAGCTGGATTTATTTCTGGTGTTCCCAATTCCAGGGCCAATGCACTCTCCATTGTACCACCAGTACTATTCCCATGGAATACAAATTCAAAAATAAGGCATACTCCTGACCTCTAGAAAAATACATTTGATAGAAGGATACAAAGAATCTCCCCCCCAAAAAATCCCTTCCTCAAGGAATATGGAGACAACAAAGAAATAACAAAGTTTACTTATAGATTCATAGTAGATGGAGGGTAATACAACGCAACTAGGTGGTAGAAAGGATAAACCATCAAGTCTGAAGTCAGAGAACTTGAGTTCAAATCTGGCTTCAGATACTTACTAGATGTGAGTTACTGGGCAAGTCACTGAAGCCTACTTGCTTGTGTTTTCTCACTTGTAAAGTGATTTGGTGAAGGAAATAGCAAACCACTTTTTAAGATAATTTAAGATAATCTCAATAAACTTTGAATAGAAAATGTCATCTGCAGTCAGAAAAAGAAAAATAGAGATTGATTATAAATCAACACATGCTGTCACTTCTTTTTTTTTTCTTTTTTTTCTCTCCCATGGTTTTTTCTTCTTTTTCTGATTTTTCTCTCCTAGCATGCTTCATAAAGCAATATGTATTTAAAAATAAATAAGTAGAATTAAATTTTTAAAAAGTTAGCAGGACTCAGGAAAAGCCTCCTGCAAAAGAAAGAGAGAGAGAGAGAAAGAGAAAAAGAGAGAGAGAGAGAGAAAGCATTGACCTGAGTATTGAAGGAAGTCAGAGAAATGAAGTACAAGTGAGTAGGTAGAGAATTTTAGCTACAGGACACAACCTATTCAAAGTCAAGGAAATAGGAAATGGCACTACATATTTGAAGTACTACAAATGAGGTAGTATAGCTGAAATTTAGAGTATGTGGAAGGAAAATATAAAAATGGATAACATAGGAAATACGGAAATATGGAATCAAATATGGAATATTGAAATGATATGGATATTGATATGAAAATATAGGAACATTATAGAAAAATAATATGGATAAAAACTGGATACATAGGAAAGGACCAGACCTATCCATGAAAGTAGTACCTAGTCATTGAGTTCACGAATCCCTTGTGGGTTCAGAATAGTGAACCAAATTATTTGTGTTAAAAATTATTTAATGGTTATTTAAGTAGTAAGCAACTATGGAATATTATAAGTATTATAAATAAATTAGACTGAAGGTTCATGATACATATTAGTTGTTTAAAAGTGAACAAATAATACATTAGGAATACTAGCAGATGAATTTAAGTGCCAAACTAAAAATTTTATGGTGGCAGAGCCAAGATGGCAGAGAAAGCACACCCAACTTTCTAAAATCCTCTCATACCCTCACTATTAATTATTAAATTCAGCCTCAAAAATAGTGCTTGACTGGTAAAATTCACGAAAATTGGAAGGACAACAATTTACCAGCCAAAGATAATCTGGAAGATCGCAAGGAAAGGTTTGTCCTGAGTGGTGGGAGCAGACCAGTACAAGCAGGAAGATAGGAGAGGCTAGCAAAAAGAGGGGACCAGGGGCAGGGAAGTCTCTGTGGCTGGAAAATTTACAGAGTGGACTCTACCACAGGTTGGCTGCTCTGCTTTGGTTGCAAAGCAGTAGACCAGCAGAGAAATTAAAGCCAAAGATAAAGGGTACTCTAAAAAATGCCAGAACCTAACAGGATCTGGCTATACCCATCCAAAAGCAGAAGCAAGTGACTCAGCACAGATCACAGCACAGCTGTGCAGCAGCATTCTGCAGCATGGGCTTTCCCCTAGGGCAGTCACCAATCTACATGGCTGGGGGTGCAGCCTGGGGCAGCCTCTAACCTGCACAAAGGGGAGCTCAGTATGAGGCAATAGAACTTCTGCAGTGCAACTGCTGGCTCCCCAGGGCAGAGACACTTCCAGTACCTTGCAGGGCAGGGCAACTGCTAATACCCACACCGGACTTTTGCCTGGGATAGTGACACTTTCATTGCTCAGCCCCAGAGCAGTTGCTAATCCCCACAACGGGCCGTTCACATGGCATTTCTGCAGCTCGGCTGTGCTATCCAGATCTGAGTCACTTTTTGTGTGCAGAGCTTTTCCAAGAGCACTTCTGCAGCACTGCCGCTCTTTCCAGCCCATTGACAGGATAGCTACTGTTCATATACCTATTCCTGCTCTGCAAAGGAAGGTGGTAACCTCCTTGCCCTGAAGGCAGACCCTAAGGGCTTTAAAAAAAAATGAGTAAGAAGGCCAAGCCAAAGCTAACCATCTATAGGTTCTATACAGAAAGAGAATAGGTTTTCAACACCAGGAGACTAATACCAGCCAGTCTCCAGACAAAACCCCAAAGAGGGAATGTAACCCATCACATAAGGCTCTCCTAGAAGAAACTATAAAATATCTTAAAAGAGAGCTAGAAGAAAAATGGGGAAAGGAAAGAGAAGCTATGCAAGAGAGTAACAACTTCCTGAAATGTGAATTGGAAAAGGTAAAGGATTCCCAGGAAAGTTGTATGAATTGGAAAAGATAAAGAACTCCCAAGAAAGTAGGATTTGTGAATTGGAAAAAGAAAATAACTCAGTAAAAAAAAAAAAAAGAAAAAAGAAAATTAGTGAAATGGAAAAAAAATTCCATAGAGCAAAACAACTTATTTAAAAACTCAATTGGACATATACAAAAAGAATGTCAAAAAAGTTAATGAAGAAAATAACTCATTAAAAATCAGAATTGAACAAATAGAAATGAATGATTCATTGAGACATCAAGAATCAGTCAAGCAAAGCCAAAAAAATGAAAAATTAGAAAAAATGTTAAATATCCACTTGGAAAAACAGCAGACCTGGAAAATAGATCTAGGACAGATAATTTGAGGATTATTGGACTTCCTGAAAATTATGGTAAAAAAAGAGCCTAGATACTACTTTACAGGAAATCATCAAAGAGAACTAGATGTAATAGAATGAGAAGGTAAAATATGCATTGAAAGAATTCATCGAACACCTTCTGAAAAAGATCCTAAAATAAAAACTCCAAGGAATATTGTGGCTAAATTTCAGAACTATCATACTAAGGAAAAAAAATATTACAAGCAGCCAGAAAAAAAATTCAAATACTGAGGAGCCACAATAAGGATCACTCAAGATCTAGCTGCTTCCACATTAAAAGTTTAAAACCCTGGAATCTGATATTCCAAAGGCAAAAGAACTTGGAATGCAGCCAAGAATAAACTACCCAGCTATGCTAATCATTTTCTTCCTGGGAAAAAGATGGACATTTAATGAAACAGATGAATTTCATTTGTTTCTAAGAAAAAACCAGAACTAAACAAAAAATTTGTTCTCCAAACATAGGACACAAGAGAAGCAAAAAAAAAAAAAAAAAAAGGAAAAAGAACTCTTGAGAACTGTATTTCTGTTATGGATATACATAAAGAGTATATGTATAATATGATTTTACTGACATACCATAAAAAGGGAAGTAGAGATGGAAAGGGTATAGTATCAGAAAAAGGGAAAAAAAGGGAGATAAAAAGAGGAAACTGCATCCCACAAAGAGGCAAGGAAACCTATCATATCTGAGGGAATTTAGAGAGAGAGGAACATTGTGTGAATCTTACTCTCATCAGAGTTGGCTCAGAGAGAAAATAATTGACATATTTGGTTTACAGAGAAAGGTCTCTCACCTCATTAAAAAATGGGAGAGGAAAAAGGAAAAGGAAGAGTAATAGGAAAGGTACAAGAAAGGGGAAAGGATTCAAAGGGAGTGGGAGGGATTCTAAAGAGGGAGAGCTGTGTGAAGCAAGTGGTGCCCATAAGTTTAATAGTGGGAAAAGGGGTAAGGGAGGTCAAGAAAAAGAAAAGTATAATCTGGGGATAATAAGATGGCAGGAAATACAGAATTAGTAATTTTAACTGTAAATGTGAATGGGATGAACTCTCACATAAAGAGGAGGCAGATAGCAGACTGGATCAAAAGTCAGAATCCTACAATGTGCTGTTTACAGGAAACACATTTAAAGCAGGGAGATACATACAGAGTAGAGGTAAAAGGCTGGAAAAGTCAAAAAAGTAGGGGTAGCCATCCTTATCTCAGATCAAGCAAAAGCAAAAATTGATCTAACTAAAAGAGATAAGGAAGGAAATTATATCTTGCTAAAGGGTAGCATAGACAATGAAGCAATATCAATGCTAAACATATATGCACCAAGTGGTATAGCATCTAAGTTCCTAAAGGAGAAGTTAAGAGAGTTACAAGAAGAAATAGATAGCAAAACTATACTAGTGGGAGATCTCAACTTTGCACTCTCAGAAATAGATAAATCAAACCACAAAACAAATAAAAAAGAAATTAAAAAGGTAAATAGAATATTAGAAAAATTAGGTATAATAGATCTTTGGAGAAAACTGAATGGGGAAAGAAATAATTATACTTTCTTCTCAGCAGTTCATGGAATCTAAATAAAAATTGACCATATATTAGAACATAAAGACCTCAAAACTAAATGCAGGAAGGCAGAAATAATAAATGCTTTCTTTTCAGATCATGATGCAACAATAACTACATTCAACAAAAAAGGGTGAATAGACCAAAAGTAAATAATCTCATCTTAAAGAATGATTGGTTGAAACAGCAAATTATAGACACAATTAATAATTTCACCCAAGATAATGACAATGATGAGACATCATACCAAAATTTGTGGGATGCAGCCAAAGCGGTAATAAGGGGAAATTTTATATCTTAAGAGGCTTCCTTTAATAAAACAGAGACAGAGAAGATCAATGAATTGGGCTTGCAACTTAAAAAGCTAGAGAAAGACCAAATTAAAACCCCCCAATCAAATAATAAATTTAAAATTCTAAAATTAAAAGGAGAAATTAATAATACAGAAAATAAAAAAAAAACTATTGAATTAATAAATAACACTAAGAGTTGGTTTTGTGGGAAAAAAAACATAAAATAGATAAACCTTTGGTAAATCTGATTAGAAAAAGGAAAGAGGAAAATCAAATTGTTAGTCTTAAAAATGAAAAGGAGAACTTTCTACCAATGAAGAGAAAATTAGAGCAATAATAAGGAGTTAATTTGTCCAACTTTATGCCAACAAATTTGATAACTTAAGTGAAATGAATGACTACCTCCAAAAATATAGGCTTCCCAGATTAACAGAGGAGGAAGTAAATTGCTTAAATAGTCCCATTTCAGAAAAAGAAATATAACAAGCTATTAATTAATGCCCTAAGAAAAAATCCCCACAACCAGATGGATTTACATGTGAATTCTACCAAACATTTAAAGTGCAATTAGCCCCAATGCTATATAAACTATTTGAAAAAATAGGGAATGAAACAGTCTTACCAAATTCCTTTTATGACACAGACATGGTACTGACACCTAAACCAGGTAGTTTGAAAACAGAGAAACTTTTGGCCAAATTATAGACCAATCTCCGTAATGAATATTTGTGATAACCATGTATTTTAAAATCAGCCGGAGTCAGGAATTCAGGTTAGGGGAAAATCATCAATCTTTATTCTTTGCGGAGATGAAGAAAGGTTGGAGGTAGAAGGGAATTGGCAATAGCAATGTCAGCAGCTGAGTCAAGAAGCTAGCTAGACCAGAAGCCATGAAACCAGCAGCTACCAGAATTGAACCCAGCCCCAATCTCTCTCAGCCTCTTGTCCTGTCTCTCTACCTCCACCCACCAAAATTGTCATTTCCTATACAACACATCAGGACTTGCACAGAGAGTGGGCAGGGGCCATTCTTTATCCAAGCATGTATATAATAGAGCATAGTCCAATTACTATTTAGCCTCACATGCTTGGGACCTCAGTGCATCAACCCAAGCCTCAGCCCATTACAAATATTGATGCTAAAATCTTAAATAAAATATTAGCAAAAAGACTACAGAAAATTATCTCCAGGATAATACACCATGACCAAGTAGGATTTACACCAGCAATGCAGGGCTGGTTCGATATTAGGAAAACTATTTGTATAATTGACTATATCAATAAACAAATTAACAAAAACCATAGGATCATCTCAATAGATGCAGAAAAAGCATTTGATAAAATCCAACATCCATTCCTAATAATAACACTTGAGAGTATAGGAATAAATGGACTTTAACTTAAAACAGTTAGGAGCATATATTTAAAACTGTCAGCAAGCATCATATGTAATGGGGATAAACTGGAACCATTCCCAATAAGATCAGAAGTGAAACAAGGTTGTCCTCTATACCATTACTATTCAATATTATATTAGAAATGCTAGATTTGGCAATAAGATCTGAGAAAGAAATTAAAGGAATTAGAGTAGGTAATGAGGAAACCAAATTATCATTCTTTGTTGATGATATGATGGTATATTTACAGAACCCCAGAGATTCTACTAAAAAGCTATTAGAAATAATCCACACCTTTAGCAAAGTTGCAGGATACAAAATAAACCCACATAAGTCATAAGTATTCTTATTTATCACTAACAAAATCCAACAGTTAGAATTACAAAGAGAAAATCCATTTAAAGTAACTATCAAGAGTATAAAATATTTAGGAATCTATCTGCCAAGGGAAAATCAGAAAATATGAGCAAAACCACAAAACATTTTCCACACAAATAAAGTCAGATCTAAGCAATTGGAAAAGTATTAAATGCTCTTGGATAGGGTGAGCAAATATAATAAAGATGATAGTACTACATAAACTAATCTATTTATTTTGCACTATACCAATCAGACTTCCAAAAAACTATTTTAACAACAAAGATCATATGGAAAAAACAAAAGGTCAAGAATGTCAAGGGAACTAATGAAAAAAAAAAATCAATTGAAGGTGGCCTAGCTATACCAGGTCTTAAATTATATTATAAAGCAGCATTTACCAAAACTATTTGATATTGGCTAAGGAATAGATTAATTGATCAGTGGAATAGATTACGTTCAAAGGACAAAACATCCAATAACTTTAATAATCTAGTGTTTGACAAACCCAAAGACCCCAACTTTTAGGATAAGAACAAAAACTGCTGGGAAAATTGGAAATTAGTATGGCAGAAACTAGGCATTGAATCACACTTAACACCATACAGCAAGATAAGGTCAAAATGGGTTCATAAGGTAGGCATAAAGAATGACATTATAAATAAATTTGAAGAATTTAAGATAGTTTACCTCTCAGACCTATGGAAGAGGAAGGAATTTATGACCAAAGAGGAATTAGAGATATTATTGATCACAAAATAGAAAATTTTGATTATATCAAATTGAAAAATTTTTTTGTACAAACAAAAGTAATGCAGACAAGATTTGAAGGGAAGCAATAAACAGGGAAAACATTTTTTTAGTCAAAGGTTCTGATAAAAGCCTCATTTCCAAAATATAGAGAGAATTGACCCTAATTTATAAGAAATCAAGCCATTCTTCAATTGACAAATGGTCAAAGATGAATTCTTAGATGAAGAAATTGAAACTATGTCTAGCCAAATGAAAAAATGCTGCAAGTCATTATTACTCAGAGAATTGCAAATTAAGACAAGTCTGTCTTTCTCCCCACTAATCCATATTATTTCTCAGTAATCTAAAAACGAACAAAATCTTGGAAATATCTCAAAGGATACTATTTTAAAAAGAAAATGACAACAAAAAGAACATATTAAAGGCTTAAACAAAGCAAGGTCAGCACCTGCAAATATAAAGAAAAAATATTCTTGTCATTACAAAGCTTAATACCTAACAGGAAAGATAGGAATGATCTGTCAAATGTGTTCAAAACCCTTCTGGGGAAATGTGTAATTGTAATAATGCATGAAAAAGAAGTAGCACAATTTAAACATTTGTTTCATTTATTTATTTCCCTACTTGGTTTTGTATGCATGGAAGATGTTTGGTTTAAAAGCCACACAAATAGCTGAAGGTGGTGTGAAGTTGGTAGGAGTTATATTTTTCAGGAGTTTTATTTTCCACTTAAATTAACCACAGCCTAGCAACAACAGCTCTAAAAATCATTTCTGCCAACTGATGGGCCACATATTCTGGTCTGCTTGATGTATTGAAATATTACCAAACAAAGGAACCTCAATGGAAGAAAATGAAAATCAAAGCTCTTGTTCTGTATCCAGTTATTCTGGTGAGGTGTGATGATGGATATTGGGTTGTAGTTGCTTTTAATGTAAATATGAAATAAAACTCTTAGCCATTATAGGTGGTGCTTGAAACCAAGCTCAGTTTCCTCCTCCCCAGTTTCATAATGGTTAAAGGATGTACATGCCAAAAAATTAACACAACAGGTTTTAAGTCAAAATTCTGAAATTTGAATCCCAATACTGTTACATGATACTTGTATGATGCACTGAGCAGCCTGCACAGTACAGGGTGAACACTACTCTAACACAGGTAAAATATTCATTAGACCTAAAGTCAGGAACACCTAAATTAAAATTGTGCCTTAGACATTTATTAATCATGTGTCCCTGGCCAAATCATCTAAACTTTCTAAGCTTTAGTATCCTCATCTGGAAAAAGGGGGGGGGGGGGCGGTAATTATAGCACCTGCTGGAAGGGTTGTTATGAAAATCAAATGGGAAAACATACGTAAAGAGTTCTGCAAACCTTGAAGCACAGTATAAATACTAATTCTTGTCATCATCATCATTATCATCAGTGACTCTGGAGACAAAGGACTTGGATTCAAATCCCACTTCTAAAATTTGCTACCTATTCTACATTAATTTAGATTAATGAAATTAAAATTATTTAAATTATCTGGACATTAACCTTCTCATCTAAAAAATGAGAGTTTGGATGGAATGTCTGGATGAAAACTGAGATCCTTTCTAGTTCCACAGTTGTGCTCTAATTAATCCACTTCATTAATCTGGGTATCAGTTTTCTCATTTAAACAGGAGAGTTAGATTAGATGATCTCTAAAGTCACATTCAACCCCAAACTTCTAGAACTCATTAAGTTACCATCATCAATTAGCTATGAAGATTTGTAACTCTGTTATGGGAGCAATGGGAGAGAAAAGTTAAGAAAAACTCATCAGAAAATTTCTATTGTTTGGGGACCTGCCAAAAAGGACAGTTTTGCTAAGAAAGGAATCCTGAAATGGCACAAAAACACAGAGGATCTGAGTTCAAATCCCATCTCAGATACTTTGCATTTGTGCTAGTTTGTGAAAGTCAATTCACTTTTCTGGAATGATTGCCTCATCTGTACAATATGAGTCTTGGATTAAATTAACTTTGAGATCCTTTTCAGCTCTATGTGATCTTATACTCAAAAACAGAAGCTGGGTCCACAGAGTTATCCTAAGAAATAAGTTCATGAACATCTTTTGTATGAAGTGAAAAGAAAGTTTGGAGAAAAGCATAATAAATTCTATTTTGGCTGCTCAACTTTTGAATCCTCCCCCCCCCCACACACACACACACCTCCTTTCTATTTCTCAGGACTGTGAGAGGGAGCTTTGAACTTCAGCTTGATTCTCAGAGGAACAAATGTGTCCCCTGTTTTGTGGTAATTGTAGCTATTCTTTCAGATTCTGCTTAATGAGTTTCTCTTAGAAGTTCACTTTCTTCTTAGGCAGGGAGCACTTAATAGCTTTAGACAATACTTGTTATACAAACATCCTCATGCAAAATGGAGACAAAAGTCTCCATTTCAGTATTCATAAGGTCTCTTCTTACCTATATTGAGATTTGAAGATTCATAAAGGAAAATTCAGAATCATTAGTTAGTGGCTACATAGGTTAAAGCATTTAATCCACACAACTAGGCCATGATCTTCAAGTCTGTCATACACAACTGGGAATAGTGTTTGTCAACATAGCCTGTGTCATTAAGGGCAAAATGGAGGTGGACGAGGATAAGGACAAAATGCAACAACAAATTTTAAAATGTGACTTTCTTATAATTTTTTTTTGATTTCATACCCATTTCTTCTCCTTAGACTGTAATTATTGTTTTTATAGTGTTCATGGATTGCAGTAAAGCCTCAAACTACCACTTGATGGTAAAGGGATGGAAGGGCAAATTTCCAAATCTCACTTAGTATACACAAATGACTCAGTTCTAGCTTTTCTAGTCTTCCAATGTCCCTAGAGTTCTTGTATGCTTGTAACCATGACAATCATTTCCCTGTCTTGCCTGGATTTATGACTTAAACTCCTCTGACATAACTACAGTTTCTTTTGGCTAGTCAGCATATCAAAGCATGATTGCCCTCTTGTGGCAGTTAGATAATCCAAGTCAGGCAGTCAATGCAGCCATTTGTATCACAGTATAGAAAAACTGACTTTCAGAGGTAAAAAGACCTTACTGAATATTTAATGAACAAATGTATTAACTGAGTTCCAGGAATTAAATCACTAGCACAAAGTCATGCATAAGACTTAAAACCATGTTTTCTGACTCTATATCATACATAGAAGAGACCTTAGAGGTTGCTTAGTCCAACCTCCAAATCACACATATTCTGGAATAGATATGGTCATCTAGTTTCCCTAGAAGCTGAATGAAATTCCCAGGAATTTCTAGCTTATATTGTGCTAATATTCCCTTCCATTTTAACTTACCCATTAGTCCTTATTCGTCCTATTCAAGGAATAAAATATGTCTACTCATTTTTCTATGTAACAGCTCTTTAAGTAGCTCAGGATAATGTATAGTACTAGAAGGACAAAGAATTAGGTCAGAATTCTAGTTCTGAGTCTGATATTTATTACTTAACCCCTTTGCACCCCTATTTCTTTCCCTATAAAATGAGGAGGTGACATTAAATAATCTCTAAGATGGCAATATTGCCCTTCTGTTACTTAACTGGTACTGTAGTATAGTCAACTTGCTAAGATTTTAAATTATAGAGGAGTTATTGATCTGAGGAGGTGTTTATTTCCCATTTCCTTCTCTTCTATAGCCTGAATCCCATCAAGGCCTTTAAGATGCTTTGCTTGTTTGGTTTGTCTGTCTGTTTGTTTGTTTTTATAATGCCTTAACTAGTTTTGTTCTGTCAGCAGAGAGCCCTGGAAGCCATGAGGATGCTATCAGATTAGTTAAGTGCAATGGGAAAAATTAAGATCATGTTAGAACAGAATTCATCAGAGATATGGTTGACAAGAGGAATTAATTTCTTATTTTAACTAATTATCCTTGCTAACTAGTTACAAATCTCTGTTATTTCTATGCTGTTTTTAAAGAATAAAAGGTTTGCTCGCATCAAATCTCTCAATTTTGATAACTTCCAGCAATGCCCCACATTTCTACCCTACTTACATTAAGGTACATTCTCCCCATTACTGGCTACTATTATGACAGGATTATAATTCCTCCCTATTTAAAAGCTGTTGTTATAGTCCAATATTTTTAATTTATAACACATATGTCACACATATTTCTCCAAATCATCTGTACAGATGTATGTATGCATGCATATCTGCATGCATCTAAGTATGTCTTTAAATTCCCCAAGGATTAAGTAAAGGGTCATATTTGGTGATCCTTTTATGAAAAGGGAATTCCATCCAAAAAATGTTTATCTCACAGAAGATAATTTGCCTTATTTCACTAGAAGTGTTGAAAATCCTTCTACTTTCCCCATACAAACAGACTCTTTGCAAAATGTCCAAATTAAAAAGTAAAAGAGCATCTTTAAGCACTGTTTTATACAAGCCAAGTTTTAAGAAATTCTAACCGTCTCGGAAAACAAATAATTTCCACAGCTAGAATTTAGTACTATAGAATCTTGATAATTGATATTCCTGGCTGAGAATAGGATCCATGACTGATTGTCTGTTTTACAAGGGAACTCTCTAGTTCATAAATATTGTAGTAGACTACCCAAATATTCTTCAAATATGAAATTTTCCTAACTTATTCCTTGAAAATAAGAGGAAAAACTATGATAAGTTATATATCCCAGGAAAAGGGATGTGGATAAGAGAAAATCTTTAAATTGGTTTCCTTAATCTTTTTGTGTCACAACTCTTGTGGAAATTTGATAGTCTATGAAATTTTACTCAAGAAAAACTTTTTAAATGTGCAAAATATAATATATGGGATTATATATATATTAAAATAAACTAATTATATTGAGAGACAACTATCAAAATATTCTAAGACACAAGTTCATAGACCCCAGGTTATTATCCCCTTCTTAAAAACTCCTCCTCTTCTAGGGAACATGTTTTGTTGGAATAATAACATCGTAAGTAATTATTGTTTGATAAATTAGTTCATTAATATTATTATATCAATTATATTATATATAATATATTGATATGATATATATTAATTCATTCTTGGGGGACAGTGTCTAGTACTATAAGAAATTAGATACAGGATCAAGTTGAAAGTCATGACCAAAATGGTTGCAAGGCTGAAGTGATTTAGTAAATTATTTAAATGTAGGCCATGAGTTAGACTGAATGCTTAGTTCAATTTCTTTTCTTTTCTATATTTTATCCTAATGTTTGGAGTCCAAGTACCAGAATTTATCCCAAAGTATCCAGATCACTCAAGAATTTAATAAATATTAGGATTATAGCATTTTATACTTAGAGGAGTATATAGTTGTAAAAGTATCCAATTTTACATTTTCTTTTCTATTTAGAGTCCTACAACTAAATGATTCAGTGTAGCACATATTTGAAAGAATTATCCCAATTGACATTTGCAATGAGGCTTCAGAATGTATATTATATCCCTTCAAGACTCTTGGATTAGCCATGAGGATATGGAAATTTTTATCTAACCCTGGGAATGATAGTCCCTATTATATGTACTTCCCTACAAAATAATGAGTTGAAAATCAATTTAGTTAAGTACTAGGTTTGCTTTAGTAAAGGATATTTACTAAAGCATCACATCTATGATGGACTCTTGTACAAGTACATATGGAATCCAAGAGCAGCTGAAGTTCCAAGAGCATATATGGTTCCTGGACTTTTTTTCATCCCTCCTGTGGGGTACTCAACAAGTTCCATTAAGCATAGAATAGACTTCTAGGTTTCTCTTTGCAATCTTATTTCTTCCTATGACTACTTACAAACTTACTATTGTAACTGGAAAGGGAGATAATGGTGAAAATATGGCGAAAAATAGGCTAAAATATGATACAATTTCTTACGCCCCAGGAATTTTTCAGGGTGTTTAGCTGGAATTCTCTCTCATTATTTTCTGAAATTTATATTAGTCATAGAAGACACATAAAAACATGGTCAAGTTCCCTTAGCCAATAAGAACATTTCTTTAATGCAAATCCTATCCAATCCATCCAGTGTCTAATCAGTCATCTAAATTGATAAAGCTGTTTCCTATTTAGTTGGAATGTCTGATTTATTTCATCCAATTAAGATAAATTTCCCTCTGGCTAAGGCACCAGACATTATATTTTAACACATTTTGAAGAAACAACTCAGAGCACAATTTGATCTGAAACCAAGAGTTAGGGAGATCTAAAAATACAATTCTGGCCTTGTATACTTAATAATTGTATGATTTAGGTCAAGTCACTTAATCTGTTTGCTCCAGTTTCTTTAACTATAAATTGTAAATGATAAAAATAGCTACTTCCTAGAGTTGTTTTAAAGGGCAAATGAAACAATATTTGCAAAATGTATTTAACCCAAAACATAACATTCACTACATAAATGGATTTGACAAGTGATACTTAAGCCTATATTCCTCTAGTTCTCCCAATTCTTTTTTTTTCTAAATATAAAATAAGGGAAAAAATGAAATAGAAAAAGAAAGATGGAAAAAGAAAATTTTAAAAGAACCAAAACACAACATTGTGATGTGCTCAGCGGAACAAAAGAGAGGATTCAAAATATGTAGCAATAAATTCCCTTTCAAGAAAGCATGTATAACAATATGCCTTTCCATATTTTCTTTGCTTCCTTATACATTATTCTTTTGTTCTCTGCTGTGCACTTTTTTACTTTATTCTTTTTTCCTCCTTTCATCCCCCCACCTACATCAATCAGGCTACAGTTAAGCACAGATATGTATATATAGGTCTACATATATACCCACACTTAGGTATATCCACACACATGCCATACACACAGCCTCATGCATACATGCCACAGGATACCCATTTTCTATTATTGTAGAACTAGTCTATAATTGTTCACACTTCACATCTGTTAAATCCAGTCCTGGGGTCTTTTGATCTTATTGGATTGTGTCAGAAGAATCCCAGTTCTTCCCAAGTATTCTTTGTTTTCCCCTAGTCTATGTTCGCCCTAAAGTGCAAATTTGTTCTATTTGTGGGGAAAAATCTGGAGAACTTGAAATTTTCTGACCTATTCCACCATTTTCCTGATATCTTCCCTCCCCCAATTCTGAGAAGTGAGAGAACTCATTAATTTGAATACCTACCATGACCTTTTGCTTAGCCATATTACAACTATAATAATTAGTGAAATACAGTTTCCTTGAGAGTTATGATCTAAAGAGCTTTCTAGTCAAAACCTTCCAGCCACAGAAAGAATAAAACACTGGCATTAGTTTGATTAAAACATACCCTTAGAGAAGCAACCTTAGCATAAACCATAAAAACAATTTGAAGGGATGTGAGAAACACTGAAAAGTTAGGTTTGCATGGAATATTGTAAGCTTCAAGGCAATATAAAATACCATTTGGAAGTATGACTGGCCAGTGAGATTTTATTATGTGAGAAATTGGGTAAGGTTCAGATTCCACAAAACAATTGTATCTCAGAAGCCTTGCACAAACAAGAAATTGGGGAGCTAAGAAGTTACAGGTAGACTCAACCAATCAGAAAAAGTCTTGTGATTTTGAGAAAAATACAAATTTAAAATAATAGCTAATCAAGCTCAAACTAGTTGAGGTCAATAATCTGACTTTACCAAATTTCTGTTGTGCTTGGAAAGAGTACATTCTTATACATATTTAGGGAGAAACATACAGTGAGCATATCAGAAAGATTGTAATCCAGAAAGGAATAGACCAATTTGTTCCTTGAAGGGAAGGGACTATACCAATCTAATAATACATTTAAAGCTTCTCTCACTTCTGTACTCAGCACTCCCTTTTCCAAAGAGGGAGCTTGCTTCTGGACAGAAACATTAAGATGATTCCTCAAGATTCTTCTTTAATAAAATTTTCTCAATATCTGATTTTCAGTGTTGTGTGTTTCTAATAGGGACTCCTAAAATCTGTGAACATACAATGAGATATTTAACAAGATGAAATTGGTAAGAAAATGGAGTATACTACATACTCAAAGTTTTCCAGTATTTCCATCATAGTATATTATATGATTCATTGATGTCGCTGCTTGAATCACATTGTGATATCTCTATTTAAAATTGTCCCAAATGAAACTACCAGTATGAGAAAAAGGCACTAACAAATTGTGGACCACTCAAAGACAATGAATCAACTCACTTATCAAACTCCTATTCTGTAGTTCTCCTTGAAACCTGGGCTAATGTTATATTATTGATTTTCTCTGTCAAACTTTACAGAAGAGACTAGTTTATATAGTAAAGTTAGCTGTTTTATATCCATATTAAACAAAAGCGTCAATTAAGACATCACTAGTGTTGTCCCTTATCATGAGATATTAGCAAGATCAGAGGGATGGTTTATTTTTTTTCTTCCAGGTGGAGAAAAATTAGCATGAAATGCAGTTCTCTTTTTTGTTCCTCTTCCAGTTTGGCACTGAGAGATGCAGGTAATATCAAAAAACAAGCTTTAACCTTCCAAAAGCAGACAAAGTCAGAAATCTTATCTTGTTTGAAACATAGAGGCTTATAACTAAATTCCATCATAGAGAACAAACTCATAAACTCAGATGCAAGTCTGGTCAATCAACAATTTTTTTAAGTACCTACTGTGTTTCAAGCTAATCTCAAGTAACTACATTTTATCATAGAAGAAAATAAATTTATATATGAGTAAAAATGACAAGATTTTTTAGCAATGATAAAATATATGAAGTCCTAAAGGAATGGCAGAAAGAAGTTTGAAATGAACCAAAGTTATAAATCTGGGGGACTGGAAAGATGATGGTGTTCTTAACAGAAATAGGGAAGTACAAAAAGGAGAAGTAATTTAGATCCATAAAAACATATTCCAAATTTTTTTTAAAAAGTGTATATAACTTTCTGATTAAGCACCAAAAATGTCTCCCTTTCTGAACTGGACCTATGAATTTAATCAATCAACATCTATTAAGCATCTACTATGTTGCAGGCACTGTTAATTATTGGAAGACAAAAAAAGGCAAAAAAACAATTCCAAACCTTATAAAATTTGAAATCTAATGCAAGAGATGACAGACAACAAGTATATAAAATGCAAGCTACATAGAAAATATAATTAAGTAAGAGAGAAAAGGCATTGGGATTAAGAATGGATGGAGAATCTTTGTAGTGGCTAGAAACTGGAAACTGAGTGGATGCCCATCAGTTGGAGAATGGCTGAATAAATTGTGGTATATGAATATTATGGAATATTATTGTTCTGTAAGAAATGACCAACAGGATGATTTCAGAAAGGCCTGGAGAGATTTACACGAACTGATGCTGAGTGAAATGAGCAGGACCAGGAGATCATTATATACTTCAACAACAATACTATATGATGACCAGTTCTGAGGGACCTGGCCATCCTCAGCAATGAGATCAACTAAATCATTTCCAATGGAGCAGTAATGAACTGAACCAGCTATGCCCAGAGAAAGAACTCTGGGTGATGACTAAAAACCATTACATTGAATTCCCAATCCCTATATTTATGCCCACCTACATTTTTGATTTCCTTCACAAGCTAATTGTACAATATTTCAGAGTCTGATTCTTTTTGTACAGCAAAATAGCAGTTAGGTCATGTATACTTATTGTGTATCTAATTTATATTTTAATATATTTAACATCTACTGGTTATCCTGCCATCTGGGGGAGGGGGTGGGAGGTAAGAGGTGAAAAATTGGAACAAGAGGTTTGGAAATTGTTAATGCTGTAAAGTTACCCATACATATAACCTGTAAATAAAAAGCTATTAAATAAAAAAAAAATAAAAAATAAAAAAAGAATGGATGGAGAAGATCTCTTGTAGAAGATAGGATTTTACTTGAGGCTTAAAGGAAACCAGAGAGTGTAGAGAAGGTAGACATTCTTGGAATGGAGAATAGCCAGAGAAAATGCCAAGAGCTGAAAGCTGGAGTATTGTGTTCCTGAAATAGCCAAAAATTCTGTTTCATTGCATTAGAGAGTACATATTGGAGACTGAGGGTAAGACTGGAAAGGTAATTATAGCTAGGTCATGAAGATCTTTGAATGACAAACAGATGGTTTTGTATTTGATCCTAGATGCAATAGGAAGCCAGTGAAATTTATGGTATAGAGGGGTTGACATGGTGTTCTGTTAATTTAAGAATAGGTTCGGAACGCTCCTTTGAATAACCTTTTTTAGCTCAATTAAAATGAAAATAAAATTATAATTCAATTAAAGTGGACATAAATTTTAATTATACAACACATGGAATAGATTGCCTACAATAACAACCAATATAGTAAATAATACATAAAAGACAAAGAATAAAGAAAGCTATGATTAAAATAGGAGAGAGAAGTAATATACATCACCAATCTAGGAGCACAGGTGGGGGCCCCGTTGCAGCTCAATCGGGAAAAGTGTTAGCCCGGGCGGAATAGTCTCCCCATGGGTGAAGCCCAATGAGGATTAAACCCGGACTGAATTTATAGGACACAGAGCTAACTTGCTTATTATAGATAAGCATTAGTAAGATTTCTATAGAAATGCAAGTATAGGAGAACAAATGCCAGATGGGCTTCCAAGATTTGACTTGATAAATGTAGATGTCAGAGAGGGGGCCAACCCTCTTGGACATCTATTGTGTCCCAAGGAGTGGCTAGTTCCTGGGATTGTAGAGGTGAAACTAAACACATGTGGCATATTCCCGGTCTCATAGGGTTAAAGAAAGGCTAAGTTCCCATGGAGAGTCACATTCTTGAAATGATTTGAAATGAACTTACTAATAAGAAGGCATTTCTTATTCACATGGTCAGACCTGTTCTTTAGGAAAATCACCATAGGAGCTGAATAGAGAATGGGAGCAATGAGAGACAGGATCATTACATGCTCTTATAATGGTTCAGGTGTGAGGTGGAGCGATAGTATCAAAGGGAGAATATTTGAGAAATGTTTCAAGGCAGGAATTGATAGACCTTGGTAACAGATTGGCTATGGAAAGTAAAAGATAGGATGGGGTCAAGGATGACACCTATGTTGCAAACCTGAGGGACTAAGAATATGGTGTTCTCTTTTACAATAATAGAAAAAGTGGGTAAGATGAAGGTTTGGATAAGCTAAATTTAAAATGCTTAATGGACATCCAGTTCAAGAGATCTAATTGAAGTTTTGTATGTAAAGTTGGAAGTCAATAGATTTGGAGGCAAGATAAGTGGATTTAAAAGCATAAAGATGGTCACCAAATCCCTGGAAGTTGTTGAGATTACCAAAAGACATAGTATAAAGGGAGAAGATAAGAGAATGTAGGTCAGAGCCTTGAGGAAAACCTATGATTAGAGATGATATTCCCAAAGAGAATCTATCAAAAGAAAGAGGAGTGGTCAGATGGACAGAAGGAAAACCCAAAGAGATTGGTGTTCCAAAGGCTTGGAGAAAGGAGAATAGTAAGTAGGAAAGAATGACCAGTGTCAATCGATGCAGAGAGATCAAGGAAAAAAAGGATAGAGAAAAGGCTATTGCATTTGACAACTGTGTTCATTAATACCTTTGGAGAGAGACGTTTTAGTGAAAGCTGGATTGTAAAGGAGAATGTAAGGAAAGAAAATAAAGGCACCTATTAAATATGGTCTTTTTGAGGAGTCAGCTACAAAGGACAGAAGAAATATAGTATGAGAGTGAAGACAGAAGGGTCAAATGAAGGATTTTTCAGGATGCGAAGCATAAATGAAAGAAGTAGTAGGTAGAAAGAGAATGAAAAAATAAGGCAGAAAGAGGAGATCACAGAAGAATAATATGTTGGAGAAAATGGAAGAAAATGAAATCATTTCAACAAGTAGAGAAATTAGCTTTGGTAAGAAATAAGGCCATTTCCTCATGTGAACAAAGGGTAAGGAGACAAGGAAGAGGGGAAAGGATGCAATTCATGGTAAATGGCTTTTTTTTTTTTTTCTGTAAATGTAAGACAAGGTTGAAAAATAAAGTGGAGGGAAGTTTAAGGAGACATGAAAAGATTTAAAAGAACCACAGAGGAGAATGGTGTGATGAGATGATAACAGAAGTATAATAATATTTCTTAGTGGCAGTGAAGTCCCTCCTGGGATTATATAACTTAAATTCTTATAGAACTAGTCACAATATAATGCCAGAGAAACTGAGTAAGACAGAGTTTAGAGACTAATTTAATAATTTATTAAATGGAGAGATATACTGGGACCAAATGGATTCATGTGGTCCCAGGGCTGCACGAGACTATTCATCTCAAAGAATCCAGCATTGAGCATTAGATGGCAAGACTCTTTTATAGGATAACAAGAACAATGACATAATGGGGGAGGTACCTGGATGGGGATAACCTAATGTGGGGAGGTACTTAGGATGACACAATGGAGGGAGGTACTGGAGAGGTTATTGATATTCTAATGACATTTAAAATGGATAAACCTTTATCCTGTCAAACATTAAGAAGGAATGATTATAACCTAAAGATATAAAACCTTTATTTTATCAACCATTTAAGAGGGAATAATTATAGCCTGGGGTTTTGGGGCAGAGCAGCTGAGGTAGACCTTTATCTCATCAAACATTAAGAGGGAAAGGTTATAACCTGAAGCAGAGTAAATAGGACAATTAGGGAAACTGGGTCAGGACATCAAAAGGGAACTGTGGCACAACAACAACTAGTCCATCTTTTTTCATCAGTACACCTAAAGAAGCAAAAGTAGCAAATGGTAGGAGTGTTCCAAGGTGGAGACTTGGTGGGGGCTTCCTCAGAAATCAGATAAGGAGCCTAGAAATTTAAGTGAGAAGGGCAGCACCAAGTTGAAAAATTTCAATAATTTAACAAATTATTGAATTTATTCAACTGAAATTATTAAATAAATAATTAAATAATTTAGAAAAATGATTTTAGATGTATTATTCCAAGGGGCTCCTATTGGGCAGGGTTATGAGGCTTAGATACTATAGTAGCTGTATGACCTTGAATAAGAAGCTTAATCTCTACTTCACTCTTCTTAATTATAAAATAAGGATAATAGTAATATCTACCTGGTTGTTTTGAGAATCAAATGACATCATACTTAGAAAGTTCTTAGTACAATGCTTGGCATATAATAGATACAGTATTCACTCTAAAATAGTTGATGTATTCAATAGTTAAGCCTCACTACTATAAAATGAAGTGGTACTTATCTGAACATCTGGTGTCATCACTCACTCACCTCTAGCACATTTCAGTGAATTGAATTTCAGGTATCAAGTCCCCAATTTGCTGCACCATGGAAGAGGCTGGGAGGGGTTGAAACATGATGAAAAGACATCCCAGTTTGCCCTCAACAATGGTCAATTTTTCATCGAGAATAATATCAAGAAGTTTTATGCTTGAGAATAAGGTACCATAAATCATACCTCAGGTAGAAAACATGAGATAGAAGATTTCATTCTCATAGAAGAATCAGATAGCTTCCCATTTTGGCTAGTTATTCTTGTTAATTAGTTATTTTTACTAAGCTCTGTTTCTATACTACTGATGATTTGTGTATTTTTTCAGGCCCCTCTGAATTCACTAATTTTAAATTTACCTTGGAACCATGTCCCAGCTTTCCTGTTCTAGTTCTGTCTCTAGTCCAGATTTCCTAAATAAAAAGTTGAGAAGTGGATAGAGTCTCTGCAACTTGAAACAACTAAGACATACATGGTATGGATCAGTAATTTCAGAGCAATAGAGGGAAACTCAAGATTTTCCAAGAAGACTCCTATAGTTGCTATAGTTTTAGCCAGTGGATGAAAAGAGAGGAAGGGTGAAGATGGGATGGGGAAATAGGGATAGGAACCACTTGCACTTCAGGACAGACTCTCCCACTAACTAATTGTGTGCTTTTGTATAAATTCCTTTATCTATTTAGTTTCATTAACTATAAAGTAAGGGATTGGAAAAAGAGATGGCAGGATATTTTCCAATTTATGAATTTTATGATTTCATAATAAGAAACATACTTTATAGGAAGGAGGTGATACTGTGAAAACTTCTCAAATTAATTGGACAAAAATGGAGCTAATATTTACAATATCCTATACTTTCACCAATATTCTTTGTTCATGAAACAGAACTTAATTTCATAGTGTTGTGGAATTAGAAACTATTTTGCATTATTTCTGCATTTTCTAGATAAAGAAAAATAAAACTCAGACTTTCTATGTATTTTGTCTAATGTGAATAGAGAAGATTTGAACACAAGTCTATGGCTCCAGAGTGTATTCTTTCAAGTATGTCTTAGCATCTCTCTCAGTGTATTTGTAACCACATGAATTATACAAGGGCAATTAATTGCATCTATGCAATAAAACCAAAAGTATATGTATGGATTTTTTTTATATTTTGCTCTTTCACTTATTAGTTCTGGTTGATTCTGACACATCTAAGATGAGCTATCTTTGCTATTATTTATCAAAACCCCAAATCCTTTTCTCCTGACATCAAGGAAAGTAAAGTAATGGGAAGTCTTCTTCACTATCTTCTATCTCTAATCTTCCTTTTTTCTCCTCAAGTTTTGTACAGAACTTAATAGTTTACCAGGAAGGAGTAATTATCTACTTGCTGATAGACTTGTTGGCCATCTACTTCAGGGCTTTTTTACACTTTTTCCACTAGTAACTCTTTTTTATCCCAGAAATTTTTTATGTATCTGTATGTATTTTAGGTATATTGAACAGGTATATTTTAGGTATTTAGGCATATATGTATTTATATATTTCAGCAAAGAAAGGAAAATAAATGAAGGAAACAAGTCACATCATTAAGCATTTATAAAGTGCTTACTTTTTCCAAGCATTATCTGAAGTGTTGGAAATATAAAATAAGAAAAAAAAAAAAAAAAAAAAAAAAAGGTCTTTACTGTCAAAGAGCTGCCATGAAGACAACACAAAAAAGGAAATGAAAAAGCTCCTAGAAATTCTGAAATTCAGCCTGAAAATATGGCTGGTCTCCTTAAAATGTAGACTCTGAGAGGAATCAGCCAATCAGAAGAAACCATAAGGGCCAAGGTTATTCTAAGGTATGGAGTCAGTCTGGGACTTAAGTTGGTTTTCAGGATAAAGAGGCAGCTAAGATATAGTAAAGGTAATCTGGGAAAACAAGAAATGCAGCCTGGAGAGGAAAGCCATTATTAAATATTTACTGTGTACTAAGTGCTGGGAATACAAAAGCAGAAACAGATCCTTCCTTGAGTAAATTACATTTTGACGGTAAAACCACTGATATAGAGGACTGAGAGTTGAGAAAGGGTATTTTTGTTTAAAAAGTTAAAGATAAGATGAGAGGAACCATAATGAAATAGAGAAACTTTTTTTTCCAGTAATAATAGTGGTACAATATGTTTATGAAACTATAAATGGGAAATGAAGGAAGGATTTGAGTGGAATGGCTTCTGAGGAGATATTAGAGAGTGAAATAAGGCATGGCTGTGGCCACCTACATAATGGACCATGTGACAGGTTTAAAAATCAGAATAATAGGAATTTATAGTCAAGAGCTAGAAGTGTCAGGTCCTCCTGGGCATGATATCTGCTGTTAGAGCACAAAGCTAGAACAGAATATTAAATAGAGAAAAAAATATGACATCACGAAACACTTCCTAAAATTACTTTCCATGTATTCTTTATATATCTACAGTTAGGTGATATAGTAAAATGCTGGACCTAGAAGAAGGTCTTGAGTTCAAACCCAGCTTCAGACACTTAGTAGTTGTGCCATCACAGGCAAAATATTTACTTTATCTAAAAAATGGGAATACTAATAGCATCTATTTCCAAAGCTATTGTAAAGATCAAATGAGATAATATTTATAAAGCATTTTGTAAAACTTTTAAGGGTTATATAATGGACTTCCAAGGTTTTAGCTAAATTAGAGAACTAGACAAAGCACAAAAGTCAGTCTCTCAACATTTCTCTCTAAACAACTTAAAATAATGCCTCAAATAAAATTTTGGAGTTAAATTCAATAAAAAATCAGAATAAGATATTGTTCAAAGTATAGGACAACTTAAGAAGTTAGAAGGGAAGGTCTGTTACATTGTGATGAATGCTGACTTAGACGTCACTTGGAATTAACACCAGTAGTGAGCCTGGATGGTGGCAATAGTAGCAACAACAGGCTTGGGAACATTAAGTCAGAGGCAATATGGGGATTGAGAAATGGGTCAAAAAAAAAAAAAAAAAAGATTACAAGGTCCTCCATGGAGCACTGGAAAAGGATGAGAAGGTATTTGACAAATCCATTTAGTAGTTCAAATGTGAAGAAGAGTATTTTTAATCATAAGAAAGCAGGAAACCTGAGGAACAATATTACTTATGATCCAGGAAAGCAGGGGTCCTGAAAAGCAATATCTATCACAATTTCAAGGAATAAGAAACCCTTCCTAAATAAGAAGACTGAAGACCAGGAGAACAATGATTATATCTTTCCATGAAAGCACCAAAAATTCTTCCTTCCCCAGAACTATCATTGAAAAAAAGTGTGAAGGTTGGAATAATGTCCTTCCCACTTTCAATCCAGGAAGTTAACATGAAGTTCAAAGTCAAGAAAAAGACTGAAAAAAACGAGTAAACAACAATAAGACAACAATAGAATCTGACCATAAAAATCTGCTATCATGACAGGAAAAGATTCAGGCAGAAACTCAGAAGATAATGATGTCAAAACAGTTACAAAGTCTCAAAGAAAAAGTCAAGGCCAGTAAGAATCCCTGGATGAGTTAAAATGATTTTCAAAATTAAATGAGTAGTAAAGGAAATAGAGGTGAGGGGAGAATGAGAGCAAGGGAAGAAGATTAACAGCTTGGTGAAAGCAGCACAAAAATTTTACTAAAAAAACAAAATCTCTTTTAAAAGTAAAACTGTTCAAATGGAAAAGGGGCATAAAGGCTCACTGAAGAAAATAATTCTTTAACAGTTAATACTAGTTATGTTGAAATTAATAACTCCATAACACATCAAGAAACAATAAAAAAAGTCAAATGAATGACAAACAAAATAAAATATGAGCTATATAATTGGAAAAATAACTGAGATAGAAAATATATTGAGAAATATAATTTAAAAGTTATTTAGATTACATTAAAAATTATGATCAAAGAAAGAGCCTTATCATATATCACAAAGTTCTAAAGGAAAATACCCCAATGTCCTAGAAGATGAAGGTAAAATAGAAATCAATGAAATTCAATACAGTTAAAATAAGGAACTTGAGAAGAATTTATTATATGTTTCACCTAAAGTAAAAATGGCAGAAGTAACAATCATGATCTCATATAAAACAAATTTTTAAATAGATCTAACATAATATATAATCAGGGAAATAATATCTTGGTAAAAGGTATAATAGACAATGAAGTACAGCTATTCTTTCCATTATACTTTCCCATTGCAGTTTTGGTATTCTGTGAGTTAGCATAAGAAATTGAATGGGAATTTTGGAGAAGTTTTATGGAAGCCACAGATAATATGCAAAGACCAGCAAAATGATACAAAAAAGTTAAAAAAAAACTCAGAAATGCATAAAATATATGTATAGAATTATGTAATATGAAAACATTTTATAATTTAATACCACAACAATATGGACATCTTTTCTTAATGATGTGTCAAAAATATATATACCGATTTCCCAGGCAAGGATGTAGCACTCCTAACTACCATATGTGGAAGGGATAATTGTAATATAAATACTAAATATACATGCACCAAATGCATAGCATTCAAATTCTAAAAGGAAATATTAAATTAATTACAAGAGAAAATAGATAGTAAAACTATACTAGTGGGAAGCCTCAATTTTTCCCTCTCAAAGATAAATAAATTTAACCATAAAATAATTAAGAAATAAGTTGTCAATGAATAGAATCTTAGAAAAGTTAAATATAATAGACTTATGGAGAAAATTGGAGGAGTATAGAAAGAAATACACTTTTTTTCCTCCCTATACATGGCACCTTCACAAAAACTGACTGTGTAATAGACTATTAAAAACTTCACAATCAAATGTAAAATAATAAAAATATTAAATGCACTCATTTTAAGGCCATAATGCAATAAAATTACATTGAATAAAGGAACACAAGAGCACAGATTAAAAAATAGCTGGAAAACAAATAATCTTATCCTAAAGAATATGTGGGTCCAAAGACTCATCATAAAAATAATTTTGATAAAAAGAAAGACAACAATAAGACAATATTCCAAAATTTGTGGGATTCAGTCAAAGCAATACTTAGGGAGAATTTATATCTTTAAATGTGAATATCAATGAAGTGATGAATAAAGTTAAAAGTTTAAATAATTGAACAAAGGAATAAAAGTAAGACGATTTTATAGGGGCTGGTTCTATACACTCACAGTAATACCCTCATCAATGACTCAAACCAGTGAGGGACAAACTTACATTGTGAAGGAGTTCATTGTCTCCTCAGAAGACTCATTCTCACTGTGAAATTCTGTAATTTTCAGGTAGATTGAGAGAATTCACACTCTTGTTATCATGAAAAAAGAGGAAAGAAAATGTCATCCCTAGTCTTCAGGAAAATAATATTATTACTTGACCCCTCCCTAAGTGAACTAGATCTCACAGATAAAATAGGATAAGGGGTTCTTAACCCTCTGTGTGTGTGTGTGTGTGTGTGTGAGAGAGAGAGAGAGAGAGAGAGAGAGAGAGAGAGAGAGAGAGAGAGATGAACCCTTTTGGTGGTCTGGTGAAGCCTATAGATTCCTTCTCTGAATGATGTTTTCAATAAATAAAGGAAAGGCTCAATTAAGTTCAGAGGTGACATAAAAGAAAAATATATTTTCTCCCTTCCAAGTTTGTGGAATCACTGAAAACTCTTCACAGATTCCCAAGTTATGAACCACAGATCTAGTTCAATGTCCTCCAAACTAGGGTTTTTATTGCTCCAAACTAGGTCACTATTAAAGTTGACTAGAGGAAGCTGTATTCCTTTATGCAAATTATTTTCTATCATTGACAAGAAAAAATGAATAATCATGTCTTTGTGGGGGCAAGTAGTCTCTGACAGCTTAACTTTCAACATATGTTGGGCTATTATCAATTCATGTAGGCTCTGAATTAAGAAAAAAATTGGGATTTCACCAAACATATAGCAGGGAATGTTTATTCATAATACAAAAGGATGTTTTAATTGACAAGAGGACTCTTTTTGTTTAGGTGTGAGTCATAGCTTATCTGGTAGGAATTTTCTAAGCATTTAATCAGCAAAACCATAGGTAAGATTCTTTTGGTGAGGGTCAGTGCTAATTCTCTAAACTGCACAGCAAAAAACAGCAGCTGGCCTGCTAGAAAACACCAAAGTGTGGTGACTCAATTATTTTTTCCACCCACACAAGTATTTCTAAGTTTAGAACCTGAAGAGCTAGTAAACTCACAGCTGGTACCTACTTGCATCTAAACTTCAACTCAGTAGAAATCTTACATCTTCCCATGGAAAAGCTCCAAAGCTTATTCAAACACCTACTGTTCTATGCAAAAGTTCCTTGTTGGAATGATAATCAAATCAACAAACATTTATTAAACATCTTTTGTGTGCCAGGAACTGTGCTAAGATCTGAAGAAACAAAGGAAAAATGAAATTGTCCCTGTCCTCAGGAAGTGTCTGTTCTTAATGATAAGTATCATCTATGTCATGCAATTTACATCAATGTTTGGCTAGTGTGTCCATTCTCTTCAAAAGGGGGAAATTAGTTGAATATCTGAATTACAAGTTTTCTCTTCAAGGAAAGTATTTTCTTCTAATACAGATAAGCAACTTTAATTGGCTTAGAGAATTGCCTTGGAATGCTGAGAAATTAGCTGTCCCTTGTCCAGTGTTACACAGATAGTATTTGTCAGAAGTGAGACTTGGAATCAGGTATTCCTGACACTTTGTCTTCAGCTTTCTATCCATTATAGCACACTTTCTTTTTCTCCATTAAACCAGAGGTAATTCTTTAATATTCTTTAATAATGTTTACCTCTGTTAAGTGGCTTACACCATATTTGAACACAAGTCCCCCTGACTCCAGATCCAATGCTTTATACATTGTGCCATATAGCCTCCAACAGATATATTTTAATTGAAAATGTTCTAGGCCCAGTAAAAACAGAAAACTATCTATTCAATTTAATCATGTGACCCTTGGGGCATCTCCATTACCCCAAAATCTGATGTTCTTTGTGTAAATGAGCAATAGTTTGTGAGTAGGGAGATGGCAAGGTAATAAAGTATTAGCCTACTATTATATATTAGAAGTTTTTTTAGCAGAGAAATGAGATAACTATGAACAGGCCTGAACAGAGAAGAAGTACTTAATCTGGTACTTAAAATATAGCTAGCATTTGGATAACGATCAACCATTCAATTCAGCTGAACATCTATTTAATTGAATTAACACAAATAGTCAAATCAATTCATTGATTGAATTGTAAAGTCAATTCACTCTGCAAGATTTGTTCAGTCACCCTGTCCACATAGAGATCATCTAGTATTTAGTGATAACATAGACTTTATGTATACTGTAAATAAAGTACTAAGATAACATTAGGGATGATAGTGGGTCAACCTATCTACCTATCAACCTAATTACAGCTGGTCCCTACTGTTTGTAAATAATCTGTTTATTAAAATGATTTACCAATCTCAAAAAATGTCAGAAATAAATAGATGTTAAAATACAAAAGTTGTGGATATCTGCAGGAGAAGGGGTTTATGGGAGGGATTGGATGGTTGAAGATAAAATAATAGAAAGTAAAAATTAATTTCACTTGATCTGACTTAGTAGAAATAATAATTGTATAGCAATGGTGAACATAGGACTACTCTCAATGCAGAACAGTTTCAATTAACCTTGCAGGTAGGTCAAAGACCACATTGCCTTTATCTCTTACCTTCAAGTTCAAGGGCTGGTGCATTTGCATGCTCTCATGTTCTCTTTCTGTGTTTCTCTTTCTCTCTCTCTCACATAAATATTTGAACAATAGAAAAAACATTATCGTACTCCTACATGTACTATAGGAAGAAACAATTAAGAACAATAAAATTATTATAATAATAGAGGTGTCAGAAAATAGACTGATACAAAAAATAAGATTTTTAAATATTAAGAGATCTATTCATTCATTCAATGAACAATTATTAGGTGCCTACCATTTACAATGAACTTGTAGATTTCCTCTGTTTCAACATACCTCAATTACCATTTCGTCCTGGATTTCCTTTAGCACCTAGTACCTTTTTACCAACCTTCTTACCCTGGAACATCCTTCTATCGTATCAATTGATACCAATCATACCTTCTACCATACAAGTCCCATTAATGAGTCTATCCAGGGCCTCCATTTTGGAGTCATATCCAGGCCAGGCAAATTTCATTTCCTATGCTTCTGAATTCTGGGACTTCAATACAATGCACACAAAGGAATACCCCCTACTTTATCATTTTTTAGTTCCTTTATGTGTACTGTCTTTCACATTAGAATGTAAGTCTCTTAAGAGCAGGGAATGTCTTTTTTCCATTTATATTTCTATCTATAATACTTAGCACATTATCTGGCATATTTTGTTGTTATTCCAGGATTTCAAACATGTTCAACTCTTTGTAACTCCATTTTTTTGGGTAAATATACTAAAGTGGTTCTCTGGTTCATTTTATGGATAGAGAAAGTGAGGCAAACAGAGTTATGTGATTTGCCCAGCGTCACAAAACTACTTGATGAGAAAGAAGGAGGAGAATTCCACTCTTTCTGGGTTTTCTTTGTATATCATCAAATTCGAGTTTCTTCAGTCTCTTTGAATCTCTTCAGTCTCTGGGTTCTACAGTCACTTTGGTCTCTGAGAAAAGGTGGCAATCCCACTTTACATTTTCTAAAAGAAAAGACTGAGATGCTAACATGAGAAAACCTACAAGTCTCCATCTCATCCCAAAATTCAAGGAATTTCCTCTTGGGTGAACTATAGTATTTTTTCTTTCGGTTGCACTGAGTTATTTCAATCCCAACAAGAGAACTCTCTCATTTGTATCATTTGTATTATTTGTATTCATTCTCCTCCTATATGTACATTCTCTGATTTCTGTTTTACTCTTGACTTGGACAAATGTGTTTCTTTGATATTTTCTAAATGTGTGTTCATTATGGAACTGGTATTTGGTAGAGAAAAAAATAGAAGTTTAATTATGTTTGATGTCTTATTTTCCCCATTCAGAAATAGAAAGTAGAAGATTAGTTTGAGCCAGAAAACTATATGTCCTAGGACTCTAATCTAGTTTCCCATCTCTCTGAGGAGAAAATCATGGCCATGCTATGGCCTCTGTATCCTAGTTCTTCATCTAATGGGAATTAAGTTTTCCATTTAATAAAGGTGGAGGAGAAGGGACTGCTGTTTCTTCAATCTTTCTTTCAGTCCATAATGATATCTCAATGAATCAGTATGGTAAAAGAGAATAACACTCTAAGAACCATTAAGCTCAAAAGTTACCTTTCTTACTGTCTCTGTCTTGACCTCCCCGAGTTTTGCTTTTTTCATCATAAACCAAAGAGATTTAAGTAGATAGTGTTTGAGGTTCCCTTCCAGCTTCAATATTTTATAGGTATAAATTAATTGATGATAGAGTTGTAACAAGTTGTTAGAATAAGAGGGACATTTTGGTGAACATTCTTAAACTTTAAAATTAATGTTATAGAAATTAATCATATGTCTAACTTCATGTACTTTTGTAGCACTATTTTAAAAAAAAACAGAATTTGGATGAATTACTATCTGAA
This sequence comes from Sarcophilus harrisii, assembly GCF_902635505.1. NCBI lineage: Eukaryota > Metazoa > Chordata > Mammalia > Dasyuromorphia > Dasyuridae > Sarcophilus > Sarcophilus harrisii. Next base: position 100,360,291 of record NC_045427.1, read on the forward strand.
ACAATGTGCCAGGTTTTGTTTTTCATTCATTTTATTTGAAATAAAATTACAAAAATATTTTACTGGGAAATATGTACTATTAGGATTCATTCCTTTTTTTTAGCTTCAAGTGAAGAAGTCAAATTTATGTCAGAAAAAAAAATAGCAGTCTCAAACCTTCAGGATAAGTGAATCAGATATGAAACATTACTGTCATTCATATAGAGTTGTCAGATTCACTCTCTCTCTCTCTCAAAATAGGCCACTAGTTCTATTTAAGCTAAACTGAAACAGACATTGTCAAAATTTAGATTCTATAGCCAGGTCTAAAAGTTGAATAAGTAGATATTCATGTTTAATTTTTTTAATTTCAGATTGGATTGATTCTGAATTGATGTGGCATATTGGACACAAAGATGAACATTTCATGTCAAGGTATTTTCCTTTCTTAAGATGAACATGAAATCCCTGAAGTTCAGAGAACTATTCTCTATCAAATCATTCTATATAACAAGCACTGACATAAGCATTTAGGAAATTGATTTGAATAAATATTAGCAATACATTAATGGGAAATTGGTTTCTTTCTAGATTGTAAACTGAGGAACACACCCAGAGAGTCTTCATATCTTTTTTAATACTTGGCACAGTGTTCTGCTAAGTAAAAAAATTGTCCAATAAGTATTTTTAAAATAAATGATAATAGAATCTATAATTTGTAAGAGGACAAAGAAAGCATTAGACCACTTATTTATTATATGGGATGATATGTATCTCAATAGCTGGAAATGTTCATCTGAGAAGTTTATTTTTTCCTACTTTTCATCCAAATATTTGATTATGTGTTATTATAATCTTTTTATTATCAAAAAGGCCCACAGCTATACACACACACACACACACACATACACACTCAAACACACACACACATGAGAACTTGTTTATCCAGGATTAAACTAAATTTTTTTTATTATTGTTGTTGGGACAAGGGAAAAGAGGTGAATGTAAAAGGATACTGATCAAATTGTCATTGAGTACAAATTTTGTTGGGTTTTATTTTGTTTTTTGTCATTCTGTCATATCCGACTCTTCATGGCTTGAGGACTATAATGTGCAATTAATATTGTCCATGGGGTTTCTTAGCAAAGATACTATAGCAGTTTATCATTTCCTTCTCCAGTGTATTAATGCAAAAGAAGTAAGTGACTTGCTCAAATTCACACATCTAGTAAGTTTCTAAGACCAGATTTGAACTCAGGTTTTCCTGACTGCACACCCAGTATTTTCTCCACTGAACTGCCTAGCTGTCTCTTAAGTACAAATGCTTTGGTATTTTTAGAATCTTCTTGGGCTTAAAAAAAATAAAACTTAAGAAAGTAATTTGAATGTGAACATATCCTTTTTTTGTGTTCTGCTATGAAAATAAATGTGGGAGTGATGGAAATATATGTGAATTCATGTCACAGTTCCTCCAAGAATAACATTATCTGTCCAATTGAAGACTCCAGCTCTTCATCAAAAATTCCAAATTGTTGTGTCTTGTCTATTAATTAGAGTGATGTATTCTAATGATTATCTAATATTCATCCTTCACTTCTAAAGATTATATTAAGAATTGACATGATTTTGAAGGTAAGCCAGGAAAACTATTCTGTTTGGAGAATGAAAGAAAAAATACATTTCTTCTATTTATATGTTACCACTTGAAAACCTATTTTATTGTCCACTGTGCTTCCTATATTCCCGCATCTGACTGCTTATTCTTCCCATCTACTTGATATAGCTTCATGAATTCTCTCCTTCCATTCTTATCTGTTCTTCAAGTCTCATGATACTTCCATCACCAAACTTTCATTGAGTGTTCCAACCCATTTAGTATTCATTTTCTTATCTGAATTTATATCTCCCTATCATTTATCCCATACAAAATCACAGAATTTCAGTGACAAACAGGACTTCTAAACCTTAATCCAAACTGAACCTGAGCACTAATTCCTTCTTCTATATCACTAACAGTTTAAAGACCTTTAGTGAAGGAGGGAGAAAAGACAGAGGAAGCAGCCAGTACTTCCTGAGAATGGTCTACTCAAATTTTGACAGTTCTAATTTTTAAGACTTTCCTTATAATGAGCCTAAATCTGCCTCTCAGTGATTTCACCCATGATTCCTAATTTTCTCTTGTGAAGGAGCAGAACAAGTTAATCCCTTCTGCTACAATGTTAGCCCCACAGCTGTGGTCACTTCAGATCCATTAGTTCCACAATTATATCCCTATTTTTTTTCTGTAATTAGACTGTAAATCTCTTAAAAAGAATGACTGTCTTTCATTTCTTTATATCAGCACCTAGCACTATTAGTTAAAGAATTATTAGTAATATTTATACATAATGCTTTTCAGTTTACCTAGAACTTTCCCTCACAATATACACACATAAAGCATTTAGAAAATATGAGTATCTTAATTTTATAGACCAGGAAATAAGGTTAGAGAGCTGTATGTCTGTCTTTTCTATCATTTCCATCACACTCCTGGTAGATATTGGCTATAGACATCTATAGTTTCAGAGCCCATCTTGTCCCACTCTCTTGTACCCAGGAACCCTTCAAAAACATCCCCATCCTCTCATTTCCTAGGTACATACTGCTGTTATCAAGGATCTTATTGCCTAAAGGAAGAAATGTGTGAAATTATATTAAATGTTCTCTAATGGTTTAGCTTTATTTTGAATATAAACTCCCCATATGGTAGGGCTCCCTTTTCTATCCTGTTCCTCTTCAAATAGCATCCAAGCAACCAAAATGGTGCCATATAGAAATCTATTGAATGAATTGGTTCACTTAGCCAGAAAAGAAAATTAATAGGGAACATACTAATTGTCTTTGAGATTTTGAAAGGAAGTTATATGGAAGAGTGATTAAGCTTTTTTTATTATTATTCTTTTCCAGAGAGAAGAATTAAGAGCAAAGACTGTAAGTTGAAAGAAATTATATCCCATTAGAAGATGAGGAAAAAATCCTCCCCTAAAATTGAAGTTTTTTTTTTTTTTAATTGAAATAGACTGTCACAGAATGTCATGGGTTAACCTCATTGCAATAATGTCAAAGAATAGTTGGATGGTGTCTTATTAGATATTTTATATTGGGTCAGGGTTATTTTCTGAGATATGTTCATCTTGATGGTTTCTGAGATTCCTGTTGATTTTGAAATTCTATGATTTTTTTATATGATATTGCTGCAAAAAAGCCTAATGTAAACTTAGACAATGCTAAGATACTATCTAGGATTGTAATAATATACTGAGAATACATTTTAGAATAGGCATTGATTAGCAAGAGAGCATCAAGGGAAGGGTGACAAGGATAATGAAGGGCTTGATATTATGCTTTATAAAGATTGATCAAGGAACTGAGAATTATTTGCCTAGAGAATGAAAGGTTAAAAGGAGACAGGAAGGCATTTTGATTCATTTGGTTCTTTATTATGGGACTTGGGAATTGGTCTAGAGAATAAATGAAAAAAAAATATGTAAAGTGCTCGTTGATTCCATGTGAAGAAGTGGGGACAGAAATACAAAAAAAAGGAAAGACAGTCTCTGACCTAAATGAGTTTGTGTTCCAAAAAGTGAAGACAACACATATAAATCAGTGGGGAAAAAAAAAACAAAAAAACAAAGGTTGTTTGGGAATGGGAAGCCACAGGATTAGTAAGTGTCCAGAGCTATGTGACAACTGAAGACCCAAGACCTTTAGTCAGGAAGGATGAAAAACTGTTTTGATGAGTGAGTATGATCTATAGATGGAACAAATTTGGGAAGAGTAACACAGTTATTTTAGGAGGGTAAGTTGTTATAAGTATAATTTAAATGTTTATATGCAACAGAGTAGAGAGTTTTAACTTTTATGCTTGTATGTCATTTCTAAAGTCTAGGGATATCTTCTTAAAAGAATGTTTGTTTTTTTTTTTTATTGGATAAAATAGAATGGGCAAATTACAAAGAAAAAAATTATATTGAAATACAGCTACCATGTTTTGTTATTATTTTTTAAGTTCATAAAACCCCAATTAGGAATCTCTGATAAAGAAAGAGTTGAGTTGGTGGAAACTAGAACAAGAGTAACATTAGTAAACCCTGGTAAGTATTGGGATGGAAGGGGAAACACTGAGTAAGAAGGGGGAAATGTCAATGTTCATTTTACTTCGCCCCCTCATGGTGAGATATCATTGGTGAGAGCTAGTGATTCGTGATTAAACAATGTGAAGGGCTTCATAATAGAATGGGTCCTTATATTGAAAAAAAATGAAATTGGTTTCATTTGACCTCAAAGGGTAAAATTACAGTAGGAATAAACTAGTAGAAATTGTAAATTAATAAATTTAAGTCTGAAATGAGAGAGAATTTCCTAACAATTAATGCTCTCCCAAATAGAATGGGCCATCTTAGAGGGCAATAGGTTCTCCTGGATTGAAGCATATTATACAAAGACTGAATTATCATTTGTGAGGTATACTGAATAAAAGCATTCTTTTTGAAGGAGGGCTAAGACTAGATGGGTCTTGTCCAATCCAACTCTGGGATTCTGTGATACTGACTACCTCAAGTTGGCCTATTACTATAATAATACTGTCCATATTGAACTGAGAAGTTTAGGAATGCAGAAAAGAAGCAAAGGTTGTGGAAGATTGCTCACATGCATATTCTTACAGTGAACAGGACATAAGGATCACACTTTGCCTACTGTGTTTCCAAAACTTGCATCTGCCCCCTTAGGAACTCCTTACTGCACAAAGAAATATCATTATGTTAAATTTTGTTTCTGTTCCAGATACTGCTCCTGTACTTTGACTGGTCTGTCTTAGACATATTCTTTTATCTTGTATTATATTTAATATAACTGAACAGCTTGTGAACTATCTGAGCCACATCTTAATGTTCATTAGAATGAAGAATGGGTTTCTAAAACTGATTATGGGTAGCAGTTCCCTGTAGACCTCAGCAAGTTCCTTTCTGGAAGCTGTAGTGTATTACTTGGAAGGGTGTCCAAAACAATAGCAGAGAGGAAAGGAGATAGAGATGAGTTTAGAGGTGATGGGAGGGGCTGCAAGAAGTAAAGGAAAGGAAAGTGTATTTAATTTTCATCTTATTTCTATCACATTCTGTAAACCTTCTTAACAATAGTCCTTCCTAAGAATTCAGATATTTCTGGCAAGCTGGTCATTTTACAAGTATGAAGCCTTTAAAAACTAGCCATCTTCCCCAATTACAATGGAAGATCTTTAACTTCAGGGATTCTTTCCTTTTGCCTCTATTTATATTCCCAATATATGCCTTGTATATGCTTGTTTCCATTCTTCCCTCTTTGCTCTGTAAAGTTCATCCCCTTTTCCCATTTGTGAGTTCCTCCTGAGAGCTATATTTTATGAAGAAGCCAGGCAAACCTTGACTTTCCACAGAAATATACTGATTTCTAGGCAACCAAAACAAATTATTTTATAGGGGAACTTTCCTCAACATCTGCTAATTTTTGTCCTCAAACACCCAACAATTTCTGCAGCTTTCTCAACATAGAACATCCTTCAGTAAGATCTGCTTTCTTCTAACACTGGTGATTTTTTCTGGAGCTTCCATTTTCTGGAAAGGCCTCTGCTGGCTTTCATAATTTCCCTCCTAACTTCTGGGCTTCAAAATCACACCCTCACACAAGGAGAAAAATTTATAGCTCCCTTGTGTGTTGTCTCCCCTAGTTAGAAAGTAACTTTATCCCTAGTTCTTAACATAATGCCTGGCACATAATATTCACATAATGAATCCTTCCTTTTTTCTTTCTTTCCTTCTTTCCTTCCTTCCTTCTTTCTTTTCTTCCTTTCTTCCTCCCTATCTTCTTTTCTTCTTTTCCTATAAACCAAAGAAGCTGGATTAATTAATATATAAAGTCCCTTTCAGCTCTAACCAAGCACTAAATGGTCTTTTCTCCTCATATCATTCATATGCACTGATGATGTACAAAACACCATGCTAAGCATTAGGGAAATAAAAAAGAAGGAAATAAGAAAATGAGGGAAGAATGGAGGAAGAGGGGGAAAAAAAGGAGAAGAAAAATAGTCTATTCTGTGGGTGTAAAATATTCATATATCAGTAAACTGGAGGTAATTTGAAAAAGAATAGAACAATTGACAAGAGTAGAGAAGGTTTCACAGGGTAGTTGTCTCCTGATTTGAGCCTCAAAGGGAGCATACCTCTTCTCTCCAAAACTTTCATTTGGATCCTGCTAAACATTGAGGACCTCTGACAATCCATTTTATGATCAATGGATATATCCTTGCAAAGAATATCGCCAAGTGAACTTTTTCACAACATTCCAAATTTTTCCATTTGCTGAAACCACTGGTTCCACATATGGATGGTATAGAGCTGGTTGGTAAAGAACTTCTGCATTCTTGGTATTAATCATTAGGCCAAAATTAGCACAAGTAGCAAAAATTTGATGCACACTATGTTACATCTCAGTCTCAAAGATTGTATTGAGTACAAAATAATCTGTAAATAAAAAACCAATCACCATTTCTCCTTCCACTTTAGTTTTGGCTTGTAGGCTTTATAAATTAAATAATTTTCAGTCAGTATGACAGCTAACTTTGGTAATATTTTATTTCTTATTGAAGGTGTCTCATAACATTAGAGAAAATATCATGCTAAAAAGCATAAGAGCAAGCATACAGTGTTGCTACATTCTATTGGTATTTAGGAAAGGACAAGAGCATTTTCCATTATATAAAACCTGGGAAAGTATGCTATGATGAAACTGATACTTATGAACTTCTCCAGGAAACCAAAGTTTGTCATAAGTTTCAAAAAATAACAGAAACAAGATTAAAGGGAAGTACAAAGTTGGTGGGGGGAGGGGGGAATCTTTATGATAAAGGTCTTATTTCTAAAATAAAGTACTATGTCAAATTTTAAGAATGTAAGTCCTTCCCTAATTGATAAATGGTCAAAGGATATGAACAGACAATTTTCAGATGACAAAATTAAAACCATTTATAATTATATAATATTATATTTTCAAAATGTTCTAAATCACCATTGGTAAGAGAAATGAAAATTAAAACAACTCTGAGATACCACCTCTCATCTCTCAAATTGGCTAAGATGACAGGAAAAGATAATGATAAATGTTGGCTGGCCTGTGGGAAAACTGGAATATAAATGTAGGTGGAGTTATGAAATGATCCAACCATTCTGGAGTAATCTGAAACTATGCCCAAAGTGCTACAAAACTGTGCATGCCCTTTGACCCAGCAGTACCATTACTGTGTCTATATCCTCATAAAGGAGGAAAAAGGACCCATATGTGCAAAAATGTTTGGGGCAGCTCTTTTTGTATTAGCAAAGAATTGGAAAAGATTTGGATGCCCATCAATTGGAGAATGACTGAACAATCTGTGGTATATGAAGATAATGAAATATTATTGTTCTATAAAAAATGATGAAAAAACTGATTATAGAAAGGCCTGGAAAGATTTACAAGAACTGATGCTGGGTGAAACAAGCAGAACCAAGAATATATTGTACACAATAAAAAATGAAAATATGCTATAATCAACTAGAAAAAGCTTTATTTTTCTCAGCAGTATAGTGATCTCAAGAAATCCTAATCGATTTTGGACAGAAAATGCCATCTACATGCAGAAAAACATCTAAGGAGAATGAATATAAATCAATACATGCTATGTTCACTTTTTTTTCTGTTTTGTTTTGTTTTTATCTCTCCCATGGTTTTTCTCTTTTGCTCTCATTTTTCTCTCCCAACATAAATCCTAAAGCAATCTCTATTAAAAATCAGCAAACTTAATACAATTTTTAAAAAATTAAGTTTCAACAAGTTCCCACTTTGTTAGATAGATGAATCTTATATACAGATGTCTATTTTGTTCCTGGAATTTTTCCTAGAGTTGATGAGCAGTATACCATATCAACTATTCCTTCACCCTTTCTGAAGCCACACTGGCTCTCAGATACATGATCCCCTCTTCTAGGGCATGATCCCTACCCCCTTAGAAACACCAAAAACTTGCAGTACCTCAGAAGTAACTCTTCAAATAGTAGCACTCAAAAAAATCTGAAGTTGGGGACAACATCTCCCCAGAGTCGACATAGATTGGAAAACTGAACAAACAACAAAGAACTTGACCATAAAAAGCTATTATAATAGCAGAACAAATCAAGACATAAGCTTATAAGATAACAATGTGAAAAAAGCTACAATCAAAGTATCAAAGAAAAATACTAATTGAGGGGCAGCTAGGTAGTACAGTGGATAAAGCACCAGCCCTGAAGTCAGGAAGACCCGAGTTCAAATCTGACCTCAGACACTTGACACTTCCTAGATGTGTGACTCTGGGCAAGTCATTTAACTCCAATTACCTCAGCACAAAAAAAAAAAAAAAAAAAAAAGTAATTAGACTCAAGCTCAACAAGAATGTCAAGAAAAGTTAAAGAAAGAGATGAGTGGTAAAGGGAAAATATGGTGGGGAGGAGGAGTGAGAGTGATATAATTAAATTAAGAAAAAAAGAATTAACAATTTGATAAAAAAAAAAAAGACAAAAATGCTGAAGAAAATAACACCTTAAAAGACAAATTGTCTTAAAGAAAGAGATGAGTGGTAAAGGGAAAATGTGGGGAGGAGGAGAGTGATATAATTAAATTAAGAAAAAAAGAATTAACAATTTGATAAAAAAAAAGACAAAAATGCTGAAGAAAATAACAACTTAAAAGAGAAATTAAGAGTGAATGTAAATGGTCAGAAACAAAGTAGACCTTTGAAGAGAGACAAGATAAAAAGAAATAAAGACAAATAAGTGCTACAATAAGAGAAATTATTGTATAAGACAAAGGGAATACATAGTAGTCATCACTGTGAATGTGATTAGAAACCAGAAGCCAACAATATCTTGAGAGTTTTGGTGGAATATTTTTTGTTTGTTTTCATGAGAGATACACTTGAAACAGAAAGATAGACACAGTTAAAATAAAGGGCTGTAACAAAATATATTATGCTTCAGTGAAGGTAAAAATTCAGGGATAACAATCATCATCCCAAAGAAACCCAAAGAAATCCCAAAGAACCCAAGGAAACAGCAAAAATAGACCTAATTAAAAGAGATAATTAAAAAACCTACATTTTGCCAAAAGGTACCAAAAATTATTACAAGTTTTTTTAATAAGGGCCTTTTTTCTCAAATATAGAAGATATGGAGTCAAATTTATAATATGAGATGTGAAGTATAATTTTCTTGTTTTCTTTATTTTCCCTCTTATTTGTAATATGGTTAATGGGAAATATGTTTTGCATGATTTCCATGTATAATTGGTATGACTGTGTTTGCATTCTCAGTGAGGCAGGGGAGAGGCAGAAAGGAGGGAGAGAATTTGGAACTCAAATTTTAAAAAGAAAGAAATTTTAAATATAAGTAAATATTTTTTAAAATTCAAATGCTTATAATTTTATTTGTTTTATAATAATAGCTTCTTTTTTCAAACTACATGAAAACATAGTCTTCAACATACACCCTTGCAAAACCCTGTGTTTCAAATTTTTCTCCCTCCTTCCCCATTTTCCTCTTCCCTTAGACAGCAAGGAATTCAACATAGGCTAAACATGTATAATTCTTTTAAACATATTTTGCCATTTATCATTCTGCACACAAAAAAATCAGATCAAAAAAACAAGCAAGCAAACAACAAAAAAAGTGAAAATACTGTGTTGTGATCCATATTCAGTCTTCTTAGTTCTCTCTCTATATGCAGATGTTTCTTTTCTTCCTAAATCTACTGAAATTGACCTATGTCATCTCATTGTTGAAAAGAGACAAGTCCTTGAAAATTGATCATCACATAATTTTATTCTGGTCTACAATGTTCTCTTGATTCTACTAAATTCACTTAGCATAAGTTCATGTAGATGCTTACGATTTAATAGGCACTTTTTTCAGTGTCTGCTATACCTGTATTTGATTGTAGGTGGGTTTTGTTGTTATTTGTTTTTTCCCAAAATTACAGTTTTGTTGCATATGTAATGCATGCATAGTTTACCATTTTATGATAAAAATAATTTAAAATGAATAAAAGCCAGAACAAAAATAAGTACCACATTGCAAAGAGAGCCAAAGAAAAGGTGGACTTAGAAATAGCCATATTATCTGATAACTGGGAATTAAGAATGACCTTTAAGAGTTTAATTTCATGCAAATTAAGACAACTCTAAGATACCACTACACACCTGTCAGATTGTCTAAGATGACAGGAAAAAATAATGATGATTGTTGGAGGGGACGCAGGAAAACTGGGACATTGATGCATTGTTGGTGGAGTTGTGAACGAATCCAACCATTCTGGAGAGTAGTTTGGAACTGTGCTCAAAAAGTTATCAAACTGTGCATACCCTTTGATCCAGCAGTGTTACTACTGGGCTTATATCCCAAAGAGATTATAAAGAAGGGAAAGGGACCTATATGTGCACGAATGTTTGTGGCAGCCCTTTTTGTAGTGGCTAGAAACTGGAAACTGAGTGGATGCCCATCAGTTGGAGAATGGCTGAATAAATTTTGGTATATGAATATTATGGAATATTATTGTTCTGTAAGAAATGACCAACAGGATGATTTCAGAAAGGCCTGGAGAGACCTACATGAACTGATGCTGAGTGAAATGAGCAGGACCAGGAGATCATTATATACTTCAACAATTCTATATGATGACCAGTTCTGATGGACCTGGCCATCCTCAGCAATGAGATCAACTAAATCATTTCCAATGGAGCAGTAATGAACTGAACCAGCTACGCCCAGAGAAAGAACTCTGGGTGATGACTAGAAACTATTACATTGAATTCCCAATCCCTATATTTATGCCCACCTGCATTTTTTACTTCCTTCACAAGCTAATTGTACAATATTTCAGAGTCTGATTCTTTTTGTACAGCAAAATAATGGTTTGGTCATATATACTTATTGTGTATCTAATTTATATTTTAATATATTTAACATCTACTGGTCATCCTGTCATCTGGGGGAGGGGGGAGGGGGTAAGAGGTGAAAAATTGGAATAACAGGTTTGGTAATTGTTAATGCTGTAAAGTTACCCATGCATATAACCTGTAAATAAAAGGCTATTAAATTTAAAAAAAAAAAGAGTTTAATTTCATTGTACAGGCCTTTGAAGTACTGAAATGTGATTGACTACATCTTCAAATTAGCAATAAATCAGATAATATTTATAAAGTACTTTGTAAATTATAAAGCATAATGTATATTTTAACAGCTATTATCTATAATAATCATAGGGGGGAAATTATGGATCTATCATTAAAAACTACAATAACATTTTAGTATCCTGCAAAACTCATTTATTTCACATTACGGAAATCAGTATATTCTCTTCCCCTTCCACCCTGCTCCCCCCACCAAAAAAAAAAAACGTCCTTCATGTTAATTAGAAGAATCAAATTTTGCAATCTCCCATACTTTATTTGTGAAATTTTATCTCTGGAATTAAGTGCCCCCTATGGTTTGGAAATATTTATTGCAACTTCCGAAAGAGGAACATCAAGTTTATAGACTTGGCAAGTCCTTTTAAATTCTAAAACAATTAAATGCATATTTCTATTCTACCCCTTTAATAACAATGCTGGATTGAAAAAACTAATATGACTGAATAAAACATCTGAAGTATGCTTGATAATCTTTTAGGTAGGTTTTGTTTTGTTTTGTTTCTGAGGCTTTGTAAAAAAAAAAAAAAGAAAGAAAGAAAGAAAGAGAAAAAGAAAAGCTAATCTATAAGCACACAGATGCTAAAGGGAATAAAGGAGGATGTGGGTTTAAGCCAAGGAGTAACCATCTGCAGTCTGGAACAGCTGAAGCAATAGTTAGTAATGTGGAAGGCTGGAGATGGGTTAAAACTACTGGCTTTTATCCTTAATGACTCTATACAGTCAGAACTGCTACCTATATATGCCAACCCATATACTGACAAGGATAAAAGAAGAAAGGAGGGCATATTGGTAGAATGTCCTATCTTCCATTGTTATTTGAACAGAAGCATTTTGGGCATCTGTTTTTCAGAAACATTGTTAATTTATGGTTTTCTGGGAAAATATTTTACATGTATTCAAATGGGATCACTTTAATTCTTAAGTAATATGTAAAATTAAAAAATTAAGAAACATCTGTAATTACTTCTTTCCTATCACTATATTGTAGATTCTCTGGAGATTCATTGGACGTGAAATAATAATTTAAAGACCCAGCAAGCCTGTGTTGTTGTTCAGTCATGTCCAGTCCTTCCTGACCTATTTGGGATTTTCTGGACAAAGATAACTAGAGTGGTTTACAATTTCCTTCTCCATTGGATCCATTAAGTCAGACAATCAAAAGTTAAGTGACTTGTCTAAGATCACAAAGCTAGGAATTATTTAAGGCTTAAGTCTTTCTAAATTCAGGTCCACTGAGTTGATGTATATTTTCTATACATTAAGTATACTTAACAGGATTCAAACAGCTAAATGGATACCTATCCAGTGAACATATCTGGGTATGATTAATAAAAGGTTATCCTTAGTGTCTTAATTGTTCCTTAAGTAGATGCCTCCAATTTCCTCAAGTTACTTTCTTTGATTTTCTTCCTACCCGTTACATCATCTAAGAAGAAAAATAAATGTCTTTAATAAAAGTGCCTGTTTTCAGCTGACTTTTTCTCTCTTCTGATAACAAATAATTTTCCCACATTTCTTTTTACACTTGAAAAAAGAGCAAGCCATGAATCTTAGAGGAGTAAAATGATTAGTGTCTCTGCAATTCTTTTCTTTTTAGAATTGGCGGCTTATTTTTCAAACAGGTTAAATCTTAATGTGTTTCCCAAATAAATCTACATCACAGTCCCATAAAGTTGAGTTTTCCATCGTAGACAACTAAAGAAAGGGATAGAGAAAAATTCTACTCTGTTCCTTATCTATGTGGCTTTGAGCAAGCCACTTTGCTTGTATGGGCTTGTTTCTTTATTTGTGAATGAGAACACATTTGATTTCTAAGTTTCCTCTCAACTATAGCTTATATACCAAATTTCCTAAGTTTTGAATTCTAGCTCTGTTACTATTTGTTTTTAACTGTTTGTGTAGCTTAATGCAAAGCAAAGCACTGAAAATGCTTAGATGGACTTTAATCAGTTCCACAAGCACAAAGGTTTGGTCCTGGCCTTACTGTTAATTTTTATTAGACCTACACATGCAAGTTTCAGCAACACAGTGAGTATGCCCTTTTAACTTCCATAGAGTCTAAAGGAGCTGGCATCAGGCACACTTACAAAAGTAGCCCATGACACCTTGTTTAACCACAGTGGCAAAACCACAAATTCTAGAGAGACCACATTTTTAAAAGAAGAGACTAGATCAAGGGTAGATTTCAGGGGTTCTAGAAATGTAGATATTAAAAAATATTTTGATATAATTGTTTTCCTTTGTAATATTATGTATTTCATTTCATACATAGAAATTCAATTGCAAAAAGGGTCTTTCAGATTCTATGAGAAACCTTCCAAAGCAATCCATGACACAAATGTGCCAATAATCTTTAAACCAGATGATTTCTATAGATCTAGCTATAAATCCTATACACACACATCTCAATGGTGCTATTACAATTTATTTTTCAATTCAATAAATATGTCTAGAACTTGTAATGTATAGGATGAAATTAAATGTGTTTCATTATCTCTTTGGAACAACAATATAAAAAAGATCATTCTTCTCCTATCTAAAATCTCTTATTTTGTCAAAAGATGTGATCTATTGTTGCAAAAAGAACAAAGGAAAAGAAATGAATGTGATTGTATCCCTTCTCAGAGATCCACACGCATATGAAGTATATTAAAGGGACATGACTTTGTGCTCATTAAAGATACATAAAGATTTTCTTCTTTTCTCCCTTCCTTCATTCCTTCTTTTTGTCTTTCTTTCTTTCCCTTCCTCCCTCTTTTGTCTCTTTATCTCTTCCTTTCTCCCGCTTTATTTTTTCTCTTTCTTTCTTTTTCCATATTTATTTCTACCTTTATTTCTCCTCACATTCACAAAACAGTATCAGTAAAATAAATGTATCTAATAAGAATTTGATTATTGACCTTTAATTTTATCTTTTTTTCCCCTAAAGCATATGTTGAAATTATCACTGTCATCACTGAATGACTCGTGTAGACCTCTCTCCATACTCTCAAAATGTATTTGCCTTTAGGAGTAGGCAAGCCTTCTTCTGAAAAGTATTTTAATGACATAAAAAATGGTTGGCGTAAAAATGAAAGATAAATCACAAGGACAAATGATATTTCAAGAATTCAGTTTTATGGCTTTGGAGAGAGTGACCTCTAGTGGAATCTATTTGTAAATTCTATGGACCTCATTTCTGGATCTAAGATGTATTGCCAACAGAAAAAGCAAACAGTAAGAATTCAATTCTGCTCGAGAAATCAAGCCATATTTCACATTAATTGAAATCTATTACAACAATTTCCCAATAGCCTATATGTCTATTTATACCTGTCACACCCAATTAAGCTGGCATTAATAAAAAATTGTGATGTTTCAGTAATATTGCAAAAGAAAATAATTTTTATTGGTTTGATTGACTCGTAATTAATCTGTACATTACAAAATATGAAAGTAAATAAATAGGTTTTGGGGAAGGTCAAACAAAGGACCGCTGTTATGAGACTTCTTAGTAGATACATGCATTGTGTGAATTATATGAACAAATCATCTTTAACAATTTTCCCATCCCATTTCAACTGTAGATTATTTATCATATGCTTTTCTTTCATTTGGTTTAATTTATTTAAGTTAAAAACTCATTTAGAATACAAAGTAGACTTGAAATAGAGATATAAACATTAAATGAGCAGTAAGAAGTTCAAATGAAATGTGTAAGTCCTTTCTTGTGCCTGAAGAGTGAGAGTGGGGTTTGGAAAGCAAAGAAGACTAAAATAGTGAGACCTGCTTTATTAACTCTGTTATAAGTCTACAATGAAGGATTTAAAGAAATAATGATAACTTTCTAGACTGCCAAGGTATGATTGTTTTCACATATACATATATGCTGAATTTTTTTTTTTTTTTTTTTTTTTTATTTAATAGCCTTTAATTTACAGGATATATACATGGGTAACTTTACAGCATTAACAATTGCCAAACCTCTTGTTCCAATTTTTCACCTCTTACCCCACCTCCCTAAATGGCAGGATGACCAGTAGATGTTAAATATATTAAAATATAACTTAGATACACAATAAGTATACATGACCAAAACATTATTTTGCTGTACAAAAAGAATCAGACTCTGAATTATTGTACAATTAGCTTGTGAAGGAAATCAAAGATGCAGGTGTGCATAAATATAGGGACTGGGAATTCAATGTAATGGTTTTTAGTCATCTCCCAGAGTTCTTTTTCTGGGTATAGCTAGTTCAGTTCATTACTGCTCCATTAGAAATGATTTGGTTGATCTCGTTGCTGAGGATGGCCTGATCCATCAGGACTGGTCATCATCTAGTATTGTTGTTGAAGTATATAATGATCTCCTGGTCCTGCTCATTTCACTTAGCATCAGTTCGTGTAAGTCTCTCCAGGCCTTTCTGAAATCATCCTGTTGGTCATTTCTTACAGAACAGTAATATTCCATAATTTTCATATACCACAATTTATTCAGCCATTCTCCAACTGATGGACATCCCTTCAGTTTCCAGTTTCTAGCCACTACAAAAGGGCTGCAACAAACATTCGTGCACATACAGGTCCCTTTCCCTTCTTTATAATCTCTTTGGGATATAATCCCAGTAGTAACACTGCTGGATCAAAGGGTATGCACAGTTTGATAACTTTTTGAGCATAGTTCCAAACTACTCTCCAAAATGGTTGGATTCGTTAACAACTCCACCAACAATGAATCAATGTCCTAGTTTTCCCACATCCCTCCAACAATCATCATTATTTTTCCTGTCATCTTAGCCAATCTGACAGGTGTGTGAGTGGTATCTTAGAGTTGTCTTAATTTGCATTTCTCTGATTAATAATGACTTGGAGCATCTTTTTCATATGACTAGAAATAGTTTCAATTTTTCATCTGAGAATTGTCTGTTCATATCCTTTGACCATTTTTCAATTGGAGAATGGCTTGATTTTTTATAAATTAGAGTTAATTCTCTATATATTTTGGAAATGAGGCCTTTATCAGAACCTTTGACTGTAAAGATATTTTCCCAGTTTATTGCTTCCTTCTAATCTTGTCTGCATTAGTTTTGTTTGTACAAAAACTTTTCAGTTTGGTATAATCGAAATTTTCTATTTTGTGATCAGTAATGATCTCTAGTTCTGCTTTGGTCATAAAAACCTTCCCTTCCACAGGTCTGAGAGGTAAACTATCCTATGTTCCTCTAATTTATTAATAATTTATTCTTTATGCCTAGGTCATGAACCCATTTTGACTCTTATCTTGGTGTTGGCGTTAGTAATGGATCAATGCTAGTTTCTGCCATATTAGTTTCCAATTTTCCTCAGCAATTTTTATCAAACAGTAGTTCTTATCCCAAAAGCTGGGATCTTTGGGTTTGTCAAAGACTAGGTTGCTATTTGTTGACTGTTTTATCCCTTGAACCTAATCTATTCACTGATCAACTAATCTATTCTTAGCCAATACCAAATAGTTTTGGTAACTGCTCTATAGTATAGTTTTAGATCTGGTACAGCTAAGCCACCATCATTTGATTTTTTTATTAATTCCCTTGAAATTTCTTGACCTTTTGTTTTTCCATATGAACTTTGTTGTTTTTTTTCTAGGTCATTAAAATAGTTTTTTGGGAGTCTGATTGGTATAGCGCTAAATAAATAGATTAGTTTAGGTAATATTGTCATCTTTATTATATTTGCTCGCCCTATCCAAGAGCCATTTAATATTTTTCAATTGTTAGATCAGACTTAATTTTGTGTGAAAAGTGGTCTGTAATTTTGCTCATAAAGTTTGATTTTCCCTTGGCGATAGATTCCTAAATATTTTTATGCAGTAGTTACTTTAAATGGAATTTCTCTTGTAACTCTGACTGTTGGATTTTGTTAGTGATATATAAGAATGCTGATGACTTATGTGGGTTTATTTTATAACCAGCAACTTTGCTAAAGTTGTGGATTATTTCTAATAACTTTTAGCAGAATCTCTGGGGTTCTCTAAGTATACCATCATGTATCGGCAAAGAGTGATAATTTGGCTTCCTCATTGCCTATTCTTATTCCTTTAATCCTTTCTCAGCTCTTATTGCTATAGCTAGCGTTTCTAATACAATATTAAATAGTAACGGTGATAGTGGGCAAGCCTTGTTTCACTCCAGATCTTATTGGGAAGTGGTTTGCATTTGTTCCATTACATATGATGCTTTTACTGATGGTTTTAAAGTAGATGCTTGCTGTTATTTGTTAATGGAAAGAGTCCAGTTGTATTCTATACTTTCATGTGTTTTTAATAGGAATGGATGTTGGATTTTGATCAGAATGCTTTTTTGCATCTATTGGAGATGTGATTCATATGTGTTTTTTAATTTGGTTATTGATATGGCCATTATATTGTAGTTTTCTAATATTGATTTTTATCCAGGGGCCTTGCATTCCTTGTATAAATCCTTTGATCATATGTATTATCTTGGGAGACTGATTTGTCTTGTAGTCTTTTTGTTAATATCTTGGAGTTTTAATTGATTTTAGTTCAATTTCATTAGGAGATGTGGTCTTAGTTTTCTGTTTCTGTTTTGAGCACCTGGTTTGGTAGAGTATTTACTATGTCTTGTAGTGGCTAGAAGGATTTGGTGGTTTACTTCTTCTAGTTTCCTATTTTATCATATTTGATTTTTTTTTTTAATTAGGATGCTGGGGCCAGATTGTTTTTTTGAGGAATGTTTGGTAAAATTACATGTAAATTCATCTGGTCCTTGGGATTTTTCTTAGGTGAGTTGTTTATTATTTGCTCTTTCTTTTCTTTTCATGAATGGGATCTGATTTCAACTAATTTTCTTCTTCCTCTGTTAGTCTTAGGAAGTCTGTATTTTTGATGGTAGTCATCCATTTCACTTGGTTGCAATTATTGGCATTCAAGTGTTGGCAATATATTCTTATTATTTTGCTAATTTTCTCTTCTTTGTTTGTGGAAAGTTTCTTTTTTGCTTTTGAGGATCTGGCTTTTCATTTCCTCCTCCTTTTCTAATCGGATCACTAGGCTATCTATTTTGTTGGCTTTTTAGTAGTATCAACTTTAGTTTTTTAATTAGTTTCAATAGTTTTTTTGCTTTCAATTTTTTATATTTCTCCTTTGTAATTTTAAATTTCAATTGTATTTTTGTTGTGTTTAATTTGATCTTTTTTAGTTTTTGTTATAGGGTGAATTTGCTTTTAATCTTTTCTTTTTGTTTTTATTGCAAGTTAAGCTCTTAGTGATGTAAAATGCCTCGGTTATGTACCTTTGGTTGCTTCACATTATATTTTGGTATGATGGTTTTGCTTTTCAATATTTGTATTTATCTTATGAAATGTATTAATTGTATCTATGATTTTGCTTGCTTTTTCATTCATATCTATTTCTTTAATTGTGAAGAGTTGTTTAGTTTTCTG
This sequence comes from Sarcophilus harrisii, assembly GCF_902635505.1. Lineage (NCBI taxonomy): Eukaryota > Metazoa > Chordata > Mammalia > Dasyuromorphia > Dasyuridae > Sarcophilus > Sarcophilus harrisii. The sequence continues at coordinate 100,378,958 of NC_045427.1, forward strand.
AATTTGCTTTTTGGTCTATTTCCTAACTTTTTGTGTGAGTATGTGTTTTTTGCTTATGAGTTCTGAATGAAGCTTTACTATTTCTGCTTCATTTTTTCATTTTAGATTTTTGAGGTTCTTTTTCTTTAATTTTATGGTCAATTTTTGATTATATGGTTTCTATGTAATGCTTTTTGAGTTATTTTGAGAAAGTTTTTCTTTTATCTCATTCAATTTTTCAGAGATCAGACATCCTAATTTTTCTAATATTATATTTCTTCTTTGAGATTTCTTTGTCTTTATTTGTTTTGTGGTTTGAGTTTGTTTCTAATTCTGAGGTGCAAGGTTGGATCTTATTTAGTTTTGTTGTCTACTTTCTTCTTGCAATTCTTAACTTCTGCCTTTAGAAGGCTGGTTGCTGTTCTTGGTGCATAGTTTTTAATATTTGATGATTTCTTCGTTTGTATTTTGATGTTTATGCCTCTTTTGAGGATGTTGTTTTCCTTCTTATTGTCTTTTTTTAATTAATGTTCTTTTATTTTATTTTGCTTGAGATTGTTTAGATAAGGATGGCTTCTGTATCTTTTGACTTTCTGAAGCTATGTTGAGATTTTTGCTCAGATTTTACCTTTCTCTGATTGTATTCGTAGTGTTAAATGTGTTTCTTGTAATTCTTATTTACTTTGTAGGGTTCTGACTTTTGATCTAGTCTGCTATTGCTGCTTTTTAATGGTGATTTCATGCTCCATTCATTACGGTTTTAGTATTTATCTAATATTTGTATTTCCTGCCATCTAATTAACTGCGAGTTTGTTTGCTTTACTTGATTTGCTTCTTCCCAAGGATGCTTTCTCCTTTGTAACTTATGTTCCCTCTTGTATCGATGTTTGCTCTTTATAAGTCCTCTTTTGGGTCTTTCTTCTTCTGTTGCTTTTTCTTTCTTTTCCTCTCATTTTAATGTGTTAAGTAGTGAGATTTTTTTTTAATGTATCAATATTGTGCAATGTTTTTCCTTTGAGTCAATTCTTTCTGATGGAGTAAGATTCACATGAATTTCCTCCCGATGCTCTAATTTCCTGAGATGTTTATTAGTTCTCTTTTAGCTTACTTTCTTTGTGGAGTGAGTTTCCCTTTTTTATCTCTCCTTCCGCACCTTATTGCTGTTTCATGCATCCTATGTTCATTTCTACTTCTTATTTATGTTTTTATTATCAGTATTATCAATTGCATTTTAGCATGTGTTTATTTTATATCTTCAGAACTAGGCAATTGCTATTTTGAGTATTTTCCTTTTCTGCATGCTCATTCGGAGTTTCATTCTTGCGAGATCATGTGGCTTTGTGGGGTGTTTATTCTGGGTTTTCTTACTGACATGGAATTCATTTGTTTCATTGAATGAGAGTCTCATCTTCTGTCCATGATAGAAAATGGCTACAGTTAGCAGTGGTATTTTCTTGGCTGTTTAGTCAATTCTGTGGTTTGCTTTCGTTGGAATGATATTTCCAGTTTGCCCTTCTTTCCTTTTAATTTGTGTATATGCTAGATCTTGGTGTTGATTCATCTTCTCATATGGATCAACCTCATTCTTTAATTGGATTTTGCTTGAGTTTTCTTTAAATATTTTCCTAGATCTGTAGTTTCATGATAGGTGTTTTTGAAAGCAAATTCTGTGAGTGTTTCTCTCATCTATTGCGGTTTGCATTTTAGAAGGATTCGATGATTTTTTCAGATCCTATTTTACCTTCTGATTCTAATACATCTGGCAGTTTCTTTGATGATGTCTTGTAAAAAATAGTATCTACTTGCTTTCATTTTCACATGGTTTGAAGTATATGGTCCAAGTCACTCAGACTTATCCTGATCTATTTTTCAAGTGCTGTGGAAATTTGTACAGTGATAATTCTGGTTTTTCAGTTTAGTATTTTCTTCGATATTTCAGCTTGACGTGATTCTTGCTGTCTCCAATGACAACTTGTTGTGCAGATTTTGCTTCAGTTCTAATTTTCTTATGAATTATTTTCTTCATTAGCTATTTTAGCTTCTTAATACTGTAAAGATGTCAAGAGTTGAGGAATTTACCTGAAGTGTATTGTTTTGGTCTCGTGGAATTTTTTCAACATGTACTAATTTTTATTTTAGTGAACTTATTTCCCTTTATCAATCTCTATCAGATCCTACTTTCTTGCTAACTCTCTTTGATCTTTTCAATTCAGGATCATACTTTCTATATAAGATATTCTTTGATCATGTTTTGTCAGATTTAGATCCATATTTCTAGTAGATTTACTAGTTATTTACCAATTCAAACTTCGATTTACTTTCATGAGATTTTTCTATTATGTTATCATATTCACCAATTTTGTTCCTAGCATGTACCTAGACATTTTTAAAGCATTTGAATTAAAAACGTATTTCAGGAAGTTGAGCTCCATGTAAGAAAGACTGATCTTATTCCTTTCCCATTTATTTCTAACTCACTTTGCAGACTTGTTAAATGGTCATCTTCTGATTGAAATGCTTATGTAAGGAGACAGTCTGAGCATTTTGACTGTTTAGAAAGTTTATCAGTTTGCTGACCTGACTCTTTAATCATGATAGCAAACTGTCGATTGAATTCAAATTCTATCAATGCTGAGTTTTATGGTCAAGTTAAAACTTTAGGGTAGAAGATCTCACTGGCAGATTGGTAACTGGTTACCTCTGCACGAGCAGGAAGATGTACAACTTATTGTCAGGCTCAAGTATTCTTTAAATGTAACTAGGGTTAGAGTCTTTCACTTCCCCATACGAAGTGGATTCAGCACATGGCGAAAAGGATCAAACATGCTTAGTAGAGACATAGATGATTATCTTGCTGTATGAGACAGTGTGATAATTCACTTGAGGAACATGTGACCTGTTGTGAGGACTGATAGTATTGAGTGAAAGCAGACTAGCAGAAAGCATACCCTTAGCACAAACGTAGCTGCCAGTGATTCTCTGCCATCTGTCAGTCAGCTGATTTATTAGAGCATCATTATGCCCACAATTTGACCATTGCCCTTATTATCCCATTCTCTAGATTGAGTAACCCGGGCTGCGTCCTCCTGCGATGCGGATCACAACTGCCCCAAGGAAAAGCCCCGTCCTGCAGGTTGGGGCTGCTTGTTGAGATCTGTGCCTTCACCTGGTTTAGACTCTCCTCGGAACCTAATTTTCTTCCCAGTCTGCGCCGATCTCACTCCCGATGGAAACACTTTTGGCGAGACTGCAGATTTTCTTGACGGTGATTGTTCTGCTTCTTATCTTTCTTGTAGCAGTCAAGCTATTTCTGACTATATCTCTATAATCACGTAGTTGATTGAAATATACAAAGAATTTAAGATCACAATATATTTTTAGTTAGACTGTTAATAAGGGAAAGCATCTGACGCAGAATTGCAAAACACTGATTTAAAGACCCCACAGGCAAGATGTTTGCCATATATATGTTAAGATCATACAAAATTCCTTTAAAAATGTAACAAGACAACTTTCAAAGATTATCACAGGCTTCAGAAAACTCAAGGATAGTGGACAGGTGCATAGCAAGTGAAAAGAGATTGCACAACATTGCTATATAAGAACTATACAAGACAAAGTATAAATGAGCTTTCTGAGATAATGTTATGACAGGAAAAGAAATTAGACTAATTATGGAGCTGAAGAGAAACATAACCAATGAACAGACTGTGTAATCCATTGATAGCCATACATATTAAGAAATCTGGAGGAAGATTTACTATGAAACAATGGGTAGACTCCCCATGAAGGATTTATGTGGGGACATCAAAATAAAAAATCTAGTAGGTATGAAGGAACCTTACTCTATTCATAACTGGATACACACACACACACACACACACACACATATATATGTATCAAGTTATTACTCTATAATATGTATATATGTGTATGTATAACTACATCTTTCTACATATGTATATATATAACATCTATATAAGAAACATGTAGATGCAACACACAGAGTTTATGAGCATGTAAACATATATAGTTATGTACTTTGATATATATGTGCATGCATGTGTACATGTATGATACATACTTATGTATGTCATACACATTGCTGCACACATGGGTTTTTATATATATGCATATATGAAAACATATCCAACAAATAGTCATCCTACCACTGATGGAAGAACAGTAAGGCAAGAGAACTTATTCCATATTTCTAGTTAGTCTATTCTACTTTGCAGCATCTCTATTTGTTAGTAAATTTTGTATTACATTTTCCCCTTGTGATTAATCCCCATTACTACTAGTTTTGCCCTATAGGACCAAAAGAAACAAGTCTACTTCTTGCAAAGGAGAACTCTTCAAGTACTTGAAGATATCTATCATTTCATCTAAGTCTCTTTAACAGGCTCAAGATGTTGACTTCCTTTTGTCAAGTCTTATTTGATACGAACTTGACACTTTAACAACGTAGTGGCCCTCTTATAACTCTTCAGTTTTAATTATGTCCATTTTAAACCACAATTCCCAAAACTGAGTACTTTTCTCCAGACTAGGAGAGTCAAAAGCAAAATACAGAGGTATTTTCCTATTTCTGGAATGTATACTCTTTAATTCAATCCAAAGTTATATTAGCTCTTTCTTTGGATGTCATAGCACACTGGTAATTCATAACTGATCCTACAACCCTATTCAATGGCCAGATATTTATTTTCAGAAGATTTGTCATCCATTCACCCATGCTCTTTCATCTTATACTTACAAAGAAGACTTTTTATGAGTTCAAGTACATAACTTTCCTTTATCCCTATTAAATTTCATCTCAATAGATTTAAACCAATACTATGGTTTGAGATCTTTTTTGAATCCTGACTCTTTCAGTCACTATTATTATATGTCCCTCTTGGCTTTATACCATCTATAATTTTCATGAGCCTCACATCTATGCCTTTATCCAAGTCACTGATAAAAATATAAAAATGGACAAAGTAAGCACAGACCTTTAGATTGCTCAACTAAAGAAGTGCTAGCACATTGAGAATGAACCATCAATAACCTTTTTTTTTTCTTTTCTTTTTCCCCTCCTTTGTGAAAAATGAAGAGAGAAATATCGATACTCTGGATGGAGACAGGCCTCCTTATTGGTAGCTGCTATGTATTGTGTGAAGATGAGTCTCTTATTTATTTTGATGTCATTGTTCTATTTTTTGTTTGTCGTTTTTTTTTTAGATTAGGGAGATTAGAGATAACTATTACCTTCTGTGCTTCAAAAGATTAGAATTATGGAAATCACCAAAAACTCAAAGTTAGAATTTACACAGGATTCTGTAGCCTATCAGCCCCGATGTTCTGGGGAATGAACTAAGATTCATTGGATAATGCCTCATCGAGGAGCTATGTTCATCAAGTAAAGAAAGAAGATTTTTCCCTATCCCTGTCCTAGTAAAATGGAAATAGTTTTCATAGTATTGTCTATATATTTCTTTAGGGAGAAATAGATAACTGAAAAGAAAATATATTAACTGGAATAATGGTGTTTTCAAAGGCCCATTCACTTCCCTTACTGATGCTTCTTTCTACAGAATGTGGCTCAAACATTATGCTAAGAACACATTGAAAATAAAAATCTAGTTATTATAAATTTTATCAGCTCTTCCTGTAATTGCTAGAGGGAATATGGAAAAGTCAGTATTTGGTGAAAATCTGAATGTGCCAGTTCCATGTGGCTTGCCAGACATTGCAAAACTAATCCATATGCTAAGTCATTGGAGAAACTGGATTAGTGGTTATCATATCTATTTGAGAAAGTCTCCAAGATAAACAGGTTTTCTGAGATTTGGGCATTTCCTTAAACTAGATTTTATTTTTCATGAAATATATTACAGAATTCTGTCTCAGTGTTAGTTCTCATACTGGTAATTTCTTGTTTTTCATCCTTCATTTCCAAAAAGGACCAATGGCATCACAGCTTATGGATTGAATTTAAAGTGGCAAAACAATAGTTAGGACAATTGGCGACGACCTGAGATGCAATGGATGACCTGGAATGCATAGTCTTTGATGCCTCACCATGCTCTAGTATTTCACAATACATGTTTCAACTGCCTCTATGGTTATTGGGACAAATTGTTCTCCTTTACCCATGTCATGATGGGAAATTTTTACAAGTTTGTGTTAGTCCACTTAACTCACTGATCAATAGGTGAAGGCCTGTTTACCGGTAACTAAAGTAAAATCAAAGGAGTTTTTATTAGAATTCATGCAATTTACCTCTCTATATCACTTCAGGAGAAAGAGGAGCCCTCCAAACTCTCCTATTACTAATGTGTGTATGTGTGTATATATGTATATGTATGTATGTATATATCAAATGCTCAGTAACAACAAAGAAAAGATCAAGACAAATACAAAAAAATTAATTTTATTGAAAGTTGGATTTGTGTCACATTGGCTTGGAACTTTTTTAACAATAAATATTATAATGCTAAATATTGTCAAGATCCCAGATTTCTCTTAATGCTTTATTAAAATACTCTACTAATTAGGGTATATACAGAGGGAAGATATTCTATTGGGACTGCTCTGCAGTTTTTTCTTAGAAGTCGGTGTTAATAAGGCAATTCGCTAAATGTAGAAGATGCTTATTTTTTTAAGTATTTTAAAGTCTTCAAATATTTTATCCAAATAAACATATTAATCTTCTAATATGCCCAGGAGATAGGCAATTGGTGCCCTCCCTGCTAAAAAAATATTGAGAGCTTGTACACTAAATAAAGCTCCATGACTTATCCAGGAAAATTTCCCTATAAGAGAAATTCCCAAATATTAAGGCTTCTTGGATAAAGGTAAGCAGATATATATGACAAGTTTATGATAATTCAAACAACTGTAAAATAGTCAGAAAAATCAGAGAGAAAATTTACCATTCATTCATTCATTCCAAATCTCTGGAAATTTTATCAGGTTATATGTTGAATACACAAAACTATATTCTCTCTATGATAAATGTATACACACACACACACACACACACACACACACCTGTATACATGTATGTATTATATCATGACCTAAGGAAGCAATAGAGTACTAAGGGAAAGACAAATCTGTTTTCTATGCATTGACATTGGTCTTTTCAGATGAATTCTATTTTTTTCTTTCTCATTGGATTGTATACTCTTATATGAACATAAATGCAACATTAAGTCACATAACTATACTGAGAAGGTAATCCTCCATTGCAAATAATTAGGCCTCATTGATTACAATATCCAATATGCTTTGAAAAAGAGCAATTTCTACACTTGGTTCATATCAGCCATTAAATTTATAATTCAAAAGATATAAAATTATATTCTTTCATTCTCAAAAGATGAAGAGAAGAAATCACCACTTAAATTAATATAAACACAGAAGGCCCAGACTTTTTCTTTAACTAAAACAAAATTACTGAAACTCTAGCAAGAAGAGAAATCAAAGCCTGACATTATTGGAAATTGGAGATGCTAAGTTTGTTTTTATTTGCCCTTTTTGCTTGGGGACAGAACATTAAGGAATGGCTCTATTCTTCCTTTTCCTTGCAAAAGTAAGAACAAGTAGCTATAGAGTTGCTCTGGTAGACAAAGTCTCAAATGTAGTCTCTCTGTATCTCTGTTCATCTCATTCTCTTGTCTTGAACTGGAAGATAAACATTGCTGAACCCAGGGAAGCTCATCTGTCTAACTGTTATTTGTAGAAAAGATTTTTATCTACTATCTCTAGGGTTATTAAGACATTCACAATACATAGAAGTCATTTTGTTGTTTTTTCTTATTTGTACTGAATTAAAAATTAAAGTCTATGTGCCTTCTGGTCCTTATTAAATATCCCCTTTCTTCTTTTTTAACTAGCAACATTATTCATTTCTTTGAATGGAGGATATTAAATGCAAAATGTGTCAGCCAGCCTTGCATCCTTATCCCTATTGCTTAAATATTCTGATTTTTCCACTGATAAAGGGCATCAATTTTACCTTATAATTAATTTCCAGAAATTTTAATAACTTTAATAAGTTTAATAAAATTTAACAGTTTTAATAAAAGTGTTATGACCTTCTAAAGGCACAATGAACTTTGTTCAGGATGGAACACTCCCAATGAAAGAAATATGTCATATTGTGGAAAAAATTATTAGAACTTTGGTATAATATCAAATAAAGATTATTCAAAGCTCTAATACTAAATATACATATTCAGGTAAAACACATAACCTGTTCCTCTTCTATAGATCTATTCTCAAATTTCTAGTCTTTAAAAAGGTCACACAACAAATTTTACATAAAAAAGATTATGTCACCTTTGGCAGCTGTCAGATAATGCTCTAGGTGTATATAGTGCTATATATTATTCTTTTGGCTGAAAGATCAAATTCTGTCACCTTACCTAATTACTACATGGGAGGAAGATTAAAAATATCTTTCGTTATCACTGGTATTTCATTCTTATTCTTTTTCTCTAAATCCACTTCCTCTTTGAGAGTGAAGGGATATATTTCCATATGTAAGTCATTCTAATTAATGTAAAAGCAGAAGGCCCAACCTTCTCAATTGATTCAAAGTTGTGAACTAGATATAAGCAAGTCCTTAATCTTATGGAACCTGGTAATTGTCATTGGGGGAAAACAAATGACACAAAAAAATGTAATATTTTGTGAATGGTTGGATTTAATCGGTGACATCCTGGGAGACTACGTAGAACACAACAAAAGAATTATTAAGTTTGAAGAGCAGCAGCAAAATGGATAAGCTTCAGAAGATTCCAAATACAGAAATACCCTAAAGAGATAGATTTTGACTCCTTTATTCTAAACCACAAGTACGAATTAGTGTTGCCTTCTCCACCTATTTTTCTGACAAATTACATTTTTTTTTTAATTCAAGGGATTCTAAGACCTGAAATCCCTATCTGTAATGTTTGGGCTAGCTTTCTGGAGGACCTCGGGACCAACCTTGATCTTAGTACAGGAGTGCAGGAGGCAGGACAGCCACCACGAGGCTGATCAAAAATAGAATGTCTCTCTTCCAGACCTTATATATCTTATTGTAATTACATCATTACAGCATACTGATTATGTGTGAACTTAGAGAACCATTACCTCACCATGCTAAGTACTAAGTATATGTATACTACAGAACCATTATCTCATCAATTCCACTAAATTAACACCTTGTTTCAAGTGTACTTCTCCAGAGTCTCTGCTCTCTACATCTCCAGATTTCTTTTGTTTTAGAACACAGGTGATCATGCTCTCCCTGACTTCTCAGGAAAAGAGATGAACATCAAACCAGATATTGTTAGCAGGTGTCCTCTGGGCCGAAGGGTAATTGAAACAGCTATACATAAATCCATCAGCATGGGAGATGTTACACAAGCACAGAGTAATATAACATGGGCTAGTAGTGATTGTAACAAACAACATGAATCAACATGAGGAATTATATATCTCCATAAGTCCTAGAGATAGTCCAAAACCAATCTATTGTCCATTACTTCATGTGTCAGGGAATCCAATGATTTCCTGCAGGTTTTGAAGTCCTGCATCAGTCTCATCAACAATTATTGATGTTCATGAGTCAAATGCCATAACTGCCAGGCTCTTTCAGTGGTGGGCACAGTCAGCAATGAAACCACCGATTGTTTCTTGGGTCTTCTTCATTTTAAGAGTCTGCTTGTCTCTCTCCAATGGTCAAGTTGAATATGGCCCATTGGCACTCATCTGATTCCTTCTCCCTCTGTAGAGACACAAGTAAACCCTCTCCCCCAAGCAGTTAACCTCTCTGGTCCCTTCCATTCACCACTTTCTGGGTCTCTCCACATCACCTGGTGATTATCTAAGGATAGTGGAGCTGCTCACACTGGACACTGACCTTCTGGTGGGTTATAAAACCTGTCTGCTGGAGTCAGTGCATCTTTGTCAAAAATCAAGAAGTTAATTGTATAAAGGGCTAAATTTAGAAGTTCTCTTGGGGTACCCGTGGCTCCACCTTTCTTTTGTTTTTGGAGGAGTGTCTTGATGTTTCTGTTGTTCTTCTCTACTATTGCTTGACTTTGAGGATTAAAAGGTATGCCAGTGGTGTGTAAAATCTTATACTGTGTACAAAAGTGTGCAAAATGTTTAGAAATATATGCAGGTCCATTATCTGTTTTTTTTGCTTGTGGCACACCCATAATTGCAAATGCTTGGATAAGGAATTCAGTGACCACTCGGGCTGTCTCTTTTGCTGCTGATATTGCAAAAGTGAATCATGAAACGGTATCTACCACAACATGGATAAAAGACAGGAGACCAAAAGATATATAATGGGTCACATCCATTTGCCAAATTTCATTGGGTCTCAAACCATGAGGGTTTTCCCCTGGAGGAAGCATAAGAGCGAGAAAAGAAAAGCAAGCTGTATAGGCTTTTACTATGCTCCTAGCTTCCTCTCTTGTTATTTTAAATTGTAAACATAAAGCTCGAGCAGCCTGATGATATTTAGAATGAGATTCTTGGGCTGCCTGAAATAAAGGAGTATTGGCTAACATAGTTAGAAGGCAATCTGCTTTTGAATTTCCATAAAAACAGGAACTAGAAGTCTACTATGAGAGTGAAAATGCAAGATATAAATCTTACCTGGATGCTTTCTAACTTGTTTTTGAAGTTCCTTAAAAAGCTGATATATATTAGAGGCTAAAAATTTTATTTGGGTTGTGGCAATTCTTTGTACCACACCTACTGAATAGGCTGAATCAGATATTATATTTGCCTCTCCTAGATAATAAGAGCTAGCATGATTGCATACAATTCATTCTTCTGAGTGAACTGAAAAGGAGTTCTGACTACTCTTTTTATAATTAAATCACGAGAGTATACAACACAAATGTTATGTTTGGATGCATCTGTAAAGATAGTTGGTCCTTTAAGAGGAACCTTTCAAAGCTTTTCTTCAAAAATCCATGGCCAATTATGTAATAGTGGGTTATCTTTAATGGAGACTTATTTGTAAAATTTGGAGCTGTGGCCAATAAAATTTGCCACTCTGGGATGATTTCACAGCATACATTGATTTGTGCATTAGCATAAAAGGTGTATATCTTGTCAGGTCTTATTCCAGATAATTGTACTGCTTGCTTAATGGCCTTTAATAAAATTCTAGCCATGAGCACTGGGTAAGGATTAAGGCTTTGTTCTGGTTGTGCTGGAAGGTTCACCCACTCTATCACACTGTGTCCTTGATGAAGGACTGCTGTAGGCTCCTCTTTTTGTAGATTTTTCGAATGTTTTTGAGTAACTCTTTCAACCATATTGGATAAAAACCAGTTCAACTTCTCTCAAAGCCTCTTGAGCTTCTTTTGTAAGCTGGGGTGGTGAATTTAAAGCAGTGTCTCCTCTTAAAATGTCATATAATCGTTGTAATTCATAGGTAGTTAAGCCTAACACTGGATGCATCCATTGGATATCTCCTATCAATTTCTGAAAGCCATTTAAAGTGTTCAACTTCTCTGTTCTCAAAGAAAGTTTTTGACTGTAAATATCTTAGGGTATATTTCATAGCCTAAATATTGAAAAGGAGCATACCTTTGAATTATATGCAATTTGTAGTTTCTTAGTGTTTCATGGTCTTTTGTAGATATGCTTCTAACATTTGCTCCTCAGGTGTACACTCCAAGATATCATTTATGTAATGTTGTAATGGGCTGAGGTTTGAGTTGATGCACTGAGGTCCCAAGTATGTGAGGCTAAATAGTAATTGGGCTATACTCTATTAATATACATGATTGGATAAAGAATGATCCCTGCCCACTCTCCGTGCAAGTCCTGATGTGTTGTATAGGAAATGACGATTTTGGTGGGTGGAGGCAGAGAGAGACAGGAAGAGAAGCTGGGAGAGATTGGGCCTGGGTTCCATACTCCTGGCTGCTGGTCGTGTGGCTGCTGGTCTAGCTAGCTTCTTGACTCAGCTGCACACATTGCTATCACCGATTCTCTTCCACCTACGATCCTTCTTCACTGAGAATAAAGACTGACGATTTTCCCCTAACCTGAATTCCTGACTCCTGCTGATTTAAAAATACGCGATCTTCACATAATGTAATAACATAACTTTTGGAAATGCTTTTCTTATTGGAGTAAGAACACCAGCCATATACATTTGACACATAGTAGGGCTATTTTTCATTCCCTGTGGCAAAACTGCCCATTCGTATCTTTTATAAGGTGCAACTAAATTATCTAGAGGGATAGAATAGAAACAATCCTTACTGTCTATTACCAAAAGAGGTCATTCTCTAGGCAACTGTGTAAGGTGGAAGTCCATGTTGAAGAGTTCCCACAGTTTCCATCTGTTTATTTACTTTTCTCAGGTCAGTCAACATCCTCCATTTTCCAGATTTCTTTTTACAACAAATACAAGGTAATTCCAAGGACTTAGAAAAAGTCATAAGTGTCCATGGTCAAGTTGCTCCTGTACTATATCCAATAAGGCCTATAACTGTTGCAGTCCAGAATATTCCTGGATTCTGTTGCTGGGAGCCAAAATTGGGGTGAAATCACCATATTGACTATCAGGAATCTGTATCAATAAACCTGTTGCTGCTACTTCTCCTAGGTGATAAGTCACACATTGTCTACCTGTATATGTGACTGGGATATTAGCTACACATTCCTCAGTTTCCCAAATCAGTGTATGGATGGACACTCTTTTGTAAGTACTCTCAGGAGATGAAATGGTCAAGCCTACTGTGTCTGGAGACAAGTGATCTATAGGCTGGACAGGGACAGATTTCACTTCTCCAAGGGATATCTTAGTAGTTCCAGCTGCATACAACTCTATTCTCCCCAATTGTAATCTCTTTCTCTCAACAGATTGCTTCTCTGTTGATTGATCGTGTCTAAGTACTGAACTCTCTGTATGTAACATCATCTGCCATCATGCCCCAAGTGTTTTTTGCCTGGGGCCCTGGAGCTGGGCCCTGCTTCCCATTTCCCTAAGTCATTCTACATTCTGATGCCCAATAGAAGCCTCTGTTGCATTTTGTACATAGGGTTTTGGGTCTTGTTTTCCCACTCTGTCTTCTATGCCAGCCTTCAGGTTTCAAATGTCCTATCTTACACACATTAAAAGCATTGACAACTCTCTCTGTAAGTTCCTTGCCAAAAGGGACCCCATCTTCCCATGTTCAGATCTTGAGAAGTTGGCATCATAGCCTGGGTATAAAAGGTATTTGTGCCCACTGTGGCACAGCAAATTATGATCTCATCTAAAGGAGCATCCTTGTGTAATTCAAGTATAATTTTTCTACAAACATCATTAGCATTTTTGAAACTTGTGTTATTTTCATGAAGAGTTCCCCTCTATCATGTCTTCCTGGGAGGGTGCTCCATGCTTTGATAGCAGCAGAAGCAATTTGCTCATATGCTGCTATAGGATAATTAATCTGTGCTAAAGTGTCTGCATAAGGACCTACACCTGTAATGATATATTGACTCCAGGTTGCCTATTTAGTTGGGGTTATATCCTACAGAGTTCACTATAGTCAGAAAGCCATAACAAGTTAACAGAAATAAATAAAGAAAAAAAAATCAAATATGCTGGAGCTATAATCAGAATTGTACAGGATTCATCAGTAGCTATAATAAAAGATCACAGGTCCTGGGATGCTATATATTGACAATCAAAAGAACTATGGTTACAGCAAAAAAAAAATTTATATTAACAAAATTAAGTATAATATTGAACCAAAAAATGGATATTCAGTGAACTCTCAGATTTTCAGTATTTTATCTTAAATAAATGAACTCAATAAAAAATTTAAGATACAAGAGTTAACTTCAAAGACTAATTTCAAGGGATTTAACAAGGACAAACTGTTTATATTTTATTCTTGAAAATGTAAACCAAATGTCTGAGATTGATATTAGTAATTGTGTAGTCCAAAAGAAAGATTGGGACAGAACTGAATATAAAATGACTCTAGAAAACAAAGAGGTAAAAAATAGAAATTATGTTATATGAATGCAAGAACAACCTTAAAAATTTATAAATAAAAGGGCAGAGAATAGGGTAAGGTGGGGTATAAAAAAAGATAAATAGATTTATGTCAGTGGAGTAAGGTGTGAAAATTAATGGGAATGGGATAAAGAGGAAGGGAAAAGGTGGCAAAAAATAAGTGAGGGATCCATGGTGAGGGGAGGCTAAGTAAGAGAAGGCAAGTTAAGTAGTGGAACTAAAATAGAAGAGTTAGCAAGAATAGGACATAAGAGCTATATACAAAAACAATAACAAGGATCAAGAATAGAACTTTTTAGAGAAAAAAGTGGGTGTAGTAATCATTTATCTGGCACAAAATCAAACTTAAAGATTCAATTAAGAGAGGAATCTACATTGTCAGCCATATTAATATTGTTTTAGATGCATTCCTATTTATGCATATATATGTGTATGCATATATGTGTGTGGTTATATATGTGTGTGTATAGATATATGTATGTATATGTATATATAAATATATCTATATTTAATTATAGCTTGCTTCAGGGAAGTGGGAGGAAAGAAAAAGGAAAAAAAGAATAAAGTAAAATGTGCACAACAGAGAACAAAAGAAAACCTACAAGGAAGCAAAGAAAAGATGGACACTTGTGAATATAATATCTTGCATTATTATATATGCTTTCCTGAAATGGAAATTTTATTACATATGTTTAATCCTCCTTGATATTCTACTGGGCACATACATAGTAATTTTTTTTCTGTCTTTTTCTATTTTTTTTCTTATTTTGCATTTAAGTTTTAAATAATTTTTAAAGCAACTTTTCTAATTGATAGTCAATGAGAAGCATAATAGATAGGAACTCAGTGCTTGAGTTACACCTAGAATCCTGAGAAGAGATATAATCAGCCTCTTCTTAGCTGTGGCTTCCCAATATGAATGGTAGTTGAAGTGTTAACCCCAAAGGCAATGCTACACATAGTAGAGTTGGGACAACTCTTAGGAAAATTCTTCGAAAGGCAAGATCAGTAAATATTAGAGTATATCTCACCATTATCTATGGAAAGCTATTTTCTCCCAGTCTTAGAAAAATTCCCAGATAATCTTATTTTGCTGTTTTCTTTGAGTGAATGTGCTCCCCACAGCCATTTTCAAGAAGCAAAATATTATTTATTTTATTCTTACATTTATCAGTAGCAGACAAGTTCACTCATCGACACTTACAGCAACAGCTTTCCCAGAGTTCTAGCAACATATCTGGGGTTAGCCTCCTGGAGGCCTCAAAATCAGCTGGAGTCAGGATAAGCAAAAGCCCTTGGTCTTTAGGGGGAGAAGTGAAGGAGATGGACAAGACTGCCACAAGCTCTCCACAACCTCCCTTCTCTTTGTCCACCTCCAAAGTGACTCTGGCTCCTCTCACTCTACCCCCTAATCCCTTTTTACAATTCTCTTAACCCCAAGCATTTAGCTAGCATTAACTATGAGAAGAGAAATTCCAAACATGCTAATAGAGTTATTGTCCAATAGGTAATTAGCCTTAAGTGGTTGGTTGTCTGATTCAAGTGCACCTATCCAGAGTTTCAGCCCTTTACACCTCTCAGATTTGAGACCTTTCTAATCTTTCTGTTTCAGTTGTCATCATATGGAATCTCACCCCAGGAGCTATTTTCTATCACTGTTACATAGGAAATGGAATGACAATAAATTGACCTATGGCACTCTTCACAATCCTTAGACCTCTATAGGGCTATACTAAAACTCCATGTGCCTGCTCAGATCAAATTCTAGCTAATCTTTCATATGTGATATTCTATTAGAATTGTTATCTTGTTGCGAGCAAGGATTTTCTCATTTAAAAAATCGTATTCCTTCTACCTGGCATAGCATTTATTGTTTAGAAAATACATAATAAATACATATTGATTAACTGAGCCTCAACTCTTACTTCAGTCTTTCTTATCCTTCATATCAAAATAGTTATTATAACTTGTTAAATTTGAATGTAATGTTTTCTATCCATTTACTTCTCTCAGTTCTTAGAACCAAAACCTGAATAGCCTCTCACCCAGAATATTTCAACAATCACCTAATTGGTCTTCCTCATGCTCTTTTCAATTCATCCTCCATATACTACTAAAATGACATTCTTTAAGGATGAATATAACTACTTCACTCTTCTATTCAAGAAATTTTGACAGCTCCTTATTGCTTCTAGGAAAAAAAATATAAGTTTCTTGGTCTATCATGTAGAGCACTTTATAATCTGAGTATAACATGTCTTTATAAATAGGTCTAATATTGGATCATCCTGTATATTCTTCATTTTTGCTAAACTGACTTATTGCTTTCAATTATGGGTAACTTTTGATAAATTTATATCAGGTTTGACTACAAATTTCGTCACCAATTTAAAAAAATAGAATTTAACCAAATTCAGTTTTCTTAAATTGACATTTTTCCTTTCAACACCATTGCCTTCAGAAGGTACACATATATGCTAAAATATAACCATATTCCAAGATTTAAGGGTTCTTCTTTTGGCTTTTACTTCAGAATCTCTATACTTTTTTTTTCTAGTTACTCAAAAATATGGCAAATCTGAGGGTTTATTTGGAGAAATAATGTAAATACAGAGTCAACTGCAATGATTACTATGAATGATAAACAGGCCTAAACATTTATGGTTACAAAGTGACCATAATGTAATAAATCATGTAATGTTAATTTAAAAATGCCCATGAAAGCAATTCCACTGATGTAGTCATACAATATATGAATGAAATTCCAGACCAACAGGCCAAAGTAAAAGAAAATGGTACAGTTAAACTATAGTCTACCATTAAACAATTCAATTTCTAAATAGTTCATCCCTCAGATAAGCAGAAAACAATCTAGTTTTCCTTAAGGTTAAAAGCAAAACTTTTCAAATCTCTGAAGTTAGAAATCCTATGCAGGAAAAATGAAAAAGCCAAACTGAAATATTGAAAAGTCTCAAGTAACATTTGAATCCACTGGGGGACTGAAGTGAAACTAATAGAATTTGAAGCTAATGTTATTTAAAAAAAAAAAAAAAAGAAAGAAAAAAGAAAAAAACTTATACACTAGGGGAAAGGAAAAAACACTTTAATGTGAAGAAAACAAATCCTTGGCTCAAGTGGACAGTTGATTTTTAAAAATAAAATACTCAACTGCCTCTGCAGAAAAAAAATTCCCTGAGGGATCAAGGTGAAACTGATAGATTTGTATGCTACAGAAAATATCTCAATGTTTTTTTTTTTTACTCCAGAAGAGGGCAGCCTTGGAATTGACTGAGTTCTAAAATCAAGACTTCTTCCTTTTTCTTCCCATCCAAAGGAAAGATCTCAACTAAAGCTGATCAAACAAGAGGAGAAGGTTGGTATTTGGTGAAGGAAAAGGCTTAAAGAATAACCACTGATGTAAAGGAAATCTCATTAAATTAATTTGATCCTTAAAGTAGTGAACAGTTAGAATTCAGCTCCTGAGATCTCAATAGTAAACATGAATAAACAAAAACATTTTTAAAAATATTAAGATTCCAGGAATAAATAAGGCATAAGTCCAGAAAAAATAGAACTCAAAACATTTCTAATCAAATCTTCAAAAAAAATGATTTCAATAACAGTCAGAATTTTTCAAAAAATGACATGGTTTTTAAAAAATTATTATTATAGTAGCAATTATAGTTACATAGGGAAAAAAACTGGTGGGGAGGGCAGAAGGATCAATAGCTTAACAGAAGAGATACAAATTCTTACTCTAGTAACAAGATCCCTGAAAATCAGAATGCACCAGATGGAAATTAATGACTACAGGAGATAAGGGAAGAAGGGAAGAATGGAAAGAAGGAAGAAGAAAGGAAAGGAGAGAGGAACAAAGGGAAGAAGGCAGAGAGGGAAGATAGAAGAGAAGAAAGGAATAGCAGGAGAGAGGGAAGGAAAGAAGGAATGAATGAGAGGATGAAGGGAGGAAGGAAAGGAAGAAGAGAAGGAACATGGGAGTAACTAAAAGAAGAAGGGAACGAGGAAGGGAGAGAGGGAGGGAGGTTGACCACACTTCTACCCAGATGTTACCATATTAAAAGCACTGAAAACTGGGGGAGGTTAGACTTAAAACTGTAATACAAAAATGTCTGAAGTTTGAGATAGTATACCTCTGAGCCCTATATCAGGAAGAGAGCCCAATATTAATCTAATGCTCCCAATCAAGAAATTGACTGGAAATAATAGTATGGGATGGAGAATCTGACCATAAAAATCTATTATGGTGACAGGGAAAGCAAAGATACAAAATCAGAAGACAATGAAGTCAAAATAACTAGAAGCAATGATTCTAAGAAAAATGTGAATTAGGTACAAGTCCAACAAGGATTCCTTGAAGAGCTTTAAAAAAAATTATTTTCAAAATCAAATAAGAATCACAAAGGCATAAATTACATAAAGAAATGAAAACAAAAGAATAAAATTACAAAAAGGCAATTAAGGCTAAAGAGGCATGAAAATACTGAAGAAAAAACAACTTAATAAAGAAAGAATAAGACAAGTAGAAAAGGAAGCACAAAAAATTCACTGAGTGAAATAACTCCTTAAAAAGCAAAATTGGCCAAATTTGGGTGGGGTGGGAAGAAGTAAATAATCTTACTAGAGAAAATAATTCCTTAAAAATTAGAATTGGGCAAATGGAAGCTATTAACTTTGTAAAATATCAAGAAAAAATAAAACAAATCAAAAGAATGAAAAAAAAAATAGAAGAAAAGATGAACTATGTTATTGGAAAAACAACCAGCCCAGAAAATGGATTGAGAAGAAATACTTTAAGAATTATGGGCCTATCTGAAAGACATGTTCAAAAAAGAGCCTGGACACCATATTTTAAGAAATTATTGAGGAAAACTGTCCCAATAGAGATAATGAAATGAAAATTTCCAAGAATATTATGTACAAATTCCAAACCTCTTAGATCAAGGAGAAAATAATACAAGTAGTCAGGAAGAAACAATTCAAACATTGTGGACCCACAATTATTTCAATCAGACACCAGGGAGGTGATATAGCATAGAAGCAGCACAGGGAGTCAGGGTGATGTGGTGGCATCTGCATGCAGAGGAATCTACCATAAGGCTTTTAGACAAAATACAGCAATTGAGCAACTCTTTTCTATTGCAAGCCAATGGATCAATAGATTAGCTATGAGACCTCCAATACAAATATAAAAGACAAATAGTGAATATATGAACTCCATAAAAGCATGGGATCTGGCCACACCCACCCAGCACTGGAAGTCAGTCAGCAGCACCAGCCCAGGGCAGTCTAAAGCTGCTGTCACCTGTAGAAGAAGCTTGGGACAAGCACCCCTTTGCCCAAAGTACAGACTGCAATCATTAAAAAAAAGAAATGAGAAAAAAAAAAAAACTCTCTCTGACCATAGATAGCTTTTATGGAAAAAAAAAGAGCAGACCTCAAACCACAAGGATCCTAAAGGCAAATTATCACCAGATGAAGCCACAAAGGGATATGAGTTTGCCCCCATCTCACAATGCTCTCCTGGAAGAATTCAAAAAGAACCTTAAAAGACAGAAGAAATGTCAATCTCAAAGTTGTAGCACTAATTTCAGCTGCTACTGATCCTCCTATGCCAGACATATAGGTGTCTTCCTTAATCTTTGGCCAATGACTGGGCCAACTGGCCCGTCTAATGACTGTATGATCTGTACCTGTGTCTACCAACCTTTTCAATGGTATGCCATTTACATAGCTCATCCTGTGAGCACAGGATGGTCAGCTCTAACAGCTACAGAATATTCCTGGAATTATGTTGTTGGGAATCAAAATCTGGGCAAATATCAACAAATTGCTGGTATCAGAGTCTGTATCAGTAAACCTGATGCTACTACTTCTGGGTGATAAGTCACACATTGTCTACCTGTATTAGTGACTGGGATATTAGCTACACATTCCCCAGTTTCCCACATCAGTGTATGCATAGACACTGTTTTGTAAGTACTTTCAGGAGGTGAGATGGTCAAGCCTACTGTGCCTGAAGGCAAGGGATCTATAGGCTGGACAGGGACAGATTTCACCTCTCCAAGGGATATCTCATTTGTCCCAGCTGCATACAACTCTTTCTCCCTAATTGTAATCCTTTCTCCCACTAGATTACTTCTCTGCTGATTGATCATGCCTGAGTAGTGAACTTTTAAAGACTCTCTGTGTATAATATCATCTGCCATTATGCCCCAAGTGTTTTTTGCCTGGGGCCCTGGACCTGGGCCCTGCTTCCTATTTCCCTGAGTCATTCTACATTCTGATGCCCAATGGAAGCCTCTATTACATTTTGGACATAGGGTTTTGCGTCTTGTTCTCCCACCCTGTCTTCTATGCCAGCCTTGAGGTTTCAGATGTCCTATTTTACCACATTAAAAGCATTGACAAGTCTCTCTGTAAGTTCCTTGCCAAAAGGGACCCTTTCTTCCCATGTTCAGATCTTGGGAAGTCTGCATCATAGCCTGGGTATAAAAAGTATTTGTGCCCACTGTGGCACAGCATCTTATGATCTCATCTAAAGGAGCATCCTTGTGTAATCCAAGTATAATTCTTCTACAAACCTTATTAGCATTTTCTTTAGCAAGTTGTCATCATAATTTCTGTTGCTACATTTTCACCAGTAGTTCATATGACAGCTGTCAGCAGACATCCCATGAAATCAGCAAAGGGTTCATTTGGACCTTCTGCTATTTTCATGAAGGATTCTCCTCTATCTTGTCTCCTGGAGAGGGTGACCCATGCTTTGATAGCAGCAGAAGTAATTTGCTCATATGCTGCTATGGGGTAATTAATTTGTGCTAAAGTGTCTGCATAAGGATCTACAACTGTTAGTTGGTCAGAGGTGACTAGTATATTAACTCCAGGTTGCCTATTTAGTTGGGCTTCTATTCTACAGAGTTCACTGTACTCAGAAAGCCACAACAAGTTTTGCCCAGGTTCTACACATGTTCTTGCTATAGATTTCCAATCACTAGGGGCTAAAACTTCAAAAGCCAAATTCTCTAATAACATCTTAATATAAGACAATGTAGCCCCATAAAGAGTGCAACCCTTTTTCAGTTCTTATAATTTCTAGATTAAACAGAGTGTATTTTCTTTTTTCTTGACCTGAAGAGTCAAACTCATGTCAGTCAAGTATCAGTTGAACTGCTGAGTGTAGGTCAATAAGTCCATGTTCAGGCACCAAAATCTAATGTTCAGGCTAGCTTTCTGGAGGTCCTTCATAAAGGTTTTGGTCTCAGCAAGATAGACACCACAAGAATGGACAAGAATAGAGTCCAAAGTCTTTATTGTGTCTTACACAATCTGTCTCTGTCATAATCTGATCCAGTCTCAGTCTGACCCAATCTTGTCCAGCAGTGGGTCAGTCTCAATCAGTGTCCCCCTTAGTGTAACTTTTTCCCCAGTTTAAATATCCTATTATAATCACATCATTACACTATATTGAATATGTGTGAACTAGAGAACCATTACAGCACCATACTAAGTACTGAGTATATATGTAAACTAGAGAACCATTATCTCATCAATTCCACTGAGTTAACACCTTGTTTCAAGTATACTTCTCCAGAGTTCCAGATCTCTACAGTCTTTCAGGGAAAAGATGAACATTCAATGAAACAAGTGAATTTCATACATTCTGATGAAAAAACCAGAGGTGAATAAAAAATATGATATTCAAATACAGACCTCAAGAGAAGCATAAAAAGGCAAAGAGGAAAGAAAAAATAACTTTTTTAAAAAAAGTTAAAAACCTCATATCCCTATATAGGAAGATGATTTGTTTAATTCTTACAATTTCTGTCTCTATAATGGGTATACTTAGAGGATGAGGTATAATGTAATGACATAAAAAAAAAAACTGGAGAAGGAAAGGGGGTTGTATTGGAAATGTAGTTTAAATGGGGTAAGTTACATCTCATGAAGAGGTTAAAAAAAACCTATTTCAATTGAGGGAAAGAAGAGGTGTGTGTGGGGGGATGAATCTTACTCTCATCAGATTTGGCTCAAAGAGAGAATATCAGACATATTTAGCTTCACAGAGAAACTTGCCTCACCCTATAGAGAAGTAGGAAGGGAAAGGGAGAGGCTAATAGAAAGGAGAACAGACATGGAAGGGGAAAGGTATAAGAAAAAGGAAAGGATTGTAAAAGAGGGCTGTTTGATGGGGGTAGTACTCAAAAGCAAAATACTGGGGAGAAAGGGAAAATGAAAGGAAAAAGAAAAGTATAACTTGGGGAGAACAAGATGGTGGAAAATACAGAGTTAGTAATTTTAATTGTGAATATGAATGGGATGAACACTCCCATAAAATGAAAGCAGATAGTAGACTGGATTAAAGCCGGAATCCTACAATTTGTTGTTTACAAGAAATACATTTAAAGTAGAGTGATACATTCAGAGTAAATGTAAATGTCTGGAGTAGAACCTATATGCTTCAGCTGAAGTTAAAAAAAAAAAAAAATAGAGGAAGCAATCCTGATCTCAGATCAAGCAAAAGCAAAAATAAATCTAATCAAAAGAGAAAAGTAAGAAAACTACATCCTACTAAAATGGCAATAATGAGGCAACATACCATATGTATGAGATGCAGTTAAAGCAGTTCTTAGGGGAAATCGTATATCTCTAGATGCTTACTCAAATAAAATAGAGAAAGAAAAGATCAACGAACTGGGCATGAAATTTAAAACCTAGAAAAAGCAAATTAAAAATATCCAATTAAATATCAAACTTGAAATTATGAAAATAAAAGATGACATTAGAAAATTGAAAGTTAAGAAAATTTTTGAATTAATAAAAAGTAAGAATTGAAAAAAATAACAAAATAGATAAACTTTTAATTAATTTGATTGGGAAAAGGAAAGAAAAAAATCAAATTGTTAGTATCAAAAATGAAAAGGGAGAACTTTCCATCAATGAAGAGGAAATTAGAGCAATAATTAGGAGTTATTTTGCCCAACTGTATGTCAATAAATTTGATAATCTAAGTGAAATGGAAGAATACTTGCAAAAATACAGATTGCCCAGATTAATGGAAGAGGAAATAAATTGTTTAAATGGTGCCATTTTAGAAAAAGAAATTGAACAAGCTATTAATTGACTCCCTAAAAAAATCTCCAGGGCCAAATGGATTTGCATATGAATTCTATCAAACATTTAAAGAATAATTAACTCAACACTATGCAAACTATTTGGAAAAATAGGGAAAGAGTCCTACCAAATTACTTTTATGACACAGATATGGTGCTGATATGTAAATCACATAGGGTCAAAATGAAGAAAGAAAATTATAGACCCATTTCTCTAATGAATATTGATGCAAAAATCTTAAATAAAATATTAGCAACGAGATTACAGCAAATTATCCCCAAGATAATACACCATGACCAAGTAGGATTTGTACCAGAAATGCAGGGTTCATTCAATATTAGGAAAACTGTTGTCATGATTGACTATATCAATAAATAAACTATCAAAAATCATATGATTATCTCAATAGATGCAAAAAAGCATTTGACAATCCAATACCCATTCCTATTAAAAAAAAAAAAAAAAAAACTAGAGACATAGGAATAAATAAACTTTACCTTAAAATGATCAGTAGCATTTATTTAAAACCATCATGAAGCATCATATGTAATAGAGATAAATTAAAACAATTCCCAGTAAGATTAAGGGTGAAATAAGGATATCCACTATTAAAATGTTGGTGTTTCTTTTTCCAAAACACAGCCAGGTGATAAAAGAGTTCAGATCTTTTATTGTGTCCTTCAATATAGCCTGGTTAGCTCAGGCCTATCTCTCTGCTTGGTTCCAAGAGCTCTGCCCGAATGTTTCCAAATCTAAAAGTTTGTCCTTCCAACTCCAGCCAGCATCAAGGTAGAAGACATTATGAATCTTTCTTGACTGGAAATAGGGCTTGTGGGCTTTCTTCCAGAGTGCTCTTCTCCGACTCTCCGACCCCTGGGAATGTTCCCAAGAAACTCTCCCCAGCTCAAAGAGCTTCCTGTATATATATGATCTCTCAAAGGTTAACCCCTCCTTCTGGAGAGAGAAGGATTCTGGGTTATCTCCCAGAGTGCTCTCTGGCCCTAAGGGAGGTGTGAATTCGGATATCTCATACTAAGCCATACTCAGCCCTGAAATCTCCCAAACGTGTGAACTCCATTGAGTACTTAGATACTTATGAGCTCTCTAAAAGTGTGAACACAAGCATCATTTCTATCAGTTGTACTTAGTACCTTTTTTCAAGTTCTGGCCCAAAATATCTCCTTCTAAGATCAAATCAATCATTGAACCATGCCAAATTAGATATTTATTGTCTCTATCAACTCTAATGGCTTAACACTTTGTAAAGATTCCAACAACCATTATTATTCAATATTGTATTAGAAATATTAGCTTTGGCAATAAGAGAAGAAAAAGAGATTAATAGAATTAGAAATAGGTAATGAAGAAATCAAATTACTCTTTGCAGATGATATGATGGTATACTTAGAAAATTATAGGGCATCAACTAAAAATTACTTTAAACAATTTCTAACTTTAACAAAGTTGCAGGACACAAAATAAATCTATATATATATCATCGGCATTTTTATATATTACCAACAAAATCCAGTAGCAAGAGATACAAAGGGAAATCTATTTAAAGGAACTTTAAATATTATAAAATATTTGGGAGTCCACCTACCAAGGCAAAGTCAGTAACTATATGAAATATGTTTCATATACTCTATCAGAAAATAGTTTCCACACAAATAAAGATAGATCTAACCAACTGATTTATAAAATATGTCTAGATGAGAGGTGGAGTCAAGATGGTGGAGAGTAGACATGACTTTCTATGACCTCCTTTGACCTTTTCTCAAACCAACAGTAAATTAAGCCTCTAAACTGGTTTTGGAGTCAAAGAATCCACAAATATTTGTTCAGATGTGTTGGAGTACAACACATTTATAGAAGAAGGTACCTTGGAAGAACTTCAGAACAGGCCTGTTTCAAACAGGCAGAAGGACATTTGGCTGAGCCCTGACCACAGCACAGAGAGACCAGGGCAAGGAGCTAGTGCAGGGAATCAGAGTATTGTAGCTTTCATTCATCTGGGAATCTTCTGTGAGCCTCTTAGGCCTAGTTGCAAGCAGATAGTTTGGCATATTTACTACAAAAGGTAAGTTGAAATCCACTGAGCCCCACCAGACGGTGCAAACCTAACTGGGATTACCTAACACTGAATGTCAATCAGTAGAACTGTCCCAGGGCAAACTAAAGCAGTTCTCATTCCTTTTTATAAGATCAGACCAGAAACCTTTAAAAAATGAGCAAAAAAAAAAAAAAAAAAAACAGAAAGAACTTCTCACCATAGACAGCTTTTATGGAGAAAGAGAAAGGAACAAATCTCAAATCCTGAGTTTTCACCTTAAAGAACTGAAGGGTCTGGAATCTAAAATTCCAAAAGGTAAAAGAACTTGGATTACAGAAAAGAATAAGTTATTCAGCTAAAATGAGCATTATATGGAGCAGTAATGAACTGAACCAACTATGCCCAGAGAAAGAACTTTGGGAGATAACTAAAAACCATTAGATTGAATTCCCAATCCCTATATTTATGCCCACATGCATTTTTTATTTCCTTCACAAGCTAATTGTACAATATTTCAGAGTCTGATTCTTTTTGTACAGCAAAATAACGGTTTGGTCATGTATACTTATTGTGTATCTAATTTATATTTTAATGTATTTAACATCTAATGGTCATCCTGCCATCTAGGGGAGGGGGTGGGGGGGTAAGAGGTGAAAAATTGGAACAAGAGGTTTGGCAATTGTTAACGCTGTAAAGTTATCCATGCATATAACCTGTAAATAAAAGGCTATTAAATAAAAAATAAAATAAAATAAAATGAGCATTATATTTCAAGGAAGAAAATGGATATTCAATGATATAAATGAATTTCACCTGTTTCTAATGAAAAGACCAGAACTGAACAAGAAATCTGATCGCTAAACACAGAACTCAAGAGAAGCATAAAAAGGTAAAAAGAAAAGAACTCTTGAGAACTAGAATGTGGGTATAATTTAATTTTGTTATGATAATATAAAAAGAAACTAGAGGTAGGAAGGGGACCATAATGGGGAAAAAATTAAAAAGAGATAAAATAAGAAAAATTACATCTCTCAAAGAGAAAAAAAAGACCTTTTTATAATTGAGGGAAAGAAGGGAGAAGGATAAGCATTGTGTGACTTTTACTTTCACCAGATTTGGCTCAAAGAGAGAATATCAAACATTTGATTTAATAGAGAAATTACTAATTTCACAGGGAAGTAGGAGGGGAAAAGGGAAATGAAAGAGCAATGAAAGACTAATAGAAGGAAAAACAGAACTATTAGGGGAAAGGTGTAAAAAAGGGGATGGGGCTCTAAAGTGGGAGGGCTGTTTCAGAAAGGTGGTCATCAAAAGCAAAATATTGAGGAGAAGGGAAGGAAACAAGAAAAATATAACTTGGGGTAAACAAAATGGCAGGAAATAAAGAATTAGCTATTTTAACTATGAATGTGAGTGCAATAAATTCTCCCATAAAACAGAAGTGCATAGCAGACTGGATTAAATGTCAGAATCCCATAATAATGTTGTTTACAAGAAACACATTTAAAGCAGAGTGATACATACAGAGTGAAGGTAAAGGGTTAGAGCAGAATCTATTATGTTTCAGGTGAAGTAAAAACAAAACAAAACAAAAAAACAAAACAAAAAAAACAAAAAAACAAAACAAAAAAAAAAACTGGGGTAGTGATCCTGATTTTAGATCAAGTAAAAGCAAAGGTAGATCTAATTTAAAGAGATAAGGAAGAAAATTATATCTTGTTAAAGGGTACCATAGATAATGAAGCAATATCAGCACTAAACATATATGCACCAGGGGGTATAGCATCCAAATTCCTAGTGGAGAACATAAGAGAGATGCAAGAAGAAATAGACAGCAAAACCATAACAATGGGGGATTTCAATATTTCTCTCTCAGAACTAGATAAATCTAAACAAAAAAAATAAATAACAAAGAAGTTAAGGAGGTAAACAAAAGGTTAGTAAAGTTAAGTATGATAGATCTTTGGAGAAAACTGAATGGAGACAGAAAGGAGTTTAGTTTTTTTGTTTGTTTTTTGTAATTCTCGGTGGTTCATGGAACCTACACAAAATTTAGGGCATAAAATTAGGGCACAAAAACCACAAAATCAAATACAGGAAGGAAGAAATATTAAATTCATTTTTCCAGATAACGGTGTAATAAAAATCACACAATAAAAGGCCAGGAGAAAATAGAACAAAAATCAATTGGAAACTAAATAATCTAATCCTAAATAATGAATGGGTAAATCAACAAATCATAGACACAATCAATAATTTCATCCAAGAGAATGACAATAATGAGACAGCATACCAAAATTTGTAGGACATAGCCAAAGTAGTTATTAGGGGAAATTTTACATCTCTAGATGCTTACTTGCATAAAATAGAGAAAGAGAAGCTCAATGGATTGGACTTACAACTAAAAAAGCTAGAAAAAGAAAAAAATTAAATACCTCAGTTAAATACCAAATTTGAAATTCTGAAAATAAAAGGCAAGATTAATAAAACAGAAAATAAGAAAACTAGTGAATTAATAAATAAAAGTAAGAGTTTGTTTTATGAGAAAACCAACAAAATAAACTTTTAATTAATTTGATTAGAAAAAGGAAAAACAGAAAATTAAATCGCTAGTCTCAAAAATGAAAAGGGAGAACTTTCCAACAATGAAGAGAAAATTAGAGCAATATTTAAGAATTATTTTGCCCAATTATATGTCAATAAATTTCATAAGTAAAATGAGGAAATGCATTTTTCCAGATAATGATGTAATGAAAATCACATACAATAAAAGGCCAGGGGAAAATAGACTAAAAATCAATTGGAAACTAAATAATCTAATCCTAAAGAATGAATGGTGAAACATTAAATCCTAGACATGATCAACAACTTCATCCAAGAGAATGACAATGAGAAAACACAGCAAAATGTATGGGATAAACACAAAGTGGTTATAAGGAGAAATTGTATATCTCTAGCTGCTTACTTGCATAAGAGAGAAAGAGAGCAATGAATTGGACTTAAAACTAAAAAAAGTTTTAAAAAAAGAATCATTTAAAAACTCTCAATTAAATAACAAATTTAAAATTCTGAAAATAAAAGGGGTTAATAAAATTGAAAATAAGGAAACTATTGAAATAATAAATAAAACTAAGAGTTGGTTTTATGAAAAAAACAGCAAAATAGATAAACCTTTAGTTAATTTGATGAGAAAAAGAAAAAAGAAAATCCAATTGTTAGTCTCAAAAATGAAAAGAGAGATCTTTTCACCAATGAAAATAAAATTAGAGCAATAATTAGGAGTTATTTTTCCCAACTATGTCCCAATAAATTTGATAATCTAGATGAAATGGAGGAATATTTACAAAAATATAGATTGCTCGGATTAACAGAAGAGGAAATAAATTATTTTTTAAAAATAGTCCTATTTTATAAAAAGAAATAGAACAAGCTATTAATCAACTCCTTAAGAAAAAATCTCCAGGGCCAGATGGATTTACATTTGAATTCTACCAAACATTGAGAACAATAAATCCAATACTATATAAACTATTTGAAAAAATAAGGAAAGGAGTACTACCAAGTTATTTTTATGACACAGATACAGTGCTGATAGCTAAACCAGATAGGGTGAAAATGGAGAAAGGAAATTATAGACCAATTTCCCTAATGAATATTAATGCAAAAATCTTAAATAAAATATTAGCAATGAGATTACAGAAAGTTATCCCCAGAATAATGCACTATGACCAAGTAGGATTTATACCAAGAATGCAGGGTTGGTTCAATATTAGAAAAACTATTAGCATAATTGACTATATCCATAAACTAACAAGAATCATCTGATTATCTCAACGTATGCAGAAAAAGCATTTGATAAAAATCCAACAACCATTTCTATTAAAAACACTAAAGAGTATAGGAACAAATGGACTTTTCCTTAAAATGATCTAATTAAAACCACCAACAAGCATCATATGTATTGGAGACAAACTAGAACCATTCCCAATAAGATAAGGAGTAAAAACAAGGTTGCCCACTATCACCATTACTATTCAATATTGTATTAGAAATGCTAGCTTTGGCAGTAAGAGAAGAAGTGATTAAAGAAACTAGAGTAGGTAAAGAGGAAACCAAATTATTACTCTTTGCAGATGATATGATGGTATACTTAGAGAACCCTAGAGAATCAACTAAAAGACTACTAGAAACATTTTACAACTTTGCAGGATACAAAATAAATCCACATAAATCACCAGCATTTTTATATAATACCAACCAAGTCCAGCATCAAGAGATACCACAAAAAAAAAAATTCTGTAAGTAATATAATAATAAATATATAATAACATGTATTTAATATAAATAATATAATATATAAAATATAACATATATAATAATAAATATATAATAAATAATAATAATAATAAAAAATAACTGTAAGTAATATAAAATATTTGGGAATCTATTTGCCAAGAGAAAGTCAGGAACTATTTGAATACAACTATGAAATACTTTCCACACAAATAAAGTCAGATCTAATCAGTTGGAAAAATTCAAGTGTTCATGGTTAGGCCAAACAAATATAACAAAAATGACAATACTACCTAAATTAATCTACTTATTTAGTGCCATGCCAATCAAACTCCCAATAAATTATTTTACAGACCTAGAAAAAATACTAACAAAGTTTATCTGGAAGAACAAAAGGTCAAGAATTTCAAGGGAATTCATGAAAAAAAAAATGTCAATGAAGATGGCCTAGCTGTGCCAGATCTAAAACTACATTATAAAGCAGCAGTCATCAAAACCTTTTGGTACTGGCTAAGAAATAGAGTAGTTGATCAGTAGAATAAGTTAGGTTCAAAGGACAAAATAATCAATAACTATAGAAATTTGACAAACCCAAAGATCCCAGATTTTGGAATAAGAACTCATTATTTGACAAAAACTGCTGAGAAAATTGGAAACTAGTGTGGAATAAACTAGGCACTGACCCACACGTAATACCACATATAGGATTTAGACGTAAAAAGTGATATTATAAGCAAATTAGAAAAAAATAAGATGATTTACCTCTCAGACCTGTGGAGAAGGAAGGAATTTGTAACCAAAGAAGAATTGGAACTCATAACTGAAGACCAAATAGATAATTTCAATTATATTAAGTTAAAAAGTTTTATACAAACAAAACTAATGCATACAAGATGAGAAAGGAATCAATAAATTGGGAAAGCATTTTTATATTTAAGGGCTCTGACCAAGGGCTCATTTCTAAAATATATAGAGAATTGATTCAAATTTATAAGAATTCAAGCCATTCTCCAGTTGATAAATCATCAAAGGATATGAACAGACAATTTTCAGATTAAAACCATTTCTAATCATATGAATAGGTGCTCTAAATCATTACTGATCAGAGAACTGCAAAATAAGACAATTCTGAGATACCACTACATACCTCTCAGATTGACTAAGATGACAGGAAAAAATAATGACAAATACTGGAGGGGATGTGGGAAAACTGAGACAGTAATACATTGTTGGTGGAACTGTGAACAAATCCAGCCATTCTGTAGAGCAATTGGAAACTATGTTCAAAAAGTTATCAAACTGTGCATACCTTTTGACCCAGGAGTGTTTCTATTGGGCCTATATCCCAAAGAGATCTTAAAGGAAGAAAAGGGACTCACACGTGCAAAAATGCTTGTAGCAGCTCTCTTTTTAGTGGCAAGAAACTGGAAACTGAGTGGGTGCCCATCAGTTGAAGAATGGCTGTATAAGTTATGGCATATGAATGTTATGAAATATTATTGTTTGTAATGGGCTGAGGTTTGAGTTGATGCACTGAGGTCCCAAGTATGTGAGGCTAAATAGTAATTGGGCTATACTCTATTAATATACATGATTGGATAAAGAATGGTCCCTGCCCACTCTCCGTGCAAGTCCTGATGTGTTGTATAGGAAATGACGATTTTGGGGGGTGGAGGCAGAGAGAGAGACAGGAAGAGAAGCTGGGAGAGATTGGGCCTGGGTTTGAGACTCGAGCTGCTGGTTGTGTGGCTGCTGGTCGAGCTAGCTTCTTGACTCAGCTGCACACATTGCTATCGCTGATTCTCTTCCACCTCCGATCCTTCTTCACTGAGAATAAAGACTGACGATTTTCCCCTAACCTGAATTCCTGACTCCTGCTGATTTAAAAATACACGATCTTCACAATTGTTCTATTAGAAATGATCAGCAGGATGATTTCAGAGAGGCCTGGAGAGACTTACATGAACTGATGCTAAATGAAATGAGCAGAACCAGGAGATCATAGCAACATCAATATTATATGACGATCAATTCTGATGAACATGCCTTTTTCCAACAATGAGATGACTGATAGCAGTTTCAATGATGTTGTGATGAAGAGAGCTATCTATACCCAGAGAGAAGACTGTGGGAACTGAATATGGATCACAACATAACATTTTCTCTCTTTTTGTTGTTGTTTGCTTAGATTTTGTTTTCTTACTCATTTACTTTCCTTTTTGATCTGATATTTCTTGTGCAGCAAATGAATTGTATAAATATGTTTACATGTATTGGATTTAACATATATTTTAACATGTATAACATTTATTAGATTACTTGCCATCTAGGGGAAGGGATGGAAGAAGGAGGGGGAAATATGAAACACAAAGCTACCCAAGGGTCAATGATGAAATATTGAAAACATTGAAAAAATATTTCAACATTGAAAAATTATCTGTGTATATGTTCTGAAAATAAAAAGCTTTTTTAGTAAAAGAAAGAAAATAGAACCAGGAGAAATGACATAAAAATTATTGCCACTACCTGGGAATCATGATAAAAAGATATAAAAATAAAGAAACAAACAAACAAAAAACAAAACAAAACATGGACAACATATTTCAAGAAATTATCCAAGAAAACTGCCCTGATATGTTAGAACCAGAGGGCAAAATAGAAATAGAAAGAATCCATCAAATACTATATGAAAGGGATATAAAAATGAAAACTCCCAGGCACATCATAATCAAATTTCATAGCTCACAGATCATGGAGAAAGTACTTCAAACAGCCAAAAAGAAATTATCCAAATATTATGAAGCTACAGTTAGTATTACACAGGATTTGGCAGCTTCCACATTAAAGAACCTGGGGCCAAAAATACAATCTACTAGAAGGCAAAAGAGTTAGGATTACAACCAAGAATCCTTTACCCAGAAAAAAAATGAATATAATATTTCAGAGAAAAAATGAACATTTAAAAAAGAGAAGATTTTCTGTAATGCCAAAGAAACTGAGGCAGAATAGAAATTAGAGAACAATTTAATATTTTATTTGAAAGGGAGACATTTACTGGGACCAAATGGATCCATGGTTTGGTCCTAGGGCTGAATTCTATCGTTTCTGAGAATCCAATTGTGAATGCCAGATACAAGATTCTTTTATAAGGTAATAAGAATGATCACATAATGGGGGAGGTACCTAGGATGAGGATGACATAATGGAGACAGGCACCTAAAATGACATAATGGAGGGAGGTACTGGAGAGGCTTCTGATATTCTAATAATGTCTAAGACCTTTAGCCTATCAAACATTAAGAGTGAATGATTATAACCTGAGGCAGAGTAATTGAATAGGAAAATTAGGGAAACTGTGTCAGGACATTAAAAGGGAACTGTGACACAAGATTTCAAACATTCCTAATTAAAAAACCAAAGATAAATTTAAAAAAAAACCTTACTTTCAAATACAAATTCAGGAGAAACATAAAAAGTTAAAAAGGTAACAAGAAAGAGAATTTATATGAAATTCAATAAGCTTAAAATATTTATATTTCTATATGGCAAGATAATATTTGTAACTGGAGAACTTTATTGTTATAAGAGAAAGTAAAAAAAAGTATACATAGACAGAGGATGTATTTTTAAGGTGATTTTCATGGGATAATATCCCCTCCCTGCAAAAAAAAAAAATAATAAGGGGAGGAGCAGTTATAAAAAAAAAAACATTTCATTGTAAGGAGAAAGAGGAGGGAGAATGAATGGGACGTGACTAATATTTATATGGAAGAGGAGGGTGGTGGGAGAGGCAGTGTTGGGATGCAAATGCTAAACATTATTTTCATCAAAATTGGCTCAAAGAGTGAATTACATACTCCTTGGTTATAGAAATCTATCTTATCTTTAAGGAAGTAAAAAGGGAGAGAAACAATAAGACTGGCGAAGGTAGTGATCACAGGTAAAACATTTGTGAGTAGGGAAAGAGTTGGAAAGAGGATAGGAGCAGGTGGGATAAATAATGGGAAAACTGCATAGAGGGAAATACACAGTTATCAAGATTAAAATTTGAATAGGATGAACTCACCCATAAAACAGATATGGAAAGGAGAATGAATTAAAAAAACAAAATCTTGCGGTTGACTGTTAAAAAGAAATATATTTGAAGGTGGGAGATACATAGAGGCTAAAGATAAAAGGCTGGGAGAGTCTATTGTACTTCAGTTGAAGCAAAGAAAGCAGGTTTAGCAATCATGATCTCAGACAAAGCAAAAACAGATTGAATTAAAAGAGATAGAAATGGAAATGATATCTTGTTGAAAGGCACCGTAGACAATAAAGTCATATCAAGGCTACACATATATATGCCAAACTGTGTAGTATCTAAATTTTTGAAGAAATTAAATGTTACAGAAGAAAATAGATAATAAAACTATAGTAGTGAAAGACTTCCTCTCTTAGAATTAGTTAAATATAACCAAAAAAATAATCAAGAAAGAAATTAAGGAGGTGGATAAAATTCTGGAAAAATCAAACATAATGGATCTCTGGCGGGGGAAAATTGAATAGGAATAGAAAGAAATATATCATTATGTCAGTAGTACATGGTACCTACACAAAAATTGACCAGTATTAGGACATAACAAATTCTCAACAAAATGCAGAAAAGCAGTAATGGTAAATACACTCTTTTCAGATGTCAATGAAATAAAAATTACATTCAATAATGAACAATGAAGAGAGAGATTAAAAATGAATTTGAAATTAAATAATTGATCCTAAAAATTGTGAACCAAAAAACAAATCATAGAAACAATCAACAATTACAAGGAAGAAAATTACAACAATGAGACTATCAAAGTTTATGAGATGCAGCAACACTTAGGGCAAATTTTCTATCTCTAATTACATCAATAAAATGGTGGAAAAAAGCAAATCAATTTATTGGTAATACAACTAAAAATACTAGAAAAAGAACAAATTAAAAATCCCCAATAAAACAACATATTTTAAATCCTGAAAATCTTTTAAATCCTGAAATTAGTTTCTAAATCTATTTATTCAGTGTCATAGCTGTTGTGCCACAGTTCCCTTTTAATGTCCTGACCCAGTTTCCCTAATTGTCCTATTCAGTTACTGTGGCTCAGGTTATAACTATTCCCTCTTAATGTTTGATAGGATAAAGGTCTTATGTCTTAGACCTCAGGTTATAATCATTCCCTCTTCATGTTTGACAGGATAAAGGTCTTATATCTTAGACCTCAGGTTATAATCATTCCCTCTTAATGTTTGATGGGATAAAGGTCTTTATCCTTTAGACATCATTAGACTATCAGGAGCCTCTCTGGTACTTCCTTCCATTATGTCATCCTAGGTGCCTCCCCCCATTAGGTCATCCCCATCCAGGAACCTCCCACATTTATGTCATTGTTCTTGTTACCTTATAAAAGAATCTTGTATCCAACATTCACTGCTGGATTCTTGGAGAAAATAGTCTCATTCAGCCCTGGAACCAAACCATGGATCCATTTGGTCCCAGTAAATTTCTCCTTTTCAAATAAATTATTAAACTGTTCCCTATCTTACCTCAGTTTCTCTGGCATTACATAACAAACTATTAAAAATTATTTTATAGAGCTAGAAAGAAAATAATAAAATTCACCTGGAAGAAGCAAAGTTAAAGTAAATCAAGGAAACCAGTGGGGAAAAAAAAAAGCAAGAAAGGAAGGTCATCTAGCCATACCAGATTTCAAATGATAATAAAGCGGTAATTATCAAAGAAAAAAAATTGTACCAGATAAGAAATAGACTAGTGGGGCAGCAGAATGGATTAGATATAAATTACATTATAGTAAATTACTATAGTAATCTAATATATGATAAATCCAAAGATCCAAGATTTTGGAACAAAAACTATTTTTTTTGACAAAAAACTGCTAGGAAAATTAAAAAACAGTATGGCAGAAACTTAAGTATAAACCAATACCTCACATTTAATACCAAGATAAGATCAAAATGGGCATATGATTTACACTTAAATGGTAATACCCAAAGCAAATTAAGAATGTGTAGTTTATCTGTCAGATTTACAAAGGGAAAAATTAGGGACCAAAGATGTAGATAACATTACAAGATATAAAATGGATCATTTTGATTACATAAAATTTTAAATCTGCATAAACCAAAATTATAAGGAAAGCAGAAAATTGGGGGAAACCTTTTGCAACAAGTGTTTCTGATAAAGAACTATGTTTTTTTTTCAAAAACATAGAGAATTGAATCAAATTTATAAAAATACAAGTTATTGCCCAATTGATAAATGGCCAAGGACATGAACAAGAAGTTTTCAGACAAATCAAAGCTATCTACAATAAAATGAAAAATATGCTGTAAGTTATTATCAATTATAGATGGGAAAATTGAAACAATTCTGAAGTATCATCTCACACCCATCAGAGTGGTTAATATGAGAAAAATAAAAGTTGGTTATTGGAGGGGATTTAGGAAAACTGGGATACTAACACATTGTTGGTGAAGTTATGAATTGATCCAAACATTCTGAAAAACAATCTGGAATTATGCCCAAAGGGCAACAAACTTTGCATACCATTTAATCCAATAATGTCACTGCTAGATCTATATCACCAAAACATCCAAAAAAAGGGGGGAGGCCATATTTTTACAAAAAATTATTTATAGCAACCTCTTTTGTGATAACAATACATTGAAAATCAAAGGGATGTCCATCTATTGGGAATACCTAATAAAATGTGTTATATGATTGTAATAGAATATTATTATGCTATAAGAAATGACAAGCAAGATGATTTCAGAAAGACCTAGAAAGATTTACATGAACTAATGCACAGTAAAGTATACAGAAGCAGGAGAACTTTGTAGAGACTAATAGCAATGTTGCTTAATAAAGAATTGTGAATGACTTAGTTTTAGCAATACAATGATCCAAGATAATCTCAAAGGACTAACAGCATACAATCTGTCTCCAAAGAAAAAATTTATATTGACTTAAAACAGACTGAAACTATTTTTCACTTTCATTTCTTTCTTCTAGTATAGTCTTTTTATACAAAATTACTAATATGGAAAAGTTTTATATAACTGCACATATATAATTTATAATCTGATTGTTTACTGTTTTAGGAATGAGGGAGAAGAAAAAGGGTAGGATAGAATTTGAGACTCAGAACTTTATATAAAAAAATACATTTTTAAATGAGCAAAGTAAAGTCATAGATTGGCTATTTTTGAAAATTTATGTTTTATATTGTTCTACCCATCTATTACTTACTTACTTGCTAATACAATGGAAAGGTCCTTCATCATTGATTTTATAAAGTCATAATTGAACATTTCTGAATTCTTAAATCTTTCAAAGTTGTTTTATTTAACATGTTGGAAAACTATTACATAAACTTATATTTTAAATTATTCTCAATTTATTATTTTTCAATTAATATATCTTTCCTGGCTTTTTACATATGTCTTTTTCACCATTTGTTGTACTAAACTAATATAAAATAATACAATATTACATTACATTTATAAGTTATGATTATTCAGCCTTTCCCAAAAACATGAACTTTAGCTTTAGTTTACAATTCTTTTCTCCTCTTTCTCCTTC
The DNA here is from genome assembly GCF_902635505.1 of Sarcophilus harrisii. Lineage (NCBI taxonomy): Eukaryota > Metazoa > Chordata > Mammalia > Dasyuromorphia > Dasyuridae > Sarcophilus > Sarcophilus harrisii. Next base: position 100,416,059 of record NC_045427.1, read on the forward strand.
ACTCCTTCCCTCCCCTCTCTCTCTCCCCATATACATATATGTGTGTGTACTTATGAACCCTTTCCTTCTCTTTTCCTTTAAAGTGTATGTCTGAAATTAACATTTCTATATCAAAGAAAAATGATCAAAGTATTAGAGGTTTTGGAGTTTAATTCCAAATTACCCTCTGAAATGGATAGCCTAATTCATAGCTCCAAAACACATTTCATTAGAATGACTTGACTTTGCCATACAATGTAAAATGTAAAGTTATATCTAGTTTTTGCCAATGTTTTTCAAATGTCCTAGTAGTTTTTGCCAGATAGTGAACTCTTGTCTTCAGTGATGGGATTGTTTATCAAAGACTAGATTACTATAGTTATTTACTACCGTGTATTATGTATCTAAGTAATCCCATTGATCCATCACTCCATTTCTTAGTCAACATCTGATTGTTTTAAGGATGACCATTTTATAACACAGCTTGAAATCTAGTAGGGTTAACTTACCTTTCTTCATTTTATTCCCTCATTAACTTATTATTATTAATTTTTTTCTTCCACATGAATTCTGTTATTTTTTCTACCTCTATATTTTTAATTTGCATGCCACATATAAATTTTCATTATTGTCATTTTTATTGTAGGTAGGATTTTCATTTTTGTTATTTTTGTTTGATCTAATCAGTAGTAATTGATATTTCATATAAAATTAATATACAATTATATATAATTAATCAAATATATTTATTGACAATATTAGTAAATATAATAATTACTAATTAGTTAATGTTTTTCTATTTATTTAGATCTGACTTTGTGTAATGGCAGCTGAACAATGCAGTGAATAGAGTGGTGGCTCTGAAGTCAGGAAGACAAGAGTTCAAATCTGACCTTAGACACTTATTAAATGTGTGACTCTGAATAAGTCACTTAACCTTCTGTATCTCAGTTCTTCATCTGCATAATGAGCTAGAGAAGGAAATGGCTAAGTGAAATGTCTTTGCTAAGAAAACTCCAAAATGGAATTACAAAGATAATATAATCTATTAGATAATTGGGTATTATTAATTAAGATTATTTTTATTATAATTTTTATTTACAAGATATATAGATGGGTAATTTTTCAGCATTGACAATTGCAAAACCTTTTGTTTCAATTTTTCCCCTCCTTCCCCTACCACCTCCCCCAGATGGCAGATAGACCAATGCATGTTAAGTATGTTAAAGTATATGTTAAATACAATATATGTATACATGTCCATACAGTTATTTTGCTGCACAAGAAGAATTGGACTTCAAAATAATGTACAATTAACCTGTGAAGGAAATAAAAAATTCAGGTGGACAAAAATAGAGGGATTGGGAATTCTATGTAGTGGTTCACACTCATTTCAAGAGTTCTTTCACTAGGTTTAACTGGTTCAATTGATTATTGCTCTATTGGAACTGATTTGATTCATCTCATTGTTGAAAAGGGCCATGTCCATCAGAATTGATGATCGTATAGTACTGCTGTTGAAGTATTTAATGATTTCCTGGTCCTGCTCACTTCTCTCAGCATCAATTCATGTAAGTCTCTCCAGGCCTTTCTGAAATCATCCTGTTGGTCATTTCTTACAGAACAATAATATTCCATAATATTCATATACCACAATTTATTCAGCCATTCTCCAATTGATGGGCATCCATTCAGTTTCCAGTTTCTGGCCACTACAAAGAGGGCTGTCACAAAAATTCTTGCACATACAGGTCCCTTTCCCTTCTTTAAAATCTCTTTGGGATATAAGCCCAGTAGTAACACTGCTGGATCAAAGGATATGCACAGTTTGATAACTTTTTGAGAATAGTTCCAAATCGCTCTCCAGAATGGCTGAATGTAGTCACAATTCCACCAACAATGAAACAGTGTCCCAGTTTTCCCACATCCCCTCCAACATTCAGCATTATCTGTTCCTGACATCATAGCCAATCTGAAAAGTGTGTAGTGGTATCTCAGAGTTGTCTTAATTTGCATTTCTCTGATTAATAATGACTTGGAGCATCTTTTTATATGGCTAGAAATAGTTTCAATTTCTTCATCTGAGAATTATCTATTTATATCTTTTGACCATTTATCAATTGGAGAATGGCTTGATTTCTTATAAATTAGATTCAATTCTCTATATATTTTGGAAATTAGGCCTTTATGAGAACTTTTGACTGTAAAAATATTTTTCCCAGTTTATTGCTTCCCTTCTAATCTTGTCTACATTAGTTTTGTTTGTGCAAAAGCTTTTTAATTTGATATAATCAAAAATTTCTATTTTGTGATCAATAAGGATCTCTACTTCTTCTTTGGTCACAAATTCCTTCCTCCTTCACAGGTTTGGGAGGTAAACTATCCTATGTTCTTCTAATTTATTTATGCCTAGATCATGAACCCATTTAGACCTTATCTTGTTATAAGGTGGTTAAGTGTGAGTCAATGCCTAGTTTCTGCCATATTAATTTCCAATTTTCCCACAAATTTTTGTCAAAAAGTGAATTCTTATCCCAAAAGCTGGGGTTTTGGGGTTTGTCAAACACTAGATTATTAAAGTTATTGACTATTTTGTCCTTTGAACCTGACCTATTCCACTGATCAACTAGTCTATTTCTTAGCCAATACCAAATGGTTTTGGTAACTGCTGCTTTATACTATAATTTTAGATCTGGTACAGCTAGGCCACCTTCATTTGCTTTTTTTTTTTTTTTCATCAGTTCCCTTGAAAGTCTTGACTTTTTGTTCTTCCAGATGAATTTTGTTGTTATTTTTTCTAGATCATTAAAATAGTTTTTTTTGGAAGTCTGGTATAGCACTAAATAAAAAGATTAGTTTAGATAGTATTGTCATCTTTATTATATTTGTCGCCCTATCCAAGAGCACTTAATATTTTTCCAATTGGTTAGATCTGACTTTATTTGTGTGGAAAGTATTTTGTACTTTTGCTCATATAGTTCCTGATTTTCCCTTAGCAGATATATTCCCAACTATTTTATACTATTGGTAGTTACTTTAAATGGAATTTCTCTTTGTTACTCTAACTGCTGGATTTTGTTAGTGATATATAAGAATGTTGATGATTTAAATGGGTTTATTTTGTATCCTGCAACTTTGCTAAAGTTGTGGATTATTTCTAATAGCTTTTTAGTAGAACCTCTGGGGTTCTCTAAGTGTACCATCATATCATCTGCAAAGAACAATGATTTGGTTTCCTCATTACCTACTCTAATTCCTTTAATCTCTTCCTCAACTCTTTTTGCCAAAGCTAACATTTCTTTTTTCCTTTTTTTTTATTATTATAACTTTTTATTGACAGAATATATGAATGGATAATTTTTTTACAACATTATCCCTTGCACTCACATCTGTTTTGATTTTTCCCTTCCCTCCCTCCACCTCCTCCCCTAGATGGCAGGCAGCATTATACATGTTAAATATATTATAGTATATCCTAGATACAATATATGTGTGCAGAACCGTACAGTTCTCTTGCTGCACAAGAAGAATTGGATTCAGAAGGTAAAAATAACCTGAGAAGAAAAACAAAAAATGCAAACAGATCAAACTCATTTCCCAGTGTTCCTTGTCTGGGTGTAGCTGATTCTGTCCATCAATGATTAATTGGAACTCAATTAGATCTTCTCTTTGTCAAAGATAGCCATTTCCATCAGAATATATCTTCATACAGTATTATTGTTGAAGTATATAATGAGCTCCTGGTTCTGCTCATTTCACTCAGTTCATATAAGTCTTTCCAAGCCTCTCTGTAATCATCCTGTTGATCATTTCTTACAGAACAATAATATTCCATAACATTAATATACCATAATTTACCCAACCATTCTTCAATTAATGAGCATCCATTCATTTTCCAGTTACTAGATACTATAAAAAGGGCTGCCACAAACATTTTGGCACATACAGGTCCCTTTCCCTTCTTCAGTATCTCTTTGGGATATAAGCCCAGTATTAACACTGCTGGATCAAAAGATATGCACAGTTTGACAACTTTTTGGGCATAATTCCAGATTGCTCTCTGGAATGGTTGGATTCATTCACAACTCCACCAACAATGCATCAGTGTCCTAATTTTCCCACATCACCTCCAGCATTCATCATTATTTTTTTCTGTTATCTTAACCAATCTGACAGGTGTGTAATGATATCTCAGAGTTGTCTTAATTTGCATTTCTCTGATCAACAGTGATTCGGAACACCTTTTCATATGACTAGAAACAGTTTCAATTTAATCATCTGAAAATTGTCTATTCATGTCCTCTGACCATTTATCAATTGGAGAATAGCTTGATTTATTATAAATTAGAGTCAGTTCTCTATATATTTTTGGAAATGAAGTCTTTATCAGAACCTTTAACTGTAAAAATGTTTTCCCAGCTTGTTGCTTCCCTTCTAATCTTGATTGCATTAGTTTTGTTTGTACAAAGGCTTTTAATTTAATATAATCAAAATTTTCCATTTTATGATCAATAATGAGCTCTAGTTCTTCTTCGGTCACAAATTCCTTCCTCCTCCACTAGACTGAGAGGTAAACTATTCTAAATTCCTCTAATTTATTTATAATCTCCTCCTTCTTCTATGCCTAAATCATGGACCCATTTTGATCTTGCCTTGGTGTACAGTGTTAAGTGTGGGTACATGCCTAATTTCTGCTATACTAATTTCCAGTTTTCCCAACTGTTTTTGTCAAATAATGAATTCTTATCCCAAAATTTAGAATCTTTGGGTTTGTCAAACTCTAGATTGCTATACTTATTGACTATTTTGTCCTTTGAACCTAACCTATTCCACTGATCAACAAATCTATTTCTTTGCCAATACCAAATGGTTACCACTGCTTTATAATATAGTTTTAAATATGGTACAGCTAGGCCACCTTCATTTGATTTTTTTTTCATTAATTCCCTTGAAATTCTCGACCTTTTGTTCTTCCATATTAATTTTGTTGTTATTTTTTTCTAGGTCATTAAGATAGTTCCTTGGGAGTCTGGTATAGGACTAAATAAACAGGTCAATTTAGGAAGTATTGTCATCTTTATTATATTCGCTTGGCCTATTCAAGAGCACTTAATGTTTTTCCAATTATTTAAATCTGACCTTATTTGTGTGGAAAGTGTTTTGTAATTTTGCTCATATAATTGCTGACTTTCCTTTGGTAGATAGATTCTCAAATATTTTATGCTATCGACAGTAAATTTGAATGGAATTACTCTTTGTATCTCTTACAGTTGGATTTTGTTGGTGGTGCATAAAAATGCTGAGGATTTATGTGGGTTCATTTTATATCCTGCAAATTTGCTAAGTTCTGAATTATTTCTAATAGCTTTTTAGTAGAATCTCTGGGGTTCTCTAAGTATACCATCATATCATCTGCAAAGAGCAATAATTTGGTTTCCTCATTACCTACTCTAATTTCTTTAATCTCTTTCTCAACTCTTATTGGCAAGGCTAGCATTTCTAATACAATATTGAATAATAATGGTGATAGTGGGCAACCTTCCTGTTTTTACAGGGAATGGTTCCAGTTTATCCCCATTACATATGATGCTTACTGACAGTTTTAAATAAATGCTCTTGACTATTTTAAGGAAAAATCCATTATGTCTATACTCTCAAGTGTTTTTATTAGGAATGGATGTTGTATTTTATCAAATGCTTTTTCTGCAAATATTGAGATGATCATATTTTTTTGTTAATTTGGTTATTGATATAGTCAATTATACCAGCCTTGCATTGCTGGTATAAATCCTATTTGGCCATGGTGTATTATCCTGGGGATAATTTTCTGTAGTCTTTTTTCTAATATTTTATTTAAGATTTTTGCATCAATATTCATTAGGGAAATGGGTTTATAATTTTCTTTCTCTGTTTTCAACCTACCTGATTTAGGTATCAGTACCATGTCTGTGTCATAAAAGGAATTTGGTAGGACTCCTTCATTTCCTATTTTTTCAAATAGTTTATATAGTATTGGAGTTAATTGTTCTTTAAATGTTTGGTAGAATTCACAAGTAAATCCATATGGTCCTGGGGATTTTTTTCTTAGGGAGTTGATTAATAGCTTGTTCTATTTCTTTTTCTGAAATGGGACTGTTTAAGCAATTTACTTCCTCCTATGTTAATCTAAGCAGCCTATATTATTGAAAGTAGTCATCCATTTCACTTAAGTTATCAAATTTATTGGCATAAAGTTGGGCAAAGTAACTCCTTATTATTGCTCTAATTTCCTCTTCACTTGTTGGAAAGTTCTCCCTTTTCATTTTTAAGACTACCAATTTTATCTTCCTTTTTCTTTTTTCTAATCAAATTTACCAAAAGTTTATTTATTTTATTGTTTTTTTCATAAAACCAACTCTTAGTTTTATTTATTAATTTGATAGCTTTTTTACTTTCAATTTTATTAATTTCTCCTTTTAATTTTAGAATTTCAAGTTTAGTATTTGATTGGGGAATTTTAATTTGGTCTTTTTCTAGCTTTTTAAGTTGCAAGCCCAATATATAGAACCTCTCTTTCTCTATTTTTATTCAAGTAAGCCTTTAAAGATATAAAATTTCCCCTTATTACCGCTTTGGGTGCATCTCACAAATTTTGATATGATGTCTCATCATTGTCATTTTCTTGGGTGAAATTATTAATTGTGTCTATGATTTGCTTTTTCACCTAATCATTCTTTAGGATGAGATTATTTCGTTTCTAATTACTTTTTGGTCTATTTACTCCTAGCTTTTTGTTGAATGTAGTTTTTATTGCATCCTGATCTGAAAAGAATGCATTTACTATTTTTGCCTTCCTGCATTTAATTTTAAGGGCTTTATGTCCTAATATATGGTCAATTTTTGTGTAGGTTCCATGAACTGCTGAGAGAAAGTATACTCCTTTCTGTCTCCATTCAGTTTTCTCCAAAGATCTATCATACATAATTTTTCTAATATTCTATTTACCTCTTTAATTTCTTTCTTATTTGTTTTATGGTTTGATGTATCTAATTCTGAGAGCGCAAAGTTGAGATCTCCCAATATTATAGTTTTGGTGTCTATTTCTTCTTGTAACTCTCTTAACTTCTCCTTTAGGAAGTTAGATGCTATACCACTTGGTGCATATATGTTTAGTATTGATATTGCTTCATTGTCTATGCTACCCTTTAGCAAGATATAGTTTCCTTCCTTATCTCTTTTAATTAGATCAAGTTTTGCTTTCGCTTGATCTGAGAGAAGGATGGCTACCCCTGCTTTTCTGACTTCACCTGAAGCATAATAGATTCTGCTCCAGCCTTTTACCTTTTCTATATATATATATATATATATATATATATATATATATATATATATATATCCTTGTTTTAAATGTGTTTCTTATAAACAACATATTATAAGGTTCTGGCTTTTGATCCAGTCTGCTATCTGCCTCCGTTTTATGGGAGAGTTCATCCCATTCACATTTATGGTTAAAAGTACTAATTCTGTATTTCCTGCCATCTTATTATCCCCAGATTATGCTTTCCTTTTTTTACCCCTCCTTTCCCCCTCCCCCAGTATTAAATTTATGGGTACCACTTGCCTCATACAGCTCTCCCTCTTTAGAATCACTCCTACCCCCTTTGAATCCCTGCCCTTTTCTTGTACCTTTCCCTTATTATTCTTTTTCTTTTCCCTTTTCCTCTTTCACTTTTTAATGAGGTGAGAGAAGTTTCTCTGTAAACCAAATATGTCAATTATTTTCTCTTGTCTTCAGAGAGACAATTCTCTCTGAAAAAGTATATTCTTACTCTGATGAGAGTAAGATTCACATAATGTTTCTCCCCTTCTCTAAATTCCCTCAGCTATGCCAGGTTTCCTTTGCCTCTTTGTGGGATGTAGTTTCCCTCTTTTTATCTCCCCTGTTTCCCTTTTCTGATACTATCCCCTTTCCATTTCTACTTCCCCTTTCCTATGTTATATCAATAAAATCAAATTATACATGCACTCTTTATGTATATTCATAACAGAAATACAGTTCTCAAGAGTTCTTTTTACCTTTTCCTGCTTCTCTTGAGCACTATAATTGGAGGTCAAATTTTTTGTTTAGTTCTGTTTTTTTTTTTTTTTTCATTAGAAACAAATGGAATTCATCTGTTTCATTAAATGTCCATCTTCTTCCCTGGAAGAAAATGCTCATCTTTTCTACTACTAAACTACTATGCTAGGTAGTTTATTCTTGGCTGTATTCCAAGTTCTTTTATTTTTTGGAATATCAGATTCCAGGCCCTTTGATTTTTTAATGTGGAAGCAGCTAATCCTGAGTGATCCTTATTGTGGCTTCAAGGTATTTGAATTGTTTTTCTTTTTTTTTCTGGCTGCTTGTAATATTTTTTCCTTAGTCTGATAGTTCTTAAATTTAGCCACAGTATTCCTTGGAAATTTTATTTTAGGGTGTCTTTCAGAAGGTGTTCAATGAATTCTTTCAATGCCTATTTTACCTTCTGATTCTATTACCTCTGGGCAGTTCTCTTTGATGATTTCCTGTAAAATAGTGTCTAGGCTCTTTTTTTCATCATAATTTTAAGGAAGTCCAATAATTCTCAGATTATCTCTCCTAGATCTATTTTCCAGGTCTGTTGTTTTTCCAAGTAGATATTTAACATTTTTTCCCCTTTTTTTCCTTTTTTTGGGGGGGAGAGGGGTTGTCTGACTGATTCCTGATGTCTCAGCAAATCATTCATTTCTATTTGCTCAGTTCTGATTTCTAATGAGTTCTTTTCTTCATTAGCTTTTTTTTGCTTCTTTTTGTATATGTCCAATTGAGTTTTTAAATAAGTTGTTTTGCTCTATGGATTTTTTTTCCATTTCACTATTTTTTTTACTGAATTATTTTCTTTTTCGAATTCACAAATCCTACCTTCCTGGGAGTTCTTCATCTTTTTCAGTTCATAAATTCTGTTTTCCTGGAAGTTCTTTACTTTTTCCAATTCATATAATAGGAAGTTGTTTTCTTTTTCCACTTTATCAAATTTTTTCTTTTAGTGAGTTATAACCCTTTTCCATACTCTCTTGCAGAGCTTCTCTTTCCTTTTCCCATTTTTCTTCTAGCTCTCTTTTAAGATCTTTTATATTTTTTTCTAGGAGAGTCTTGTGTAATGAGGACCAGGTTATATACCTCTTTGGAGTTTTTTCTGGAGACTGTCTGTTATTAGTCTCCTTAAGGTGAGAACCTGCTGCCTTTATATATAGAAGCTATCAGTAGAGTTTGCTTGGCTTTTTTATTCATTTTTTTAAAAAGCCCTTAGAGTCTGCCTTCAGAGTAAGGGGGTTATCAGCTTCCTCTGCAGATCAAGGATAGATTGATAAACAATAGCTGTCCTGCAAATGGGCTCCTAAGATTGGCCCCACTGTGGAAGTGCTCTGGGAAGATCCCCGCACTGAAAGTGTCTTTGCCCTGGGGAGTGCAATCACCCCTGCAGAAATTCTATTGCCCTGTGCAGAGTCCTCTTGCTATGCAGATTTGTAACTGCCCTGGGCAGATCCCCCTCACTGTGCAAGTCGGAGGCTGCCTCAGGCTTAGCCACCTTGCCTTGCAGAAGGTTGACTGCCTCAGGCAAATGTCCCAAGCTTCAGAATATGGCCACACAACATGGTGTGGTCTGTGCTCAGTCACTCACTTCCTGTTTTGCGTGGGTGTAGCCAGATCCTGTTAGATTCTGGTGTTTTTTGGAGTATACTCTAACTTTAGCTTTAACTTCTCTGCTGATCTACTGCTGCTTTTCAAAAAAGCAGAGCAGCCAACCTGTGGTAGAGTCCTTCTTGCAAATTTTCCAGCCACAGAGACCACCCCCACCCCGATCAGCTCTGTATGCTAGCCTCTGGTTCTATCTTCCTGACTGTGCTGGCCTGCTCCCATTGATCAGGACAAACTTTTTTCTGGTGATTTTCCAGATTATCTTCTGCTGGTAAATTGTTGTACTTCCAATATTAATGGATTTTGCCAGTCAAGCATTCTTTTTGAGGATGAATTTGTTAATTAGTAGTGAGGGTATGAGAGGAGCTCAAAATGTCCTATGTGTCTTCTCCACTTGACTCCAGTCTCCCAAAATTATTTTAAATAGATTTTTTCCCTATCTCTCACTATGTTAATTCATTACTAGCATAAGGAAATGCTTATTTATGTAGGTTTGATTTATATTTCACAACTTTGATTTTAATTATTTCATCAGGTTTTTAGTGTTTTCGCTAAAGTTCACCAAGTACACCATTGTATCATCAGCAAAGAGTAAGTTTTGTTTTATTGTTTCCTGATGTCTCATGCAGTCATAAGCTCCTACTTTGTAAGTCTAATTTATTTTAGGAATTGTTTTCTTCAATGATCTTTTTTTCCTCTTTCCACTCAGTCAAATCTGTTTTTTTATGTTGTTCTTCTCTTTAATAGATTGTCATATTTCTTTTGCCAATTGTTTTGTTTTGTAGGGTTGGGGGGTTTAATGGTGGGGATTTGAGGTATTTTTTTTTGTCTCTCCTTTACCAATTTTCATGATTTTTTTATCACTCTCATATCTATTCCCAATTTTTCATCTACCTCTCATATAATTTAAAATTATTTTTTTAAAAAAAAATATTCTTTAACTTTCAGGGCCTGAGATCAATTTGCATTTTTCTTTCAAGCTTTGCATGAAGCTGTTTTAATTTTGCTGTCTTCTGAGTTTTTGTTTTCATCTTCCCTGATGCCATAGTAATTTTCTATGGTGGAATTCTTTTTTGTCATTACTGTTGTTGATTCTTTCTTTTTCCAGCTTATTTCTTGATTTTTAACTTTATATCAAAATTGGGCTCTGTTCCTTGGAGGAGACACTATGTCAAGTTTCTGGATTTTTATGCTGCTCTTTTCAGAGCTAGTATTGGGGAGGAGCTATTAAGTTTTCAATTCTTCTAAGAAGGTATGATCTAAGAAGTAGAGTGGTCACTGCTTCCCTTATTTGTGGTATGGTCTAGAATCAGCCTCAAACAATCTTTTCTGCCTTAGAAGTGCTTGTTCTCCTCCTTATTCTTAGACCATGATCCAGAATGATAGATGAACAATGCAACAAAGTCCTACTCCCAGTACCAGCAAAGGATCCCCTGTAATCTCTTTCTCACCACTTTTCTCAATCCTCCATTATAATCTATAGCTGAGAATTCCAAAAGCTGACCTTACTGATTCATCCTCTTCCAAGGCCTTCCACTGGCTTGCTGAATTGGTATATCCTGTTCTGGACCGTGTTCCATTCTCACCCCCACTGACACAGAGTTTTTCTGCCAAACTTTAAAGTTGTGTAGGGCTGGGAAATTATTTTGACCCATCTTTTTGTTGTTCATTTTGAGTTGTTGGGAGAAGTTAGATGGATCTCTGTCTTTAATCTGTCATCTTGGCTCTGCCACTCTTGTGGTTTGTTTTAACCCCTACACTTAAATGTAGAGAGCCAAAGACAGTGGAGAACCCTGAGCAACTAAAAGGAACCCTGATGACATGTCTGGTTTGGCTCCCCACACCCCCTAGGAGTGTTTCAGCCTTCCTGAGATGTCAGGAAGCATGACAACCTGCATTATAATTAAAACAGAATTATACTAAAGTGGCAAGGAGACATCTGGACACAATAATAAGTTGTTTATGTGGTTCCTCATGTGCAGTATCCTATGGTTAGCTTATATGCAGTGTGTTATAGATATGTATGTGTATTAGGGTATATAAGGCTGAGAAATTTTTGAATAAACAGACTTCTGTTTGACCATTTTCATGAGTTCCACCCCTTCACTCCTCATTCATGAGTAGGATTTGGTCTAGTATGGAAAACCTCTAGTGAGCAGATCCAGACACTTAAAACACTTCCAGCAAAAGGATTTGTGAGCTGAGAAGTTGTGCAGAATATCTGAAGCAGTTTGAGTTCTTGTGTCTTCAGGTAAAAATGGAATTGATAAAATAAAATAAAATTTGTCCCCAGGAATGTTGACCTGGAAACCCAGTTGTGAACCTTTTCAGTAGAGATAACATAATAGACTCTAAGACTCAGACAAAGTAGCTTGAGATTTTCCTTCAGGACTGCTTTTATGCTGCTGTTTGTTGTTTGTTTTTTCATCTTGTAAAATGCTGTCATCTAGTTGCAGTGAATATTTTAATTTAAACATATTTCTTAATTTTCAGGCTTTGAATGGTTAATTACAATCATTACCTGAACACCCAGTTCACTGTCAGCATTTGACTTTTTTACTTCATTGCTATTGTTTGTGCAGAAAATTTTTCAGAATTAATGTACTGAAAATTGTCCATTTTATTTCCTGTAACTTTTTTATATATTGTTTTTCGCTATCAATAGTAATGATAGTAGTTTCCTACTCTTCTATTTAAGATATAATTTGATATTTTTATATCTAAATCATGCATCCATTCTGTGGCATATGGAGTGTCCATGGAGGACTAGCACCTCTGGTGCTAGGGTTTGCATCCCCTTTCAAGGATGCTTATCCAACCTTTGGTGTTCATCTATCCAACTCTCCCATATGGCTCCAAGAAGTTATAGTATATGCAGGAGTAACTCTCCAGTAAAATTGTCTTGGCAGACAGACTAAACTATACTGAGGATAACTGACAAACCTATAATATTATAAAGTCACTTATAATGCTGTCTACCTGAAGCATGTAAAAACTTTCTCTAACCAAATGGACAGATGAGAATAATTTGAAGATGACTGAAGCAGTTGCTTTGGAATACTTAGAACTTGGTCAGATGTCAACCTACCAATATCATGTACTATCTTGATTTCTATCTTATTATTGACTACCCTGACTCTTGAAGAGAATAAGAGACTGAAAACTTTGCATAAATCTGCCTGTCTTGAATCCAATTCACTCACAAATCAAGAAATCACTGCTATGGTCATATTAATCCATTTTGAAAATGAAGAATGAAAGAGGAATAACTGTGATATGTTGTTCTAAACTTAATTTATGCCAGATAATTTTCTATATTTTCAGATATTTTTATCAATTATTAAGGCTTTGTTTAAGCATTTGGACTTCTCTGGATCTTGTTTATTAAGGCTGTTTTCCTGATCAACTTTTTAAAAGATTCTTAAATAGTATTAAGTATTTTTGAATATAATTTGAAATGTTATCACTATTTTTTCTATTCTACCTCCCCCAACTTTTTCACCTTTTGAATCTTTACTTCTAAATATTCTGGATAAATCTGGTTATTAGTTATCTTAGCTCTAAAATGGAACTTTCCTTTATGACCAAAGAAGAACTAAAGATCATTACTGATCACAAAATAGAAAATGTCGATTATACCAAACTGAAAAGTTTTTGTACAAACAAAACTAATGCAGACAAGATTAGAAGGGAAGCAATAAACTGGGAAAATATTTTTACAGTCAAAGGTTCTGATGAAGGCCTCATTTCCAAAATATATAGAGAATTAACTCTAATTTATAAAAAATCAAGCCATTCTCCAATTGAAAAATGGTCAAAGGATATGAACAAACAATTCTCAGATGAAGAAATTGAAACTATTTCTAGTCATATGAAAAGATGCTCCAAGTCATTATTAATCAGAGAAATGCAAATTAAGACAACTCTAAGATACCACTACACACCTGTCAGATTGGCTAAGATGACAGGAAAAAATAATGATGATTGTTGGAGGGGATGCGGGAAAACTGGGACATTGATGCATTGTTGGTGGAGTTGTGAACGAATCCAACCATTCTGGAGAGTAGTTTGGAACTATGCCCAAAAAGTAATCAAACTGTGCATAGCCTTTGATCCAGCAGTGTTACTACTGGGCTTATATCCCAAAGAGATAATAAAGAAGGGAAAGGGACCTGTATGTGCACAAATGTTTGTGGCGGCCCTTTTTGTAGTGGCTAGAAACTGGAAACTGAATGGATGCCCATCAGTGGTAGAATGGCTGAATAAATTGTGGTATATGAATATTATGGAATATTATTGTTCTGTAAGAAATGACCAACAGAAAGGCCTGGAGAGATTTACACGAACTGATGCTGAGTGAAATGAGCAGGACCAGGAGATCATTATATACTTCAACAACAATACTATATGATGACCAGTTCTGATGGACCTGGCCATCCTCAGCAACAAGATCAACCAAATCATTTCCAATGGAGCAGTAATGAACTAAACCAGCTATGCCCAGAGAAAGAACTCTGGGTGATGACTAAAAACCATTACATTGAACTCCCAATCCCTATATTTATGCCCACCTGCATTTTTGATTTCCTTCACAAGCTAATTGTACAATATTTCAGAGTCTGATTCTTTTTGTACAGCAAAATAACGGTTTAGTCACGTATACTTATTGTGCATCTAATTTATATTTTAATATATTTAACATCTACTGGTCATCCTGCCATCTGGGGGAGGGGGTGGGGGGTAAGAGGTGAAAAATTGGAACAAGAGGTTTGGCAATTGTTAATGCTGTAAAGTTACCCATGTATATAACCTGTAAATAAAAGGCTATTAAATAAAAAAGTAATAAAAATTAAAAAACATAAAAAATAAAATAAAATAAAATGGAACTTTCATATTTTAAATGATATCATTTTATAACTAATTTAGAAAATATTGTTATACTGAGAAGTCTCAATCAAGAATGGTTCCTATTTGCAAAATTATTTTGGTCTATTTTAATTTTTAAATAACATTGGTTTTCATGTAGCCTCATTTCCCTTTATTTATTCTATTCTACCAATCTATTTCTCTTTAATTGATTATTTAATCCATTTGCATATAATGACTGTATGAAAGGTATATTTATATTTTCCTTTCTATTTCGATTATTCTTGTTGGGATTTTGTGCTTAACTTGTTCCTTTTTTACCATAAAGACAAAAATTTATCTCTTTAGTCATTTTTGTTTAATCCAAGTTAAATCAAACCTATTCTTACAAACTCTTTCTGATTTATTTTCAAATGTCTCCTTCTTTGCTTTTTGTTTTCTGTGGCTTTCTTTAGTTTTGAAGTTTTCTCATAATTTCTTATTTTTATCTAGTTATCTGAGTTCCTTATCCTTTTGTGCACATCAATAATGGAGTTAGTTGAAGCTTATGTAATCCTCTTCAGAATGTTCCTAAATATATAAAATGAGATATATAGGGTTAAAAAGTAAATCTATTATATTAAAATAATTATCAAACGAATCCAACCATTCTGGAGAGCAGTTTGGAACTATGGTCAAAAAGTTATCAAACTGTGCATACCTTTTGATCCAGCAGTGTTACTATTGGGCTTATATCCCAAAGAGATCATAAAGGAGGGAAAGGGACCTGTATGTGCACGAATGTTTGTGGCAGCCCTCTTTGTAGTGGCTAGAAACTGGAAACTGAGTGGATGCCCATCAGTGGGAGAATGGCTGAATAAATTGTGGTATATGAATATTATGGAATATTATCGTTCTGTAAGAAATGACCAACAGGATGATTTCAGAAAGGCCTGGAGAGACTTACACGAACTGATGCTGAGTGAAATGAGCAGGACCAGGAGATCATTGTATACTTCAACAACAATACTATATGATGACCAGTTCTGATGGTCCTGGCCATCCTCAGCAATGAAATCAACCAATTCATTTCCAATGGAGCTGTAATGAACTGAACCAGCTACGCCCAGAGAAAGAACTCTGGGAGATGACTAAAAACCATTACATTGAATTCCCAAGAGGTTTGGCAATTGTTAATGCTGTAAAGTTACCCATACATATAACCTATAAATAAAAGGCTATTAAATAAAAAAATAATAATTATCTCTTTATCTCATCTCATTTCTATCCTTATAAAAAATTTACAGATATCAACAAGCACCATTTTAAGTGTTTTGGGGAATTGTCATATGTTAATGAATTAGTATAATTTAAGTAAATAGTTTCAATTTAATTGTGAATGACTTTACATAATATTTATATGATATCTATTCATTTAAAGAGGCATAACTATATTTAGAAATGTGTTATAAAATTATAATTAAATATATTATTGTGGCATTAGTATAAAAAATACAATCCTAAAATGGCATTTTAAACTATAATTTAAACTATAAACTATAATAAACTATAATTCCTAAGAATACATTCTTAGGAAATGATCATTAAATTAGTGAATTGTCTTTTTCCTTCAGGTCCTCTTCTTTCTTTCTTTTGGGCATTTCACTTCAAAATATTTCCATCAGATCTTAAGAAAGAAATTAGGAAAAGAGAAAGTAAAAAAAGAAGAAGAAGAAGAATTTAATTGGTTGAATAAATAAAAAAAGAATTGTTGCAAAAATTGGTCCAACTGACTAAAATTACCAGATTGATTATCTCACCAGAAAATTACCAGATGATACTCTCATGATCATATCATGATCAAGGCTGGTTGAAATTTCCAAATGTTCAGATATATTTGTTCTGCAAGACAGGGGGCTAAATTATATTTTACAAGTGGTTTTATTTCTTTAAGAAGTCATATTTTATTGATTTTGTTACTTAGAATTATATTTTATAGTGGCAGAAGATATATGATTTTGAAAAAAAAATTCACTTTTTAGTATTTTCAGTTTCCTGTGAAAATTTCCATTCCACAAGGTTCTCTTCTGCTGAACTGAATATTCATCTAAAAGAAATTAAGTTTCCTTTGCTTGAACAAGAGGTCACAAAATTCTGAGGCAGTGATATATCTTTACAAAATGAACATTAAAAATAAAAACCAATCAGTAACCATTTGTATTTCATTATGAAGAATCATTGTCAATTTAATCTTTCTGGGAAGAAGATATCAAATTCTTAATTTATTCGTGAAAACATTAGCTAGGCAAAGAGATGTAATTTGACATTGTAACAGAGAGAATATCAAGCATGATGTAGCTGATATTGTCTCTTAAATTTCTTATTATGTCAAACTAATAGAGAAGTAGGAC
Source organism: Sarcophilus harrisii (assembly GCF_902635505.1). NCBI lineage: Eukaryota > Metazoa > Chordata > Mammalia > Dasyuromorphia > Dasyuridae > Sarcophilus > Sarcophilus harrisii. The sequence continues at coordinate 100,432,988 of NC_045427.1, forward strand.
ATTCTGGAAAAATAATTAGAGTTTCCCAAACATTATTTCTGGGGAATCAGTAGAAGAGGATCAGTTAAAAAGATTTCATGTAAGAAAAAAAAAATCTGTTCAATGATATCCATTACTAGATAACTACAGAAAGCTAGAAAACTCTTTACATTTCCTTGTGTTCATAAAATCATGGTACCCATTATTATTTAAGTATTTCTGTATACTTAATAGTTTGAGTATAGTCCTTTACTTATAACACAAAAAAAAACCATCCTTATATTGAAAACATTTATTCTAAGTTCAATTTCAAATTACCAAGTTTTTATTGAGGATTTACTCTGTGTATAGTTTTGTACTGGGCATATGGGGGACATAGGAAGAGGATCACTCTTCTTATGGAAGAATTATTTTGTACTTACTACTTTATGCATAAAATGTTTCCATTATCAACTTGAAATCTAAATAGGACATCTTCCATCGAGGAAGAAGTTTCTGGATGATATCTTCAAAGACTACTTGTGAATGTGAATGGAAGTATTGTGAAAAGATCACTGTATATGGAATGAAGAGTCCTCAATACAGCCCTGGCTGTGATAATAGCTATGTCTCCAGAAGTAAGTAATTTCATGTGTCTGAGTCTTGATTTCTCTATCTAAAAGTCATAGCAACTCTTGTAATACTTAACAACTAGAGTTTTTGTTTCTTTATTGGAAACACTATTTGTGAACCCTAATAAGTAAACAAGTATGTTATATTACTAATATTATTTGAGCCACCATAGTTATTGAATTTAGGACCTTTCAACTCAGCTGTGCAAATAAGCTTAACCTTATATCACAGGATCATAAAATTAGGGTGGTATGAACCTAAGAAGTATTAGTCTCACTCTCTTACTTTGTAGATGAGGGAACTGATTTCCAGGAAAGTTAAGTGACTTGGCCACCTAAGTATTAAATGGCAGAACCAATACTTGAACTCAGGTCTTCTTCTTCTAAATTCAAATATATTTCATTGAACCACACTGTCTCAATATGTCCCCTAGACCACACAGGAAAATATCAGGCAATATCTTTGAAATGAAAAGTTCATATACCTAAAGGGCTATCAGACTATGTATACTCTTTGATCCAGCAGTATTTCTACTAGGCCTGTATCCCAAAGAGATCATAAGAAAGGAAAACGGACTTATGTGTGCAAATATGTTTGTAGCAGCCCTTTTTGTAGTATCAAGGAACTGAGTGAATGCCCATCAATTGGAGAAGGGCTAAATGAGTTATGGCATATGAATGCAATGGAATATTATTGCTTTATAAGAAATGATCAGTATAATGATTTCAGAAAGCCTGAAGAGACTTATGTGAACTGATGCTAAGTGAAGTGAGTAGAACAAGGAGAACACTGAACATAGCAGCAAGATTATGTGATGATCAATTCTGATGAACATGGCTCTTTTCAATAATGAGGTGATTCAGCCCAATTCCAATAGACTTGTGATAAAGAGAGACATCTGCATCCAGAAAAAGGCCTGTGGGGACTGAGTGTAAAAATACTCATAGCATTTTCACCTTTTTTATTGTTGTTTGCTTGCATTTTGGTTTTGTGTTTCTTTTTTTACTTTTTTTGATCTGATTTTTCTTTTGCAACATGATAATTGTGGAAATGTATATAGAAGAATTGCATAATCAACATATATTGATTTCTTACTATCTTAGGTATGGGGCAGGAAGAAGGAAGAAGAAAAAATTGTAATGCAAGGTTTTGCAAGAATGAATGTTGAAAATTATGCTTATGTTTTGAAAATAAAAATCTTCAATTAAAAACAAATAAAGAAAAGGAAAAAAGCATATTTTTACCTTTTGTTGTTGTTTGCTTATTTGTTTTTTTCTTTCTCATGTTTTTTATTAAAGTAAAAATATGCTCTAATTTTTCTTCTGCAGCATGACAAATATGGAAATAGATTTCAAAGAATTACACATGTTTAGTCTATAGCAGATTGCTGTGTTGGGGAGTGAGGAGGAGAGGAAGAAAAATCTGAAACACAGAATTTTATAAAAGTGAATGTTGAAAACTGTTTTTGCATGTATTTGGAAAAATAAAATACTATAAAAATTTTTAAAGAAATGAAAAATTTAATTTGGAATGATCTTTTTAAAAAGTAGTCATAGCAAAAGAAGGACTGGAAAATGATCATGGTTCATAATAAGGCATCTGTTTATCAGTATATATCCCTGTGGGATAACATAAGTTTATGTACTGGGAAAGAAGGAGGGAAGGTGAAGAAGTCAAGCATCACCCAGAAGGCAAAATCAGTCTTAACAAATGACTACTGGATTTCCTTTAGGCAAACCAGCCAGGAGAAAGAGAAATTGGTGAAATATAGGAGTAGTCCAAGATGATAAAGATGTAGAGTTCTTCAAAAAAGATAATGCAGTAACCTGATTGAGAGTGGCCTGAAACTCATGGAAGAAATCTTTGGAAACTCATTAATATGGTGTCTCATTCAATGCTGAGAAGAGATTTATAAAAACCCAAATAAAAGAACTCCAGAAAGACTTGCAGGGAAATCTAATGATAAAACTTTAAATCAGTGAAGACTCTCACTTCTTCCAGTATTATAACTAATCATGACATGATGTTTTCATTGTTTGACCTTTATTTTTAAACAATATACCTCAGAGTTGCTCTCTTAGACAATGGGTTGAGTATTGTTATACAGAGCAATCTTCAACATCAGCACCTTCCTTTACTTCCTCATCTAATTTTGAATTTTGCTCTGTTACTCAAATAGATAGTCAAACAATATTTTCACTGTTGACTTTTCTTCCACCTCCATTCTCTTGAGGAATAGATGTTACTTTACTTCCAGAAGTTGGAACCTGGTAGACTGATTATTTTAAATGGGCAAGAAGAAAAGAATTACCAAAGCTACCAAATAAAGTTAAAACTCAACGCGCTGTAATATGCCCTAGTTGATATTAAAATATCCAACTTACGTGACTTTACCAATGCTGAAGACACTAAAGCTAAGGCACAAACTGGGATTAGAGACCCCACTATGCTTAGCTGTAAACCAAGGTAATTAAATAATAAAACTACTCGCCAGAGAACTACTAGCCACTGCTAAAAACTCAAAGGACTTGGCAGTGCCCTAGACCCTCCTAGAGGAGCCTGTTTTATAATCGATAAACCACGATACACCTCACCCCTTCTCATTTATCAGTCACCACCATCGTCAGCTCACTCCAATGGGGTCCCAAAGTGAGCAAAATCATGAAACTATAAAAAAGTTAGGTCAAGGTGTAGCATATGAAGGGGGAAGCAATGGGCTACATTTTCTATATTAGAACACAACAGATTGTGGGTGAAAGAAATATCTGGTTCTTATAATGCCCACAAAAGAGCAGGTACAAATGATAAGGTAAAGAAATGTCACCACTGTTGAGCCTCTCCTATGATTATCCTTTCCAGGAATCTCCTGGAGAAGAAAATAAAAATGAATTCAGGAGTCAGATACTTAAAGATCATCCTATTTTAAGTTAATGAAGTTTGCTTATTCAGCTATCATTCTAGAAGAGCTAAAATCTAAAATAAACTGAGAGTGGTCACATGTGGTAAGGACAAGAAAAATGTTTGAGGGCTTTAGTGCTATACCAGTCAGACTCCCCCAAAAATATTATAATGACCTAGAAAGAAATAACAACAAAATTCATCTGGAAGAACAAAAGGTCAAGACTTTCAAGGGAACTAATGAAAAAAAAAATCAAATGTAGGTAGCCTCACTGTACCAGATCTAAAACTGTATTAAAAAGCAGCAGTTACCAAAACCATTTGGTACTGGCTAAGAAATAAACTAGTTGATTAGTGGAATAGGTCAGGTTCAAAGAACAAAATAGTCAATAACTTTAATAATCTAGTGTTTGACAAACCCAAAGACCCCAGCTTTTGGGACAAGAATCCACTGTTTGACAAAAATTGGTGGGAAAATTGGAAATTAGTATGGCAGAAACTAGGCATTGACCCACACTTAACACCATGCAGCAAAATAAGGTTAAAATGGGTTCATGATCTAGGCATAAAGAATGATATTATAAATAATTAGAAGAACATAGGATAGTTTACCTCTCAGACCTGTGAAGGAGGAAGGAATTTGTGACTAAAGAAGTAGAGATCCTTATTGATCACAAAATAGAAAATTATATCAAATTAAAAAGCTTTTGTGCAAACAAAACTAATGAAAACAAGATTAGAAGGGAAGCAACAAACTGGGAAAAACATTTTTACAGTCAAAGATTCTGATAAAGGCCTAATTTCCAAAATATATAGAAAATTGACTCTAATTTATAAGAAATCAAGCCATTCTCCAGTTGATAAATGGTCAAAGGATATGAACAGATAATTCTCAGATGAAGAAATTGAAACTATTTCTAGCCATATTAAAAGATACTCCAAGTCATTATTAATCAGAGAAATGCAAATTAAGACAACTCTGAGATACTACTACATACTTTTCAGATTGGCTACGATGTCAGGAACAGATAATGCTGAATGCTGGAGGGGATGTGGGAAAACTGGGACACTGTTACAATGTTGGTGGAATTATGACTACATCCAGCCATTCTAGAGAGCAATTTGGAACTATGCTCAAAAAGTTATCAAACTGTGCATACCCTTTGATCCAGCAGTGTTACTACTGGGCTTATATCCCAAAGAAATCTTTAATAGCCTTTCATTTACAGGATATATGCATGGGTAACTTTACAGCATTAACAATTGCCAAACCTCTTGTTCCAATTTTTCACCTCTTACCCCCCACCCCCTCCCCCAGATGGCAGGATGACCAGTAGATGTTAAGTACATTAAAATATAAATTAGATACACAATAAGTATACATGACCAAAATGTTATTTTGCTGTACAAAAAGAATCAGACTGAAATATTGTACAATTAGCTTGTGAAGGAAACAAAAAATGCAGGTGGGCATAAATATAGGGATTGGGAATTCAATGTAATGGTTTTTAGTCATCTTCCAGAGTTCTTTCTCTGGGCAGAGCTGGTTCAGTTCATTACTGCTCCATTGGAAATGATTTGGTTGATCTTGTTGCTGAGGATGGCCAGGTCCATCAGAAATCTTAAAGAAAGGAAATCTTAAAGAAAGATCTTAAAAGGAAATCTTAAAGAAAGGAAAAGGACCTTAATGTGCAAGAATGTTTGTGGCAGCCCTCTTTGTAGTGGTCAGAAACTGGAAACTGAATGGATGCCCATTAGTTGGAGAATGGCTGAATAAATTGTGGTATATGAATGTTATGGAATATTACTGTTCTGTAAGAAATTACCAACAGGATGATTTCAGAAGGGCCTGGAGAGACGTATATGAACTGATGCTGAGTGAAAAGAGCAAGACCAGATCATTATATACTTCAAAAACAATACCATATGATGATCAATTCTGATGGATGTGACTCTCTTCAACAGTGAGATGAACCAAATCAACTCCATTTGTTCAATAATGAATAGAACCAGCTACACCCAGCAAAAGAACTCTGGGAAATGAGTGTGAACCACTACATAGCATTTCCAATCCCTCTGTTTTTGTCCGCTTGCATTTTTGATTTCCTTCACGGGTTAATTGTACATTATTTCAAAGTCCGATTCTTCTTGCTCAACAAAATAACTGTATGGATATGTATACACATATTGTATTTAATAGACACTTTAACATATTTAACATGCATTGGTCTACCTGCCATCTGGGGGAGGGGGTGGGAGGAAGGAGGGGAAAGTTTGAAACAAAAGGTTTTGCAATTGTCAGTGCTGAAAAATAAAAAATAAAAAATGTTTGAGGGCACCTAGGAGGATTAAATTGTATTCAGAGGCAAGAAATCAATCAGCTGCTACAAGGTGGCTGGGCGCATCAAAGGACCATAAATTTAGAGCCAAAAGGTATCTTATTTTTTAGTTAATTCATTTATTTTTAATACACATTGCTTTATGAAACATTTTGGGAGAGAAAAAAATCAGAACAAAAGGGGAAAACTACAGAAGATAAAAAAAAAAGAAGAAAAAGAAGTGAATGTAGCATATATTGATTTACATTCAATCTCCATAGTTCTTTTTCTGGATGCAAATGGTATTTTCTGTCCAAAGATTATTGGAATTACTTTGAATCACTGAACCACTGAAAAGGATCAAGTTTTTCATAGTTGATCATTACACATTATTGTTATTATGTACAATGTATTCTTGATTCTGCTTGTTTTGCTCAGCATCAGTTCACATAAATCTTTCCAGGCCTTTCTAAAATCAACTAGTTCATCATTTTTCATAGAACAATATGTTCCATTACCTTCATATATCACAGCTTAATCAGCCATTCCCCCATTGATAGCTGTCTACTCTTTTTCCAATTCTTTGTTACCAGAAAAAGAACTGCTAGAAACATTTTGCACATGTGGATCCTTTTCCTTCCTTATGATTTCCTTGGGATACAGACCCAGTAGAGGCACTACTAGGTTAAAGGGCATGCCAAGAAATATCTTAGAGGTTATGTGATCCAAGACCTTCATTTTATAGATTAGGTACCTAATGCTCAAAGACATCAAATGCTTTGACAAAGTTCTCATAAGTAGTAAATATTAGAACTGTTTTAAAGATGGATCCATTAAATCAAAATTTAACTCTCTTTTCTTGGTACTTAAATTCTTACCTGAAAATAACAAGTATTAATAAGGAAATTAAACCACTTGATTTTTACTTTAGTGATATTCTTTTATAAGGAAAATGATCTATGGCCTGGAAAAAAATAGAATAAAATGAATTACAGAAGATAAGGAAAAATGCATCACTTAAATATCCTCCTTGAGTTCTAGCCAGTAGGCCCCGGGAGTGTTTGGATTGGAATACTGAAAGACTGAAATAACTGAAAGATGTGATTGCAGGAGTCAGTTATCAATGATTTTTGTAATATCTTAGAGAATGGAAGAGATGCTACAAGATTTTGTTGACTTTTGAAGGAATAGGAAGATGAGAGAATCTGTAGGCCAATTATCTTGACTTCTATTCCTGACAAAATTCTCAAAGACATCATAAAGAATATGATTTGTGAGTATTTAGAGAAGGAGTAATCCCTAAAAACCAAGAGATTTATCAAGCTTTATTTCCTTTTTAAAATTTGTTTGTTTATTTTAACACACATCGCTTTATGAATCATATTGGGAGAGGAAAAAGCAGAGCAAAAGGAAAAAGCCATGGGAAAGACCAAAAAAAAAAAAGAAGAAGAAAAAGAAGAAGTGAACATAACATGTGTTGATTTACATTCAGTTCCTTAGTCCTTTTTCTGAATACAGATGGCATTTTCCGTCCAAAATCTATCGGGATTGCTTTGAATCTTTCATAACTGATGATTACACATTCTTGCTGTCATTATGTAAAATGTATTCCTGGTTCTGCTTGTTTTACTTAGCATCAGTTTATGTAAATCTTTCCAGGGCTTTCTAAAATCAGCTTCTTCATCATTTTTTTATAGAATAATAACATTCCATTAACTTCATATAACATAATTTGTTCAGCCATTCCCCAATTAATAGGCAATCTACTCATTTTCCAATTCTTTATTGCCAAAAAAGAACTGCTAAAAACATTTTTTGCACACGTGGGTCTTTTTCCATCCATACTTTATGATTTCCTTGGAATACAAATCCAGTAATGGCACTTCTGGCTCAAAGGGTAGGCATAGTTTTATAGCTCTTTAGGCATAGTCCCAGATTGCCAAGTTTCATTTCCTAAAGATACTGCTAGGTTAAGGAAATTCTGGAAAAACAATGTGCCTAAATTTCAGCAAAAGCCTATAATGGACTTTTGGATGAAATAGAGATATGGACTAGGAGACAGTATAGGGAGGGTAATTTATAGCTAAGCGCCTGATAGAATGCAATGAGTATATTCATTAATGAGGAAATATTAATTTAAAGGGAATCCTCAAGTGGAGTTCCCTAGAGATCTATTCTGTGCTGGTCAACATTTTTTCTCAATGTGGAAGAGATATAAAACACTGTATGACAGCTACAAGTCTAGAAAAACCTTGAAAGGCTGGTACAATAGATCAAATTATTTAAGATACAATTAAAAAAGGAAAATGTATAGTTCAACATAGGCTCAAGAACTCAAATTTAGAAATAGAAAATAGGAAGTTTATAGTTTTTCAGTTGTTCTTTTGAAAGAGACTTTTGGGTTTTAATGGAAAATAAATTTAATAGACAATCTACTGTTCCAAACAAAGAATTCTCCAGAAAGGCACTATATTCTTCAACATCTGAGCCACATATGAAGTATTGTATTGAATTCTGGGCATCACATTTTAGGCAGGATACAGACAAGCTGAGACATGACCTAAAGAAGGCAACAAATGTGGTGAGAGAACTAGAGGTAATTACATGTAAGAATTGATCAATATAACAGGAGATACATAGAAGAAATGATATAGAGAGATATGATATCTTCTTTCAAATATTTGAAGATTGTCATGTAATGAAAGCTTCACCTTACTTTGGTTATTCCTAGAAGACAGAACTAGAATCAGCAAGTTACTCTTACAGAGAGGCACAATTAGGTGTAGTATAAGAAAATATTTCCTAAAAATAAAAGCTTTCAACAGGTAAATAAGCTAATTCAATAAATCTTGGGACTCTTATTAAAAGTCTTTGAGTAGAGACTCTATTACCACTTTCTGTGTATTGTTGTCCAGGTCCTGGTTAAATTAATTGTCCTCTGAAACAACTTGTAGCCCTCATGTCAGTTATCCTGTGACTACTGTAGCTTTTCCCCCACTTTATTATAATTAGGAATTTTAAAAAATACCTTTAGACAACTAAAAGAAGGATGTATACCTATTCTATGAATCCCAAAAGTCCATTTCCACTGAAGAATTGGATGAATACAATCTAAGAAGAGACAATGATAATGAAAACCATTAGAGAAGATGTATCAGCCAAGCATTGCAGTTAGAATTTAAAAGTATGATCATGTAGAAGTGGGTGAGAAACCAATAATAATCACTCTTCACTTTTACCACAATTCCAGCTTTGAAAGCTAGTACCCTAGTAGTATAGAAAAGGAATGTAAATAATGGTTTGTTTAATTGGGTAAATAATAAACATGTTTGAATAGATAAAGTAATAACTTCCATTACATAGTATTTTGTGGTTTATAAAGTGCTTATGAGGCAAATAGTACATATTATTGAACCCATTTTATACATAAGGAAAATAAGATTTTAAAAAATTGTGACATGTCTATGGTCACACATATTAAAAATGCCGAATGGGATTTTAAAATGAAGTTTCCTGATAGTAGTTTTAGGGCTTTTTAGCAATGGTGATTAAGTGCCAAGATGGGTACTACAGACATTACATTCAATGCCAATATTTCAGATTTTCTATATTGAAGAATTTTTTCCAAATTATAACTGGTTTTGACTAAAAACAGTTCTGATTTATTTTTTATATGCCTTAAAGGGAGATGATTTCAGAGGTAGATTCCCTACAAATATAGATTTATTTTATTCTTAAAGAGAGGTCAATAGAAGAATTCTTTCTTATTCCTTCCTGACCACAGGTTTAGAGGTTATGGACTTCACAGGATTATTAGTCATAAAATATCTCTTCTTTCTCTCAAAACTCTCAAACTAGTTAAACAAAAATGTTTACATTATTTTCTTTGAACTTTCTCCATCGCTCCTCAAAAATGGAAATGGGTTTAAGATTCTATTATCTATACTCTCTGTTCTTTATTTCATTTGGAAAATTGTAAAAATTCAAAATTATTCATGATGCCAAAAAAAATCAAGTTGGGCAATTTAGAAATAAATATTATCTGCGTATAACAATAGCTGATAATGTTGTATTCTTAAGAAAAGGTTGAGGTTTCATTTTAACTTTGTCACTAATCAATCTTCTAAAATAGTTGTTTCTAAATTAAGATGGATATATTACTTAATATTTTATTTTTCCAAAGATGTAGATAGTTTTCAACATTTATTTTTGTAAGATTTTATGTTCTAATTTTTTTTTCCCTCCCTCTCATGCTACCCTGTAAGACAGCAAGCAATCTGATAAGGATTACACATATACAACCCTTTTAAACATACTTTCACATTTGTCATGTTGTGAAAGAAAAATCAGATCAAAAGGGGAAAAAAAAAAACCATGAGAAAGAAAAAACAAATTAAAAAAAGGTGAAAATAATACTATGCTTCTATCCATATTCAGTCTTAATGGTTCTCTGTCTGGATAGTGATGGCATTTTTCCATCCCAAGTCTACTGAAATTGTCTTGAATACCACATTGCTGAGAAGAGCTAAGTCTATCATAGTTAATCAGATGGATTGATTTTAATAAGCTGAAAAAGCTATGATTGGTCTAACCTCTCACAAATTTCCATTATGCCAGATCACTTTGAAGAGTCTGAAGGAGTGACAGAAATTTCTTTCTCTTCTTAACCTTGGGAAATTATGAAATCCTTATTTGCTCTTCAGGTCAATGAAGAAGTTTGAGGAATTCCCCAGTCTTATCCTGTCTTATCTCACCCACTAACGGGATTTGCTTAAAATCAGGACATACAATGAAAGAATGATAAAGGATTTATTAAGTAGTCTCTCATATACCAGGAATTGCTCCTAAGTCCTAAGAACACAAAAACAGGGAAGACAGTCTTACCTCTCAGAGTTCACATTCAATTCCATAAGACGATATATAAGGGGAGCTAGCAGCAGTGGAGGAAGGAATAAGTCCACATGCTTTGGAAATAGTCAGAAAGTGACCTTAAGAGTTGATTCCGAGCAAGATAAATCAAAATTTCCTGTATCTGAATACCTAATAGTTCCAGGAACAAATAAATTCCAAGGGAAGAAAGATGGGAAGTGGGAAGATGATGCTCAAAATGTAGGAAAAAAATAGGAAATAGAAAGGAACTGATTTAAGGGTCTACTTTCAAGTAACCATGTGTAAGTTCTAGACTCTGGGATATAGTGTGAACAAATTTCTATCAAAACTAAATGATTTTAAAAATCTTAATGATCTTAATGCTCTATGAACCTCCAAAGTTAGATATACAACTGAAGAATTTTGCATAAAGCAAGGGATTGGGCAATATTATTACTGTTGTTTCTCAAATTTTACTCTATTTTTAAAATTTCAGGTTACATGGGGTGAGATTTATTTTTTAACTTTTATTGATATCTTTTGTTTTCTTTTAGCACCATGCTTTTCCCAATATACTATCCTTCTCCCTTAGAACCTTCTCTTACAATAAAGAAAAATAGTTAAGTAAAACCAATTGGCACAATGATTAAATATAAAAATACATATAATACTCCCCACCCATAGTCACCCACTTCTTCACTGAGAGAGGAAAATATGTTCAATGTCTGTTTTCTGGGGTCAAAATTAGTGGCCATATTTTATCTAGATTCAGCTTGTTTTAATTCTTTTTGTTTTACAGTTTTAACATGATTATATTCATTGTGCACATTATTCTTCAAAATGGATTTAAGACACATATTCTCTTATCTCTTTTATGTAATGTAGGAAGGACAATGTGCTTTATTGGAGGTTGAAATATCCAAATAAGATGTGCCACTGTCTTACCAGTAGGTGGTGCTGAATAGTAACTCTAAATGCTCTAAAACCATTATTTAGGTATGTATGATATAATATTAATGCATTGGTATGCAATGATGAGGCTACTGAGCCATAATCAGCAGGGCACACACCCTGAGTTGACTTTTCAGTAGAGGGAAATGGGGCTCTAGTGATCCATCCATACGCTCCAAAGGGGCACATTGGCAAAATGGCTGGCTGGGGTTAAGAATTATAGTCAGTCAGTAGCCATAGAACAGAGGGAATAGGCACATGCTGTGATCAAAGCTCATTGGCAGACAGTTCTAAAGATCTGATCTAAGCAACCACAGTCTTTTCCTATAATCCATTACACTGTGGTATACTTATTGTATTCTCTTCAAAATAAGATGTTACAAATCTAAGAATAATCCCTTCCTATCCTTCTTTTCCCTTTTCTTCCTTTCCTTTCTCTTCCCTTCCCAATATTACTAGCCAACATTCAGGAGAAACCAGACAGGCATGTAGTTTCACAGTGTTTATTCTAAGCAAGTAGCTTATATTTCCTAGAGGGTAAGACCTTCAGAGAAAGGTTGGTATAGTTTATATTGCCTGGTACATTAAATATTATATCTCTTCCATATTCAAAGTAAATATTTCCTTGCAAATCCTAATTTTTTTTATTTCTTAAATGAGTTTATCTCATGTGAGTGACATATATCTATTAATTATTTGCTATCTTAGCACTACAAGTTATATCTGTTTCAAATCAGAGTATCCTGGACTGTCAAAAAAATTTTTTTCCTTAAAATGTTATTACTGTAAATACTATTTTGCATACATGTATCCCAATTAAAATGCCTATGACACATAGTTTGGCTCCTTCCTGGAACTTTAATTAGGACTAATCTGCATTAGCTCTTCCTATGATAATGTTTTTAAAAGCTTATTTTTTAAAGCCTATTCTTTGGGGCTTGCTATTGATCATACCAGCTTACCACTGAGCATTTTATTAATAAAAAGCATTTTCTGTCAAGTTTTTTCACACTTATCTTCCAAAGAGCAATGGGCTGTTTTTATGCTCTGCTTTCTGTCTTCACTAAGTCTTCGTTGACCAAATACCAGTTATTTCACCTCCTGGGAACATATGTACTATATTCTTGTGCTTTCAGAAGAACATTGCTTGTATATGTGCATGTGTTGTGTGTATATGTGTGTAGGGAAGAAATATGAAATCAGAAATTCTCCAGAGAGCTATTTCTACACTGGTTTTATTCATCCACATTCAGACAGAACAAATGATTGATTGTCTTATGTATCCACAGGAGACCTGAATGGCCAGTTGAAAGAAAAACCATTCAGTCCATTTGACTATTTGTTTTTTGTACCTGATGAAGAAGAATTAATTAAATTAACCAAAAATTTTGATGAAAATGAATGACAATTGGTACTTCATAGGTGTAGTATCAGTGATCCTGCTTAATAGGCTGCCTATTCTACAGGCTTCCTATTGATTAATGACCTATATCCTCACTGCATAAATAATCAAATTCTATCAATCTGTTAAGTAAAAAACACAGTCTACCAGCACATCAGCGCCAGAGATTTGAGGATGTGTAGACAAAATAACCGATTAAATAAGCAGCATCTTTGCTTATATATATATATATATATATATATATATATATATATACATATATATATATACATATATATATATATGTCATTTTATGATCCTATGATATTTTAAGGTCAATCAAGAGATATTTAGTAAGTGCTTATTATATGCTAGGTCAAGAGATACAAAAAAAAAAAAGTTAAAATGTAGCCTTACTTTCAAAGAACTCTTATTCTAATAAGGGACGCAATGTGCAAGTCATTAGTACATAAAAGAGGTATGCAGATTAAATGGAAAGTGGTGGAAAGGCATCATCAATGGTGAGCAGGAGAAGTGGAAAGGAAATCTTGCAGAAAATGAGATTTGAATTGAGTCAAACAGAAAATTATGATGGATAAACAGCAAAGATGAGGAAAAAGTGCATTGTTACAATAAAAACAATAATAACAATAACAATAAATATTACTGTGCTAGAATGAACAAGATAGCTAGTCATAAAACAAGACTAAAGAATATGGCATGTTCCATGTAAGAAAAGCAAAAGGGACAGTATCAGTGGATCAAAGAGGATGTGAAGAAGGAAAAAGAGTGAAAAAACAGGAAAGATAGGGGAAGAGTAGCTCATGAGGACTTCAAGTAGCAAGTTAAGGATTTTATATATGATCTTGGAGATCATAGGGAACCAGTGGAATTTATTGAAGCAAGGTAGTTGACTCAATCTTTCTAGAAGCTGAGTAGAAAATGGACTGGAATAGGCAGAGACTTGAGGCATTAATAGGCTATGAAATAATCCAGGCATGAATAAGGTGATAAGGGTCTATACCAAAGCTATAGCTGGATGAGTGGAGAGGTGATTGACGGGAGACAGAATGTGAAAATAGGGCAAGTAAATTATGGTACTGAATAGAGTGCTAGATTCTGATTAAGGAAGATATGAATTCAAATCTAACATCATTACTTAGCTCTGTGACCACTGACAAATCACTTAACATTTATCTGCGTGACAATCTAATCTAGTTTCCTAATCTAGAAAATTTGGATAATAAAAATAGCTTTCCAAGATTTTTGTGATGATCAAATAAGATAATATTTATAAAGCATTGTGAAATTTGTAAAACTTGTCTAAATATCATTTATTAGTATGTAGAAATATCAAAACTCAACACAATATATTTGATGAGAGGCCTGAGAGAGGGTAAGAAATTGAAGATACCAAGGTTGTAAACTTGGAAAAATGGAAGGATGGTGGGGATATCTTCAATAGTAATAAAATAATGTGGAAAAGGAGAAATTTGAGGAGGGAGAAAATTAGTTTGGGACTCTTAACTGTTGAATTAAAAATAAATATAGAGTTTCTAATTAAAGATGTCCAAAGAGTTATTTGATAGTAGTGTTAGGAGAGAAATTGGGGGGGTGCAAATCTGGAAATTATCTGTGCTGGAATAATAATCGAACCTGGGAGGTAGAGCCAAGATGGGGGAGTAAAGGCAGGGACTTAGCAAGTTCTCTCCCAAATAGCTCCAAATTCTTTTAAATAATGAATTTTAGAGCATCAGAACACACAAAATGATGTAATTGAATACTTTCCAGTTAATGGAACTTAGAAACTTAGAAGGTTTACAGAAAAGGTCTATGGCACTAGAATGGGAGACCTGTGCCCCTTCCTTATGCAGGTTGTGCCAGGACTGCTCCTATCCCAGGTCTAGTCCTAGCACCAGCAAAGGAGGAAGCAGCCTTGGGCTTCTGAATCAGTGATAGGAATGGCCATTTTTAGACTCCCCAACAAGAACTTTAAAGACAACTTTGAAGGTTAGCAGGCAAGATCTGTGGGCATGGGCAGCAGGGGCAGGAGTGGTTTCCAGAGGCCTCAGCCAACAGGAGATCTGTTTACTAGCACTGAGAAAGAACATTGGTGCTTTAGCACACTAAAACTTGCAGCCACAGTGGATGTCACAGTTTCAGGGTAGAAAATATTACTTGTGGTTAGATCCCTAGAAGGATCTCTGAACACAACAGCACAAAACCCCTAAAGCTTGTATTAGTGAACTTTCCACCTTGGAAATGGAGTCCTACTTTAACAAAGAGTTAAAAGACAAGCTATGAACTGAGAAAATGAGTAGAAAACAAGACAAAAAAAAATCTCCCCATAGAAAGTGACTATATTGACAAAGAAGACTAAAACTCATACTCAGAATAGGACAACAAAGTCAAAGTTCTTACATCCAAAGCCTCCAAGAAAAATAAGAATTGGGCTTAGACCATGGAAGAGCTCAAATTGGATATTGAAAGCCAAACAAGAAAGATAGAGGGAAAAATGGGAAGAGAATTGAGAGTGGTATAAAAAGAAATATAAAAAGATGATATGGAGATTGCCTTTTTAAAAAATAGTCAAATGAGAAAGGAAGTACAAAAGCTCACTGATGAGCTTCAATTCCTTGAAAATTAGAAGTGAGCAAATGGAAGCTAATGTCTTTATGAGAAATCAAGAAACAATAGAATAAAGTCAAAATAATGAAAAAAAAAAGAAAACAATTTGAAACATCTCATTAAAAAAGCAAATGATCTGGAAAATAGATCAAGGAGAAATAATTTAAAAATTATTGGTCTACTTAAAAATCATGATCAATAACATCAGCTTTCAAAAAATTATTAAGGAAAACTGTCCTGATATTCTAGAACCAGACGGCAAAATAGAAATTGAAAGAATTTACTAATCATTTCCTAGGAATATTATAGACAAATTCCAGAACTCCCAAGTTAAGGGGAAAAAAAATATTGCAAGAATACAGAAAAAAACAATTCAAGTAAAGTTGTCACGGTCAGGCTAACACAAAATTGTTAGCTTCTACCTTAAAGGATAGGAGTACATGAAATACAATATTCCAGAAAGCAAAGGAGTAGGGATTACAACCAAGAATCATCTACCCAGAAAAACTGAGTATAATCTTTCAGGGGGAAATTTAATGAAATAGAGGACTTTCAATTATTCATGATAAAAAGAACAGAGCTGAATAGGAAATTTGATTTTTAAAAGCAAGACTTAGGAAAAACATAGGGAAGTAATGAGGAAAATGGATTCATGAGGGGATTAATAAGGTTTATCTCTTTACATTCCTACATGGGAGGATGATACTTATAATTTATAAGCACTTTCTCATTGTTAATAGTTAGAAGGAGTACATATAGACAGAGGGCACAGATGTGAATTGAACATGAAGGGATAATATATTTTAAAAAATTAAGGAGTAAGAGAAGAATGTACTGGTAGAATGGGAAAGGAAGAATAATGTTAATTATTTGCCATAAAAGAGGAAAGAAAAAGCTTTTATAATATAGGGGAAAAGAGGAGAGAGAGAGAGAAAGTGAACTCTATTTTCCTCAGAAATGGCTCAAAAAGAAAATAAAATATACATTCAATATGGATATAGAAATCTATCTTACACTGCAGGTAAGTAGTAGGGGAAGGGGATATGGAAAGAGGGAAGTGATAGAAGAGAGGATATATTGAGAGAATGAGTGATCAGTAGCAAAATACTTTGGAAGAGGGTCATGGTGAAAAGAAAGACTAGAATAAAACAGGGGGAAACACAGCAGTAGTAACTGGGAAAATAATTTTGAAGCAAGTTTATCTGATGAAGGCCTCAGCTCTCAAATGTATAGTCAAATTTATAAAAAAAAAAATTAAGAACCTTTCCTCAATTGATAAATGGTAAAAAGATATGAACTATGCCCAAAGAACTATAAAATCAAGTATATCCTTTGACTTAACAATAACCATACTAAACATGAATTCCAAAAGAGATTTTAAAAAGAGTATTTATGACAGCTTTTTTCTCAGGGTAAAGAATTGGAAATTGAAGGGAAGCCATCAGTTCGGGAATGGCTGAATAAATTGTGGTATATAATTATGATGGAATATTATTTTTCTATGGGAAATGATGAGTAGGATGCTCTCAGAAAAACTGGAAAGTCCTCCATGAATTCAAGCAGAATGAAATGCACTCTGAGTGTACAAAGCCATAGCAATGCTGTGGGATGATCAGCTGTGAATGACTTTGCTATTCACAGCAATACAATAATCCATGACTACTCTGAAGGATTTAGGATGAAAAATTCTATCCATAGCCAAAAAAAGAAGTGATTGTGTCTGAATATAGTTTGAAGCATACTCTATGTTTTTATTTTTTTATTGAGGATTTTTTTGGAGGAAAAGAATCGGGAGGGTAGATCTATATTTTCTTTCATATGACTTTTATAGAAACATTTTACATAACTTTACATGTGCCTTCTTAAAAGGGGTTGGGAATGGGGAGAAAGGGAGAGAATCTAAAACTCAAAGTTTTAAAAACAAATGTAAAAAATAATTTTACATGTAACTGGGGAAAATAAAAAAATATTATATAAGTGATAATAATAATAATTGAATCCAAAGGATTTGATAAAATAACTGAGTGAGATAATATGGAGATAGTAAAAAAGAAAGCCAAGTAGCCTGGAGGGAATGGGGATGTCACAGTTAGGGATTATGGCCTGGAGGAAAATTCAGAAAAAAAAATTGAGATATTCTCATATAAAATGTAAGAGAACCAGGAGGGAGCAACATAGCAAAAACATAGAGAGCAAAGTATATCCAGGAGAAGTGTCAAATAATGTTAATATCTTTAAAAGGATTAGGATTGATAAAATGCCATTATATTTGGCATGTGACAGACCATTAGTAACTTTGGAAAAAGCAATTTCCACTGAATATTTGGGATGCAATCAGATTTCACAAGATATAAATAAAAAAGAGAAGTGGAGACATCTAATGTAGATAAATTTTTCAAGGAATTTAGCTGAGAAAGGGAGGGAAGAGGTAGGATGATAGAGAACAGAAATGATAGGACTTTTGTTGTCATTTTGTTTTAAAATGGAAGAGAATGCATATTTATAAGTAGTGTGGAAAGAAGGAATAAATAGAGAAAGATTGAAGTTCAGAGAATGGAAGCAATCTGTTGGACAATATGAGAGGGAATGGATTGAATTGTGCATTTAGAGATATTTGCCTTGACAAGATGTTTTGCCTCTTGACAAGACAGCAGTGAAGAATATCCAATGATTGCTCAATGAGAAAGATGGATCAATGAGGGAAAAGAGGGAAGTCTCATGTGATGATATCAGTTTTTTGCTGACATATGAGGCAAGGTCCTAGCTGAGAGGGTGAGTTGAAACAGGGTACCACCATAAGAGGGTTGAGGAGTGTTAGGTTTTGTTGTTAGTTGTTAGGTTTTGAATAAGTGTTGTGGTGAGTGGCATAATCAATTGATTAGGGAGTTGTTAAAGTATTGACTTGTTGCAATGAGGGTTACATATCATGTAATATAAATTGTAATGCTTCCAAATATCACTGTTTTATGACTTCATTTAATTAAATTCTTTAAAACATGAATAGGAGGGAAGGAGGAAGATGGTTGATATAATTCATGATTGAAATTTGGCAAATCATGATCAGTAGGACCCAAGGTCAAGGAAGTTGGGATTAGTGGATAATGAAGAATTGAATTGATATACCTAAATATTAAAAAAGGGAAGAGAGGAGAGTATAGTCAGTGTGAAACTAATGGGAAATAATAACTGAAGCAGTGAGGAATCTGAGGTCGTGATGAGGACAAAGAACAGGAGTAGAGGTCATACATCAAGGAAAAGATGGAATTATAAAAAGATCTGAATGCAAATCTTCTTAACTTCTAGTCTAGCACTCTTTTAACTGTCATGTTACTTTCCATCAAACCAATTAGTCTTCAGTCAAATTGGTTAATTTAATTGCAGATTCCAGGGTTTAGGGCTTCTTTTTCATTGAAAAAGCATAATACTTATCCTTTTGCAACAAAAAGGTTCACATGAAAAAAGAAAGGTGGCTTCTAGGTCATATCATTCTTCTCCTTTTCTCTACTTTCCTTTTATTCTTAATCTGTTTTTTTCCTACTCGTCAGAATTCATTTCAGCTGCTATATCATGTTTTCACATTAAAAAAAAAAAAAAACCAATTCCTGCCCTGAATTGACTACCTGTCGATATAGCTGCCATGTATAGGCTGGTATTGCCATTCTCTTGCAAAGGATTGAGTATAAAGTTGCTTTGAAATAATATGACCTGAAGGCTCTTCCTGAATCAACTAAATAAATGGAAACTTCTATGTGATAACTATTATACTGAAGCTTTTTGCTTTATGGCTACCCTGCATGTGACTAGACCTGAGCTAGATTTTTCTATACAGCTTCCATGTAAAATAAAAAAGCATGTATTCCCATTTTAAGGTACTGGCCACAAATGGATGCATAACAACACTTCTTATATGAGAGTTCTGCTTATGCACTTCTGTTTGATGGTGTAAAATGCATTGAAACCTATTAAAAGACCAAATGAGGTATTGTGGCACTTGGAAGCAACTGCCTATTGTGTATTCTCTTTTTCTATCAAGTATCTGCCATTATCATTCTATTCTGCTACAACAGAAGTAGCTGCTCATGATTCTCTGTGCTATTGAATTTTGGAAAGCTAACTTACAGGAGGAATTTTTCTGCTATAGTTAGAAATTTCTTACAGGTAAATTCATTGAGTCACATTAAGCTACCTCTACAAAACTAAGGTAACAGTTGCCAAAGTGCTCAGTGGAACACCTGTGTTTTCAGGATAAGAATGGTGGGGGATGGGGAAGCTTTTTTTAAATAAAGTTTTATTTAATGCAAGAAATATTTTCATACCTAAAATATTGAAATGGAATTTATAAATGTATCAAATACACTTATGAGGTGTATATATATATATATATATATATATATATATATATATATATATATATATATATATATTGTGTTCTGCAGCCAAATGTCTTTGGGAAATATTTAGTTGAATCTGGAATTTGAGAGCAGAACTGTCCTTCAACTAAGTACAACTTTCATTTTACAAAAGAGGGAAATGAGATAGAAAAAGATTAAGTAATCTGTTGAAAAGATTTCTGGATCTGATTTCATGTAAGAATTTTCTCCAAATTATATATTGTTGAAAAATTTCTATAGGCTACTTGCTAACAATAAATATCTTGGTATTTCAACATTTTTTTAAAATTATATTTCATTTGTCCAGAAAGTTAATGTTGGATGTTGGGTCATGACACATTTTAATTGTCATGATACTCTCCCCTACACATACTCATTAAAGAATATCTTCCAATTGTCATCAAAAAGATGACCACCTGAAAAAGAAGGGTAGCATTTAAACCATAATATTTTAACACTTTTCTCCTATCTTCCTTTATCAAAAAATTTACCAGTCACATTTCATTGCATCTATCAAATCATTTCCCTTCACTGAAAACAAAAACATAAGTCATTGTTGATTCCCTCACAGACTGAAACACTCTGGTACTATACATTCCTTCCAATAGAAAGTATGAATTTTATGATGAGTTAATTGACACCTGCTGATAATTTATCTTACCATTGTTCTCATATATACTCAATCCTTATGGCTAAGGAAATCATTGTATTGTATATGTGTGTGTGCTTTTTTTCCTTCTGTTCTTGAGACCAACATTTGAAAAATACTTTAACACTGCAGTATGTCTAAATGAGGGAGATGACAATGCTGGGCGTTAATCCTTGTCATATGAGAAATGATGGAATGAGTGCTTGATGTCTAGCTTAAAGAAGAATGGACTGGGGGGAATGATGGAATGTTTCTTGTTTAAGATACTGTCCCTTTTGTATATGGACACTTTAGTTACTGAAAGCATAAAAAAAGACTTTTATGTGAAAAAGAAGTATCATGAGACATTTCTCTAAGGACCTGAGAAAAAATTGCCACTCATAAATATATTGAGTGCTATAAATATCTTTTTGTATATAAAGCACTTTTTTCTCATTCTTTGATCTCTTTTGGTTATAGACTTAGTAGCTATAGCATAGATTGATCAGAGGATATACACTATTTAATAACTTTTTCTGTATATTTCTAAATTGTTTTCTTAAATGGTCGTACCCATTCACAGGTTTACCAAGAATGAATCAATGTGCCTTTTCTCCCAGAGACCTCAAACATATATCATTTTCCTTTATAATGAGGTACAATCTCAGAATTTCTTTAATTTATATCTCTCCGACTTACATGAACTGATGCTGAGTGAAACGAGCAAGGCCAGGAGATCATTATATACTTCAACAATACTATATGATGACCAATTCTGATAGACCTGGCCATCCTCAGCAATGAGATGAACCAAATCAGTTCCAATGGAGCAGTAATGAACTGAACCAGCTACGCCCAGCTAAAGAACTCTAGGAGATGACTTAAAAATCATTACATTAAATTCCCAATCCCTATATTTTTTGCCCACCTGCATTTTTTATTTCTTTCACAGGCTAATTGTACAATATTTCAGAGTCTGATTCTTTTTGTACAGCAAAATTAACAGTTTGGTCATGTATAGTTATGGTGTTATCTAATTTATATTTTAATATATTTAACATCTACTAGTCTTCCTGCCATCTGGGGGAGGGGGTAGTGGGAAGGAGGGGAAAAATTGGAACAAGAGGTTTGGCAATTGTCAATGCCATAAAGTTACCCATACATATCATCTGTAAATAAAAGGCTATTAAATTTTTTTTAAAAATTTATATCTCTCCAATTAGTAATGATTTGGAACATTTTTCACAGGACTATGAAAAAAAAATCTTTCCTTGAGAATTGAGTTCATATTTTTAGACCATTTATCAACATGAAAATTACTTTCTTTCTTGTAAATTTGAATCAATTTTGAGATAGGGAAGAAAACTGGAAAGTAAGTGAATATCCATCATTTAGGAAATGGTTGAATAGATTGTACAGTATATCAATATCAAAGAATATTATTTTGTGTAATGTTCTCTCTAAAATGTAATGTTCTATGTTGAGGTTTTCTTGGAGTCTCTGGAAGCAATCTTCAGTTCAGTTAAGTAATCACCACAAGTGCAGCCAGGGGTTAAAGTCGAGATCCTTTATTATCTCCTTCACTTGGGACTCGGTTAGTTTTTCTGGAGGCCTTCCAGAGTCTTGGTTTCAGTGGAGAAGTGAAGGAGGAGAGTTGGCCACCAAGGCAGTGTGAGATGGGATGAATCTGTCTGAGTCCAAGGGTTTGCACTCCAGCCTTAAGCCTCCAGCCTTCTGTCCACTTGCTCTGAATCTCTGAATCCAAAGATTTGTGCTTCAGCCTCCAGCCACCACAAAGATGGATGGTGGAATGAATCTGTCTCAGCCTCTGAGAGCTTGTCTTTTCTGGCCCTGGGAGCTTCTCTTTTGTGGCTCTCAGTCCCTTTGCTTATATCCTCCATACTGAGTATACACCAATCATTATATCACTAGGAAACCATTATTCATTGTGGGATTAAATCAATGCTAAACTAGATTTAACAATTATCTCTTCAATTCCACTTAGTGATTATACTTAATACCTTGTTTCAAGTTCTGGCCCATAACATCTCCTTATAGGATTAAATCAATCCTACTGAACCATGCTAAATTAGATAACTATTGTCTCTATCAATTCCACTGACTTAGTACCTTGCAAGCATCCTTTGTTTCAAGTTCAGAGTTCTGGCCTATAACAATTTTGTCTTAAAAGACGAGCATAGAGAGGATTTCAAAAACACTTCAAAAGACTGAAGTAAAGTGAAATAAACAGAAGCTAGAGCAAATTAATTCTATACACTTAAAATTATTAAAAAAGAAAATTTTAAGGATTTTTGTAAACTGATGGAGTGAAATGAATAACATTTTATATAAAGATAACATCATTGTAAAAGAAAAAAGACCTTGAAATAGATAAGAGTTAAGAATAAATACATAATCATTCATGATTCTAGAAAACTGATGATGAAACATACACATAGAGATGATGGATTTAGAGTACAGAATGAGACATATATTTACTACAAAGCCAGCCGGGATATTTGTTTTTCTGGACTGTATGTACTTCTCACAAGAAATTTGTTTTTCTTTCCCTTTCTTTTTTTTCCCCTAATGATGTAAGGAGTGGGAGAGGGAAAAAAAAAATGAATTTTCTCTTCATTTAAAAAAATAGAGTGAAGAAACTACAGATGTGAAGTGTTGCATACACTTTTATGTGAGATCACTAATTTCATTC
Organism: Sarcophilus harrisii; assembly: GCF_902635505.1. Classification (NCBI taxonomy): domain Eukaryota; kingdom Metazoa; phylum Chordata; class Mammalia; order Dasyuromorphia; family Dasyuridae; genus Sarcophilus; species Sarcophilus harrisii. The sequence goes on from NC_045427.1 coordinate 100,456,356, forward strand.
CATTTAATTGTTTCACTTTGTTGCAATAGAATTCTAGTTAAGCATGATTAATTTGCAAGTGAAATGTAAAAACAAAACAGTAATTTTAAAAATATATTAAAAGGACTTGCTTCCAAACAAAACAATGATAGGTAAATATAAATACAGTGAATTATGGTTCATTAGCACATTAATATATTATTGTTTTCAGAATTTTGAAGTATAATTCTGAGACTAAAAATTAAATAAATGTTTAGGATGAACACATGATGACTGTTTAGGATCATATCTAAAAGACAATTGCAATTTTAGGTTCTCATCATAAGATAGAAGTCATTAAAGGACCTGCTTTTGAGAAAGAAAAGTCAGAAGAAAATGATCACAACAAGAATCAGAAGAAATATTTTAATGCTGGAGAACTGAGGCAGGATAGAGATTAGAGAATAATGTAATATTTTATTTGAAAGGGAGAGATTTACTGGGACCAGCATGGTTTGGTCCCAGGGCTGAATGAGACTATTGTCTCCAAGAATCCAGCCGCAAATATCAGATACAAGATTCCTTTATAGGGTAACAAGAAAAATGACATAATGCGGGAGTACCTGAGATGGGGATGACCTAATTGGGGAAAGCACCTAGTATGATATAATGGAAGGAGTTACCAGAGAGGCTCCTGATATTTTAATGATGTCTAAAATGGATATAGAATTTTATCCCATCAAACATTAAGAAAGAATGATTGTAGCCTGAAGATATAAGATCTTTATCCTAACAAACATTAAGAGGGAATGGCTATCACCTCAGGCTGAGTAGGACAATTAGGGAAACTGGGTCAGGACATTAAAAGGGCACTGTGGCACAACAATATTAGAATGAAAAAAAATCAACAGCTGCTTGAAGGGAGAAGTTAGTGACATATATTGCACTCTATTGCTTAAAAGAAATGATGAAGTCAGGGTAGCAATTTCCAGTTTGAAATTAACACAACAAATTCACAATGGTCATTCTCATTTTCTTTGCCAAAAGAGACATTTATTTAGAAGAAGTTACAGACAAAATGAAGAGGTAAACTAGGCACCAGGAGCAGTAAATATGAAATGGATTTAAGAGAGCAATAGAGTTACCACGGGGAAGGATTTTGGAAAAATCATTAAAGGAATATGCCATGAGATGTTAGTAAGCCATTGGCTGGCAGACTAAATCCATAAAATAGTGTAGTAGAAGAAACAGATTTAGCTGTAGTAAGGAAAAAGGTGCTAATAAAGGAGAGAGTGAAAGAGTACCTCATAATGGTCTTAGTACTCAAAAGGATTTAGCAAAGATCTTCATCTTGAGCATGTCTTTTAAATGAAAATTATAAACTTGGGGGTGTCTTAAGAAAGAAGGGGAAATACCAAGGAAGAATTTGTTAGCTCAGAGGGAAGGGTCAAGGAAGAACCGGATGGAATGTACCTGGCAGACCAGGCCCCAGACCTGTCTAAAGATATGCTAATAAATATCTTAAAGGTTGTTTAAAAATACCCAGATGTTGGAGGAATAGACAATAGAGGATGATAAAAAATTCTATCTTTACCTTCAGTCTGTATAAACCAGATAATCTGGGATTTAGCTGTGTCTGATAATAGCTGAATAGGCTTCTTCCTGTTAGGAGAAGAGAATAACTTCAAAGTCCACATCAGAATTAAAAGCCAACTATTGTTGCTGCCGATTATCCCTCATTCTGTTATGCCACAGTTCCCTTTTAATGTCCTGACCCAGTTTCTCCAATTGTCCTATTTACTCTGCCTTGTAATGCCAGAGAAACTGAGCAAGACAGAGGTTAGAGACCAATTTAATAGTTTATTAAATGGAGAGATATACTGGGACCAAATGGATCTTGGTCCCAGGGCTGGACAAGACTATCATCTCAAAGAATCTAGCACTAAGTATCAGAGAGCAAGCTTTTTTATAGAATAACAAGAACAATGACATAATGGGGGAGATACCTGGATGGGGATAACCTATTGGGGGGAGGCACCTAGGATGACACAATGAAGGGAGGTACTGGAAAGGTTACTGATATTCTAATGACATTTAAATGGATAAACCTTTATCTTGTCAAACATTAAGAAGGAATGACTATAACCTAAAAATATAAAACCTTTATCTCATCAATCATTTAAGAGGGAATGATTATAGCCTGGGGTTTGGGGGCAGAGCAACTGAGGTAGACCTTTATCTCATCAAACATTAAGAGGGAAAGGTTATAACTTGAAGAAGAGTAAATAGCACAATTAGGGAAACTAGGTCAGGACATCAAAAGGGAACTGTGGCACAACAGCCTCAGGTTATAATCTTTCTCTCTTAATGTTTGATGAGATAAAGGTTTTATATCTTTAGGCTATAATCATTCCTTCTTAATGTTTGACAGGATAAAGGTGTATCCATTTTAGATGTCATTAGAATATCAGTAACCTCTCCAGTACCTCTCTCCATTGTATCATCCTAAGTGCCTCCCCCCAAATGGGTTATTCCCATCCAGGTACCTCCCCCATTATGTCATTGTTCTTGTTATTCTATAAAAGAGCCTTGCTGTTTGACATTGATGGCTGGATTTTTTGAGATGATAGTCCCTCTCCCAGGGATAGATAGCCCTGGGACCAACCATGGATCCATTTGGTCCCAGTATATCCTTCAATTTAATAAATTATTAAGTTGGTCTCTAATTTCTGTCTTGCTCAGTTTCTCCAGCATTACAATTTCAGAAGAGGACTATGATGTCAGGGAAAAGAGACCAAAAGAGTTGTATTTAAATGAGGGAAGGCTGTGCAAATTCATCAACATCACTTTCTTTTGGAAAGCCATCTGGGTCCAGTCGCATAATATAAATCAGGATGATTGGAGATGATCCTGGATGGGGTGTAAATCTGTGGCCTTTTTAAACTAAAATCCTTAACAAGTCTCAATTTAACTGAGGAAATCCCCAATCAATAATTTAAGCTAAGTAAGAAAACTGAAGCAGGGAATTATCTCTTTTACCTAGTTTTAAAAAAAAATCAATCTTGAAGGGGAAGACTCTCAGGGTTTCTGGCAAAAAACAGAAACAATTGCTATTTTTGGGCCAATCAGGGCTCAAAGAATGACGAAGTGGGGCTTGGCCTGGGACTGATTATTCCCTTCTAGGACTTAGGACAAGATATAAATCAGAACAACCTAAAAATGGCCCTTAGAAATCAGCTGATAGAACTAATTGAGGCCAGATAGTCTCTGAATTTGTTCTTCTCATTAGAAGAAATATGTGTAATTGCTAGAAGCTGGTTCAAAGAAGCAGGATTCTCTTGCTCTGTGAAGATATGCCTTTGTTTGTTGCTCTTTAAAGTCATGTAGACCTTGAGATCTGACAACAGAATAGCCCTGCAGATACTGTGGCAATTGATTGGAGGAAAGTAAAATTCTGCTTTTAAATGAAGTGCTGAGTAAGCTTATTGTGAAGTGTACATTTGGGGAGGGGAGGGGGTAGAGGGTGTTATATGGAGAGAAAAGAGAAGGAATCCCTTAGGAGCTTAACCATCTTTCCCCCCCCTATAGCTTTCTCTGACTTGAGGGGAGAAACTTCTTAGAATTCTACAGATCTGAGGAGCTTTTCAGTACTTTGCCTTGGGGAAATGCTTGGTACTGAAGAAATTTATCAATGTTCCAGTTCCCAAACAAGACAGCAGACCTGGAAAACTGCAGATCCTAGCATAGAGACTCTTTTTCAATGCTAACTATATAATATTTTTGCTTTACTGAAAGAGCATAGCACTATTACAGAGTCCTAAAAATAGAAGAAAAGGCAACTTCACCTATGAAAAGACCAAAAAAAAATCAGTGGAGGACTAGGGGTTATGTAGTGTAGACTTTTCACTGAAATTGACCACTGACATCCAAGCCAGTAATTTTAGTTCATGGAGTTGTGCTAAATACATAGGTTTGCATGGAATTAACTGAGTGAAGATATTTTCAAGGGAATATAACTTTAAACTATACTTTAACTGTGACTTGAAACGTTATAATAATAACAAGTAGATTTGTAACTCAAAAAACTTCAGGTATTTGTCCCCTCCTATTTCCCATCTCTTCTTAATTAGCATGTAAGTACCTCTTTTAAAGTCAATTTATTCTTTTGTTTCTGGATTAGATTTCCATAATCAGAATGTATATCAATCTCCCCCAAACAATGGGAGAAAAGGCCAGATTGAGGGTGGAAGGAAGGACTTCTATGTTTTGGCTATTTAATCTTGTGTTTTGCAGTTTTTACTTTGCACTTCTTTTACTGACAAACACATTGACTGATGGGAAATGCCCTTTCTCACAAGATTCTAATAAACCCCTTTTGGCTTTTTCTTACTTTGAGAGTCTCTGTGCTTGATACTGTCTCACATAAGTTTTCCAACTAATGTGCCTCATTGTCATGCATTTGTAAGTGTATAAGTGCCTTTTCTCACAGATATATCCACTGGTAGTAGATTATAACCCAGGTTTCTAAATGGATTGTTGCATTTTGAGTTTTCCTACCTTTTTCAGTATGTTATATTTTTATTATTTTTGCCTTTGCTTTTCATTAAGTAAATGTTATAGTATGATTAGTATATTTTTTTCTTTGTTTGTTTAGCAAATGTTTCATGTATAAAAGTTATTTGTGTCATTGTGTTGAGAAGTGAGAATTGAGGATTGAGAGATACTCTCTGGTCAATGTTGCAGATTCCCGCCGAAGTTTGTGGCAAAAGCAGATTTATTTACACTAAGAAGACAGCTTTTTTAGTGGGCAAAATCCTGTTAGGATATTTTTGGGAAAGTCTGAATACATAGCATGTGATTTTATGGGGTTTCTTTTGACTCCAAGCCAAGGCCCAATTTCCAGATGAATGAGGGACTAATCTCCAACTCAATAGAAGGCCTTGGCTATGCCTCAGGTCAAGATTTTCAATCGAATAAGATTACTTATCTGTCATTTGCTCTTATGGATAGAAGGGTGGACCCCTCCCAGAGGCCAGGAGGGTTTGAGACTCAGGACTACTGTTCCCCCACAGTTTACATCAGGGCCTTTCTAACCCTTCCCTCTCAGATTAAAGGGGACACAATTTACATCAGGGCTCCCTTCAAACATTAAAGGATCACAATTTACATCAATTACAACTAACAGATAAAGTGGAAACATAGTAGTGTGAGTACAAGAAATAAAATTATATGTAACCACAGCTTCTCCCTTTCCTGGCCCCCTCCTCATCCCCTAGTACACACAAAACTGATCAGGTCTTTGATATGAACTTATTTTCTTCCCTCATCAGAAAGAAGCCACATTGGCTATTATCAGGCATAAACAAATCCCAGACTATACTGTTGTTGTTTGCCCTTCCTTCTCAAAGAAGACCATGACATCAGGGAAGTGATGCCATAACATGCAAGTGAATTGTTTTTAAAAGAGAGAAGGTTGTGCAAGATCACCTGCCTCACTTTCCCCTCCAGAGCCATCTGGATCCAATAGCAAAACATAGATCAAGACAACTGGAGATGGCCCTGGATAAAATGGGAGACTTTGGACTTTTTAAGCTAAGGTCTTCAACAGGTCTGTTTGACTAAGGTCCCACCCATTTAGTGATTTAGGGTAGGTAGCAATTGAGGCAAAGAATCTCTTCTTTAACTTTGTCCAAAAAAAAAAAAATATCTAAAAAAAAAAAACTAATTGGAGGGGAGATGAAGGGAGGGAAAGATCTCAGGTTTCTGGTCAAAACAAAAATGATTACTATTTACATTCAATATGAGTAAATTAGGAGCCAAACAATAACCAAATGGGACTTGGCCTAGGATCTATTGGTGACCAATGAGAATTAGATTGGTTTGAGTTTAAGGCATGATCCTTAAGAAAGAAATCTAGCTGGTAAACCTCAAGATATTTTGGGAAGGTTCAGTGAAGTAAGGATAAAAATCTTTATCAGCCTCCATTGTCTATTCCTCTTAAACTATGAATATCTTTAAACAACTTTTGAGATATTGATTAGCATATCTTAAGATTTGGTCAGCCAACCTGCCTCCTCCTAGATCCCTCCCTCTAAGGTACCAAATCCTTCCTTGATATTTCCCCTCCTCTCTTGAGGTTATATTTTCCAAATAAATCTGACCATGACCTATACTAGCTTGGCTGAACCCCTTTTGGGTTAGGTCATAGTGTTGTGCCACAATTCTCTTTTAATGTCCTGACTCAGTTTCCCAATTGTCCTATTTAGTTACTCTGCCTCAGGTTATAACTTTTCCCTCTTAATATTTGATGAGATAAAGGTTTTATATCTTTAGGCTATAATCATTCCTTCTTAATGTTTGACAGGATAAAGGTCTATCCATTTTAGACATCATTAGAATAACAGTAACCTCTCCAGTACCTCCCTCCATTATTTCATTCGAGGTGCCTCCCCCCACTAGATTATCCTCATCCAGGTACCTCCCCCATTATGTCATTGTTTTTGTTATCCTATAAAAGAGTCTTGCTGCTTAACATTGTGGGCTAGATTCTTGAGAATGAGACCATAGTCTCATTCAGCCCTGGGACCAAACATAGATCATTTGGTCCCAGTAAATCTTTCCATTTAATAAACTATTAAATTGTTCTCTAATCTCTGTCTTGCTCAGTTTCTCTGGCATTACAATAGGATATCTTTCCTCTCACCCTCTACCATAATTCATGGTGTTTTTATCTTTGCTATAGCTAACTCTGGTCAGCTTGCTACACTCCTCTTTGGATTTACCCTATCACTCAATGGCTTACTCGCACCTTATGGCATATCCCCTTTCTCCTGATTAATTGTAAGTTTTACTGGGGAACTTGTTTTTTTTTTCCATTATTTATTGTTTAAAACCCCTTTCTTTGCTAACAACATGCTCTTCCAAATCTATTTCATATTTACCACTTCTCATGACAATTTTACCTCTTTATTTTGTCCATAACCTCTTCTCATCAGTAAATATCCCTTTTGGCAAAGAGAAAGGTCATTGTCAATTTGTCATGTGTATTTTGAACTAGGAATTGATACCTTGATCCCTTCATAACCAGGTACTAACATTATACTGAGAACCTGAAAGTGACTAATAGCCACAAGAATATTCTTCTGGAAAATTACCCCAACTAGCTGAAAGGACTTCACATGGAATAAGCAATTAAATTCCATTACAAGGAAAAAGAGAGACCAGGAAGTGACAGGATCAGTGTCATAACCCAGCCATAAGGTCTTCAAAATTAAAAGAGTCATGGAAATTTAAAAAGTTTAGAATTATTCTGTGTAGCTCTAGTAGACAACAGTGTTGTTGAGGTTCAAAGGAGATTCTAAAAGATTGGGGTTTCAGATCAGTGCTGCAAGGTGTCTCAAAAGAATTTGCAGACTTGAACCTAGCACCAAGTGAAGGGGAAAAGTTTATTAGAATTGTAATGCCAATGGAAGAGAGCTAAGTTCCAAAGGAATTTAGCAAAGTACCAGGAGCAAAAGATAAATGTATAGGAAAAGGCAGAGAGAGACCAGGAGCTTCATCTTACTTATTTACTAGATTTAATGCTTACAGATAGGTTTGAGGGGTGGTCTATTCACTATTGTGACAGGAACTTTGTTATCACTAACCAATAGATTGTTTATCCAACAGTCAGTTACCAATTTTAGGTTTAACCTGATGACAATAATTCCAAATAACTTGATTAACAATCTTATAATTTCACAAGTTTAATAACCAAAAAGTGTTAGTCATAATGTCCTCTTAATTTCCTAGCAAAGGTAGAAATACCTAATTCCTCAAATTACATAAAACTCAGCAAAAGTAAATAAACTTTCCACTTTCTTTTAGTTCAGTTTATTCTGTCCTCAAGCTGTTTCAGCTTTGTAAGTTCTCAGAGAGGGCTCCAGTTTCCCCTTTCCCTTAAATAAGCTTCCTTTTTATTTAAGGGAAAAAGCAAGACAATTCATTAAATTCAGATAGAAAAGAATCTATCACAAAAATGAAAAAGAGCCTCATATAATTTACAATCAAGTTTCCAATTTTAACATACACAACACTTTAAAAATTATTTTTAAATTGCTTTAACTTTAATTTATTATATTTCCTAAATTCTAATTAAATGTTCCAGACAAACTTAATTGCCACTTGGTTATTTTCTAATTCACACAAACCATTTCTCTTTTGAGCCAGGAAAGGGTTAAATGTCAGTTTTTACTAACAGGGACCCCAGAAGTATGACTTCAGAATAATACAAAAGCAGGCTGTTTGGTGCCAGAGTTTTTAAGATAGCATCAAATTGCTTTTCTGTTTTCCTAAAGTTCCCAAAACCTTAAATCTTCTCTTAACAATGACAGTGAAAATAGATTGCAACTTATATATCCCCTTAGTAGGTTGTGATTAAACCTGTTTTAAAAGTTTATTGTCATAACTCAAATAACAAATTTCATTGAACTGAGTATATTTTCTTTTTCTCTTTTTCTCCCATCCATCCATATATTTCTGCTGCAGTCAGGGAAAGAAGGAAGGGGGAAGAGAGATTCTCTTCTTAGTCCTGGAGAGCTCATGTTTGTTAACCGTAATTTAGATGAATTTGATTCCAAAGTGCTTTGCACACACACACACACACAATTTATCCCAACAGTGACACTATATGTTGGTCACATCTAAAAACCCAAGTAAAGTTTTCAAATATGAAGCAATTATATCCAATAAAACAATAAACATTCATATAGCATTTGCTTTATGCTAAGTAGTTTTGCAATGATTGATTTTCACAACAACAATTATTATTTCTTTTTACAAATCAGAAAACTGGGCACAGATAAAATAATTTGCCACAAATTACATAGCTAATACATTTCTGCAGTGATGAATTTAGCAAGTACAAAATGTGACTGGCTTTTTCATCTCATGCTGCCATGCTTGGTGGTGCCAGGGGCACCTGAATTCTTCCCAGGTAGTTCCTGGACAGAACCTGCTGAAAACTGGGATGGCTGGTGCCAGGCTCTCCCTTTGATGGTAATTTGAGGTGTCAGGGCTCAGGGAATACTAACTATGGGGCCTGATCCCCACTCCAAGCTGAGTTGGGGAGGTGCTTGGTCAAGGTGTGTGGAGTCCCCACTGCTGTTGTTGCTTCCCCCCATTTCTATAAGTGGGCAGAATTTGAGCTTCCCTACGGTGCTTCAGCATTCTCTTTTCTTATTCTCATGTTGAGATGAGAGAAACTAACAGAGTGACTTGTGCTATATCAATCTTGTTAGCAGTCTTCACAACTGAGATACACTCAGGATTCTGGGGAGAGGAGCATGCTGAGTGATTGTGGTTATGAAAAGGATCCCTTAATACTTTATAACGTGTTTTCCCAATGGAACAGAAGAGGACTCTGGACAACACAGGAGTCAAGGAAGGATTAACTAAAAGTTGCTATTTACCATTTTATTTTCTTTTTCACTCTCTTCTTTCAGAGTGGGAAAATTCCTGTAATTATCCCCAATGACACAGGAATTTTTTTCTTACAATCTTAAAATGACTAATTGCCAAATCCCTTAGTCATTGCTCTCAAAACCCTAAGAATCTGCTAAGATATTATTTTAGTGTTTCTAAAATTTTATTTAGCTAACTAATTTTATTTCTGTAGGCCCCAGCTTGGCCAGAACTGGGATCCACAGGAGAAAAAAAAGGCAGGCTTTTCCCTTTTTTTTTTTTTAAGGTGGGTATCAAGATATTAAGAAAGCTCCCCAAGTGTTCTAAACACAGAATAGTTGTTGTTTTGTTTTGTTTTTTTCCTTTGCTGACTTCATTTTAAATCTTTCCAGCTTACAAAATCTAGCTCACAGAACAAACATGACACAGGCATTCTGCATAGAGACAGACAAAAATGACACGGAAGAGAACTGTCTCATCTTTGCCAAAAGTCATCCTATAGCACTTGTCTCCTCCAGCATCCCAGGGATACTGAAAAGGTGACAGATGTTCCTTAGGAACTTCAAAAAATTGCAAGAATTTCCAAGTCTGAGTGTCCTTTGTCAAGGAAAATTTACTAAACATAGAGTTCAAGATGACCTAGACAAGACATAAAATTCCTAGGCTTGGAGTTTCCCAAATAAAGGATGGAGGGAAAAAAGAATTGGGAGCCTTGACAAGGAGGCCATGAAGCCAGGGAAGACCAGACTCTCCCCTTATAGGGCCACCAAATGTTGAGGTTCAAAAGAGACCCCAAAAGGTTGGGGTTTCAGATCAATGTTATGAAGTCTCTCAAAAGAATTTGCAGGCTTGAACCCATCTCCAAGTCATGGAACAAAGTTTATTTCAATTGTAACACCAATTGAAACAGGATAAGTTCCAAAAGAATTTAGCAAAGTACCAGGATCTAGAAGATAAATTTATAGGAAAAATTAGAGAGATCGGGAGCTTTGTGTTACTTATTTGCTAGTTTTATGTCTTACAGGTAAGTTTGAGGGGTGGTCTCAGGGAGTTTATTACTGACCAACAGACTGTTTACCTGACAGCCAGCAATGTTTGTAGGACTATACTAGGGTATCCCTAAGGCCAGGAGACATTAGGAGTATTGACAGATCGTTAGAAAAATAGCATTCCTAAGGTCAGAGAGTCTCAGGATTACTGCTATATTTCTCCTAGAAGCAGCATCCCATGCACCCCTTCAATGTTGCAATAAAGATATTTTGGGTTCATCATAAAGAAGCATTTCTAATAATTCAACAGAACTGCCTTGTAATTAAAGCATTTCTCCAAGGTAATGAGTTTCTGGTGTTAGAAATGTCCATGCAGAGATTACCTGGTCATCCATCAGGATTGCTTTGTAATTGTCGTTACAAGATGACATCTAAATATTTATAATTCTTTTTACTACATCACCTTGCCTCTCATGTATCCATATTAAAGTAATGAAATACAATATGATGCAATGTGATATACCACGATACAATGTAATACAATACAATAAAATATAATACTATATAATGTAATATAGTATAAGAAAATACAATATAATCTAATGTAATATGATATGTTATGATTCTTACAAGGTATTAAGACAGTGGAATTGATAGAGACAATAATTATCTAATTTAGCATGGTTCAGTATGAGCTCTCAGGGCCAGACAGAGAAGCCCACAATCCCAATCTTGGAGGCAGAGTCAGATTCATTCCAACTTCTATCTTTGTGCTGGCTGGATATTTGGAGGAAGAGAGGCTGAAACTGGATGAAACAAAAGACTAGCGGCAAGAGCTCTCAGAACCAAGGAGAGAGATAGATCCTAAGAAAGCTAACCAGGTTGTTTTGAAGGAGATAATAAAGGATCTGGACTTTTAATTCCTGGCTGCGTTTGGGGTGATTACACTGAACTGAAAGGAAGGTTGCCTCCAGAAGCTCCCCAAGAAACCGGCTCCCAGAGAACATTATATTTTAGAGAATAACATTACATTTTGGTGCCCAAACACCAGACAGACAAATTCTGATTTCAGTGGAAAAGTCTCCTCGATCCAGAAATTAGGGTGAGTACAAAAATAAACAAGGAAACTTTCTTAAAGGGCTAAACTAGTATTTCAGCTAAAATGAGACATATGTTTAGAAAATAGCCTTCTTTTCCAATTCAGGGAAAATGTATAAAGACCATCGTCAGACTTATGAAAAGCCAAGGTTTGATTATAATTTGGTAGCAGATCACTGAACTTTTAGAAACTATACAGTATATATCATTTTGGTTCTCTATGGAAAAAGAATTGGATTTAGACAAGTGGAAATTAATAGGAGAACAACTATGTCAATTCTACAATGAAAATGGACCTGACTCAATTTCCAAAGACACACTTAATACATATAATTTAATACAACTGGCTTTAGGAAATTATATGTGCTAGGATAAGGAAAAAGAAGAAAGAGCTAAAACATAATATAATATAATATAGTATAATATGCAATATAATGTAATACAATATAGCAGACATTAAATATGAGATATCAGGATTCAACAGCAAAGATTAATTTTTTTTTTAAAATAGACTTGTCCTTAAGGAGCTTGTATCCTATTGGGATTAGCAGTAGAAGAACATAGCATCTCTACTGAGGACATCTGGAAAAGATACATAGAAGATACATAATCTGGGTCATGAAAGATAGTAATTCTGGGAGGCAGAAGTGAAAAAGGAAAGAATTATGGGGCAGCTTCTACAAAGGTATAGATGTAAGAGATGAAATGCCAAGTCTGCAGAACAGGCCAGTGTGAATGAAATGTTGAGTTTAAAAAATGGAATAATGGACAATTAGTTGGGAAAGATAGAATGTGAAGAGCTTTCAATGCCAAACTGAAGAGTTAATATTTTATTCTAAAGGCAATCGATGCTTGGCTTCATTGTCATAGCATTACATTTCACCTCTCTATCCTCTCCTTAGGAAAAAAAATGTCCAATGAAGGCCTCTTTACCTTTCTTTAATAATAAAGAAAGCAGATTTCTGATGATGAAAGAAATCCCAAACTTTTCTACCACCAAACATTCTTACCCCCTTGGGGGATGGAGAGATATTTCAGTTACATCAGTACTTTTACTTTACAGAAAGCTAAGCAATGGGAAGAATTGGTAAGATATAATTTCTCTGGTGTTGAAATCCTTTCTATAATCAGAGAATTTAGTATTAAGTGCTAGCTTTGTATTCTGAATCAGGACAATTCTCATAAATCAATTCTAGTGAATGCTGAGCCCATCATTTTGAGTAACAGTGACTACAGTAAATTATGGGTTTCTATCATGACTGGGAACCTCATAAGTCACAAGCATCATACACTTAGGGAGGGGTGGGTTGGAGGCTTTGGAGTGAGACAGATATGAAGCTATTACTCATCATTATCAGTGCAACAGTTATAAGGCAGCTTTTAATGGAGATTTTGTAAATATTGCAGATTGTTTTTATTTTTAAGAAAATTCACTTAGCACAATGCTTTATGGCCATAGAAGATAGTAATTTATGTCCCTGCACTTAGCTGCTATCTTTCCTGAAAGAGACATTATAAGCAATGGCATCTGAGCATAACAGAGAACTAAGGGGCACCCATAGCCACGACATCTGCTAGCAACACACTTTTTCTTGAGGTTTGATTTTAATGGATTTTTTTCTCCCTTATGAATTCTTTTCATCATCCAATCCATTTGTTTTATTGTGTGGCATTTTGATTTATTGAGTCAGAGATATTGTGTGGAATAAGTGTGATGCCATTGGTATCAAAAGAGCTGGGTCTCTTACCCGACCCTGTCACATAATACATTTATGATATCAGGAAAGTCACTTAAACTCTTAGGGCTTTAGGTTTTTTATATATAAAAGGAAATCCTTGGACAAGGTCTCTCCCTGGTCATTTTAAAATTTGCATCCTCTTTCTAGCCTTAAAAACATCAAATTCAAAACATATGAAACTACCCTGATGAATATCCAACTTCTTCCTCAGTAATTTTTAAAGTTTAACTTTGACAAATTTGAGACATATACTAGATATCCATGATTTCTGTTTTCTGCCTTCATATCATGTTATGAAAAGAGTTTTAGTATTCAGTGGGCAAATGATGCCATCAGAAAATATAAATGTGATCACAAAATCATATAATCTCAGAGTTAGCAGAAACTCTCAAGTCACCTATTCTAGCTCTTGCCTCAACAAAAATATCTTCCATAATATCCCTAACAAGTAATCATCTACTTCATTTGAAGATTGTCCAAGGAATGATATCCCACTGCCTCCAGAAGTCCATTCCATTTTGGGACAGCTCTAGTTTATTAGGAAGTTTTTGTTTTTGTTTTTCTCTAAGTCAAACCCAAGTCAATCTCTGTCTCTCTGTTTCTTTCTCTTCCTCTTTCCCCCTCCTCTCTTCCTCCTCCTCCTCCTCCTCTTCCTCCTCCTCCTTCTCCTCCTCCTTCTCCTACTTCTCTTTCTCTTCCTCCTCCTCCTTCTCCTCCTCCTTCTCTTCCTCCTCCTCCTTCTCCTTCTCCTCCTCCTTCTCCTACTTCTCTTTCTCTTCCTCCTCCTCCTTCTCCTCCTACTCCTCTTCTTCCTCCTCCTCCTACTCCTCTTCTTCCTCCTCCTCCTTCTCCCTCTTCTTTTCCTCATTCTCCTCATCCTCCTTTTCCTCCTCCTTCTCCTCCTCCTCCTCCTCTTCCTCCTCGGAGGTAGTGGGAATTTCCCACACACACATACACTCTCTCTCTCTCTTCCACTTATTAATCCAAGTTTAGCCCTCTAGCCACAAGGCAGAACAAGTATAATTTCCAATCTATGTATTTACTAATCTGTGTAATATGCATTCAGAGAACACTACTAATTGTTAGAAAGGTTTTTTGCCCTACAAAGAAACCCATTGCCTAAATCTGCCTCCCTCCTAACTTCCACTCCATTATCTAAGTTCTATTTTTGGACACAAAATCCCCCTTTTATGTAATATCATTCAATTACCTGAAGATAGAAAGTATATCCAAATCTGTCCCTTTTCCTTTTTATTCTCCAGACTAAACAACCATTTCCTCCAACAAATCATTGACTTGTATGATCTCCACTTCCTTCATGTTCTGAGTCCCTCCTCTAAAACCATTTCAGATTATCAGTGCACATGGGACTCAGAATGAAATAAAATAATATAAATGTGATCTTCTTAGGACAGATCACAGTAAAACTGTATGCTCCTTCCCTTTGCAGACCAGAGGTGTCATATTCAAGACTGTTGGGCCACATATGGTCCAGAAAACTCCTAAATATTTAATATTTAACAATTTAACATTTAATACTTAACAAAATAAATAAAATTATAACAAAAACATGTAAAATGATAATTTGCAGTTTTCTAAATAAATCTCATTTTAGAGATGTTTCTATTTGACCTTGGGACCACTCTTTGTACATTATATTTTTCTCAGTGAAGCCTAAAATGAAATTAATTTTTTGGCTACTCTGTCATATAATTGAGTATTGTTTCATATTGGTCATGACAATTTAGAAGAATAAAAATAAGCTAATATGATAAGAGAGATAGGATTAGGGTCAAGTTTGGATTTTGAAGAAAGAGGAGAAAATTTTGAACAACCACTAAGGACCATGTTAAATGGATTTTGACATTAGCAAAGGGATTATCATGCACTGAGAAGCATTATGTTAGAAAGCATTAATTTGTAGTCAACTCTGTCAGCAGAATTTCATGACTACCTCCAATAGTGATCTGTAATTCAGGAACAAGAGCAGAGAAGGCAGATGATATGACACAAGGTCCAATATTAGTGTGACAAGAAGAGCAGAAAGACAAAATGTTTTGTTTTGTTTTGTTTTATTATAGCTATTTATTTACAAGATATATGCATGTGTGATTTGACAATTGCAAAACCTTTTGTTCCAATTTTTCTCCTTCTTCCCCCCACTCCCTCCCCAAGATGGCAGGTTGACAAATACATGTTAAATATGTTGAAGTATAAGTTAAATACAATATATGTATACATGTCCAAACAGTTATTTTGCTGCATAAAAAGAATTGGACAATTAGCCTGTGAAGGAAATCAAAAATGCGGGCAGACAAAAATAAGAGGGATTGGGAATTCTATGTAATGGTTCATAGTCATCTCCAAGTTCTTTCACTGGGTGTAGTTGGTTCAGTTCATTACTGCTCTATTGGAACTGATTTGGTTCATCTCATTGTTGAAGAGGGCCATGTCCATCAGAATTGATTATCATATAGTATTGTTGTTGAAGTATATAATGATCTCCTGGTCCTGCTCAAGAAAGACAAAATGTTCAAGAACTAGAAGATGAAGGGGGTCATCTTGTTGAAATAACTGATCACAAATAACTGATCATAAAGGAAGGAAAATAAATCCACAGAATAGGTGACAGACAGAGAGGATAAGAAAAAATCTAGGGATTGAGAAATGATTTTCCCACAAAGAACATGTTTAGGATAATTGATGCAATGAGAGAACTAGAAATACAGGACACTATGACTATACCGAAGGACTTCAGAGAACAGGAACTTGGAGGTAGTATAGGATGAGGTGATGGTAAAGTCTAAAATGCCTTTGAGCAGCTGTGATAAAGAAAAGATAGCAGTATATTAATAGCTAGTGAAGTGGGAGGAGAAGGTGTTAGATCACTGTGAAAATTGAAATTACAAAGGAAAATATTAGATCAATTCTACAAAAATTACCAAATTTCCACTATATATAAAGCATGAATGCAGGTCATGAGGATATAGACAAAATTATATATAACAAATTAAAAAAAAAATTCTCTCTTTAAGGATATTAGTGAAAGGGGTTGAAAGCATTGAAAAGAAAGATTATGACCCAAGGCTAATTTCACTAAGATAGATGATCAGTAGAGAACAGTAAAGAAGACCTGGAAAGTATGATTTAAGCATTGAAAAGAAAGATTATGACCCAAGGCTAATTTCACTAAGATAGATGATCAGTAGAGAACAGTAAAGAAGACCTGGAAAGTATGATTTAATATAATGGCATGGATCTCAAAAAACAATAACAACAGATATGTGAGAGCAATGGTAGCAGAGAGAAGGTCTATAAGTAACCAAGGGGAGAGGAAAGAATGTTAACTTTTCCTCCTACTTTTATGTTGAGAAGCAAATAGATAATCAGTCAGCAATGGAAAAGGAAGTATGGGATATGTCTTAAGCTGAAAGCTAGTTTTCAATTGGTTGTGAAGAAGGGGCATTAAAGGAAAGTGTATATGGAAGTATGTTCTCTAACCATATAGCAGGGGCAGATCATGATGAAAAGGAACTGGAAAAGTACAGGAAGACTGAAGAGGATATAAATGAGCAGATGATGATAAGTGATCAGGGAAACAGATGTTCAACTTGATGGGGGCCATTTCTCAACAATGAGAGGATTAGGAGTTAATAGTGATATTAATAGCTGATATTTATATAGTGCTCTATAGTTTACAAAGAGCTTTACATATATTAATCTCATTTGAGTCATTGTTGTAAAATATAAATAAAAATATGTGTGTCCATATAATATTGAAGTAATCCAAAATTAAATTCAAGCCAGATAATGGCTTAGATGTCTCTGTGAGCTATGTACTTTAGGTATTATTAGTCTAATCTATAAATTTTATGGCTCTGCAGTATGACTTTTAAATGGAAGATTGGTTTAAATGACGCTCCAAATTTGACTATCTGAAAACAGATACAAATTAGGATAAGGAAAAGACTTTTAAGTAATGGGAAATATTTTTATTAATATTAAAATCTCTACAAGTAGGAAAAATGTCATAACTATTCTCCTCTTATTAGATAGAAATATCTCTTTCTTAAAAAAATGCATTCTCAGTTACTTTGACTTGTTTATATATACCATAGGCTCTCAAAATCATAGCATTGCTGTAATTCAGAATTTCACAAGAAGAGGTAATATCTAACTGTGGCTCAATGCACTGCCATATTTGTAAATGAAAAGTTACATTATCCAGTGAATTTAGCAAAAAAAAAAAAAAAAGAAAAAGAAAAAGAAATTTTTACCAGAGAAAGACTGAGTTGTTTATAACAATTAGAATAATAGAATTATTAAGCCATAAAAAAATTAAAGGCCTTTTAACCCCAATTTTTATAACCTCCTTACCATCAATATAGATGCTCAGTCACCCAAGAAAGACTATGAGGAGATTTGTTTTTACATATAGTTATGTCCTTCTGATGCCAAAGCATATGGGTGAAATGTTGTTGTTTTTAAGTTCAGTTACCAAAATTGATGGTTGATAAAAAGTGTGAAATAATTTAAATGAAATTATTATTACTAATAATAAAATTAATGTTGTAAAATAAATACAACACCAGGCTTGGAGTCAGGAAGATTTAAATTAATCAGCTGGAGGTACTTACTGGTAGTGTGACCCTAGGCAAGTTACTTAACCTCTGCCTCAGTTTCCTTATCTGTAAGCTAAAGTACATAGCTGCCTCAGTTTCCTTATCTGTAAACTAAAGTACATAGTTCACAGAATAGGTGCTGTTAGTACCTACCTCTCAGAGTTATTGTGAGGATCAAAGGAGATAGTAATAATAAAATGATTAGTACAGTCCTTAGAACATAGTGATACTTATACAAATGGTAGTCATTATTATTAAGTTTTACAAAACATTTTAAATGCATCATTTCATTTGATTCTCAAAACAACTCTTTGAATTAGGTGCTATTATACATTTTAGACATAATGAAACTAAGGGAAGTTAAGTGATTAGTTCAGGATGATATAGCTAGTAAATAGTAATATAAAAGAATTTTGATAATGAAGGATTTTTCCCCATTTGAACATTTCTGTACATGTGTTAATTTCATCTATACAATCAAGTAATTAAAGTCATACATTTTATCATGTTGTAATTGCTTACATTTCTTGTTTGGTTATGAATAAATCTAATTGGAAATTGAGGGGTTATCCATCAATTGGAGAAAGACTGGCCAATTTGTAGTATATATTTGTTTTTATTTTGTTTTGTTTTGTTTTGCTTTTTTTAATTTTCAAAGCCTTTTATTTTCAAAACATATACATGGATAATTTGACAACATTGACCCTTTCATAGCCTTGTGTTTCAGATTTTCTTTTCAGTCCCTTCAACTCCTCCCCTAGATGGCAAACAATCCAATATATGTTGAACATGTTAAAAACATATATTAAATCCAATATGTATAAACATATTTATACAATTCATTTGCTGAACAAGAAAAATCAGATAAAAAAAAGAAAGTGAATGAGTAAGAAAACAAAATGCAAGTGAACAACAACAAAAAGAGTGAGAATGTTATGTTGTGATCCACATTCAGTTCCCACAGCTCTCTCTTTGGGTGTAGATGGCTCTCTTCATCACAAGATTAATGGAACTGGCATCAGTCATCTCATTGTTGGAAAGAATTCATCAGGACTGATCATAATATAATATTGACGTTGCTGTGAACAATGATCTCCTGGTTCTGCTCATTTCACTTAGCATCATTCATGTAAGTCTCTCCAGGCATCTCTAAAATCATTTCTTGATCATTTCTTAAAGAACAATAATATACCATAACAATCATTTACGATAACTTATTCAGCCTTTCTCCAGCTGATGGGCATCCACTCAGTTTGTAGTTTCTTGTGTGATGTATAATTGAAATGGAATATTATTGAGCAGTATGAAATGACAAGGATGATTTCAGAAAAATCTGGAGAAACTTGCATGAACTGATACAAATGAAGTGAGCAGAACCAGGAAAATATTGTACAAAAAAATAAAATAAAAATGATCCAAGGCAATTCTAGAGCACTGTGCCTTCAGAGAAAAAACTTACGGAGTCTGAATACAAAATTAAAGCATACTATTTTTCATTTTTTTTTTTGTGATTTTCTTTTCTTATTTTTGTTCTGTTTTTCTTTAACAATACAACTAATATAGAAATATGTTTTACTTGATTGTACATATATAACCTATATCGAATCACTTACCATCTCAGAGAACAGGAAAAGAAATGTCAGTGATTTGTACTTAGATCTACTCTTTCTCTAGGATTTCATTAAGTCTCTATTTGGAGATTCACATATTGTATTTAGGATCTGCCTGTTTTATCTGCATAATATTTTCTTTTAATGAGGCTGGATTTTGTTGGAGTTTTTTTTTCTCCTCTTCTTTCAGGTTATGTTCACTTTTGTGTATTTGCAGTCCCAATCTGTTATTCTTTCTTTTCTTTCTTTGGTGAGACTTTTCATATAAAATTCTAGTTTTTCTATTCTGCCCACTATTTTTATTGTTGAAGCCAACATTTCTATTCTCATAATTCTCATTTTTCTTGAACTATTAAGATGTCATTGCAGGTTCTCATAAAGCATTAGGTTATTTTTCTTTGTTTTGCAATTTTTAATCATAATATCTGAATTTCTGTTGTACTAGATCTGCAGGCTTCATCTTCAAAGCTCTTTATGTTTTCTTCTTAAGATTTATGGTAACAAGTTTTGGGGGGGGATTTTTTTTCTGTTTTTCCCCTATGAGTAGTTTCGTTAGATCTCAAAGAGTCTCAGCTTTCTGTCACATTGGGTAGTCCATAGTTCACCAGGGTGTATCTTTGCCTCATGAGATTTTTGGGTTGTCAATATTAGCTCCAGCTGGATGTTTTGATCTTTTCCCTAACCTTAATGGAATGCTAAATACCTGTTTCCCACACATATTGCCCTGTCCTGGTGATCTGTTGAACTTATTTTAACTCTCAATTTTCTAGCCTATAGCTACCAGGTTATTTATTCCAGCTCAGATAGTTCAGAGATTTGCAGCACTGGTACTATGAGATTGTGCACCTCAGCATCCACACTTCAGAACTTTGTAGTGTTGGTAATATGGGCAGCTTCTCTAAGGTTTTGCTTCTGAAAGGCTGTTTCTAAGTTTTCTATATCTCAACAAATTTCCATAGCCTGGAGATTAGGCCTCCATAACACTGTAAGGAGGGAGGAGTAGGAGCAATGATGTGAGAATGAGTTTTGTTGTAAGCCTGTGTCTCCAATTCTTTCATGTGTTGGTAAAACCTCTCTGCAAGTAGCATAAGAAATGAGGTAGGAATTCTGAGTGAACTCTCAAGGTTGGTGAGCCTTTTAAAAACATTTTTTGGATTCTGGGTTTTAGGCCATGAAGACAGCTGAAGTTTCTTTACCTTTGGTGCATAATCTTTCTTTCAAAAATATTTGAGGGGTTGTAAAAATCAATACAAATGTCTAGTTCTCCATCTTGTTGCTCAAATGATTCCAAATTCATGACTTCCTAACTTATTCCAGTGCTCTATCCACAATAGTACAATTTTAGAATCAATTTTGGAAAATTTTATCCTGCACCAGATTTTTACCAACAAATGAGAATTGGTTTTCTGAAATAAAATGATAAACTATGAATGAAAGTGTGCATATTTTTTAAGAAGATGTAATAGAGAAAATGAAATCCAGAAAAGCATTCTATATTTTAGAAAAAGCAATTTCAAAGGTTTCAAGGAAAGAATTAAATAGAAACTCATGAAATCAAATTCAAGTGAAGTCACCAATGTAAGATGGAAAACTGTCAAAAATGAAAATCTACAGTGAATTCTGAATGAAGATGGTAGAGGGCAGAACTTTGGAAAAGTATACTTGAAAGAAGTATACTTGAAACAAGGTGTTAGCTTAGTAGAATTGATAAGAAAATGGTTATATAGTTAACATATGCTTAGTACTTGGCATGGCGATGTAATACTTCTATAATTGATGTAATTGTAATAGGATATTTAAACTGAAGACAAAGCCACCAATAGGAAGATTTCCCCATAGCTGACTTTGTACTATATATAAACATACAGAAAAGTATGTTTAAATTAGGTTTAAATACCCTACTGAGGGTATTTCAATTGTGGTATGTTCCACTGAGTTAACCTCTTGTTTCAAATATAACAAAGACTGGAAGATAGACATTCTATCTTTGACCAGCTTTGTGGTGGCTGTCCTGCCTCCTGTACTATGTGGAAGACTGGTAAACTGTCAGACTGTCAGACTGCTGGAAAAGACTGAGATGTGCAGACTGCTGACAGACTGACTGGCTGACTGGCTGACTGGAAGAGAGGCGAGACTACAGACTGACTGACTGGCTGAGACTGCTGGTACAGACTGGGAGACTGAAGGAGACTATAAAGACCTTAGACTTTATTCCTGACTATTCTTGTGGTGATTATTCTGCTGAGATCAAAACCCAGTTTGGAGGACCTTCAGAAAGCTAGCCCGAACATTACATAAGATGAAAAGGAAAAGTGATCTAAAGAAATTCCAGTGATCACAAAATGAATTTGCCAATCCAGATTAATTTCAATAAAGTATATAAAAAGATGAAAGGTAACATAACAGAAAATAAAAATCAAAAGAATCACATAGTCCTAGAGAAGTGGCAGTATGATTAATCCTCAGAATGAATTGAGGCTGGGAAGAAAAGCTAAGGATAATATACATCTGTGTGTGTGTGTGTGTGTGTGTGTGTGTGTGTGTGATAGTGGGAGAGAGAGAGAGAGAGAGAGAGAGAGAGAGAGAGAGAGAGAGAGAGAGAGAGAGAGAGAAAGAAAGAGAGAGAGCCAGCCTACAGACATTGATATTTTGGGAAAAGAGGAAAATCGGACCGTTGTTGGGAGTGAATGGGATAATGAGAACCAATAACTTAGAGAAGGAAGAGGATCTATTTTTATTGGAATCATCTTCTGACAATAGATTATTTCTTTATTCATTTGCTGAATAATTTTTTAATATTAAATTTTAGATTTTGTTTCACAATTCCTATTGGTTAGTTTTTTTTTCCTATTTTAGAAATGAGGCCTTTATTAGAAACACTGACTATAAAAATTGTTTTCCAGCTTTTTTCTTTCCTTTCAATCTTGGTTGCATTGATTTTGCTGATGCAAAGACTTTCTAATTTAGTGTAATCAAAATTAATTCATTTTGCATTTCATAATGTACTCTCTCCATGTTTGGTCATAAATTCTTTCTCCATAGATCAAACAGGTAAATCCTTCCTTGCTCTCCTAATTTACTTCTGGCATTACTTTTTGTGTCAAATCATGTATGTTTTTTGATCTTTTCTTGATATACAGTGTAAGATATTGGTCAATGTCAACTTTCTGTCATATTCTTTTTCAGTTTTCCCATGTTTTTGTCAAATAGTGAGTTTTTTTTATTTTAATAAATTTACTTTCCCCAGTTATGTTTAAAATAATTTTAACATTTGTTTTTAAAACTTTGAGTTCTATATTTTTCCCTTATCCTTATCCCTAGCTCCCATTAAGAAAGCACATGTGAAGTTATATAAAACATTTCCATAAGTCATGTTGTGAAAGAAAACATGTATCCCCCAAATCCTCAAGAAAAATAAAATTTAAAAAAGAGTATGCTTCAATCTGTATTCAGAGACAATCATTTCTTTCTCTTGGGTATGGATGGCTTTTTTCATCCTAAATCCTTCAGGGTAGGCCTGGATTATTGTATTGCTGAGAATAGCAAAGTCATTCACAATTGACCATCCCATAACATTATTATTACTTTTGATTTTGCTTGAGTTTATGGAAAACTTTCCAGATTTTTCCTGCTCATTTTTTCCCATAGAACAACAATATTCCATCATAAATACATACAATTTATAGAATTTATAGACTTGCTCTCGATTTCCAAGTTTTTGCCCTGAGAAGAGAGCTATAAATATCTTTGTACATATAGATACTTTTCCTTTTTAAAAAATTCTCTTTTAGGATTTATGTCTGTAATGGTATTGTTATGTCAAGGAATATGCAAAATTTTATAGGCCTTTGGGCATAGTTCACATTTTTTATTCTTTATTACAGTATGTTTCATTTTTTAATATAAATTTGACTCAGTTTCCTACATGTTTGAGCAATGAGGCCTTATCAGAGAAACTACTTTCAAAAAAAATTTTTATAATTACTGTTGCTGACTGTATTTGCCCCCAGTTATGCTATTCTTTCTCTCTTTTTGCCCTGTCCCTCCTTAAAAGTGTTTTGCTATTGTCTACTCCTTCCTGCATTATGCCTTCTCTTCCATCACCTCACCTCTATCACCCTCCCCCTTTTCAAAATTTTCTTCCTCTCCTAAAGGGTAAGATAGATTTCTATACCCAAATTTTGCTTATATGTTATTTCCTCTTTGGGCCACTTCTGAAGAGAGTCAGGTTTACTCACTCCCCTTATTTTCACCCTTTTCCCCTCCATTATAAAAGTTTTTTTCCTTGCCTCTTTCATGGAAGATAATTTACATTATTCTACTTCTCCCTTTCCTTTTTTCTCAGTATATTCTTCTCTCACCCCTTAATTTTATTGTTTTAGATATTATCCCTTAATATTCAACTCATACCTGTATACTTATTGTTTAGGTATTACTAATTTGTTGATTCTCTAGGTTTTGAGTTTCACTCAATTATTTGGCTTTCATTTTTAAAAAAAGAAAGATTTCCATGTATTTACTTTGTTCAAATTTTGTCATATTGTCTCACTGTTATAATTTTGCCTAGCATAATATTTTTTATTTATTCTTTGGAATGGTCTGCTATTTATTTCCTAAGAGTCATTAAACTATTTCCTTTCTCTATGTTGTTTTACATGCATCCATCTCTCCCATTCCTGAAATGCCCTCCTTCCCTGCTTCTACCTCTTAGAGTCAAAGACATCTCAGGAGCCACTATTTCTATTGCCATCTCTTATCTCTTGGAATGATGATTGGTGTCTTTTCTTCACTTTATTGCTTTAAAGAGGTCTAGTGAATGGAGAAATTAAAGGAATTGCTTAGTCACATCCAAACATGTGTGAACATGTATGCTTTTCACTGAATATCTTATTCTTGTGATCAAGGACAGCTTTATTTTTGTCTTTTGTTTCATTGATTAATAAAATCTATTGTACATAATGGTTACTTAATAAATATTGGAGTGGAATGGATTGAATGATAGCTTTGTGCTTTAAAAAAAGAATGAAAGTCTAATTATTATAAGGAATATTTTTGACTTTTTTTTTCATAAAATATATTAAAAGGTCACTACACTTCAAATATATGCTTAGAAATTTACATTTACAATATATTTTTCCTTTTCATTTATGAAATTTTTAAAAATGTGTTCTCTACTTGAGATTCTTAATTACTTGCTTTGTTCCATATGAATTATGAATATCTAGACAACACCAATATTTGATTTATTATAGCATATATAGAAGAAGAAAAGAATGGACCACAAACAATTAGTTGTTCTTTATTTTAGCCAAATAAGAAAATCATAGGTAGATTGGACTTCATAGATAGAGAAGGAACCTTAAGCCTCATCTAGTACAACCAATTTATTTTACAGATGAGAACACTAAAACCCAGAGGAGCAAGTGATTTAACCATAATCACATACTAATAACCATCAGAGCAGGTACTTTAATCCAGGTCCTTTGACTCCAAATTTAAGGCTTTTCCAAGTGTAATGATTTTTATATTTTTTGAAATATATACATTCTACTTGTTCATGTTGGTAGAAAAAAATATTCTGTTAGGAAATGAAACTCATCAAAAAAGAGTCTATTTGATTTCCCATTTTGTCTTTATAAATAATTAGAGGGATCAAATGAAATCGCTAAATTTCTTTAAATTGCCTTCCTCTAATTATAGCTGAGCTTCTCCAAGTAGTATGGTATAAGAAACAGATAATTTGGTTTTGATTTAGAAATAAAGTCAAGTCGGTAAATCAACAAGCATTTACTAAGAGTTTAGTATCTATGAGTGATTCACTGTGCTAAGCTCTAGGGATATAAATACAGTAAGAAAGAAAGATAACCCCTGCCTTCTAAGAACTTACACTCTAATAGAAGACAGTATATAAAAAGAAGCTGAAAAGTGGGGTGAATGAAACCCAATAGAACACAATAGTGAAGTCTAGAGAAAGAAAGATCGCTTATTTGAGCAATTCCTCAAAAGCCAGAAGTTCCAGGAAATTCCACAAAGGAAAAAGGAGACAAGAAAGAAAGAATGAGAAAGCAACTGAAATATGATGATGAATTTATGAGTCTAATACTAGCTATATAACCCTATCCATTATCAATTAAGTTCTATGGGATTCAGAAATATTCCTAGGATTGATCTAATAATCCATGGATCTCTATTAGAAGGAGTTCCAACACGGAAAGTTCAAGAGCCAACCAAAATTATAAACTTTCTTGAAGTATAGTTGAAATTGAACATTACTTATGATTTTGATAACTGGTAGGTATAAATCAAGTCTAAAAATGAAATAAGAATAAGTTGAGTTGAGTGAAATTATTAATGTTTATGTGTCCCAAGTCAAAATAATTTATTACTTCCTAAGATTTTGCCCATTATTGAGCTAGAGGCTTGACTGGTTGAGTAATTTCTATTTTCCCCAAACACTCTTTCAGGGCTATTTTTTTCTTCTGTACTTCATCAAAACAAAATTGGATATTTTGTCCTTTGGGGGAAAATTATTTTAAGATTAGAGATTCAGAATTCTAAAGGACAGTTCAGTATGCTGCTTCCACTCACTCAATTTACAGATAAAGAAAGAAAAATTTAGTTGATTTGCCCATGATTATATATATATAGTAAATGATGAAGGTGAAGTTTAAAACCAAGTCTTCTTTATTCCAACTTTATGGTCCTATCTACTTGATCATGATGCCTTTCAAGATTTAAAGTGAAATTGATGCCAAATCATATATTTAAAATACAAAAATGAACCAGTCAGTAGAGTGGGAGTGTTGATTTGATTTTTTTCTGCCCTTTTATTTTTTTTCCATCCAAATATTTAATTCTTTAATTCACTTCTCAAAATTTTGTAGTTGTCCATATTTAAGTCCTACAATCTTTGCTTTATTTCCAAATATGGGATAACATTTGTTACTCTGATTTCCAGTAAGGGATCCTCTCAGCCTAAAGGTCTTCCCACATTCATTAAATTCATAAGATTTCTTTCCAGTACAAATCCTTTGATATTAAGTAAATTTTGTACTCAGATGGAAAGCTTTTCCGCATTTATTGCATTCATACAGTTTCTCTCCAGTATAAATATTCTGATGTCAAGTTAATGATCCTCTCAGGCTGAAGACCTTCTCACATTCATTACATTCATAAGGTTTCTCTCCTATATGAACAGTTTGATGTAGAGTTAGAATTTCTCTCTTTATGAAGAACTTTCCACATTCAGTACAATCATAAGGTTTTTCTCCAGTATGAATTCTCTGATGTTGAGTAAAGTGTTCTCTCAGAGGAAAGAATTTCCCCAAAACCATTACATTTAAACAGATTTTCTCCAGTATGAATTCTCTGATGTAGATTAAGATGTTCTCTCTGACAGAAGGCTTTTCCACATTCATCACATTCATGAGGTTTCTTTCCAGTATCAAATTTCTAATGCTGAGTAATCTGTCCTTTCCAATGGAAGGCCTTTTTATATTAATTCTCACATTAATTGCATTCATAAAACTTCTCTCCAGTGTAAAGTTACTGATGATGAGAAAGTTGTGAACTCTGAAGGAAGGATTTCAATCAATGATTAGATTTTTTTCTCAGTGTGAATCCTGTGATGGGAATTAAGGGATGAACCGTAGTTGAAAGTTTCCCAGTAGTTACTACATTCAGTTGTCTCTCCAGTGTGAATTCTCTGATGTTCTAGTAGTTGTACATCTTGTATGGAAGCCTTTTCAAATTTAATATATTTAGGGACACTCTCTTCAGTGTTAATATTCTCATGGGAATTAATAGCTTTCTCATATTCACTAAAAGCATCATGTTTCTCTCAAGGATAAAGTCTATTATATGCAATAAAATATAATTGAGAAGTGAAGCATTTCTCAAACTAATTATGTGTAGAATCTATCTCCTTAAAGGAAGTTCTATGGCAGTTTTTTTGGGGGGTTTTTTTTTTTTTTGGTTCTGAAGACAAAAAGAAGTTCTTTCTGCCAGAATCACATCTAAGAAGATCCTTTCCTATAAATATTATCTACTGAGCAAAAAGCTTTGGTTCCAGAATAATGATTCAGTCATATTTATTACTCTCATGGCTTCTTAGCTCATTGTAAATTTTCCTTTGGGTGATTTTTACTTTGGAAGTTTTCTCCTCAATATTCTGTTGCCTCCCTAATTTTCCACCACATATCCAGGCTTCTTTCAAGCTGAAGTTTTATTGGGTCTGTTTTGAGACAAATTCTCCACAAATCTGCCCAGTTTAAGAGTTGACTCCTTGGTTTCATGCCTAATCTCCCAATATGGATAGTAGCTGCTCAGGAGTTTCTTCTCTGTCCTAGGAGCTTCTCCTTGCTCCACCTGGTGGTACATACAGTCAGTCCCAGGTAGAGCAGGTTCTGGTAGGTCTCCAACATTACATCCCAGTACAACTCCTGAGAAGGGTCCAGGCAAGCCCACTGCTCCCTTGTGAAAACCACAGCTCCATCTTGAAAGGTCACTGGTCCTGGTGAGACTTGGCTGTCAGGAACACAGGGGCCATAGTGTCCAGGGTTCACTCCTCTTGGGCAAGGGCAGAGAACTCAGGGAGCTATTTGGAATACTGGAACCATAAACGTCAGTGGTTATTAAATCAAATGAGTCAACCTACGGAAAGTGCTTTATAAACCTTAAAATACGAAGTGATGGCCACTGGTCTTGTTGTAGTCATCTTCACTGTTTCCTGGGAAAATGAGGAGTAGGGAGGGAGAAGGGGAGAGGGGCAGGAGAAGGAAGAAAAGAGAGAGAGGAAGGAAAGGAAGGAGAGAGAGAGAGAGAGAGAGAGAGAGAGAGAGAGAAAGGGGAGGAGAGGAGAATTAGGGAGAAAAGGGTGAGTAGGGAAAAAGGAGGAGAAAGGGAAGCAAGAGAGGGGGAGGAGAAGAAGGAGAGAGAAAGAAAGGGGAGGAGAAGGAGAGAAGAGAAGGGAGAAGAAAAGGAGGTAGAGGAGAAGGAGCACAGGGAGGAAGAGAGAGAGGAGGGAGAAGTAGATCAGATGGAGAAGGAGAGATACAGAAAGGGAAAAAGGAGAGTTAAGGAGAAAAGGGAGAGAAGAGAGAAGAGGAGAATGAAGGGAAGGAGAGGAAAGAGGGAGAAGAGAGAACGGGGAAAGGGGGGAAAAGTTGCTCTTTTATTTTTAATCAGATTAGATAATTTCCAATTTTACTAGTCTTTTCAAAGAATTAATTTTTAGTTTTTATTTTTCCAATTAATAGTATTTTGATTTTAAATATATCTTTTTAATGTAATTTTAAAGATTTACTCTTTTGTCCTTTTTTAGGTTTGCTGATTTACTAGATCTTGTTGCTGCTGTTGTTGTTTTTACTCCATAATTAGCTACTAATACTCTTTTTAACATGTTAAAAGCTTTGGGGACATAATTTTTCCTTTTGATTGTATCCCAGAAATTTTAGTATTTTGTTTCATAATTATCATTATCTTTCACATAATTATTAATTACTCTTCTACTTTGTTCTTTAATCTACTTTTATTTGGGACATTATTATCAAATGTTTGATTTGGTCTTTTTTCTTTGAGTAGCATTTTTTGAGTTAATTACTATTTTAGTGTGATATTTTATGTAAAGGACATGTTTAGTATTTCTGACATTTAAATTTTGCCATTTTTCTGTGCCCCTGGTTTAATCTACTTTTGCTTTTGTAAAAAGTTCTTTGAGGTGCTAAGAAATATGTGATTTTATTGCTCCAATTCAAGAAGTGCCATAAGTCTTTTACATCTAATTTTTCAACAATTTGTCTATCTTATATATTCTTTTAAATTTATCTTTCTGTTAGATTTGTCCAACTGAGAAAGTGCTACTAAAATCTCCTCTATTTAATAGTGCTATAACAAGTATTTTTAATTAACTTAATTTTTTCCTTGGAAAAATATGTGATGCCATTTTGAACATGAATTTTAAATAGTCATTAATTTATTGTCTATGATTTCTTTCACTAAATTGTAATTTCCTTGTTTATTTTGTTTACATCACAAATTTTTAATTTTACCTTGCCTGATAGCATAACTATAACTCCTCTTTCATTTTAATCTAATGAATAGTAACCAGATCATCATATTTGTTTCCTGAGGAACCTGTATGCCAGCTAAAAAGCAATAGTTAGAACTGAACTTTGAACAACTGATCACTTTAAGACTGGAAAAAGGAGTATGATAAAATGTATATTTTCACCTTATTTGTTTAACTTATATGCAGAGTACATCTTGTGAAATGCTAGATGAGAAGAAGCAAAAGCCACAATTAAGGCTACTGGAAGAAATCCCAAAAATTTCAGACATGTAAATGAGACCATTCTAAAGACAAACAAAATCAAAAGGAATTAAGACTCTTGATGAGAGTGAAAGATCAGAGTGTAAAAGCTAAGTGATATGTAACATTAAAAAAAAAAAAAACTAAGATCTTTTGCTCTTTTACAAAAAGATCTTTTTCTTGGCAAAAAAGGAGGAAAAGAAATGAAAGCAGTAGCAAATTTTATATTCTTAGGCTCCAAGATCATTGCAGATGATGGCTGCAGCCATGAAATTAAAAGACACTGCTTAGAAACAAAGACATGAAAAATCTGAACAATATATTAAAAAACAGAGACATTATCTTATCTAGAAAGGTTTGTAAAGTCAAAGCTACATTTTTTCAAAAGCAATATATGGCTATGAAACTATTAGGAAAGCTGATTGCTACAGAATCTATAGTTTTAAATTGTGTTTGTGAAGAGGTGTTTTGAGAATCCTTTGAAAGTAGGAGAACAAATGAGTCAATACTTAAAGAAATTAATTTAGGCTATACATTGAAAGGACAAATACTGAAGCTTAAATACTTTGCCACATAATAAGGTGCTAGAACTCATTGGGGAAAACAAAACAAAACAAAATAAACCCTGATCTTGGGAAAGATTGAAAGTAAAAGGAAAGGGGGACACAAGGGATGAGATGGATAAGTGTTATAGAAATAATAAATGGAATGTGAACTTGGATAGAATTAAATAATGAAGGATAGAAGGGTCTAGGGTCCTTTGATCCATGGAGTCATGAAGACCTGATTGAATAGCCAAGCAATAGCAAAAAACAAATAGTCCAGCCATTCATTGTTCATTCTTTGATTCATTGGTAAGCTTGATATGTCAGAAAAACTTAAGGAAAGTCTCCCAGTATGCTGCTGAATTTATGGGAAAAAACAGACAAAAACAGGTATGAAGTTGAACATTATATTCTGTATCTTTGAAGGGAATATATCCATTAATTTATCAATTCGTAATTGATCAATCTCCATCAATTGAAAAGCTTCAACTTCATTGATCCTTTTGGATAGTTGAGTGTTTATAAAAAGGTAATTAGACTAAACTTTCACTTTTTAATCTATTGCATTGGCATTATAAAAATAAGTATGATCAACATATGATGAGTGACCTTATTATACTTTCCTTTTCTAACCAGTAAACTCACTCCTTGCCCATTGTGGTAAAACACCTTTAAAATGAATATGTTAGGTATTTCTAAGAATACTTGATGTAAACATCATATATTTTGATTTTTTTCCCTCCATTATTTTTCCTTTGTATGCAACAAAGGAATCATCCATTTGATATCAGTCCCCAACTCATGGTTTTCAATTATGTGTTTCCTGGGAAATGGCAAGCCTGCTGGTAGCCCAGTGTTAATGCTTTCAAGCTGCCTATTCTGTTAAATGTTAACTATAGTATGGTAATGTGATGCTATCTATATGAGAGTTCACCAATCAAAGTAATTATACCCACTTTGCACATTTCACATGCGTCCACTTTTATAGTTTCTGGTAGCATTTAATTTGAACCCTTGCTGTATAGTTGAATTCTGACTTATTGACAAAAGACCCTCTCTACATCAAACCCAGATGAGCTCAGCTTCTCTTTCAGAGAGGACATTAGTATTAGGTGAAGTTTTACAATATGGAATAGTGATTGCATGATAAATTTGTAGGACTGTCCTCAATGAATAGCATATAATTTTAGCAGGTCAAGGTAGCAAAGAAAACTCAAAAACCTCTATTAAAAATATAACCTGCCTATTATACTTGAGCTGAAAAATTAGATCAATTCTACTTTATAGTTTCCTGTCCTACCTGAAGATAAGTGCCATCTATGATCATTTTCCCCCTTTACAAGTGATCAGAAATTAAAAAAAAAAAAAATTGAACTGGTGAAAACTGATTTGACTAGTTTAGTGCAGGATGCACATATGGGAAGGCTAATAAACCAAGAGATTAGGCATTTCCTACTCCCCACCCACCCTTTTGCTGAATTGATACCATTAAGTTCTTTTTATCCTTATCCCTCATTAATCTCTCATTATTAAACAATTTAAAAAATAACCTCATTTCCCTGATCCTGAATATCTTCTTCTATGGATGACAGGACATTCTTACATTAATGCTAATCAGCTCTCTATCTTAAATTCTATATAAGTTTGTTCCCTGAGGATCTCTGGACTTTCTTCTGGGCTCCAAAAATTATTGTTCATGGTTCCATGTAGGAAAACCACCTTAATGGGAGCTGAACTCACACTGAAAGCTACGGGATATACACACTGAGACTATTCCCTTTTGGCATCTGTTCTCCTATTCTTGTGAATAATAATACAATTTGGTTAACCACTGTCCCTGCTTGATTCTCATTCTTTCATCTGATCCTCTTGCATTACAGTTATACAAAGTTATATAAAAGGCTCTTATTCTATCCTTCCACCCCTAATTGCCCCTCCCCACAAACACACACATGCACATCATTCCATTCAGAAATATAGCAGGCAAGGGAAAATTAATGCCAAGGTCAAATGAGTGGATAAGGAGTACTGGCCTGACTCAGAGTTTGTAATCACAGCATATATGTATTAGAAAGGACTTCATAAGATTACCCAGAGTCGAACAGTCAAGAAGTCAGGTTGTAAGTCCCATCTTCACAACAAATTACATCTGTTTGAGGCCAGTTAATCATTTATGAGGCAGCTAAGTAGTGAACAGGGAGACCAGCTCAGACTTAGGAAGACCTGAGTTCAAATGTAACCTCAGTCACTTACAGGCTGTGTGATTCTGTACAAGTCACTGATCCTATTTGTTTTAGTTTCCTCATATGTAAAATGAACTAGGGAAGAAAATGGCAAAACATTCCACTATCTCTACTAAATGGGATCACGAAGAGTTAAATATGATTACAACAGTTGAATAACAGTTATTTATCTCTTCAGAGCTAAGTAGGGGCATAGAACTGGACTGAATCTCCAAGTGCAAGTAGTACAACTTCCTCTTTTAGAGAATCACAAAACTCAGGCCTAAGGAGGTCAATTTGTATTCTCAAAAATCCTCTAAGTAGCAACTAATAGGAGCCAAGATGCAAACTTGGCTCCCTGCTTCTATATCCAAGTCTTTACACTATCTCATAATGTCTATCACTTTCTTTCTTTCCTTCTTTCTTTGTTTCTTTTTTCCCTCCCTCCTTTCTTCCTCTCTCCCTTCTTCCCTTCTTTTTTCTTTTCTTTCTTTTCTTCCTTCCATCCTTCCTTTCTTTTTCTCTTTCTCCCTTTCTTTCTTCTTTCTTTCTCTCTCTCCATATCTCTCTCTCTCTTTCTTTCTTTCTTTCTTTCCTCCCTCCTCTTTCTTCGTTTCCTTCTTTCTGGAATATGGGTTTCAAAAAAAATATTCACTAGAAGGCCAAAAATCGTTATTAAAATCAGATTTCAGTGTTTTAAATATAGTTCTTTATCTTTAATTTTAAATATATATATTTTTTCCTCATGATATATATATATGCAAACATAAATTAGATATAGATATGCTCTTTCATACTTAAATTTTTTTAAAACTCAAAAAAACTGAATATAATTTAATGACTCTTAAAGGAGAAAAATATTACATTTTATAGTCACCATTTATTGAAGGAAGAAGGAAAACATAACTTAATAACATTGGAGAATTTGATTAGTAAGATTACTTACTAAGAATTTGAAAGTCTGGAAGCTATCTTCTCAGGCCACATGGGTAAGATCTTAAATGTTGTTCTACACCTCTACCTAAATTCAGCTTTTGTGACTTTCCTGATATATCCCCTAAATTCTCCTTTATCAAGAATCTAGATGAATTCTGAATACTGTTAAAACTCTGATTTGTCTTTCAAAATAGCAAAGGACCAAGTTTATGATAGAAAGTCTCTTTTATAGGCCAATGTGAAGAGAGGATGCTTCCAAAATCGTTCATCTTATAACAATCTGAATCAAATAAAGATTTCAAATGGATTCTACTGGTTGATAAATGGATATAACTATAATTTTGATAGGAAAATGCAATCAAAATACAAAACCAAAGCTTACTAATCTTTAAGCACATCAAGTTGATCAATTAATTTTCCTAGTTATCCATCCCTCTATATAAGAGGGACTTTTATTGTGAATATATTCCTCAACCCCCACCCCAAAAGTGTTGTGTTTATCACTTCATACTATGAGTTGTATAAACATGGGCATAGAAATCCTGAAAAAGATATAGTAATTAAAAAACTGACTCACAAGGCAAACAAAAGCTATTCATCAAAAAAAGAACAAAGAAAGAAAGAAATTCTGAGTCCTATCTTCTTCCTTGGTATGTGTTAAATTTAGAGAATGAATATAAGCTGGGACATGGCTTTCTCTTGAAATTATGAACGAATGCAACCTTATGTCCTTCTGGTAAATTTGATCCAATAATGATATCATAGCATCATATAGATTTGGATCCCAAAGGGATCTTAGAGGTCATCTGGTACAATTCACTCAAATTAATTAATTGAGGCCTTGTGCACATGATTACCAAGAGTTAGACCTATTTAACCTAACTCACCAGCTAGGTGGTGCGCACCAAGAGCTCTGCTCTTGGAGTCAGGAGACTTGAGCTCAAATGTGACCTCAGACACTTACTAGTTGTGAAATATTGAACAAGTCACTTCACTTCTCTTTGCCTCAGTTTCTTCAATTATAAAATGGAAGAAATAATAGCAATTTACTTTCCAGGGTTGTTCTGAAGATCAAGTGAAATAATATTTGTAGTACAGTGCCTGGCACATAGCAGTTTCTGTATGAATGTTTACTCCATTTCCTTTATTTCCCCCTCTTAATCTGCTTCCTAGCTACCTTTACTCCATGTCGCCATACACACAGATCTTTGCCTTTCTTCTACGCTATTTTCTTTTCCCATTTTAAACTACATCTAGTTTGGGGAAAATTAATCAAATAACACTAATGTTCTTGGAAAGGTTTGTGCCAATTGCCTTACCACTCCACTCATTAACTCGTGATCTCCTGACCTAAATATCCCGACCTAGTGACTATATTCCCTATAAGTATTGTGTTCCCATTTTACATTTTAAGCTCCTCAAAAAGAAGGAACTATTTTGTTTTTTGGATTTATATACTTATTACTTATTGTAATTTATGGAACATCATAAGCATTTAAAAGTTGATATATACATTCATCCATTGATTTATTCATTCAAAATGAAACCTAGGAATTATATGAATTGTTTGAGATCACATACTTAATAAATAACAGAGTTGAAATTTGAACTCAGTTTCTCTAATACTAAAAACTAACATTTCTATAGGGGAAACAATGCTGTGCAGTGAAGAAAGCACTGAATTGGGATCAGGAAGATTCATTTCTATGAGTTCAAATCTGGTCTCAGATACTTACTTAGCTGTTGCTGTAAGATTTTCAAATCACTTTTCATGGAGTATCTCGTTTGATTTTTTGTTTGTTGGTTTTTAAAGTACTTAGTACTTAGCACAATACTTAGAACATAAAGGGGACAATAAATATTTGTTGAGTAATTGATTTTCACAATAATCATGTAGATACTCATTTTATAAATAAATAAACTCAGAGATGTGAAGTAACTTGTCCATAGGCTTCTGGAGTTAGAATTTAAAACAGTCTCTTCCTGACCTGAAAGTCAGTGGTCTTTCTAGTATACCAACATACCTCTCCAAAGTGAATTAGCAAACTTATGACTCAGTTTTCCTCTCAACTAATTTGCTCTTTTCAATAAAGCCATTAACATTTTTTCCCAGAGCAACTACTATATGAAGGTTGTTTTTTTTTTTTAAATCAGAAGTTAATGATGGAAAAATGAAAAAATTTTAAATGGGACTCGATATGTTCAGTAGAATTTTATAAGCAAAAATTCTGAAAGGACCTTCCTGCCATGGTATATGAGTAATATAGATTTGTAGCGTATAGTATTAATTCATATCTGAAGGACAATTAGAAGAATTTTGACAAAATCATAAAAATTGAAAAACACAACCTTCTTGGAAAGTATGACCAAAGGAGCGTAACATCAGGGAAAGGAATTGGAAATTTACTCATAGAATCACAGAATTTTAAAGCTGGAAGGGACCTTGGAGATTTTCCAGCATAGACCCTTAATTTGACAGAAAAAGAATTGAATCTAGAGTTAAAATAACTTGTCTAAAGTCATACAGTTAGTTAAGTGGGAAAGTTTGGGTTAGCATTTAACTCATTACTCTGGCTAGTATTCTTTCCATTATTATTTTATTCTAAATAAATACTTTAATAAGTAAATCATTCTAAATAAATCTTCCTGGTGATTGAGAGGAAATGGATGCATTTAGGCTTATCACATACACACACACACACACACACACACACACACACACACACACAAGTAAATCATTCTAAATAAATCTTCCTGGTGATTGAGAGGAAATGGATGCATTTAGGCTTATCACATACACACACACACACACACACACACACACACACACACACACATACACACACACACACAAAATTCCTGATAGGTTGTTAAAAGCCCTGGAATGACCAATAAAGAAAGATATGTCTACAATTTAGACATCCCCATTAAGAATTGAATTCAGTTTCATACTAGATTGATATAGAGGCAAGTGTTTCATGACTGATTCTCAAAAAAAAAAGTCTACAAGACATACTTTTAAGTTTAATCTGCAAAATTAACATTTTTATCCATCACTTTCTTAAGTTTAGACAAAAAAAGAAAACGGGACAATAAATGAAACCTTGTTTTGTAGCATTTGCCAATTAAAGAGGTATAGACACTCACAATGAAAATTTAACAAAACATTCTCTGGACTTGCCATTCAGCTGGCTGCAGGACACCCCTAGATATAAAATGAATTGATATATTAGAATAAATCTACAAATAACACAAATGTAATGTTACTCTGGATTAGTCTTTATATCTAATAACTCTTCATTTCTCGGTACTCAGTATTATATACTGCTTCCAGAATGATCTTCCTAAATCATTGCTTTCATTATGTTATTCTCCTGCTCAGGAGTACAAAATAACTCACTATTGGACCTCACATCAAACAAAAGACTTTTTTCCCTATCTTTTGAAATATCAAAATCTAGTTTAACCTTATCTATCTGATTTTTTCCTATTTCTTCACAATTAAAACATTTCAGTGGAGTCATATCATTTCAATGAATGTTCACCCTCAACTTTGTACCTTTTCTCATGTTTTTATATTTGTCTGAGATGCAGCTTTCCTTTCCCTCCTATTTATTTAAAGTTGAAGAATCCTCAAAATATAACTTAAGTCAGGTTTATATCATGAAATCTCCCTGTTAACTCCAGCTCACAATGTCTTGCTTCTGAATTTCTATTAAATTTAGAATTGATACTTTAGTTGTTCAGTCATTTCGAACATATCCAAGGCTCCATGACCCCATTTGGGATTTTCTTGTCAAAAATATTGAATTGACTAACCATTTCATGCTATAAACGAGGAAACTGAGTCAAATAAGGTTAAATAACTTCAAAGGTCACACATCTAGTTAAGTTGAAGCCATACTTGAACTCAGGAAGATGAGTATTCCTGATTGCAGGCAGGGTACTCTAACCACTGAGCAATCTAAGTGCCCTTAACTGGATATATTACTTCCCCACAATTTAACCCTTGAATACCTCCAGATACATATGACTTCCTGTTTAGCCAACACTAGTAAGTCAGTTTATCTGGCATAGCTTTTATGAAAGAAGTCACTGACAAAAACATATCTAGCATTTGATTATGTGCATAAAATTCAAGAAAAAAATTACATCCTATTAAGAAATAATGAAATTCTCATTAGTTATTTAAAATTATCAGTACATGTTTTCCTTGTGATTTGTAAGCATTTTTACTTTTCTCCATGTGCCAGCTGTCTTATGAAACATGATAATTTCTTGGGTGTGTGTTTTAGTCTCCCACAGCCTAGCAGACACTATATTTAACATAGAATCACCGAGAAATAAACCAAAGGAGGGCAACAATATTTATTTTCCACACTCCATTAGTAGCCTAGGAAAAATTCATGCATGTTACTAGAATCTGAACCCAAGTTAATTAACAAAAATGTTCCAAAGTTAACACTGCTGTCTGTTGCATCTGGAGTGGGTTGGCTGCTGCAAATAAACATGCAGAAAACAAGGACAAATCACAATAAATCCAAGTAGACAGGTACAAGAAAATTGGTCTATGAAAGTGACACGTCTCTTTGCTTAAATGTCTCCCACAAATCCCAATGAGACATGGTTGGATTTAATCTAATTGGGTTTGCCACTTCCCTACAGCTTAATGCGTGAATAACTACAATTACATATGACTGTACTTAGCCCAGTTACAGAAATCCATTTATTAGGCTATTAGAATCTCTAGAAACCAGGGGCTGGAAATCATTTGGATATGTTGGTTACATCCTTGGCCTGATAGTTATTTTGTGGTTACCATTTCCAAATTGCTACTGATGAAGTGGGAGCAGATGCAAAAACAAAGTAAAGCTTGGAATAGATAACCCAGCCAGGACTTTCCCTCAGCCCTCACACATTTCAGCATCTATAATAAAATCTTTTGTGATAGTTCATTGCTGTGCAAATCTAAGAATACTCAGGCAGAGATCAGGGGAAAGGGTTCGGTTCATGTTTGGAAATCTGATGAGTATGAGACAATTCCTCCTCTCCCTTTGTGTAAAACCTCTCCAACATAGTATCCCTATCTGAGATTTGGAAGTCCTGACCAGATAAAGCCATAATAATGAAATCTCTTTCGCTCATTCTGACTAGTTTAACTGGTTAAAACATTGTGCTAATGAGGCCCAGGGCTGGGGTTCAATCCCCATATAGGGTAGTTAGCTTCATACTGAGAAAAATTCTATTCCATGCCCCCCAATTCCACCTTTAACCTTGGCTGGCCCTCTTGCAAATGCAAGTCACAAGGGGAGCTGAGAGAGAGTGACAAAGGATCATCACGATAGGAGAAAATCTTCAAAATGCATTGTACTACTGGAGCTTAGTAACATGATCCTTATAGAGGACATTCCAAGGACAGGACAAATTCCACATTACTGACATTTAGTCTGGACATTCACTAGTAAAATAAAGTTGGCAATTGGGGTGACTTTTTCCCCCAACATTCTAATTTGATTCTTTCCACAATCTGTACCATTTTTCCCTCTATACCATTAATGTCTCAGTCAGCAAATATATTCCCACAATCCATACTGCATTTCTAACTATTCGTACTTTTGTTTTCAGAAATGATTATTAAATAGTGTGTTTTCTTCTGTGAAACTAGCTCAAAAGATACTAGCAGAAATTGTATTTATATACCATAGATTCTTCTAGTGAAGCATATCTACCCCTTCTTAGAATGTTTTTAAATGCCTAAAATACATAGAGAACAAAGGAAGTCAATTATATTAAAAAAGTTATCAAAATATAAAAATTAACAAACAAAACAACAACAACAAAACAAGTTCACAAAACTCAGGTTCAAAACTGTACTTTATAGATTCCTTCTAAATATTAAAGGATCAAACACCCTTTTCAGGGTAAGTTATACTAAAACCTTCCTGTTATTGATTTCCTGGAATTAGGACAATCCTTAGTGATTACTTCACTCAAGATTTCAGGGTACATTACTATTGTTACTCAAATAAGGTTTCCATATCCCAGGTAATTGATTTCTCACAATTCTTAAGCATTTAAGTCTTTTTACCATTTACCCAACCCAACTACTCTATCATATATTCTCTTCCTTCTCCACCATTCTGTTTTAATCACTGTGGCTTTTTTCTTTTTTTATTCAATAGTATTTTATTTTTCCAAATATATGTAAAGATATTTTCAACATTCATTCCTGTGAGATTTTGTGTTCCAAACTTTTCCCCTTCTCTCCTCTGCCTTTTCCTTCCCACAAGAAAACAAGAAATCTGATATAGACTGTTATGGGCCAGAATTTGAAACAAGGTACTAAGTGGAATTGAGGAGACAATGGTTAAATCTAGTTTAGCATTGATTTAATCCTACAATAAATAATGGTTTCCTAGTGATATAATGATTGGTGTAAACTCAGTGTGGGGCATATAAGCTAGAAAC
The DNA here is from genome assembly GCF_902635505.1 of Sarcophilus harrisii. NCBI lineage: Eukaryota > Metazoa > Chordata > Mammalia > Dasyuromorphia > Dasyuridae > Sarcophilus > Sarcophilus harrisii. The sequence goes on from NC_045427.1 coordinate 100,496,293, forward strand.
TCTCAGGTCCAAAAAAGACAAGTGCACTAGAAGCTCTCAAAGGCTGAGACAGATTCATTCCATGGTCCACTTTTGTGGTGGCTGGAGGTTGAAGCACAAACCTTTGATTTTGGAGAGATTCAGAGGGCAGAGAAGACAGATGAAAGCTCAAGCTCTTGGAACCAAGGAGAGAGATAGGCTTCTAAGAAAGCTAACTGGGCCCCAGGAATTGAGACAAGACTTTGAAAGAGATAATAAAGGATCTGGACTTTAACCCCTGGCTACTCGTGTGGTGATTACTGAACTGAAATGAAGGCTGCTCCCAAAGACCCCAAGAAAACTGAAACAGAGAACATTACATTTTGGTTCCCTAAACAGGGACTGACACGATCCTGATTTCAGTGGAAAAGCCTCCAACCCTGATTTCAGTGAAAAAGCCTCTGATCCTGATTTCAATGGAAAAGTCTCTCTGACCCAGAAATTAGGGTGAGTACAAGAAGGAAACTTTGTAAAAGGCTAAAGTAGTATTCTGGTTAAAATGGGACAAATACTTAGAAAGAAGATTTCTCTACAAGGAAAATTTGTCGAAACCTTGGTTAAACTCATTAAAAGCCAAGGTTTGACTGTAACTTAGGAGCACATCATTGAGCTTTTAGAAACAGTACAGTATACATCTTGGTTCCCAGAGTTTGAGCTCCTGCCACCAGTCCTTTACCTTCTCTCCAAATGAATCCTGACTGAGGCTCCTGGCTTATACGCTCTACACTGAGTATACACCAATCATTATGCCACTAGGAAACCCCATATTTGTTGTAGGATTAAATAAATACTAAACTAGATTTAACCATCATCTCCTCAATTCCACTTAGTGCCTTATTTCAAGTTCTGGTCCATAACAAAAGACTAAACATGCACAGTCCTTCTAAACATATTCCCATATTTGTTATGTTCAAGAAAAATCAGACCAAAAGGAGAAAGACAGAAGAAAGAAAAAGCAAAGATACAAAAAAAAAAGTGAAAATACAATGGTTCCATGCTCATTTGATTTCCATAATTCTCTCTCTAGATGCGGATGATATCTTCCATGCCAAGTCTTCAATGTGCCTTTTTAAATGTATTCCTGACTTGGAGATAAATTTTTTTATCTATTTCAGGAAGGTGAATAATCATTTTATACAGAATGTTCCAAAAATTTTAGTGCAGTTTTAAGAAGTTTCTTAAAACTACACTAAGGGTTTTGGAATATTCTATTTATATTGTAAAGTCAGGAAAGCCAATCAAGAAGTCTTCATTGACATCTACTATGTGCAAATATATATTTATACTTACATGTACTACATATTAATCTATCTATATAGATATAGATAGATAGATAGATATACATATACACATCTATGGAGATGGATTGAGAGATAATATATAAAGGTGAAACAGGCAGAGTGGGCTAGTAGATAAGTGGCCTTGAAATAAGGAAGATCTAGGTTGAAGTTCCACCTCTGACTCATACTGCTGATTTTATAATCTTTGCCAAGTTACTTAACTTCTGGTTGCCTCAGTTTCCTCTTCTAAAAAGGTGAGAATTAGACTGGATAATATTTAAAATTGTTATTGCTTATAGCATTCTACAATCTTCTAATTAAAAAAAAACACGGATTATTTTTAAAGTTTTGGGAATGAGTCACTTTTGATTTCCTTCAGATCTTATTAAAAGAATAAAGGTTGTGCTAGAGACCATGTTTTATAGAATAGAATTTTTTGAGGAAAAGTAACAATTATTAAAAATGTATGAATGGCACAATCTATGACTTCAAGAAGCAAGGAACTAAGGGATATAAGCACTATAGAAAGGTGTTATGGGCCAGAACTCTGAACTTGAAACAAGGATTCTTACAAGATGCTAACTCAGTGTAATTGATAAAAGAATGGTTGTCTAGGTTAGCATAGTGCTTAATAGTTCTCTAGTTCAGTACATGTACTTAGTACTTAATATAGTTCTACAAGATTCACTTAGAGCCAGAGAAGACAAGAGAACTGGAGGCAGGAGCTCAAGCTCTGGGAGCCAAGGAGAGAGATTCATTCCATTTTTGGGCAGGGTCCTGGTGGCTCTCCTAGGGGGCTGAGAGACAAATTCATTCACACTATCTCATACCACTGTGGTGGCAGACTCTGCTCCTTCACTTCTCCACTAAAACCAAGACTCCTGAAAGGCACTCAAGAAAGCTAGCTGGGCCCCAGGCAAGGAAACTAGATTATGAATGAGATAATAACAGAATTGGACTTTAACACCTGGCTATTATTGTGGTAATTACGGAAAGAAGGCTGCTCTAAGACCTTCAGAAAACCAAAAGAGAACATTACAGATAGGGAAAAAGTCTCCTAATTGGAAAATGGAATAAGTATTTCTAATAGCACTTACTATGACAAGAATTGTTCAATATGTTTTACAACTATTATCTTACTTGATCCTCATAACAAGCCTGAAAGGCAGGTACTATTATTACTGTCATTTTACATTTGAGGAAACAGACAACCAGAGACTAACTTCAAGATCACACAGTTAATAACTATTTGAGACTAGATTTTTAACTCAGAGTTTCCTGACTTCAGATCTAGTGCTCTGTCTACTATGCCATCTAACTACCTCTAGAGTTTCCTACTCAAATTATAATGCCATAACACAGTGCATACCACTGTGAATATATAATATATTTTTGTTCATTTATTTCAGTAATTTTTGACTCTTTGGGGTTTTCTTGGTAAAAATAATGGAGAGGCTTACCATTTCTTCCCCAGATAATTTTATAGATGAAGACATTGAGTGTTAAGTAACTTACCCGATGTCACACAACTAGTAAGGATTTGGGACCAGATTTAAATTCAGGAAAATGTGTCTTCTCTTGACTCCAGGCCTAGTAGTCTATCCATTGTATCACAAAAATATGTCACTAGGAAAACTTATATTTTCTTCTTCTAGACAAAGTAAGGATGGGAATGATGCAAAATTATCAAACATACAGAAGTTGATCCATGGCAAAGGATAGGTGACTTCAATGATATTCCAGAGATTCACAGCATGAGATAAAGTTCTCTTATTAAGGCAGTTAAAGATGTAAGGGGGGGCGGGGGGGGGGGGGGGGGCAGAGCCAAGATGGCAGAGAAGACACACGCGACTTTCTAAGTTCTTCTCTTACCCTCTTTATCAATATTATATAGAGCCTCAAAAATAGTCTTGACTGCTACAATTCGTAAAGATAAGAAGTAGAACAACTCACCGGCTGAAGAAAATCTGCAGTCTCGCCAAAAAAAAAGGTTGGTTCCGGGGCCAGAGGGGAGATCAGTGCAGACTGGGAGAGAAATTAGGCTCCGAGGAGAGCCTCAAACCAAAAGTGAAAGCACAGATCTCAGCACAAGTGCGGAGCCCCAACCCGCAGTACGGGGCTTTTCCTTGGGGCAGTTGTGATCCTGCACGGCAGGAGGACCCAGCCCAGGTTAGCCTCCAATCTGCACAGTGGGGAGCTCGGCTTGGGGCCATAGAGCTTTCCCAGGGCCGATTTGCATCAGGCAGAGACTCTGGGGCAGAGTTTGCAGCGGTCTGCGGTCAGCTGCTAATACTCACAGTCCCACAAGAGGCTCCGGCCTGGGGCGGTGACACTTTCACCCCTTAGTCTCTAGCCAAGGGCAATCGCTAACCCACACAGCCCTACTGGGCACTTCCATAGCTCAGCCAGTGCTGAATCCACTTCCTGTTGGGGGAAGGGAAAACTCTCACTCAAAGCACTCCCATACCTCTGAGCCAGAATTGGGTTACATCTCTCCCTGCTCTACAGAGGAAGCTGGTAACCCCCTTGCCTAGGAGACATACCCTAAAGGCTTTAAAACATGAATAAAAAGATGAAAAAAATGATCGACAGCTTCTATGCAGAAAAAGAGTAGGTCAGCAAACCTAAAGAGACTTCAAACAGCAAAAATGCATCAGACTGTCCTCCTTTATATGATGCTCTCATAGAAGAGACCATTAAAAGTCTCAAAAGAGAGTTAGAAGATGAATGGGGAAAGGAAAGAGAAGCCTTACAAGAGAGCAACAACTTCCTGAAATAAGAATTGGAAAAGTTAAAAAATTCCCAGGAAGTGCAGGGAAATAAAATTGGTGAATTGGAAAAAATAAAGAATTCACTAGAAAGTAGGATTTGCGAATTGGAAAAAGAAAATAATTCACTAAAAAATAAAATTAGTGAAATGGAAAAAAATTCCACAGACCAAAACAATACATTTAAAAACTCAATTGGACATATACAGAAAGAAGTAAAAAAAGCTAATGAAGAAAATAATTCTTTAAAAATTAGAACTGAACAAATAGAAGCTAATGATTCATTGAGACAGCAAGAATCAGTCAAGCAAAAACAAAAAAATGACAAACTGGAAAAAACCATGAATTATCTACTTGCAAAAACGACAGACTTGGAAAATAGATCTAGGAGAGATAATTTGAGGATTATTGGACTTTCCGAAAACTATGATGAAAAAAAGAGCCTAGATACTATTTTACAAGAAATCATCAAAGAGAACTGCCCAGATGTAATAGAATCAGAAGGTAAAATAGGCATTGAAAGAATTCATCGAACACCTTCTGAAAGAAACCCTAAAATAAAAACCCCAAGGAATATTGTGGCAAAATTTCAGAACTATCAGATTAAGGAAAAAATTTTACAAGCAGCCAAAAAAAAACCATTTAAATACCGAGGTGCCACAATAAGGATCACCCAAGATCTGGCTGCCTCTACATTAAAGGAACGAAGGGCCTGGAATATGATATTCCGAAAGGCAAAAGAACTTGGGATATAGCCAAGAATAAACTACCCAGCTAAGCTGAGCATTTTCTTCCAGGAAGAAAATGGACATTTAATGAAACAATTGAATTCCATTTGTTTCTGAAGAAAAAACCAGAACTAAACAAAAAATTTGATCTCCAACCACAGAACTCAAGAGATGCAGAAAAGGTAAAAATAACTCTTGAGAACTGTATTTCTGTTGTGGATATACAAAAAGAATACATGTATAATTTGATTGTACTGATATAACATAAAAAAGGGAAGTAGATATGGAAAAGGGATGATGGCAGAATAAGGTGGGAAGGAGGGATAAAAAGAGGGAAACCACATCCCACAAAGAGGCAAAGGAAACTTATCATATCTGAGGGAATTTAGAGAGGGGGAGGAACATTGTGTGAATCTTACTCTCATCAGAGTTGGCTCAAAGAAAAAATAATTGACATTTGTTTTAGAGAAAATTCTCTCTCGCCTCATTAAAAACGGGGGAGAGGAAAAGGGAAAAGAAAAAGAGTAATAAGGGAAGGAAGGGGGAAAGACTCAAAGGGGGGGAGGGAGGGATTATAAAGAGGATAAGTATCGTGATACAAGAGGGGTACATAAGTTTAAAAGGGGGAAAGAGGGTTGGGGGAGGCAAGAATAAGTAAAGCACAATCTGGGGTTATTAGGATGGCAGGAAATACAGATTTAGTAATTCTAACCGTAAATGTGAATGGGATGAACTCCCCCATAAAGAGGAGGCAGATAGCAGACTGGATCAAAAGTCAGAACCCTACAATATGTTGTTTACAAGAAACACATTTAAAGCAGGGGGATACATATAGAGTAAAGGTAAAAGGCTGGAGCAAAATCTATTATGCTTCAGGTGAAGTCAAAAAAGCAGGGGTAGCCATCCTTATCTCAGATCAAGCAAAAGTAAAAATTGATCTAATTAAAAGAGATAAGGAAGGAAACTACATCCTGCTAAAGGGTAGCATAAACAACGAAGCAATATCAATATTAAACATATATGCACCAAGTGGTATGGCATCCAACTTCCTAAAGGAGAAGTTAAGAGAGTTGCAAGAAGAAATAGACAACAAAACTGTAATAGTAGGAGATCTCAACCTTGCACTCTCAGAATTAGACAAATCAAACCACAAAACAAATAAGAAAGAAATTAAAGAAGTAAATAGAATATTAGAAAAATTAGGTATGTTGGATCTTTGGAGAAAACTGAATGGAGATAGAAAGCAATATACTTTCTTCTCAGCAGTTCATGGAACCTATTCAAAAATTGACCATATATTAGGACATAAAGACCTCAAAATTAAATGCAAGAAAGCAGAAATAGTAAATGCTTTCTTTTCAGATCATGACGCAATAAAAACTACATTCAACAAAAAGTTAGGGGGAAATAGACCAAAAAGTAATTGGAAACTAAACAATCTCATCTTAAAGAATGATTGGGTGAAGCAGCAAATTATAGATACAATTAATAATTTCACTCAAGATAATGACAATGATGAGACATCATACCAAAATTTGTGGGATGCAGCCAAAGCGGTAATAAGAGGGAATTTTATATCCTTAGAGGCTTACTTGAATAAAACAGAGAAAGAAAAGATTAATGAATTGGGCTTGCAACTAAAAAAACTAAAAAAAGACCAAATTAAAAACCCCCAATCAAATACTAAATTGGAAATTCTAAAATTAAAAGGAGAAATTAAAAATATTGAAAGTAAAAAAACTATTGAACTAATTAATAAAACTAAGAGTTGGTTCTATGAAAAAGCCAATAAAATAGATAAGCCTTTGGTAAATCTGATTAGAAAAAGGAGGGAGGAAAATGAAATTAGTAGTCTTAAAAATGAAAAGGGAGAACTTTCCACCAATGAAGAGGAAATTAGAGAAATAATAAGGAGTTATTTTGCTCAACTTTATGCCAATAAATTTGATAACCTAAGTGAAATGGATGACTACCTCCAAAAATATAGACTTCCCAGACTAACAGAGGAGGAAGTAAATTGCTTGAATAGTCCCATTTCAGAAAAAGAAATAGAACAGGCAATTAAACAACTCCCTAAGAAAAAATCCCCAGGACCAGATGGATTTACATGTGAATTTTACCAAACATTTAAAGAACAATTGGCCCCAATGCTATATAAATTATTTGATAAAATAGGGAATGAAGGAGTCCTACCAAATTCCTTCTATGACACAGACATGGTACTGATACCTAAACCAGGTAGGCTGAAAACAGAGAAAGAAAATTATAGACCAATCTCCCTAATGAATATTGATGCTAAAATCTTAAATAAGATATTAGCAAAAAGACTACAGAAAATCATCTCCAAGATAATACACTATGATCAAGTAGGATTTATACCAGGAATGCAGGGCTGGTTCAATATTAGGAAAACTATCAATATAATTGGCCATGTTAATAACCAAATTAACAAAAACCATATGATCATCTCAATAGATGCAGAAAAAGCATTTGATAAAATCCAACATCCATTCCTATTAAAAACACTTGAGAGTATAGGAATAAATGGACTTTTCCTTAAAATAATCAGCAGCATCTATTTAAAACCATCAGTAAGCATCATATGTAATGGAGACAAACTGCAACCATTCCCAATAAGATCTGGAGTGAAACAAGGTTGCCCACTATCACCGTTACTATTTAATATTGTATTAGAAACGCTAGCTATAGCAATAAGAGCTGAGAAAGAGATTAAAGGAATAAGAATAGGCAATGAGGAAGCCAAATTATCACTCTTTGCCGATGACATGATGGTATACTTAGAGAACCCCAGAGATTCTGCTAAAAAGTTATTAGAAATAATCCACAACTTTAGCAAAGTTGCTGGTTATAAAATAAACCCACATAAGTCATCAGCATTCTTATATATCACTAACAAAATCCAACAGTCAGAGTTACAAAGAGAAATTCCATTTAAAGTAACTACTGATAATATAAAATATTTAGGAATCTATCTGCCAAGGGAAAATCAGAAACTTTATGAGCAAAATTACAGACCACTTTTCACACAAATTAAGTCTGATCTAACCAATTGGAAAAATATTAAATGCTCTTGGATAGGGCGAGCAAATATAATAAAGATGACAATATTACCTAAACTAATCTATTTATTTAGCGCTATACCAATCAGACTCCCAAAAAACTATTTTAATGACCTAGAAAAAATAACAACAAAGTTCATATGGAAAAACAAAAGGTCAAGAATTTCAAGGGAATTAATGAAAAAAAAATCAAATGAAGGTGGCTTAGCTGTACCAGATCTAAAATTATATTATAGAGCAGCAGTTACCAAAACTATTTGGTATTGGCTAAGGAATAGATTAGTTGATCAGTGGAATAGATTAGGTTCAAGGGATAAAACAGTCAACAAATATAGCAACCTAGTCTTTGACAAACCCAAAGATCCCAGCTTTTGGGATAAGAACTTACTGTTTGATAAAAATTGCTGGGAAAATTGGAAACTAATATGGCAGAAACTAGGCATTGATCCATACTTAACGCCGTACACCAAGATAAGGTCAAAATGGGTTCATGACCTAGGCATAAAGAATGAAATTATTAATAAATTAGAGGAACATAGGATAGTTTACCTCTCAGACCTGTGGAAGGGGAAGGTCTTTATGACCAAAGCAGAACTAGAGATCATTACTGATCACAAAATAGAAAATTTCGATTATACCAAACTGAAAAGTTTTTGTACAAACAAAACTAATGCAGACAAGATTAGAAGGGAAGCAATAAACTGGGAAAATATTTTTACAGTCAAAGGTTCTGATAAAGGCCTCATTTCCAAAATATATAGAGAATTAACTCTAATTTATAAAAAATCAAGCCATTCTCCAATTGAAAAATGGTCAAAGGATATGAACAGACAATTCTCAGATGAAGAAATTGAAACTATTTCTAGTCATATGAAAAGATGCTCCAAGTCATTATTAATCAGAGAAATGCAAATTAAGACAACTCTAAGATATCACTACACACCTGTCAGATTGGCTAAGATAACAGGAAAAATTAATGATGATTGTTGGTGGGGATGTGGGAAAACTGGGACATTGATGCATTGTTGGTGGAGTTGTGAACGAATCCAACCATTTTGGAGAGTAGTTTGGAACTATGCTCAAAAAGTTATCAAACTGTGCATACCCTTTGATCCAGCAGTGTTACTACTGGGATTATATCCCAAAGAGATTATAAAGAAGGGAAAGGGACCTGTATGTGCACGAATGTTTGTGGCAGCCCTTTTTGTAGTGGCTAAAAACTGGAAACTGAATGGATGTCCATCAGTTGGAGAATGGCTGAATAAATTGTGGTATATGAATATTATGGAATATTACTGTTCTGTAAGAAATGACCAACAGGATGATTTCAGAAAGGCCTGGAGAGACTTACACGAACTGATGCTGAGTGAAATGAGCAGGACCAGGAGATCATTATATACTTCAACAACAATACTATATGATGACCAGTTCTGATGGACCAGGCCATCCTCAGCAACGAGATCAACCAAATCATTTCCAATGGAGCAGTAATGAACTGAACCAGCTATGCCCAGAAAAAGAACTCTGGGAGATGACTAAAAACCATTACATTGAATTCCCAATCCCTATATTTATGCACACCTGCATTTTTGATTTCCTTCACAAGCTAATTGTACAATATTTCAGAGTCTGATTCTTTTTGTACAGCAAAATAACGTTTTGGTCATGTATACTTATTGTGTATCTAATTTATATTTTAATATATTTAACATCTACTGATCATCCTGCCATCTAGGGAAGGGGGTGGGGGGGGGTAAGAGGTAAAAAATTGGAACAAGAGGTTTGGCAATTGTTAATGCTGTAAAGTTACCCATGCATATATCCTGTAAATAAAAGGCTATTAAATAAAAACCAAAAAATAAATAAATAAATAAATAAATAAAGATGTAATAGGACACAGCCTGAAGGAATTTTGACATAAAGTGAATTTGGTTATCAAAACTCCAGTGCTGGACCATAAACTATACTAGGAACCACTCCAAATGGGATGAATTATGTTTGCCTGAAGCCTAAGATAAGAAGTGTTGTTCTCTTGTTTTTCAGTCATGTCTAACTTTTTGTAACCCTATTTGTGTTTTCTTGGCAAAGATACTTGAGTGGCCTACCATTTTTAGATGCTTGTACAGATGAGGAAACGGAGGCAAAAAAAAAAAAAAAAAAAAACCCCAACAGATATCATATAATAATCTCAATAGATGAAGAAAAACTTGACAAAATACTATTAAAATATGAGCAAACTTAGGGATTAAGGGAGCTTTCCTTAAAATAATAAGCAGTATCTATCTAAAACCTATAGTAAGCATTGTTTGTAATGGAGAGAAGTTAGACACATTCCAGTAAAATCAGGGGTGAACAAGGATGCTCATAAGCAAGAGATAGAAAGAGAAATTCCATTTAAAATTACTGTCTATCTGCCAAGAAAAACCTATGAACTATATGAACACAATTACAAAACTTCTCACACAAATAAAATATGATCTAAACAATTGGAAAATATAAATTGTTCATGGCTTGGCTGAACTAATATAATAAAAATGACAGTTCTGCTTAAATTGGTCTACTTATTCAACTGCCAAAACATTATGTTATAGAACTAGAAAAAATAATAAGAAAATTCATCTGAAAGAACAAAAGGTCAAGAATATCAATGGAACTAATGAAAAAAAAAAAAAGAAAAAACAAAGTATTGTGCCAAAACCAAACCTAAAAAACATTATAAAGTAGCAGTAATCAAAATCATATGGTATTAGCTAAAGAACAGTGCTGGATCAATGGAATAGATTATCTACATATGACAAAATAATCAAGGCCTATGGCAATCAAGTATTTGATAAATCCCCAAACTCCAGCTTCTGGAATAAGAATTCTCTATTTGACAAAAATTGCTGGGAAACTGGAAAATAATATGTCAAAAACTTGCCATAGATCTACCCTATACTTCCATACCTTCATACCAAAAATAAGGTCAAAATGAATACATGATTTGGGCATAATGGAAGAAACTATAAACAAATTAGGAGAACAAGGAATAATTTGTCTATGAGATCTTTGGAAAAGGGAGAAATGTATGACGAAAGAACTAGAGAACATTATGAAAAGCAAAATGAACAACTTTTATTAAAATTTAAAAGTTTTTTTCACAAGCAAAACCAATAGACACAAGATTAAAAGAGAAGTACAAAGCTGGGAACAAAATCTGTATAAGCAGTATTTCTGATAAAGGTCTCATTTCTAAAATATATAAAGAACTATATCAAATTTATAAGAATGCAAGTCTTTCCCCAAATGATAAATAATCAAAGGATATGAACAGAAAATTTTCAGATGACAAAATTAAAACCATTTAAAATTATATGAAAAAATGTTCTAGTTCTATTGATTAGAGAAATGCAAATTAAAACAACTCTGAAGTACCACCTCATACCTCTCAGATTGGCTAGAATGACAGGAAAAAATAATGGTGAATGATGGAAGAGATGTGGGAAAATTGCTAATGCATTATTTGTGGAGTTGTGAAATGATCCAACCATTCTGGAGAGCAATCTAGAACTATGCCCAAAGGGCTATAAAACTGTGAATATACTTTGACTGAGCAGTGCCATTACTGGGTCTGTATCTCAAGGAAACCAAAAAAGAGGGAATATCATCCACATGTGCAAAAATGTTTGTGTCATTTCTTTTTGTGGTAGCCAAGGATTGGAAAAGGAGTAGATGCCCATCAGTTGGGGAATGGCTGAACAAGCTGTGGTACATAAAGGTAATGGAATATTATTTATTGTTACATAAAAAGTGAACAAGCTGATTTTAGAAAGGCCTACAAAAATTTACATGTTCTGATCCTGAGTGAAACAAGCAGAACCAAGAGTATATTGTACACAATAACAGAAAGAATGTGTAATGATCAATTATGAAAGGCTTGGTTCTTCTCAGCAGTTCAGGAATTCAAAGCAATCCCAATAGACTTTAAATAGAAAATGCCATCTGCATCCAGAAAAAGAACTAAGGAGAATGTAAATCAACACATGTTATGTTCACTTCTTTTTTCTGTTTCTTTATCTCTCCAGTGGTTTTTCTCTTTTGCTTTGATTTTTCTCCCTAACATGATTCATAAAACAATGTGTATTAAAAATAAATAAACTTAAAAAAAAAACTGAGGCAAACAGTATAACTTCAGAGTTACATGGCTAATATCTAAAGCTAAATTTGAACTCGTCTTTCTGACTTCAGGCTGGGGTCTCTTAAACAATATTGGATTCATAAATGAGATTGCTATTCCTCTTTAGGCATTGGGAAGAGCCATTGTCCATTTAACAGCAACTTTCATAATATCTTTCAGAGAAAGATTCAAAAACTACTTGCAAAATGAATGTATTTTGTTCTAAAATGTGTAGTACTATGAAATATAAATTTATATTCATGCTATTTAAGATTTTTGCTTAATTATTTTAATGAATGTTTTTTAATAGAAGCACAACTGAATGAAAACCTTTATTAAACTTTGGAACAGTTAATCAGACTTATGGAAAGCCTCAATCAAAATTCAGTAGTCATCATCAACATTGGATAACTTACCTAAATTATAGGCATTGTACTTAGGAAGAAAAAATAATAAACAATTCCTAGAACACTAACCTGGCAACTCCAAAATCCAAAAATTGAAATAAGGGTGAACATCATAGGTCTTTAAACTTTAAATATCCTTTGTCTATCATAGGATTGACAAATGCATCACAGCAGGATACAGAAGAATGTGAGTAGCTGACCTGAGAGTGAGAATAATTCATCATAGCCTTTCAATAGAACTGGGCATTTTAGTCTATCCTATCTTCCTCAGTACCATACAACAGATTGTATAGCTAACTGTCCAAATCAGAAAGGTATATGCTTGGGCTATACATGTATTTGGCTTAAAACATGCTCACAGTCTATATCTTTTGTTATTGAATATACAAATGACTGGAAACCAAAACAGAGGTAGGGGGAAAAAAAGACAGATGTGTCCAAAGAATACAATACAATTTTCAGACAGGGTTCTCTTCACTTATTTTTCCACAGTAGAAATCTTGATGTTCATGTGCATGGATGTCTTAAACTTAAGAAAATTATTACCCACTGAAGTACCTCTTCTTGGATATATAAAAAGAGCAATATATATATATGCCTCCCATGATTTTTATATCATACTGAAGAATGAATTTTCAAGGTGTCCTCTATCAACAGTATTGTGCTTAGCCAATAGATGTCAATGTAACAGAAAAAATACCAACTACTCAGATATAAAGGGGCAAGGAGATCCCCAAGTTTCCAGAAAGTGATAAAGGAAGCTATCATTAGCAAGACTTGACTAGGTTCTCTGCCAACATCTCAAGTGTAAATAAGTGTGGAGCAGTCTGATAAAAAAACAATGGAAAGATTAAGTAAAATACCTGCCCTATCTTACTGAGTAGCAGATTCCAAGGAATTGTAATGAGAAAAAGAAAGAAAGAAAGAAAGAAAGAAAGAAAGAAAGAAAGAAAGAAAGAAAGAAAGAAAGAAAGAAAGAAAGAAAGAAAGAAAGAAAGAAAGAAAGAAAGAAAGAAAGAAAAAAGAAAGAAAGAAAGAAAGAAAGAAAAGAAACAAAGAAACAAAGAAATAAAGAAACAAAGAAACAAAAGATAAACATATAACAGAAGTAGGATCAAGGGAAAGAGAAGAAAAGAAAGTGGAATGCAAAAGAGATTTGAAATTGAAATGGTGAGGATGAAATATGATTTCTAGAGGGATGGCGGAAGGGTGAGTGAGGGGACTGGTGGGTCAGCCCATGCATATTTAGTCAGTTATAATAAGGGGAAATTGCTTCCTCATTACAAGGCCTGGAATGATGTTGATATGTTTTTGCAGTCTTTTAGAAAACTGAGCAGAACTTATAATTGGTGAGAGAAGGTATGGGCAGCATAGTTCAGACCCCTGCTCAATGGGAAAACCCTAGAGGCATATGCCAAGCTGGATGATAATGACGGCTGTGACTAGCAAATCATGCAGCCAACCATTCAGAGAAGGTAGAAGGTTGATCCCAGAGACCTGAAAGGTTACATCCAGGTCTCTGAGGAAAGGAGTGGAGAACTCTTTCCCTGAATTGGCTGTAGAAATGACAAGTTTATTTAACAGGTGTAGAGAAGGTGAAAAGACGACTGGTTCTGTTTAAATAAAAAAGAGAGAGAGATAAAATTATCTTCTCAGAGAAGCTTATGAAAATGATTCTTAGGGACTTGACAGTCTGTTTAACAGGAAATCCATGAAGTTGAAGTAAGAGCTTTAATTTCTGGTATTCTATCATATGGAATATAGTAGTAATTAACATAGGAACTTTCTTCCTTTGTTCAAACATCTAGCTTTCTCTCATGTCTGCTAAATGTCCAAAAAATTTTAAGAAAAGAAATCACTGCTTTTTATTATTAAACTGGAACACCTAAATGGTTTATCTTCAATCCAAAATTAAATAATAATCTCTGTAAAGAAATGAAACCTTCTTACCCCATGATTAGTAGTGTTCCTCCTCAACTTTACCTGATCTAGTTCCTCCTGTGGAAGGGCAACACCTGAGATAAACTTTGATTATAAGTCCAACCTTTCCTGGTTTTTCAGGATGAGAGCCCTCTAATCCTGAAAATTACTTTGCATTTGTTTTGTATATATCCTATTTGCTTACCTGTGAATATTTTATGGTTGGTGGAGAGTAGGTGTGGGGATGGGACAGGAAGAAAATAGAAGTTCCTTCTAAATAAAAGATTCCACATTGTTTTCATCTGTGTAATCTCAGCAACAGGCAAACTGCTGAACACAAAATAAATGTTTATGTGAAAAAAAATTGAATTACAAAATCTTAGGAAAGTTTGTTTAGCTAAAATTTTAAGATCCCAAATTATTCTTAAATAGCTTTTAAAAAAGAAAGTCAAAGATAGGTGCTTTAGATTTCTCATTCATGGAGATCCTATGTCTCTGTAGGAGGAAATAAATAAATAGACAATATAAAGACTTCATTGAAGGCAGTTTATAAAGTTTTTGCTTTTGTCTTGATGCTCTATATACTTGGACCAAGATTCACAGTGATAGAAGTGAGTTTGTCTTTTCATCTATGTGATGCTGGACTGTAATGAGCAATCCTGTTAGATTATGAGGGCAATTGAATACCAAGACAGAAAAAGGAAAATCTTGCCCTATTTTTTATTATTATAATAATAAAAATGCCCACTTACCTTCATTTATATGGCAACTGTGCTCTAGGTTGAGATTTTCTCTATTACCAAGAAACACATGCTCTTATTTATGTTATATAAGGTTATATGCTGCTTTTCACATTAAAAATTAGGAAGCTGCCAATATAGATCTCTCAAAATGCCTAGCTTTAACCTTTAGACCTGAATAAGACTCTTCAGAATTCATTAAAAGATTATTTCATACTCACTATTCTGTCAATTTCTTCCAAATGAGATTCATTTGGGCAATGTTGGAACATTAGTCTCCATGCTTGAATAATAATCTTAAAATTAGAAATGTTTGATATCTCAATAACTCCACCCCCAATAGACCTGTGATATGAGACGTTTTCTATGACCTTCAGTTCTATTTCACAGAAAAAAGTTTTATCACCTTTCCCAAATCCCCAAACTCTATTTGAGTTAGTGTGACTCTAATGTCCTTCCTTCCTTTTTTTCTTTCCTTCTTTCCTTATTTTTCTCTCTCCTTTTCTTTCTTTTTCTTCTTTTCCCCCTTCTTATTTTCCCTCCTTCTTATGTTTTTCCCTTTTCTTCTTCTTTCCCTCCTATCACAAACCATGGTATAGTAGTGTATGAAGAACTGAGCATGGTTGTCAACATCTTAGTTTAAAATTTGTCTCTAATACTTATGAGCTATGTGACCCTAATCAATTCATTCAAACTCTTTGCCTCAGGCAACACTGAAAATCAAAAGATGGATAATAAATTTATAATTTATAGGTCATATAATCCAGCTCCCTAATAATCCCTACTGTGATTCTTGATATTCTAGGATATTTTCAAAAGAATGTATAGAACACATTTTAAGAATTTTACAAGTTTTATGATATACTTAATGTAAGCCCTGTCTCAAAACATATTGTGGGACTTATTGGTAGATATAAATACCCTGCCCTTCATGGGAATGGGTAGAGTTGGTGAGAATGCAAGCTTTCTAGTCTTCTTCAATTTCCTTCAAGACTCTTCAGGCTTCAAGTTTCTTTTTCAGACTCTTTATGAACTGAGTTGTTTGGGGGTACATCTAGATTTCCAGAGAAAAGGAGAAAAAAATTGAAGAGACAAACCATACTTCGGATTGCTGAAGAAAAAGACTATGGGGAAATATGAAAGGAGCTGGCAGATTCCATCATGTCGCTATTTCTAATCAGCTTCAATAGAAACTTAAAGCAATTTCCCTTTCCGTGAATCAGGACATTCTCTGATAATTGAACTGAGGCATCTTTTTTCTGATAAGAACTTCTTCACTCCATATTGTCTGTTAAATGTCCAAAAGACTTACAAAAAGTTCTTGAGGTCACTACTGTTTGTTATTTAACTAGAATACCTAAATAGTTTATCTTCAATACAAAAGCAAACAATAATCTCTGTAAAAAAAATGAAATCTTCTTACCCATGATTAATGGTGTTCCTCCTCAACTCTACCTGATCTAGTGTAAATGTATATCTTCTTATGTATATCTTCTCTAATTTCTGTTTTGCTGTGATTTGAATAAAGATTTCTTTGCTATTCACTGTTCATTTTAGAACTGGCATTTGGGGGAGGGAGGAAGACTAGAATCTGCTATCTGTGTGATTGCAGGCAAGTCACTTAACTTTCCTGGGCCTCAAATTCTTTGTCTATAAAAATAGGGAGTTGAATTATCTATTCAGGACTCTATTTATCTCTGAGGGGAGCAGGGTGGCCTCTGGGGCCTCAAATTGCTTCTCCTCCTGGCAGGAAACAAGGTGAGGAAGAGAAGAGATTACAAATCTCTATTCAAGCCACACAAAAACAGCCCTCACCACAGGTGGACCTCTTTGCACTTGAAGAAAGGATTCTATTCTTTGACAAAACTTAAGACCATAGATTTAAAGATCAGTAAAATGTGGCTTCCTAAGTTAAGGCTAACTTCCTGAAACAACTTCCATGAGAGGAGAGAATACAGAAAGAAAGGTATATGTACATGACTTTTTTACTTGTTTTTAAGATTAGCCTTTCTATCTCACCCAAAATGGAAGTGAATGAGCTTCTCATGGGGAGATACCACCACTGACAGCTTCTTTTTACAACCTGAACCAGTTCATTCCCCTTAAGGAATAACCTTTTCTGCTATTTCATTCCCAGAGATTTAGAAGATAAGTGTTTGATTTAGTGCAAACATAAATTCACTTTAGTCTTCTCCAACTCAGCTACAAAGTAGCTTTATCCTGAGCTACAAAGATAAGCTCTCCTCAGTCTCACCAGTAGCTATGATTACAGGTGTGAACTACCTGAAATCACCCCTGTAGCACAACCACGCTTGGCTGAACAAGAGCTTGTTGTAACAAGAAAGGCTGAAAATATAGTTTGCCTAAACATGACAAAGAAAGCCAGTGAAAAGGTGAGTGAATGGAAGGAATATTGACTTGAGTGACCACAGAGTGAGAAAGTTTTAAAACTCAAAGTTGTTATCAGAAAGTTAGGTGATTATGGATTTCCTAGGTATGTAATAGTAGAAGGAAGATATATTTATTAATCACCTACAATGTGCCTTATACCATGCCAAGCACATTACCAAAAAAAAAATTTTTTTATCTTTATAAAGGAGTAAAGACATTATAGGGTTGTCTTGACTTGCACATGACCTAAATTTAAGTGAGACAAAAATGCACAGTCTTGAATCTTTCTTTTCTCTTCCAAAGGCATTGAAATCCAATGGCAAGACAAACATCAAGATAGTATAGCTATGAATGTTTGAGGTCCATTGGTTATCCTCAACCAGGTTTATCCCATCTTCTAAGATGGTTTTACTACAAGGTTTATTAACTGAACATGATACAGCTTCTTGGAAATACAAATGACCTTGTTAACGACAATCCAGTGAAATCATACCATACTAAAAATAAATAAATAAATTAAACAAAGAAATGTAAGCCATCTAACTCATTTTAAAAATATTTTCTTTTTTTAGGTGGTTTATAGCTAAGAGATTCTGACTAGACCATTACCTAGAAAACATGTTAGCCTATGTAAGCAATACATTTCAGAACCTATCTTTATGGAAAAAAAAAATTCATTAAATGCTATTAACATCTTAATATTAGTAACAAGGCTGGGAGAATGGAGGCACCAACCTATAGACTATTTAGGGAATGAATCATAAATTTAGAGAGGAATGTAGCCTCGAGCTCATTATGTTCAACATTCTCAATATACAGATGAGGAAAACAGCTCCTAGGGATCAAAAAGCAATATATACAAAGTCATATGAAGAGTAAAAAGAATCAGGATTTGAACACGTCTCCTGACTCTGAATCCAGAATTCTTTCTACAATACCATACTTCTTCTCATCTGCCATCAAAAGTTTAGATATAGCCATAGAGGACATGCATATCAAAACTGTAAATGCTCTCAAGTAAGTATAGATAATTGGATAATTGAATAATTGAGTCAAAATCAATTAAAAAAAGATTCTCAACAAGCTAGATGGGCCATAATCCCAATCTGCTCAGATGAAATTCAATTAAGGTGAATGTTAAATTTAGTATTTAGATTTTAATAATCTACATTTTTAAGTGCATAGTAGAAATAGTCTTCAAATAGTTCCTTTGAAAATGTTCCAAGGATTATGTTAGTCTGCAAGTTCAAAGTGAGTCAACAATGTGATATGGGAATCATAAAAGCTAAAGTAATAACAGACCTCAATAGCAAGTCATGGTATCTAGACAAGGGAGGTTATTGCCTTGCTCTACATTGCTTTGTTCAGATTGCATCAGGAATTAGCATTCAATCCTATGTACCACATTTCAGAAAGGATATCAATAAAATGTCCCAGAGGAAAGTAGAAAGTATGATGAAATAATATTACATAAGGATTAATTTAAAGAAATGGAGACATTTAGACGAGAGAAGAGATTTTTGGAAATTTTGGATAAAAGGGAAGTATCTTGTAAGAGCATATAAAATCAATTAGGCCACAACTAGGAGCAATTACTGGAATAGATAAGTCATAAATTAATGACAGAATTGAAAAGGATTGCTCTGGAATCAGTGAGTTCTCACTCATATTAGATCTTTATCTAGAGACTGGATGGCCACTTGACAGATATGTCAGAGTTAAGGTTTTGTTTTTAGCGTAAATTGGACTAAGCAGTCTCTAAGGTCTCTTTCAACTCTGAGATGCTGTGGTTCTGCAATATTTATCACCACTAGAAAGAACTAATAGAAAAGATTTACTATATCTACAAATTTAAAAAAAAAAAATACTGCAGTACCATTTCTAAGTATACAGGAAATTGCTCTGAACAAAGTAAAACTTCTTCCTCAGAAGTTGTACAGAGAGCTT
Organism: Sarcophilus harrisii; assembly: GCF_902635505.1. NCBI lineage: Eukaryota > Metazoa > Chordata > Mammalia > Dasyuromorphia > Dasyuridae > Sarcophilus > Sarcophilus harrisii. The sequence goes on from NC_045427.1 coordinate 100,515,728, forward strand.
GGAGAAGTAATCTGAATTCCAATTCCTTGTAGTGAACAGAAAGACCAATAGAGACAATGTGATTTAGTTTAGTCTACACTACCCCCCCCCCTTTTTTTTCCCAAAGAGACTCCTTACTATCTCTTAAGCACACCCTATACCACCTTGCTTTTGTTTGATCATCCCTCTCCCCACTCTGAAAATACAGTCCTTCTCTTTTTCTAACCCACCCAATTCCCCTTCTTTTCCCAAATTCCAGCTTAATCAAGGTCCGTCTCATCTGGGGAGCTTTCCTTGACTACTGCAGTCCATAGCAATTTTTCCTTCTTCCTAATTCCTCCAGGACTTGCTGTTCAAACTCCTGCTTTCTCATCCAATCATAACATTCCCTTTTATCATCTCCTAATACTTTTAACTTCTCATGTTTTCGGGATTTTTCTTTTTGGATGGGATAGTGTGATCATGGTATTGGCTGTCCAGGCTTATGATTTAATTTGGTATAGGAAACTCTCCTAAGTGATTGGACTCTTTCTTTTGGTGCATATCAGCAACAAGCCTGTATCTAAAAACATAGTTTCAAAAATTCCCTGGGACATTAAGAGATTAAATCATTTGTCCAGGATCCCAAAAGGTAGCATGTGTCGGGGACAAGTCTTAAACTATCTTGACTGAGTCTGGCCTGCCATCCAGTGTTTGATAATATCTCTCCATGTGTGCATAGATAAATAACTAAATAATGATGAGTCTAAACTATATACATCTCATGATGCAATTATAAAACCTATTAGTAAGAGGAAGGACTTTCTAGTACTTTTAAACAGACCAGTGTTTCCAAATGTCCTGTATAGTTAGGGCCTCAGACCAAATCAACATTTTCAATTTCCCTGAACCAACTAGCTTCTCCAGAATGTCGTGTACTTTTCCACAATGTAGTTCAAAAAAGAAATCTTAAGTTAAACTATTTGGTCCACTGGATGTCTACACTCCCCCCCCACCCCCCCATCTCTTTTGTGTTCCACTATTTTTTAACAGGAAAAGTATATATTTCATATGTGCATTTTATAATGAAATGAAAATCAGCCAATGGCTTATTATTCTTCCCTGCCCCCCCTTATTAAATCAAGTCAAAATAAGTAAATCACAACTCCATGCATGAGAGAAATGGTAGAAATTTACTCCAGTGTACAACTGAACAGATCTTTCACTTGAAGGGAATGCAGAGAACAGTTTCCAGAAGCCTGGGAGAAGGTCTACTGATGTTTGGTGGTGAATTGCTTATGACTGTGAAAAGCATCCATGGCCTTGACAGAAACTTACTACCAAACTCTGAACTCAGAAAGCAGAAGAAATCCTAAATGAGCTAAAGATGAGACAGTGGCAAACAGGATCACAGAAGTCCCAGTGACCCTGAGTTCCCTCCTAGCCTGAGGAACCAAAGATTCAAATACATATCCCTTTGCTGGAAGAAAGCCCTAAGGCAAAGGAAACTGTCAATAGATTGAAAGGTGGCAGGAGGGATGTTATCTATTGTGTTAAGATAGTACTAAGGAGGTGACATGATACTTGGAAAAAGAGCCATTCCCTGACTACTTTTCAGCAGAAAATAAGATAGTTTTTCTCAGTAGGGGAAGCATCTGTATTCTAGATGCTAAAATGAAAATCAGAAACCAAAGAACCTGAGCTGCTTTTTGAAATGTCTAATTAAAACAGGTAGGCAAGGAATACTACTAAGTAATAGGAAGGAAGGAAAGAAGGAAGGAGGGTAGGAAGGAACAAAGGAAGGAAAGAAGGAAGGAAGGAACCTAATTAGTCTATAGGCTATATATATGTCTAACACTGCTAGACACAATTTTTAAAAACACAAATATGCAAAACTAAAAAGGAAAAAAAATTATAATGAAACATAGTAACCAGATTTTTTTTTAAAAGTTCACAGATTCCAGATTAAGAACACTCCAAATCAATGCAAGACTCATGATCATTTAATCATATTCAAGTGAATCATCTGTCAGCAATTATTTATGAGAACTTTCCTATTTAAAGTACACAGGATTTTTATAAGACATTTCAGTGAAGAGGGAAAATGAAACATTTGATATTTTGAAGCAACTGAATTTTTAATTGCCAGAGAATTTCTTTATCATCATTTAGATGGTCTTCTGATCTAATAAATTACATTTTGGGGAAAATTCTAATGAGAAAGGCCTAATGTTATATATACTCTTTTCTCCAACAATAAAACTGATTTTCATATGTGACTTAAGGGAAATGAGTTATTTATTTCAGGCCTCAGTTTCTACATTTATAAATTGGGTGTAATACATGAACACCCTGCTATCATTGGGTAGGTTGCAATTTGTAATCCATAAAGTCCTATATGACTATATTATATTACAGTCTCCCATTGTTTATTGAGCCTCTTAGAAAAACCAAGGTAATATCATATTTTCTAATATGTACAAATCGATTGACAAATTAAAATTATCTGCTATATCCATATAAATACTAAAGGTATACTAAACATTTTATAGGTTGTTTCAAATTGCAGAATTAAAAATCAAATCTAATACATTTGAGTATATTCATATATCAGGAAGTACTTACTTATCAGGTCATTGATTCCCACAATTGTGAAAGATAATATGAGTAATTAAGAGGTAAGAGGCAATTTCTATCTTGAAGACACTTGGAATATAAGAAGAAAGTGTGAAAAAAAAATTAAAAATGAGAACAGAAATTTTGTGTATTTGACTAAAATCCAAAAGGAGATGAGAAGAAAGGAAGGATCAAAGTCATCTAGAATTGTCAAGAAAGGTTTTGTGGGGAACAGGACCTGACCTGGTCCCTAAAAGATGACTATTATATAATTAACAAATGAAAGGATGATGATAGAAACTATTTCATTTGGGAGAAGAAGTGTCAGCAAGGGCTGATGTGATTTAAGCTTGGTGTCAGGAAGGGATAGTAAAAAAAAAAAAAATCAGGCTAAAGGAAATGGAATGAAATGTACATATTGGGGTTTAGTGGGAAATAATATTGGTTAGGTGGGATGAGACCAAATTATAGATGATCTTGTAATGTAGGCAGAAAAATTTGAATTTGATGTGATAAGAAACAATAGGGAATAATTACTAGTTCTTTAGCTTGAGAGGTATGTTAAAATTCTTTAATTTTATTACATTATGACTGTAATACTATGAATAGAGCTGTTGGAACATTAGGATAATTAAAATACACACACACACACAGCCACTGCCAAACTTTTATATTCTGAATTTCAAAGAGACAGATTTGACTTAAGTCAAGGAAAAACTTGCTAACAATTAGACCTACCTAAAAGTGGAAAAAGCTAGACTAAAGCGAAGAAACTGTCTCTCACTAAAGTTTTTGAAACAAAAGTTGGATGATTTCTTGGTGAGTATGTTGAAAAGGAGGTGACTGTGCAGGTACAGTAAGGAAGAGATGGCCTCTGAGGTCTCTTTCCATTCTGAGAATCTGAGATTCTTTGATTAGGATCCAACTCAACAGATGTTTCCAAAAGTCCAAGTTTAGCTTGATGAGTCTGAAAAAAAAAAAATCACAACTCTTTTATTTCTTTGGTGCTTTTATAAAGGATAAAAAAAAAAATGGCATTATTTTTGAAAGAGGGGGAAAATAACAAAATTAAAGCAACTCCATATTGACCTTTGCTTTCCTGATAAAATGCAAATCAAACCACAACTAAGCAATGTCTGATCTTAAGATAAGCAACTGGAGAGAGAGGGGAATGAGGAATGATGCAGCACAAGAAAGGTGCATACGCCTGGAATGCAGTCACTTCTAAAAGGGGAAGAAATAATCCTGGAATTAATCCATTCTCACCACTGCTTTAAGGATGAGGCTAGAGCAGAGAAGCAGCAGCTCTGGGCTGTTGATATAAGGTCCCGGATATTTTTCACCCTGGAACAAATTCCAAGTTTCCCCACTCTAGCTCTGATTCTGATTCTAAATAACAGGGGTGATAATGAAAATCCTGGCAAGTACAGCAGTTGTTTTCAGCACTAGGAGAGTATTTTTAAATAGCATTACTGTACAAGCAGCTGGATAAATTGTAAGGGCAGTGAGCTAACTCAGGGGTCTAATCATTGCTGCAAATCTCTCAAACCTTGCCTCTCTGTTTATTGCCCTTGGCAGAAGTCCTTGGGTCCCTCATATATACATTTAGCTTGGCTATCCTTCTTTTCTGATTAAGCATGCCATAAATAATCTCTTCTTATTTACATATCGATTACAAGGTAATGAAGACACTCTGCATTATGCGAAATACAAATCAAGTTCTAGACCCCATGAGATAATTACTGTCCTTGGCCCAAATCCCAAACTCTGTACTTTGGTTGAACTTCGGTTTGTTCTCCAGGGTCAGAGTGATGTTTCTAAATGTGGGTAATCTGTTTATTTCATGCTTTCATCTCAAGCTGCCTCTTCCTAAAATGTACCATAAAGACCTATATTGAGATTTCCAAAGAAGCTTAGCTTTCCTTTTGTAGCTCTTAATTCAAATTCAACTCTATATATGATTCATACTTCAGCTGCCTCAGGACCTTTCAGGTTGCTTCCTCCCTTCCGTCTGCCATTTGGAAACCTTCAAGCTGCTTGCATGAAAGAATAACTGGGTAAAAACTCACAGTTGCCTGAGAGGTATTTTCTTTTCTTCACAAGTTTTTAATATTCTTTCCCTAATGAAGACAATAATGTAGCAAAAATGACTTGCTGGTTGTGACAAGGTCCTGAATGATGTTTGTTGGACCAAGAGAAACTAAAGAATTATCTCTGAAGCAGGCAGGCACTAAGAACTGATACACATCAGTTTAACTCTATATTCCCACCCTCTGGGGAGGTCCCCTGTCTAAAATCCATGTCATGGATTTTATGTCAAACCCCTGAGACCCACCCTCTGTAAAGGTCTTGAGCAGTCTCACCTTGCCATTCTCTGTCAGAAATTCCAGACATGTTGTTGAGGTTAAATTTTCCCTATAAAATCTACTTGTGCTCTATCCCATAACTGCTGCACTCCCTCGGATCAGTTTGCCACTTCTTTCCCCTTACTTCTCCTCCCCCATACCATGTGGTACCTTCCCTAACTTCACTATGCTTCTCAACCCCATTTTTTCTCCTTACAACTATCTCTTTTAGGATGTTGAATCTCTTTCAGTATTTAGCCTGCCAGCTAAGGGGTTGCCCCAATTTCTCTTTCTAATGGGTAATTGTGAGTTCCACTGAGGAATTCGCTCTCCTCCTCTATTTTATATTTACCCTTCCCAGAATCCTTTGTATCCCTCCATTTTGTCTGAACCTATTCCTGTAAAAAAAAAAATCTACCTTTTGCCAAAGAGAATGGCCATTGTGAATTCTTCACATGCCCAAACCTCAACTTTTAGCGTCTACCATCATCTGGTATCTACATCAACTACATCACTTTGATCCTCAAACTTTGTGTATAATAAGCCCTTAAGAAGAAGTTATGTCATTTAGATTACACAATAATAATTTATCTCAAAATGAAGAATCTATCAGATAAAATAATCAGTCACTCAAGTCAACAAACATTTAACAAGTGCTTTCTATGTGACAGGCATTGTGCTAAATGCTGTTGATACAAAGAAAAGCAAAACATAGTCCCTGTTTTCTAGAAGCTTACAGTCTCAAGGACAGACAACATACAAATAATCATGTACACTCTAGTTATGTACAGAATACTGGAAATAATCCACAAAAGAAAATCATTATATTTATAAGGACAGGGCTTATCAGTAAAGTTTCCCTGTTGAAGATAGAATTACAACTGTGTCTGAAAAGAAGTCAAAGAAACTAGAAGGTAGAGGTGAGAAAAGAGAATATTCTGAGAATAGCGGAAAGCCAATGAAAATGCCTGGAATCAGAAGATGGAGTGTCTTGTTCAAGGAATGGGAACCAAGGGAAGTTTATCATGTTTATCATGAAAAGTTTATCCTGAAAACTCTACTAAATGGCTGTCTAATTTTAGATAAATCATTTGAAGTTTCTAGGCCGATTCTAATTGGCCAAAAATAGGTCCTAGATTCCATTTGGTCATTGTTTGGGTTCTGATTGACTCAGATTGAATTTAAATAGCAATCCTTTCTGCTTTGGCAGAAATCCTGAGGTCTTCCCCTTATAAAATCATTCATTAATTTATGTATTTATTTAGATTTTTTTTGGACTAGGTGAAAGAGGAGATTCTTTGCCTCAATTGTTATGTAACTTTAATCACTGAATGGGTATTGCCTCAGTTAAAACAAATCCTGTTGAAGACCTTAGCTTAAAAAGACCAAAGACTTTGCTTTCAGGGCCATCCCATTCATCCTGATCTATATCTGGCCACTGGACCCAGATGGTTCTGGAGGAGAAAGGGAGGCAGTCAACTGCACAGCTCTCCCTCATTTAAATCCAATTCACATGCATGTCATGGTATCACCTCCCTGAAGCCATGGTCCTCTTTGAGAATGAAGGACAAACAACATCAACAATAATAACAACAACAACAATTCTCAGAGATTTGGTCTAGATAAAGTGATCTTAACTTTTTTTGTGTCATAGACTCCCTTTTCAATCCTGTGAAACCTAGAAACCACTTAAGAGAATAATTATTTTAAATGCAAAAATCATGTAGAGTTGCAAAGGAAACTAACTTAAATGCAATTACCAACATAGTTTAAACAGTTCAGAGACATCATTATTTGACCACCAACACAGAGGAGTAATATTTTCTCTAGGTATCTCAAAATGCTTCCAAATAGCCATTGTAAGCTAGAGATATAGAATTTCAGCTGTTTCCATGACTCAAGACACCAAAAAACCTCTCAGAGTAATATTCTGAAAAACTAATTGCAGAAAATACTTAGGTGAGAACTTAAGATTTCTAACCCATTCACTTAACACTCACCTGCTTCCACCTCCCACAATGCTTAGGGAGGGCCATACCAGCCCAATCTTTCTCTACCTCCCTCTCTCTCAGTGCCACAGAAAACCAAATGGTTGAAATATGCTCCGAGTTTCTGAGCTCAGAATTCAGTCAGAGAACTTAAGAACATAGGGAACTGTGGTAGGATGCTTGTGTGTGTGTGTGTGTCTATGTTTATTTGTGTGGCTATCTACTCTTAACCTGAAGGAAAGAATCTAGCATCCATCCAGAATCAGTTCTGTCCTTTTAGAAGTCACTTAGAGCAGAGACAGAAGCCAGTGAATTGCCCAAGGTAGGAAGATTTTATTGTTTGTCCTTCTTTCTCAAAGAGGACCATGACATCAGGAAGGTGATTCTATGACATGTGAGTGAATTGGGTTTAAGTGAGGGAGGGCTGTACAAAGTCACCTGCCTCACTTTTCTCTCCAGAGACATCGGGGTCCAGTGGGCAGATATAGATCAGGATGACTAGAGATGTTAGGCTTTGAGGTCAAGTACTACTTTTTTATAACAACAGATAACCTGGAAACAAAGGGGAAAGAGATAGAAAATGAATAATAGAAGAATAAAAGGAGGGAGTGAAATAATCAAAAATCTCAGAGGAAGAACATTCAGTGAAAAGAGCACAAGTATAAACAGATAAACCAATAGGAGAATCATTAATAAAATAAAAGAATATTACCTTTAGATCAGCTAAAGGAATCTAGACACATCTAATTAGATATATCAAAATGAAGAAAAGAGAATTAAAACCCAATGAGGCAGAAACCTGCAAATTCATAATAGAACAGTGAGCCACATCAGGATGTTTCTGAATGTTTGCAAAAAGAAATAATTATTCAAATAATGTATGGCTTCTATAATAGAACTAATTGATACAATAGAAAAACTTGAATCTATAATGGCAAGTTTCACCAAAGAAGCAGGAGAGAATAATTTTTTTTTATTTTTTTTTTTAGGAGAGAATAATTAATGGAGAATTCAAATATATACAAGTGAAGACAATAAAAACGAAAAAAATCAGTAATATTAAAGTAAAATATGATTCCCATCGAAGCAAGATATAGTGATTTTGAAGATAGGATATATGGAAACATCTTGAAAATTACAGGTCTCCCAGAAAAACATGACAGGTTAAAATACACATCATAATGTAAGGAATAACAGAGGAATGGGCACTGAGGTGGGCACAGTGAATAGAGTGCTAGAGTTGGAATCAGGAAGATTCATCTTTCTAAATACAAATTTGGCCTTAGATACTTACAAGCTGTGTGATCCTAAATAAGTTACTTAGCCCTGTTTGCATCAGTTTCTTTAGCTATAAAATGGGCTGGAGAAGGAAATGGCAAACTATTCCAGTATCTTTGCCGAGAAAACCTAAAATGGGGTCAGAAAGAGTCAGACATGACTGAGAAAATGACTGAAATAGAAAAGAGGAAAATCACCCCGAATTTCTGAATACAAAAAAGTTAATGACAAAGTAAAAAAAAAAAAAAGAATTAAAAAGATTTTCTTAAGAAAACTAGTTCTAAGACCTAGTCTTTAAGCTAAAGAATCTGCAAGAATCTCTCTTTAGTTCTATGAAACTATGGTCCTATAATTTTTTTTTTTGTAAGACAAACCATATGCACCTTAATGAAAGTGAAAATTTGATCTATATTCTAAGATTTGGGCGATTTTTAAAAATTCTTCTCCCCCTACCCTCCATTTCCTTAGAAACAGAAAGTCGAATGTAGTTAGCCCACACCCAAAAACACATATCTAAGGATGGAACTCTGAGAATAGCAGGTTCCAGGAAGTTTCACACAGGCAAGGCATCTGTTCCTGACTTTTATAATCCATATCTCCTCTGCTGTCCAGCAGGATGTTAATAGCAATATATTGAAGTGAAAAGACATGCTTAATTATAGTAACACACTCTAGGCCTATAAAATTCACCAACTAGCATTTGAGATAGCGCTTGCCTTCTGACCTGGTGCCCCACTCCACCTAAGCTGTGAGTGATTGCCCTTCTGGGATCCACCACTACAAGAATGAAATATTGCTCAGCTCTCGTCAAAGCAACTGAGTCATATTCAAATAGCTCTGTAGTCATTTACTAGTTGCTCCAAAGTAAACAATGAGAATACTCCAAATACTCCTTCCCTAAAATGAAAGTATATCTCTGTCTTATTAAGTGGAAGGTTTGTAAAACTGGAATGCATGCTCCTGTTTGCATCCTTTTGTGGCTTTTACTCCTCTCATTAAAAGATACCATTACAAACTTAAGATTATTTTCATTTTCTTTCATCTTCTTTAACTATAAAAAACTCAGACCTTAATTGTCTTCTGCTCCCTTGACCTCTTCGTGCAAAGTGGGCTGGTACATTTAGAAAACCCTGCTTCCATAAAGAGAATAATGATAAGTTTTAAAGTGTGTGTTGATATCATTTCTTTAGCCCAGTCTTGAAAATAGATTTCATATAATGCAGCTGCTTTTAATGAGTTTTGCTTATATCTATTTTCTTTCATTGTATGTCTTTCATGTTTTTTAATATTTTAATGTACTTTCTTTTCCTTTCAAGAGGGAAAACATATGAGTAGATTCTCTTTTTTTCACGGGACCCCTCAGAATAATATATTTGCTTTGTGACCTTTAAATTTTATTAGTGGCTAGTAAGAAACTCAGTAGTTGACTTGCCATTTAAACTTGTTTCAAAATCTTTACATATTCAGTTGTAGTGTCTAGGAATACATGTGCATGTGAACATTTCATCTGATTGAGGTGTGAGGAGATTATAGGTATATACATGCATACATAAATACATATACAAAATATATACATATTCATACGTATGCATATTTATTTTTGTTGAACTACGGGGTCATGTTCAACACTTTGTGACTTTGTAACAGATTTTTTTGGCCAAGATATTGGATAGTGATTTGCCTTTTCTTTCTCCAGTGAATTCAGGCAAACAAAGACTAAATGACTAGCCCACAGTCACAGAGCTACTATCTGAGACTGGATCAGAACTCAGTCCTCCTGACCCCAGGCCCAGAGTTCTAATGACTGAGCTACCTAACTGTATTTGTATATGTGCATATAAATAAATAAATATATGAGTTAATACACACATATAGATATATGTAATATGTAAACATGTGTATTGCATGTATATGTACATATATTATCTGTATATTTATAAATACTATACTTATACACTCTATGTATGTATATACATATATGTGTACATATGTATGTGTTGTTATTGTTATTGTTCAGTCATTTTAGTTTTCTCTGTGACCCTATTTTGAAGTTTTCTTGGGAAAGATACTGAAGGACTTTGCCATTTTCTTCTACAGATTGTTTTTCCAGATGAGGAACTGAGGAAAGCAGGATTAAGTGATTTGACCAAGATCATAAAGCTAGAAAGTGTCTGAACCTGGATTTGAAATCAGGAAGATTAATTTTCCTGAATTCAAGCCCAATGTTCAACCTACTATGCTACCTGGCTGCCTCTGACTTTCTGTCTGTCTCTTACTTTGTGTCTCTCTATCTCTGTCTCTGTCTCTCTCATATTCCCCCTTCTTTCCCCTCTTTTTTTCTTCCCCCCCCTCTCTCTTTCTCTCTTATTCCCCCCTCTTTCCCTGTGTCTGTCTCTCTCTTTGTCTTTCTTGCTCTCTGTCTGTCTCTCTCTCCTTTCTCCCTGTCTGTCTCTGTCTCTCTCTGTGTGTCTAGATTGATATAGATAAATATATGTAAAATGTATTTGAATGTATGAGATATAAATAGTATATGCTTATATATGTATATATATATTTATATGCATATATATTAGACTATGAAGTAATAGGAAGAGCATATATTGCTAGCAGAGAGACAGTGTTATAGAAGAGTAAGTTTATTTGAGACTCAAGAAACACATTTACTAGTTTGGGGATTCTGAGAAAATCTCATAACCTCTGTTTGCCTTTGTTTCCTAAAGTTTAAGTTATGATAATGATAGCAATAATCTAACAGGGTTTTGGTGATGATTAAATGTAATAATATTTATAAAGCATGGTTAGTACAGTTCCTGGCACATAATAGATGCTATATAATAATGCTTAAATGTTTAAATTTAAATCTTTCCTGTGACACTTGCTAGCTGGGTAACCAGCTCCATTAACTACTTTGATTCTCAGTTTCCTTATATGTAAAATGACATAACAATTCCTCTGGTGAATAGATCATGAGGTTCTTGGGAGTATTAAATAACATAATGTATGTGAAGTGCTGTATTAAATGTCAGCTATTATTCACAGTGCCTGGCATAATAGTAGCATTTGATAAATGCTTATTGATTGATTGATATTTTGCATTCACAGATGATCACAATCCTATTTTAGCATTAATCTCAGTCTCTTTGTCCAGTAATCTTTCTTCCCTAAATGATTAACAAGTTGCATAATTAGCTCTTGTTCTGCATATCATCTTCTTTTATAATGGCTTTTTTTCAAATCTCTCAAGGATAGATATGAAAGAGGAATTAGGTTGATTTTGCTTGGTCCCAGGAATCAGAATTAGGAGCAATGAGTGAAAGTTAGAAACAAGAAACATTAAGGAAAATGAATGGAAAATCTTCCCAATAAATGTTTATTAAGCACCTACTATGTGCCAGGCACTATACTAAACACAGGACAGGCCCTGTCTTCAAGGAACTGGGAATCTTATGGGGGGAAACACCATGAAAAGAAATATATAAAAAGCAAGCTATATGCAGAATAAATGAAGAATTGATTGGTTGGATTGGTTGTTGTCCTTTGTTCTTGAAGAGGAACAAAATGACATGACTATGTTAGAGCCAAGTTATAGTATTCAGCTGTGACTGATCATACCAATATGAGCTCAGAATGCTCTTCCACAGATCGGACCCATAGTCCCTCTGAACATTTGGAATGGCTTTTCTTTATGTATCTCATGTTTCATTTTAGCTAATTCAATCCTGCTTTGCTCATAGAGCACAGCACTCTCTCTGATGAAAGCACAGCATTCAGAGCAGTCCTGTGTCAGTGTCTCCTATATCATATGATTTTTTCTAAAGTTCTTAAGAGGGACTTTGAGAGTGTCCTGAGATTGCTTTCTCTGACCACCTTATAAGCACTTGCCCTATGTAAGTCAGGGAAGACTTCACACCTTTGGTGTGAAGGCAACCCAAGTTCTTTACAAGGCTGCTTTCCACCGCTGGTGTCCACCTGATCCACATAACTCTCATTTATGATTCCAAGAACCTGTAGCACAGACAGTGGTCACAACCCAATAAACCCTGAGGCAGCCTGGCTAAACCAGGTAACCAAAGGATCTCAAATCCCATGGTGACTTAGGTGGGTGTCTGCTCCAAGCATGTAAAGCAGGGGTCCTCAAACGTTTTAAATAGGGGGCCAGTTCACTATCCCTCAGACTGTTGGAGGGCCGGACTATAGTAAAAACAAAAACTATGAACAAATTCCTATGAACGCTATATATATCTTATTTTGAAGTGAAGAAACAAAACGGGAACAAATACAATATTTAAAATGAAGTAAAGTTAAATCAACAAACTTACCAGTATTTCAATGTTCCCGAACTATGGGCCTGCTTTTGGCTAATGAGATGGTCAATGTCTGGTTCCATATTTGTCCCTTCTAGTCGTAACAAGTGATGCAAGTGTGCATCCGTTAATCTTGATCTGGTTGGAGATTTCAAATGTTTCATTCTAGAAAAAGTCTGTTCACAGACATAAATGCTGCCATTTTGAGTGAATGGTTCCTGAGATGAGAATATGTCTCAGAGGGGAGAGATGCATAGAAATTATGAAGGCTGCTTGACTTGAAAGTGTCTTTCAGAGAGTCACAATTCTGCAGTTCAGACAGTTCCATTTGGTAAATTGTATCCACGTTTTCAATGTCAATAGAAAATGGGTTACAAAAAAGCTTTAAGTCCTGTTCATGGAGATGAAGCTCTTTAAATCTAAATTGGAACTCCTTTTGCAATTTTTCCAGTGAATCCACACATGTTTTGTTTGGGAATGCAATCAGCGGTTTTTCCACTAACAGATTTTGAGATGAAGGGAGATGGAAGAAGTTTTCCTCTTGCACTTGTTTGATGGGGAGGCCTAATTTTACTTCAAATGCTTTGACATGTGATTGCATATCACAAATGAGCTTCCCCTTTCCTTGAAGTTGCATATTGAAATTGTTGAGAAGCTCTGTTACATCTGTCAGAAATGGAAGGTGCCATTTCCATTCTTCATCATTGAGCTCTGGTACGTCTTTGTTTTTTGAAAGCAGAAAAGTTGTAATCTGTGGAAGTAAGTCATAGAAACGTTTCAAAACTTTCCCTTGACTCAGCCAATGGACTTCTGTGTCATATAGAACATCTTCATACTCAACATTTAGCTCAGACAGAAATTCCTGAAATTGTCTGTGATGTAGTACATTAGCTCTAATGAAGTTAACACAAGATACCACAATTTTCATAACAGAGTCCCACTTCAGTGATTTACTACGCAGCACTTGTTGGTGGATGAGGCAGTATATGGCTACTGGATAAGAATGGTTATGTTTGCCCATCTCTTGGTTAATGTGAGCAATTACTCCTTTCTTAGACCCTACCATGCTAGGGGCACCATCAGTTGTCACTCTTGTTAGTTTAGCCCAGTCCAGCTCCAAACCATTCATAGTATGGCAAACCTTTTCATAGATATCCTTCTCCTGTAGTTGTTCCTTTGATGCTTTGCAGTGCAGCAAGATCTTCTATGACTTCAAAATAATCATTCATCCCATGAATAAAAATTAGAAGTTGTGCAGAATCACAAACATCATTGCTTTCATCGAGTGCCAAGGAAAAATATGAATTTTTTTATGGAGTTTTGCAAATGCTGATGCAGATTGTCTCCCATTTCTTCAATCCTCCGTGTAATTTCAGGTCCTGAAAGACTCACTGTACTAAATAAATTAGCCTTCTCTTGACACATCTCTTTGGTAACAGAAAGAAGGCATTCTTTAACAAATTCTCCCTCCACGAATGGTCTGCCAGTGCGTACTATAAGCTTGGCAACTTGAAAACTTGCTCACAGTGATAAAATATTTAGCTGCTTCTGCTTCACAAAAGTATTTTGTTGAGTTGTCAATGTATTTTTCAGTTTTAATATTTTATCTTTTCTCACTTCTCCAACCAAACAATCATATTTATCTTTATGTTGAGTTTCATAGTGTCCACGCAAATTATATTCTTTGAACACAGAATATAGTGTCTGGCATATCAGACATACAGCTCTTTCCTTGTACTGCATGAAAAAGTAATCATAAGTCCACTGTTCTTTGAATATCCTATACTCCGAGTCAATTTTTCTTTTTCTTGACATCATTATTTCCTAGGGATTCCAAATTGCTATTAGTAAAATACATACATACATACATATAGATATGTATGTGTATATATATATATATATATATATATATATATATATATATATATCGCTACAAAAACAATGTACCAGCAATAACTTTGCCCACAGAGACATACAGACTGCAATGTCCAACTTCCTCCAAGCTGCCTCTGCCCTGTGAGGCCTTGGTTTCCCACATATTCTCTCTCCTGCTCTTTGCGCTCCTGCTTCCGACCTTCACTGCTGCAGTGAATTCCCCCTGCAGCCATGATATGAGAAGCATGCACTGTATATCCCCCGCACCTATTTGTTGTGGTGGCTGCCATTACTGTACAAGGCTGCAGGCCATCAGTTCTCTGTCTTCTGCATCTCTCTCCCTTCCCCACCCCACACACCCTGGCCTGGGAACTCACCTCACCTTGGTGTCGCCTCACACTCTGTCTCCGCTGCCTCAGCCCAGTGCTGGAAGTGTGGGTCGCTAACAAGAGTTTAGGTAGAATGTCACTTTCGGTCTGATTTTGCCATAACCGGGCGGGCCACATAAACATCCTCAGTGGGCTGCATCTGGCCCACATCTGGCCCGCAGCCATAGTTTGAGGACCCCTGAATTGTAAAGCATGTAAATGGAGAGCAATTAACAGAGTGAAAATCCTGGAAGTAAGAGATTTTAAGAAAGCTTTCCTATGGAAGGTGGGATTTTAACTGAGACTTAAGGGAAGCCAGGGAGGTCAATAGTTACAGTGGAGAAGTAGAGTGCTCCAGGCATGGGGAATAGCAAGAAGAAATACAAAAGCCTAGAAATGGTGTGTCTTCTTCATGGAAAGCCAGGAGGCTTACATCACTGGTAAAATATGTGTATTGAGGATGAAGGCCTAAAAAGACTGCAAATACCCTTTGATCCAGCATTGTTTCTACTGGGTTTATAATCCAAAGAGATCTTAAAGGAGGGAAAGGGACCCACTGGTGCAAAAATTTTTGTGGCAGCCATTTTCATAGTGGCTAGAAACTGAGAGGATGCCCATCAGTCGGAGAATGGCTGAATAAGTTATGGTATATGAATGTTATGGAATATTATTGTTCTATAAGAAACAATCAGCAGGATGATTTTAGAGAGACCTGGAGAAACGTACATGAACTAAATGTAAGGGAAATGAGCAGACTCTGGAGATCATTATACATGGCAACAACAAGATTTTATGATGATTAATTCTGATAAACGTGACTCTTTCCAACAATGAGATGATTGTGGCCAGTTACAATGATCTTGTGATGAAGAAAGCAATCTATACCCAGAGAGAGGACTGTGGGAACTAAGTATAGATCACAATATAACATTCTCGTTCTTTTTGTTGTTGTTTGCTTGCATTTTGTTTTCTTATTTTTTCCTTTTTTATCTGATTTTTCTGATGCATCAAGATAATTGTATAAATGTATTTATATATATTGGATTTAACGTATATTTTAACATGTATAATATATATGAGATTGCTTGCCATCTAGGAGATGGTTGGGGGAAAGGAGGGCAAAATTTGGAATACAAGGCTATGAAAAGATCAATGTTGAAAAATTACCCATGCATATGTTTTGAAAATAAAAAGCTTTCAAAAAAATAAAAAATAAATAAAACGTTGCCTCAAAAAAAAAAAAAAAAAAAAACCTGCAAAAATAGGAGAGGCTATCCAAAAGGGAAATATGCTACCTTGGGAGGTAGCTGATCTTATGCTTAATGGTGATCTTTGAGCAAAGGCTGCCTTGTCAATTGTTGGATAAGTTGTAGAGGAGATATTTGTTCAGGTATGGTTTGGAATTAAGTCTTTGAAATTTTTTCTGACTCTGATAGTGTTGTTCTTAGGTACATTTCTCCTGCAAAGTCTTCAGTGGAAAGTTTCAATGAATGATAGGGAAAAGTCAAAAGAGATATAAACTATAAGCTAGAAAATCAAACCTGGCCAAGTTTTCCAGTTTTCTTACAGCAAATCATTTTTCTGATGAGGCTGCTAAACTTAATTCATTAAACCATGCCTTAGACCAAAACCACTCTGAGTCTCATTGATCTCCAATGTTTGTTGGTTGTTTGGTTGTTGTCCTTCATTCTCAAAGGACTAAAAATGAAATCGCTTTGTTAAAGTTCAGTTACAGTGTGTCCAACTGTGGCTGATCCAGACCAGTGTGAGCTCAGAATGCTCTGCCACAGGTCAGACACAAATAGTCCATATGAACATTTGAGGTGGCTTCTCTAAATAGCTAAATAAAACTGAACTCTGTTCCCCAAATCTCTGCTACCTTCTAATCAGGAGCTCACTGAGAACTGCTCAGTGAAAATAAACCCACTTTTGCCAAACCTCAACTGGGAAACTGGGGCCTGGGACTGCAAATTCTTTCTCAAAACATGTGACACCAGCCTGGGGACCTTCACATGCTGTTAGGGTATCTCACTCCTCAACAATATAATAGATTCTAAAGTTATTAAGAGATATTTTGAGAGTGTCCTTGTATAAATTCCAGGCCAAGACCCATTTGGTCATTGTTTGGGTCCTGATTGACTCAGTTTAAATGAAGATAGCAATCATTTCTGCACTGGCCAGAAACCCTGAGGGTCTTCCCCTTCCAGATTTATTTAGGTTTTTTTGTTTGTTTGTTTGTTTTAACTAGGTGAAAGAAGAGATTCTTTGTCTCAATGGCTACCTCACTTTAATTACTGAATGGGGGCTTTAATCAAACTGAGATCTGTTGAAGACCTTAGCTTTAAAAAGGCCAAGGAGACTCTCATTGCATCCAGGTCCATCTTCAGCCATCCTGATCTAAATCTGGCCATTGGATCTAGATAGCTCTGAAAGAAGTGGGAAAGGTGACCTTGCCCATGTCTTCCTCATTTAAATCCAATTCACTCTTTGACAATGAAGGACAAGCAGCAGTAAATCACCCATTTAGAAAGCATGCACTCTTAAATGGTGAAAAAAAACAATAAGCCTTTTTAACTATTCAATTCACATTTGTAAGAAGATAACCAAAAGCGAAAGAAAGTTGAGGAAAAAAAGAAAATGTCCATTAGAAGGGAATGATTAATGTTAGTAAGGGATAAAGGAGGATGAGGACTAAGAAAAGATCAATCAGATTCTATTTGACATTGTTGATAACTTTATAAAGTGCAATTTCATTTGAATGATGGAGAAAGGAAATCAGATCACAAGGCACTGGAAAATGAGTAGGTGATAAAGATAGGGAAAACATTCTTTTCATAGGGGTTTAGGAATGAAAAGAAATAGTAGGATAATAGCTTAAAAGGATTTTGAGATCAAAAGAAGTTTTTTTGTTTTTCTTTGCTTTTTGAAGAATAGGGTCTGAATATATTTGTAAGAAATTGTAGGAAATTGGGGCAGAATCATTATAATGTGGTTATTAGCAGTACAGAGAGTTGTTGTAATGCCTTCTGGTCGATGCAAGTCCAATGTGAAAGAATTCATGAACCCAAAAAGTCTGATTGGCAAAAGACAAGTTTATTATTGGCTGAGAAGCCAACTTTGCTGGGAAGACTGACATCTAAGTGGCAAGAAGTCCTGGCAGAGAAATGACAAGAGGTTATCACTGAGAAGAGAATGTCTTCACAGCAGGCAAGAGCCTTGGTAGGCAGCTGTGCCAAGAGGAGAGCTTCCTTGGCAAAGAATAATTCCTACTTTAAACTTCTGCAAAGATTTTGAGTTCATAATGTCTTTTTATAAGAAATCTGAGACTGGGGTTTCTATTGAATGAGATTCCTTCAATGTCACTGCCCCCAGGTATAGTTTCCAGCTGAATGAAACCACTTCATTCATTCAAAGTTCCAGCTAGTAGAGAGTGGTCCTGGGCCAATCTTAATGAAACTGCTTAACTGCCCTGAAGGGTATGTCCCTGTCAGAGGAGTTTCAGAGCTCATCCCAAAAAAGAACAGTTTCAGGGTTTACCACCCCACTACTCCTCTACCCCCCCCCCCCACCCCGGCAGTTAGACAAGGAAAAGTTAAATAGGAAAGGGAGAGAATTCTCCATACTGAATCTTCTTACAGGACACAAGAGAAGATGAAATTAATGGTACAGCAGAACAGTTTACCTTGGCAAAAAGAATCTTTTCCTTCTGAGAAAGAAGGAGAGAATAAGAGAGGAGAGAAAACAGGACAAGAGAGTAGAGGAGACTATATTAAAAAATTTGGAGCATAGAATGCAGGAAAAGAATGAACTTATGAGTTGATCATCTCTATTTTCTTTCTAAGGAAATAAGGATATTTCCAGAAATAGTAAAAATACAGTAGAAAAAAGCATTAGGAGCTTGAGGAAAGAAGAGAAGATTTGTATTGGCTGCTAAGGGGAACTGAACAGAATTTGTGACATTTTAAAAAATAATAATAAATATGCTCCTGCATATTATATGGCACTGAGCTTGGAGTCAGGGAGACTTATCTTTCTGAATTCAATATGGCCACAAATACTTACTAGCTTATGATACTGGATAAGTCACTTAACCCTGTTTGCCTCAATTTCCTCATTTGTAAAATAAACTACAGAAGAAAATGGCAAACTACTTCAGTATCTTTGCTGAAAAAAAGCCAAATAGAGTCACAAAGAGTCAAACAAGACAATAACACCTAAGTGATAACATGTCAGTGGGAGTCAATTTAAAATGAGAGCATATGAAATTGCAATGACATGAATTCCTCCAGTGGTGTTCAACTGCATGAGTATGAACACAGAAGGCAGATAGTGCAAAGTGATTCAAGATTAATATTAGCAGATTGAAGATTAAAGAATGGTGATGAAATGAAATATCTATGGAGATAAAGGTGGATAATGGTATCTAAAGAATCAAGCATCAAGGCAATAGAGAAAACAAAGTGAAACCAGAAGAGACCTGATACACTGGAAAAATAGGAATGGATAGACGAATTAAAGAATATGATAAATTACCCATGTGTTCTCTGATCAAAGGAATTGGGGATAGTTAGCCCAGAAAAAAAAAAATAAGGTGAGATATGACTTTAGTCTTAATATCTGATGTTCTTTCTCATGAAAAAGAATTTGGGCTTTTTCTACAGGGCTTTAGAAGGCAGAACCAATACTGTAGGGTGAAAGTTGTTAAGAATCATTTTGGGCTTGGTTTGGAAGAAAAGTTTACTAACCATAAAATCTTATCCAAAAGTAGAATAGACTTCCTCAGGAGGAAGTAGGCTCCTTCTCCTCATTGAGATATCCAAAGAAATGGCCAACCACTTAATAGAGTATGTTATAATAGAGAGTCTTAGGGACATGGGGTATGGGTCATAAGGCCACTGAGATCTTTTTTACTTCTGAGATTATATTAATTTGGTTCTACGATTCTATGATAGGAGGGAGGAAGGAGGAAGGAAGGAAGGAAGGAAGGAAGGAAGGAAGGAAGGAAGGAAGGAAGGGAGGGAGGAAGGGAGGAAAAGAGGAAAGGAGGAAGGGAGGAAGGGAGGGAGGGAAGGAGGGAATGAAGGAGGGAGAAAAGAAAATAAGGAAGAAGGGAGGGAGAGACAAAGGGAAGAAGGAAGAGAATGAGAGAGAAAGGAAAAAGGAAGGCAGCAATGAAGAAAAGGAAGGGAGAGAAGAAGGAAGAGAGGAAGCATAAAAGTTCTTAGTTTCGTTGAAATGTATTTTCCTTTACTGAACGTGGGAATGTACTTTTGTCTACACCAAGTAGAATACAACTTTACACCAGTGATCCAGTAGTTAGAAAGCAGGGTTCGGGAATTGAGAATAATTGAGTTTAAATCTAGCCTCAGACACTTACTAACATGTGACCTTGCATAAGTCATTTAACCTCTGTTTGCCTTAGTTTCCTCAACTATAAAATGGAGGTATTAGTATCCAACTACCATAGCTATTATTAGGATCAAATGAAATAATTGTAAAACATTTAGCATAGTGCTTATTCCCTTATCTTCCTAACTCTACTAGATGCAGCCTACAAAGGTTTATAGAGCATTGACCTTAGAATCAGGATAAATTAAGTTCAAATTTTGCCTCAGATATTAGCTATCTGTAAAATGGGGATAATGTTAGGTCCTGCATTATGGGATGCTGTATAGGTTGCTACAACATTGTGTATGTGTGAAATGAATTTCATATATTATACTACATATAATATATACGTATATTATACTTCATATATACATGCATATATATTATTAAGAATGATTAATGATGAAAATAATGGAAAAGAGATCTATTTTTCCTCTACCTATTAGAAGACACCCCTAGCAGCAGACAATCCTCTCTGCTTATGAGTATCTGTCCAGATGCAGAATGTATTGCTTCCTGTTGACTATTTTCTGTAAGCAAATGTTTCTAGAATGTTTTAAGTAGCTCTCATACTCAAGTTATAGGAAGGATTAATGATTTTATTAAGCATTCTAACCACTTTGTTTTAAAAGTCAATTCTATATATTTGTAGAGTCAAAAAGACCTGAATTCAAATCTGGTCTCAGATACTAGCTGTGTAAATGGGCAAATCTCTTTACCTCTGTTTGACTCAGTTTCCTCCTCTGTAAAATGATAACTACCTCCCATGGTTGTTGTGAAAGTCAAATGAAATAATAATTATGTAGCACCTAGCACAGTGCTGGCTCGTAATTAGTGCTTTATAACTGTTGGTTTTAGCTATTGTAATTATATCCCCATTAATAAAAGAATAAGAGAATACAATATTAGTACCAACAGACTCAGTCTATTACTTTCCTTTCTGATATGTCATTTTCTATCTCTTTGGAATTCACTTTCATTAGGAAAATGTCAGGACCGGGTCCTTTCACCATCCATATCTATTCTTACTCAGTACCAAGTATCTAGAATTTTTGGTTCACAAAAATGCAGAAATCAGATTTGCCCTTCCCTCAAAAACTCAGAATGCTCACCCGGATGCCTATCAATTGGGGAATGGCTGAATATATTATGGTATATGAAGGTAATGGAATATTATTATTCTATAAGAAATTATGAGCAGGTTGATTTCAGAAAAGCCTGGAAAGATTTATGCTGAGTGTACACAGCAACAAAAAGATTATGTAATGATCAATTGTAGATGACTTCCCTCTTCTCAACAATGTGGTGATTCAAGGCAATTCCGTAAGAGTTGAGATGAAAAATGTCACTCACATCTAGAGAGAGAGCTATGGAGACTGATTGTGGATCAGAGAATAGTAGTATCACTTTTTTGGTTTTTGTCTTTTTTTTTTCTTTCTTGTGTTTTTGCCCCCTTTGGTCTGATTTTTCTTGTACAACATGACAAATATGGAAATATGTTTAAAAAGACTGTATATATTTAAATTGTTTCATATTGTTTACTATCTTGGGGAGGGGGGAGGAAATGAAAGGAGGGAAAAATTTTAGAACACAAAGTTTTACAAAATATTGAAAGCTATCTTTACATGTATTTGGAAAAATAAGATACTAGTTTAAAAAAGAAAGAAAGAAAGAAACCTGATTTGCAATCAGGGGCTAAATTCAAATCCCACCTCTGCTATTTACACTTTAAATAACTACTTGGCACATAGATGGAAAGCACACTCGGAGCAGTGGTACTTAACCAGGAAATAATTAATTTTTAAAAATTGTTAATAATGGTATTTCAGTACAATTGATTTCCTCTATAATCCTATGTATTTTTTTATGCACTTTAAAAACATTATTCTGAAAAGTGACAGCAAACTGTCCAAAGAAAAAATGACATGCAAAAAAATGTAAAAATTCCTGGTCTAGAGTCAAAGAAACTGAATTTAAAATATTACCATAGATTTATCTATGCAAGTTTAAGCCTCATTCTTGGCCCTCAGTTTCCTCATCTGTAAAAAGAAGAGGTTATATTAAATAACCTTGAAATCCTTTCCTACTCTAAATCTAAGATAATATGAATTCCAGACATCATATTCTTCTCATCTACAAAATATGAAAATTGGATTAGAATATTTCCAAGGTCTCTTTAGGTTCTAAATCCTATGATTTTATGTTAGAAAATTAATGGCAGGCTAGGAAAGAGTGTGTATACAGTTTAATCTAGTTTATTACTGAACCAGAGAATGGGGCAGAATATTTAAAGAAGACTTATAAAAGGGGAATAGAAGTAAGTATTTAGACATTGAAGAGGAAGTTGTTCCAAATATTATGAAAATATAGTTAATAAAAAAAAATTAGGCATTCCCAAGGGTAGGATTAAATGATGGAACTAATAAATAAGCAAATAAATGAATGAAATGAAGATTGAAAAGGGAAAAACAAAAGTGGAGATTATAAAGAGGAAGTCTTTAAGATAGTAAGGACACCCGCAGACAGGTTAGTCTTAAACTGATGGATTATACGGTCCAAAGGGTCTTTTTGGAAAAGAAACTGGAACGGTTTGTCATTTCCTTCTCCAACAGATTAAGGCAAACAGATGTTAAATCATTTGTCCAAAGTCACATATCTAGTGAAGGAGGTCATATTTAAATTCAGATTATTCTGATTTTAGATCTAGTACTCCATCTACTGAGCAATCCAACTGCCTCTAAATAAATAAATAAAACATCATCTATGAATGATTTACCAGGTACTCTAAGTATATTCACTGTATTTGGATAAAAGGTGACCAACTAAAGATTTAATGTGTCTTAACACAGAGCTCAATTTCTTTTCCCCTAAACCCTTCTCTCCTCTTGCCTTCCCTGTTATTTTAGAGCAAATTGACATCTTCTAAGTTTGTTGATTT
The DNA here is from genome assembly GCF_902635505.1 of Sarcophilus harrisii. NCBI lineage: Eukaryota > Metazoa > Chordata > Mammalia > Dasyuromorphia > Dasyuridae > Sarcophilus > Sarcophilus harrisii. The sequence goes on from NC_045427.1 coordinate 100,538,786, forward strand.
AGTTTTTAGGAGTCATCCTGGATTACACACACACACACACACACACACACTCAGACTTATACCACCTAAATCAAGATGTTCCCAAAGTTTGTCAACTTCACCTTTGCAACATTTCTCAAATGTACCCCCAGTCTTGTACAGGTCCTCATCAACTCCTTTATCCAACCCTCCCCCAAGACTATTGCAATAACCTGCTGGTGGGTCTACATGTTTTGAATCTTTCCTCACCCCAATCCATCTTCCATTCAGTCCCTAAAGTTAAATATTTTCCTAAAGCACAGACCATAGCACCCTCCTATTCAATAAATACCAATGGCTTCCTTTCACCTCAGGTTCAAGTAAAAAAAAAAAAAAAGGTTCTGTCATTCAAAGCCCTTCATAATCTAGCCCATTCCTCCATTTCACAGTGCTTATACCTTATCCCCCTACTATATATTCTTCAGTCCAGTGATACTGGTCTCCTGTTTATTCCATGAACAAAACAGTCCATCAGGACATTTTTTCTCTATTTGGAATTTTCTCCTGCCTCATGTCCTTTGCCTCCCTTCCCTGGCTTCCTTTTAAGTCCCAACTAAAATCCCATCTTCTATAGAATCCTTTCCCAATGCCTCTTAATTCTAGTGGCTTCCTTCTATTAATTAGTATTTCCTACTTATCCTGCATTGAGTTTGTATATATTTGTTGTGTTCCCTATTAGATTATAAACTCCTTGAGGGCAGGAAAAGTCTTTTAATTCTTTTTGTAGTCCCATGATTCAGTATAGTTATTGACATATAGTTGGTCATTCATAAATATTTACTGATTAATAATTGCTTCATATCTCTGAAATTCAGTTTTCTTGTCTAAAATGAGGGGTTAGATTAAAGAAGGAAGCAGGATGTGAACATAATTACAAAATCAGGAAGCTTGTGTTCACATCTTGACTTGTTCGAATTACATCTGGACAGTTTATTAATCTTTCTAGGTCTCTAAACTCTCATTTTACAAATGAAAGGATTGGATTAAATAGTGTCTAGGGACCTTGTGAGGACTACTTGTGTGATCCTGTAATCTTTTAGGTCATACCTAGCTTTAAATCCTGTAAAATCAGTCCTAGTCTTCTCAATTCTATCCTCACCATATCCATAGTGCTTTCATCTGATTAATGGTACTGTTATGTAGGCAGACATTGTCATTTATGCAAGCTCCATAATCTAATCCTATCTGGGAACTTTTAGAAGTAACTTCAATAACTTCAAGCTGAAAAAATTAAAAGATCATTCTAAGAAGAAAAATTGAGGGGGGGTTGTTAAAGTTAAAATCTGCATTTTTATAAAAAAAATTTTCTGAGGTTTCAAAGACTCAACATGACTTGTAATTCAACAAGGATACTTTTTATATGCTCTAATCAAAACACCATTTATAATGAACAATTTAATTTGCTGGGGAGTTAATTTTCTTTGGTCTGCTTTTTTTTTTTCATCTGAAAGCAACACCTCCAGTAGATAGCTATAATACAGTAAATACAATTTTCCAAATGGGAAACCATAGCAACCACTTTTTTAATAACAGAACATGATTGGCCGCATGTGAAAAATAAAGCTACATTCTAAATAATTAAATTGTTTTTCAATATAAAAAACAATATTTCAAGCATTTTCATGTTTTATATGTACAGTGTGATACAGTGTCCCAGTCTATAGGGAAACCCATAATTACTAGACTATCTTTTCATGTATTACATTCTTTTTGTCACTAATCCATGAATTAAAATGATAATTCAAAGAAAATAACCTGTCTAGAGAAAAGAAACCTGAGTATAAGGTCCTTCAAAATTCATTGCTTTTCTATCACTCTAGCCAATTGAATAAGTTTCTTTTATGATTTTTTAAAAAGAAGGCATTTATACTGCTTATGAAAGGGATCAGTACAGAAACAGTGGTTTGAGCCAGATGGTAGTTTACTTACCCTTCACAGGTCTATATTCATATCTCCTAGGGAATTGAACACATCAACAAAAGCTCATTCCCTGAAGCCAGTCTACCCAGCACCAGATACCAGTTAAAAAGTGAAAAATGCCACTCTGTCATTCAGATGTCTAGTCTACATAATTCAGATTTGGAGGAGAAGCACACGGGGTGGATGGGCTGAGGGGGGCAGCAGGCTGAAATTGCTTATTTCAACCAAAACCTACTATGTGTAAGGTAATGCATAGGATACAAACTATGAATAAAACACAGTCTATCTTCAAAGACATTGCAATCCCATGATAAATGTTAATGTTTTACTTTAATTCTTCCAAGAATGACTTCATAAATGAACTTGCATACGCAAACAGGCAGAATATAGTCAGTTTTATAGGAGAGGTAGAGTGGAAGAATAGAGGAAAGAAAGATTACAGTCATTTAGAAGATCATGGAGGGCTTTATAGCAGCACGGGATATAGTTTGAGCAATGAAGAAAGGGAATAATTTAGGCAGGTGGAGATGAGGAAGAAGATATTTTCAAGTAAAGAGCAAGTAACTGAAAGAGAAAAATGTAGTAAAATTCAGGGTATATTTGGGAGAGATGCTGAGTACTCTAGTTTAGTTGGATAATGAGATATTCAAAAGAAACTAATGAGGAAATGAGACTATAAAGGGAGATTGAGGTCTGGGCATGGCAGGCCTGGAATTCCACACTAGGGTATTTAAACTTTATTCAGTAGTCAGTAGTGAACCATTGTAGCTAACCTGAACAGAAGAGTGACATGATTAAGGTGGGCCTTCACAATATTTTTGTGGCAGTGAAAAGTAAAATGAAACTGGACTCTGGGCAACCAGCTAGACAGTTTTGCCAACATTACAGAAAAGGAAGGTAAAGGCTTAAACTGTCCTAGTGGCAGTGGGGATCAAAAGGTGGGGAAAGATATACAAAAGACATTGAGAACTTAGAAGTTATGGGTTTGGATACTTAATAAGATGTTGGGTTGAAGAAGGAGGGAGTCAAAGTTAATTCTTTAGGAAAATAATGAGTGATATTAATAGAGATTGTCATTGTTGCTGTTGTTATTTGTCCTTAATTCTCAAAGAGGCCCATGACTTCAGGGAGGTGACGCCATGACATGTGAATGAATTGGATTTAAGTGAGGGAAGAGTGTGCAAAGTTACCTGCCTCACTTTCCCCAGAGCTGTCTGGGTCCAGTGGTCAGATATGGATCAGGACGATTGGAAATGGCAGTGGGAGACCTTGGCCTTTTTAAGCTAAGGTCTACCACAGATCTCAGTTTGACTGAGGCAACACCCATCTAGGTAGCAATTGAGGCAAAGAATCTCCCGATTCCATTGCCTTCCATCTGATTGTTCTTACATATTTATCAGTCTGTTGAATCCCTTCCTGGGAAAATCATTTAACTTTTTGCCTCAGTCTTATTAACTGTAATGTAGAACTTATACCATCCACTTTCTAGGGTAGCTATTGAGATCAAATGAGATAATAGTTGCAGAATGAGGCAGCTGGGTGGCACAGTGGATAGATTCTGGGCTTATAGTTAGGAAGTCTTGAGAATATCCAGGAAATACATTTACTAACTATTTTATTTGGATATTTCATCAGAGATAGTGCAGATAAAAGAAGGGTCCCACATGAGAAGGAGTAGGAATCTGAATAGGGAAAATTTTGACCTTGAGATTCTAGCAGTACATCTGAAGAGAGAGACACTTAACAGGCAGAAGGAATGGTAAATATAGAGTTTGAGTAAAAAAATAAGTAAAATGTATTTATCAAGTATTACTAGTATTCCAAGCATTGTCCTAAGTACATAAAAGAGAATTAAATAGAAAGGCATCTGTTGTTTTTGAATATGTTCTCCTTCCTAGATTTTCATGATGTTGTTCACTTTCTGTCAGACCAATCCTCCTAAAACTTATTTTTCAAGATTGACATCTGTGTCCTACCTCTATGCCTGGCTAAACTTCAGGGATATCTCCAGGCCTCCAGCTCTTCATATTTCTTTACTTTATCTCTCAGTGATATCATCAGTTGCTATGATTCAACTATCATCTCCCTACAGATAAGTTCCAAATATATACTGTCATCATCTCTCTCCTGATCTGTAATCCCATATCTCAAACTGTTTGATATTTCCCCACAAACATCCCAAAGTATCATATCTTATTTCTCTTTAAAACAATCTTTTCTTCTAACTTCTTTAATTCTGGTGAAGGTACCACCATTGTTCCAACCCATCAGATTCCCAACCCAGGAATCATCCTTGACCTTTCACTCTCCTTCTTCCTCCCATCTCCAATCAGCTGGAAAATCTTATCAATTCTGTGTTTCCAATATTTATTTTTTTATATGCTTCTTTTAGCTTATCACTCTCTTTAGACCAAAGTGTTCATCACATCTTACCTGGTCTGTTGAAATAATCTCCTAACTAGTCTTCCAAATGTAATTCTATCCTTCTTTAATCCAGCATTTCATAGCTGCCAAACTGGTATTCCTGAAGTGCCAGTCTGATCATTTCATTCTCTTACTTAAGAAGCTTCAGTGAATCTCTTACATTAATAATAAAAGGCAAACTCCTTTGAGAATTACTGTAGCATCATAGAGCCCTAATCTACAGACCAGGAATACCAAAGATAAAGTCTAGCCTCTGATAAATACTGGTTGTGAGACCCTGAGTAAGTCATTTGTTAGAGTTCTATTGCTGTTATTCAATTGGAAGTGACTCTTCATGATCCCTTGGGGTTTTCGTGGCAGTAATATTCTAGTACCTTGCCATTGCCTTTTCCCATTCGTTTTAAAGATGACAAAACTGAAGCAAATAGGATTAAGTGACTTGCCTAGGATCATGCAACCCGTAAGTGTCTGATACTAGATTTGAATTCATGAAGATGAGTCTTCCTAGTTCAGGTAGCTATCCACTACATCACCTAGCAGCCATAAGTGCTCAGAGGCCTCTAACTTGCACTGATAGAGATAGGGATGTATGTGTGTATTTGAGTGTGTGTGTTTCAATCCCCAGGAGTTCCCTAAATCACAAATGTCGTCCCTATCCATTTGTATGACATATTAAAAGCCCTTCACAATCTGGATCCAGATGACCTTTCCATCCTGATTATAAATCACTCCCCTCATGGACTCTATGATCCATCCAAAATGCCTCCTTGTTACTCAATGAAACATTTCCTCTCTAGCTCTGTGCCTTTTCACATACTATTTTCATGACTAGAATCCTCTCCTTTGTAAGCCTTAACTCAGGCTTGAAGCATTTCCTGATTCTCCCACTTTAATTGTAGTAAATGTATCCTCTAATTGTGTGTTTATTTTATGTTTATATCTTACCTGAGAACATCTTATATGCTTTCAACAAAATGTAAGCTCCAAAAGGGCAGGGACAGTTTCATTTTTGCCTTTTTGTCCTGAAGATACATATAGTACCTAGCATACAGTAGATACTTAATAAATACTTATTAATCAATTAAAATAGAGATGGAAATCATTCCAATGTTTTGACTTGGTATTGCCCACTCTTTTCAAAATGTAGGAGATGGATGAGCCATCTTTTCTATGTTTCAAGGAAAGTTCTAAACCAGATTCTCCACATGTGTGTGCATGTGAATATATATATATATATACACATACATACATATATACATCCATATATAATATACACATATGTATGTACACATACATATGTATATACACATAAATGTGAACATATATGTACATATAAATTCAATTAATTATTTCAAAGGAGTAAAAAATTTGCATTTCTAGATTTGTATGAGAAATAGGACAAGTGACTAGAAAAGTAGTATTGCATACAGGATAAAGAACTGGACTTAGAATCAAAAAGAGATAGGTTCAAAACTAATCACTGAGATTTCCTAGCTGGAGACTTAAATACAAATGTATCCTCATGGGACTTAAATTCTCTGAGCCTTTGTTTGCTTTTGTGAAAAATGAGATGCTTAGACTGCTTTACCTTAACAGTCTCTTCCAGCTAGAAATCTATGATCTTATGATTATGATATTCTTTCTGGAAAGGTTAACACAATATTTCTCAGACAGGTAACTTCCAAGCTCTAGTCATGTATGGTAAACACAAAGTGGATATCAATGATTTTAACTTGAGGGAGTCCAAACTCCCTCATAAGGAGTTAATCAGAAGAAAGTAGGAATTGCTCTTAAATGTCTTGGATGTGACATATTTGGGTTGCTGTGCAGAACATATTTTCTCAATAATCATGTGTTGTTGTTAAATATTTATGGATATCTTAAAAGTATATTCACATATTTTTCAACATATTGTGATCTGTTTCTGTATTTTCAGCACAGATTCTATTGTAAGGCAGAACATTTAATTTCCATAAGGTCACTGAACTGGCCAGTGAAACCAATTTTCTTGTCAAGATTACTGGAACAACATTTTTTTCTCCTTATTATAAATGTTTATTTCAAAAACAAGCACTTTGGGGATTTCTGCTGCTTTGGAGACTTTGCCACATCACTTATTTATGCCAAGTTCAATCATGCTACTCCTATATTCAAATAATGCTATAGAATATAGAGAGTTGTGTATCATGTCATATGTATATACATATATAATACACACACACACACACACACACACATATATATATATATATATATATATATATATATATATATATAAATCTTTATGTCATTTGGTATATATTCCTAACTCGATCACTGCATAACTAAAGACAAACAAATATGCTTTACACATAGGTTCTGCTGACAAATAAAGAAGAGAAATATTCCCAATTCTAGATTGCAATGCCATCAACCTGTTCTGTTAGTAAGTGAATCAAGACAAAATGAATTGCCTTATTTGTTTTGCATTTTGTTCTTTTGGGGGAACAGAAGAATGTTCTATGCTTCTTCAGTTCAGTAAGCATCTATTAAACAATAAGGCACTATGCTAAGCACTTGAGATACAAACTAAAGAAAAAGAATAGCCCCTTCCCTCAAGAAGCTTAAATTCTATCAAACAGGTACATTGTGTACAGCAGTAAGTTAAGTACAAAATATTTTTAGGAGAGATCAAGAGAGATCTCATGTAGGAAGCAAAACCTGAGTTATGGTTTGAATGAAGTGAGAGATTCTATGAATTAAAGGCAAGGACAACTGTAATGAAAAAGAAAAAAAAAAGCCAGTGACCATCTTAAGAACATTAACTTTATGAAATTATAACTTTAAAGTTAGCATATCCAAAATAACTCCATGTTGTTTCAGTTTAATTTAGTCATAGTACATATGTATACGGATATAGTTTAACTCACTTGACTATCTTCAAAAATGATAAAATTTATGTCCAAAGTATTATAAAACTGTGTATACCCTTTGATCCATCAGTGTCTCTACTGGGTCTATATCCCAAAGAGATCATAAAAAAGGAAAAAGGACCCACATGTGCAAAAAATGTTTATAGCAGCTCTTTTAGTAGTGGCAAGCCCTGAAAATTGAATCGATTCTCATCAGTGAGGGATTACTGAATAAGTTATAGTACATGAATATAATGAAATATTATTGTTCTCCAAGGAATGATGAGCAGGCTGATTTCAGAAAAGCCTGGAATGACTTAAATGAACTGATACTATGTAAAGCAAGCAGAACCAAGAAAATATTGTAACACAGTAACAAGATTAAATAATGCTCAACTGTCATAAAGTTGGCTCTTTTCAACAAGATGATTTAAGGCAATTCCAATAGATTTGTGATGGAAAGTAGCATCTGCATCCAGAGAGAGAACTATGGAGACTGAATGTGGATCAAAGCATAGTATTTTCACCATTTTATATTATCATTTGTTCACTTTTTTTTTTCTTTTTGTGTTTTTTTTCCCTTTTGTTCTGATATTTTGTGCAGCAATGTTTTGCAAAGATGAATGCTGAAAACTATCTTTGCATGTATTTGGAAAAATTAAAAAATTTAAAAGTGATCAATTGTGATCTTATTTAGTTAAATCATTGCTCAGTTAACTCTGACTCTTGTAACCCAGTTTAGGGTTTTCTTGGCATCGATATTGTAAATGAGACAAACAGGGCTAACTGATTTGCTCAGGATTATACAGTCCAAATTTGAATTCCAAAAGATTGACTTCCTGACTTCAGGCCCACTTAGCTATCCCAATGGGATCCTGTGCATATTATATAGTTAATATGTTATCCCTTAAAGTTTTTTTTTTAAGTGATTCACCTATATTATATCATTTGAACCTCACCACAGACTTGTGAGATAAAATTTGTAGGCTCTATGGATATCAATGTCCCGAGAGTTGTGAAAAGCGTGCTTCAGAAAGATCAAGATTCACACATTTTGTGAATACCAGATACAAGATTGGAACCTAGATTTTGTTTATTCGAAGCCCAGACCTAACCAATTATATAATACTATTTTTCTATATGTATTTATACATGTAAATTACACTTTATGTGAGGAAATGAAAGTCATAAAAACAATAAAAAGAACAATGCATCATTCACCCCCCCCAAAAAAAAACCCCTCAAAACAGGTATTCTGCATTTATGCAAAGAGAACTGTGATTACTCAAAGAACTTTAGCTTGTCCATCCACACAGAAAAGCCAAGATGGACAGAAAATGTCTGTTGCTAAGATTTTAACATGTTTTTGGATGGACACCCTAGAGAGTATTTTTTGGATAGACAGTATTGCTGGACAAGAAGGACCCAGAAATGAAAAGGAGGAAAAGAGCTGGCTAAATTATTTTTTAAAAATAACAAATCACTTTTATTGACCTAAAACTTTTCATTACAGATGAGTCCCCTAATATCAAGACCAATATTTTAACAGTTTTTGTTTGTATGACAAGACTTGATATATCAGTGTTTTTGAAGAACCAACAATAAGCATCACACAGATGACAATAGAAAAGTACTTAGTGGATACAAGCAAATTACAATATACAACCAACAGGAACTCTGAAGAACAGGATAAATTGATGCTATCAAAGGACAGAATAAAAGAAAATGGTATAAATTAGTAACATGGCAAAAGCAAGATATAACAGGTAGATGCTGTGCCAACATCCTTCCAAAGTCAAAAAGAAAGCAAGGAAGGCCTACAGCACATTGAATGAAACCTTCTGTGGTGAAGTTTTAGGAAGATTTTAAGATAAGATTCATACAAGAATGAATTCTGATCTCCAAAACTGGAAGAAAAACCTAAATAAATGAAATCACAGATGCAGTTAAATATTCTTCAAAGCACTCAATAACCAAATACACAAATGTATATTAAGTATTTTGAAGAAATGTATCCCTTAAAAAGAGCAGTTTCAATATCATTATATATATATGCATATATATATATATATATTTATTATATATATATATTATATATATATTAAATTATATATATCATATATATATATTTATATATATATGCATATATATTTATTTATTCATGATTTTAAAAAAATATTTAGAAATTATGGTTATATATTCCATTTGTGTCCTCAGCAATAATGAAAGGTTTTAATAAATATTCATATTCATTACATTTTATTTACCTATTTTTCAAATTTAGTAAAATATAATTTCAAAATGGTCTGCAGTATACCTAGAAGACCTCCATGTCTGCTTCTGTCTGCTTTCAACATCAAGTTGTTACTTTAATTCATGGCTTTTCTTTCTACCCTAAACTATAATCTGTGTTAAATAAGAGCTGATCTTGGAATTCATACGTTTTTTAGTAACAAAGGAATAGGAAGTTTTAAAGTACATTGGGGGTTAAAATCTGTATCCTGATCACTAAATTTTATGACCCAAAGTGAGTCTTCTGTGGTGTCATTTATTATCACAAAAATGATTGGAACTGGGGGACCATGACACTATTACCTGTTACTGCAGATTTATTGAAAATTAGCAATTCCATTTATATCTATGAGATTTCAGGGATTATTCTGTTATAGACTAGAAAACAGATAGATTTATGAGTTCAGTGAATCTAGTTGTACCAACTAATAGAGCAACAGAGAAAATTTAGAGGTTTGTACTCCTAAAGGAGTTAACCTTTGGATAAAGAAACATTTTTCAAGTAGCATGTGAGAAATCATTGAATCCATAAATTGTCACTACTGTACTGTTAAAAAAAAAAAAGAAGGAAAGAAAATACTTACATTTCCAGGTTTAGCTTTTGTGAGAGAAAGATAGAAGCAGCAAAAGTTAATAAAAAACAATTTTCCCTATCACTTGGTTACCTAATATAATTGCTCAGGGGATTATTCATTACTAAGTATTTTCTACTCTGACTTTATGCTGTCTTTTCAGCTCCTCACTTAATTTATTATAGTGTGTTTCATGGAATCATATACACATCTTTAATTATGTCTTATACTTTTCTGTATAGCCTGCAGCACTTAGTAGAATACTTTGTACCTAGTAGGCATTCAATATTTGTTGATTGATTTTTTTGCTTAACGAGACATTTATTGAGTGTTTATTCTTCATCTTTATGAAGTTTTATGTCAGTGCCTTATTATGATATGAAGGAGATCTTGAATTATTGAAGCTTAGAAGTTTCTACCATGTTGAAAGATTGAAAGGCCCAGTCCAGTTAAGCATTGAGAAGCTCTCCAGCAGTAGACTAATCACTTGGTGAATAATTCTTTGTCCATGGCAATCTTTGATATAAATATGAATATAAAATGGCCCTTCGTGCTAACCATTCACTTTCTACTTTTACAATATGAGAAAAAAAAGGGAGATAAGAACAGGACACTAATAAATCTATAAATATTAATCCAGTATTTTAAATTTGGAATTTTTGTTATTCGGTAACCATTGGAAAGATTTATGACTGGAAGAGTTAAATCATATTTCTCTTGACCTCCTATCTCTAAATAAGGAAGGAAAGAAGTTACAACTAAGTGAGAAGATGGTTCATAGAATTTCCTAAGAAAAGCAAATCAAGGAATTAGTGGAGTTGTCTTTCAAAAGCAGCAAGAATTCAAGAAGCATTTGGTTATGTTATATTGCACCATTCATGATAAGTATTTATGAAAGGTCACTGTGAAAATGACAACTTCTGTGCCATCCATGTCAAAGGTGAAAAAATAGAGAAATTCTAAAACAAAAAGTATTGCCCTTTCAAATTAAATATTTATCTCAATATTATTTGATTTCAGTATAAAGGTGGGCACATGTTAGTGTGGCATTCTAAAATAAGTTTGCCTGTCAATCACTCTATTACTCATTTTGATTAAATTAGCTGAAGTCACTTGAATTTTAGGATAGAGGAATCATGGATTTAGTTCTGGAAAGCACCTCAGAGATCATCCAGTTCATTTTTCTCTTTTGACAGATGATGAAAGTGAGACCCAGAAAGAGATCAATTTATTTTTTCTGGACTACACAGAGAGTAAAAAACAGAGCTACAATAAAATTGGGTCTCATGATTCCAGATATAATGCTCTTTCCACTGTGCCATTTGTAAGAATTTCTAAATAATGTTAACATTGTAAAAATTACTTTTTTTCCCTAACCATTGATCCAAGATCAAAATCAAATATTTACAAAGTACTTATAATTTACAAAAGACTTAAGTCTTTTAATGTTTAAGTTTTAAAAATGTTTAAATAATACTAATTTCTTTCAGGATTGGCAAGTACTCCTTGAATGATAATTTTAGTGTAGCAACAATTAAAACAATAAACAAAAAGTGAAATATTTATAATACTTTAAAATTTGCAAAAGTGTTTTAAATATATTATCTCATGTGTACCTCACAAATAACATTGTTGAATACTTACTACAGAAACTTATTATATTCCCATTGCATAGAGGAGCAAACAGGCATTAAGAGATTAAATCACTTAACCATCCTCAGATAATTAAATGAGATGAGAATCTCATATAGAAAAATTCTAATCCATATATTCTTTACTTCCAGTCTAGCACTTTCTGCATTGTACAAAATTCCCTCTCAAGGATGAATATGGTTCAATAGAGGACTATTTGAAAGAAGTTTGGGAGAAGGGTTGAATCTCCAAGAGATACTTTTTGGATATCAACAGTTTTCAAATTAAGAAATACATGCTATCAACAATCATATGAAATGCTTCAAATCACCACTAATAAAAAGAATGTATATTAAAATAACTCCAAAGTTCTATCTTATATCCATCAGATTGTCAAGGATGAATAGTGTAAAAGAGACAATAGCGGGATATGAGGTGGGTGGGGTTGTAGATTTGGTCCAGGTATTATAAGAAGCAATTTAGAACTATTTACAAAAGGCAATAATGTGTTCTTGTTGACTCAGCAAATACTATGATAAATATAGTATACACACACACATATGTAGATAGATAGAAAGAATGGAGAAGGGATAAATTAAGAAGACCAACTGATGACTAAACAGTTTTGAATAGCTATTAACTAGAGTAAAATGAAAATTTATGGAGAGCTAATTAAATACAATTGGGAGGAAGTAAAGTAAAAGACATACCTAGATGACTCAAGTTCAACTTGACTTAGTGATTAGAGAAAATGGTACTATTAACATATCAAAGCAGGAATATTGGCTTTGAAGGAGGGATGATCAATTCTAGAATAACAAAAGCAGTTTGAAATATCAAGCTCTCTTGAAAGATACTCTCTTCACTGTTCTTTCTTTGATTCTATTTACAAGAATACCTTTCTTATAAAAATGATACATTATCAAATAGACATACAGTGTAATAATACAACACAAAGGGATTTTAAAAAAAAAAAGCATTTTTCTTCAACTCAAGGGCAAGCCATAATATATCAGTGGTCTAAATAACAAAGGAAGATCTGTTTTATGAAGTGATCTTAATTATCCTCAAAAATTTTCCTTTTATTTTTAATTAACCCTTTGTTTATAAGTACTTTTTAAAAGGTCTTCTGGATAACAGCAAGATTATATAATGATCAATTTGAAGGACATAAGTCTTTTCAACAGCAAGGTGATTCAGGCCAGTTCCAATAGTCTTGTGATAAAGAGAGCAATCTGTACCCAGAGAGAGGACTATGGAGACTGAATGTGGATCACAACATAGTGTTTTCACTTTTTTATTGTTGTTTGCTTGCATTTTGTTTTCTTTCTCATTTTTTTCTTTTTTGATCTGATTTTTGTTGTGCAGCATGATAAATGTAGAAATATGTGTAGAAGAATTGCACATGTATAACATATATTGGATTACTTACCATCTGCGGAGGGGGTAGGAGAAAGGGAGGGAAAAAAATTGGAACACAACGTTTTGCAAGGGTGAATGTTGAAAATTATCTCTGCATATGTTTTGAAAATAAAAAACTTAAATTAAAAAAAAAAGAAAAACATATTGGATTACTTGCTGTCTAGGGGATGAGGTAGGGGAAGGAAGGAAGAAAAAATTGGAACACAAGGTTTTGCAAGGGTGAGTAGTGAAAACTATCTTTGCATGTATTTTGAAAATAAAGAGTTATTTTTAAAGACTAATTGAAAAAATAATATACTATTAATATAAAAAAGTCTGAAAAAATCTATTCTGGAAACATATAAGATAGTATATTACTAGTGAACCCAACTGACTTATTCAATTAACTTCTTATCTCTCAGCAGCCAGTTTCCCCCTTTTCCCAAAAGAATTGCTCACTTCTATATTATATCCTGAGTTTTTCCTTTCATTCATCCTGATGCTTCAATTTCCTCCTTTGTTAAAAAAAGAGAGAGAGTATGCGACATGAAATGATGTCTTCTGTCCTTTTGAACTTCTCAGTTAAATCACTTTACCTCACCCTTGTACTATTTTCTAACCAATAAAAATAACAGTATCTACCTCACAGGGTTGTTATGAGAATCAAATAAGATATATATGTAAAGCACTTTGAAAATCTTGAAACACTATATAAATTCTAGTTATTATCATTATTATTATTTATAAAAGTATTTTTAAACTTGTGAATGAAATTATGCTAGCTATTTCAGGAATAACAAAGACTGATTTGACAATTATATTGACAATACTTCTGGAGATATTTGAGAATGTTTGCAGGAAGATTTAAAGGAACCAATGTAAGGGTAGGGCTAGAAACAGATGAAAGAGAAAAGTTGCTTTCTATTTTTATTGGTTCTCTATCATATTCCCCATATCATCTTTTTTCAAACCTTTTTTTTTTCTTTCATAAAGTCACTTACTTTATACAAGACATATTTCCCAGATGACTGCCTCCTATATTGCTAAACAGACAGAGGTATGCAATGAGAATATCTTCAACTGTGTTCTACTCTACAAAACTTTTTAACCTCATCACTTATTCTCTTTGTTCCTTTCTATGTCTCAAAGGAAAAAGCATCCCCACTTTTTGCTAAGAATAATGTCCTATGTCAGTGCTGTAAATCTTTTCCCTTTCTTTTCTTCCAGGATCTTATTTCAGAAAGCATTTCTTCTTCCATTTCTATTTCACCACTATCTTTCTGACATCTGCCTACATTCTCTATTCTAAAAATGATCTCATCTGACCCATCTGTACTATCCAAACTCTTACCTTAGATCTTTCAGAAATTCCAGTCTGATTTCTATCCCCACCAAACTACTAAAATTGCTTTTTGAAAAGTCTTCAGTGTTGTCCTAAAGCTGTGTGAAATCCATTGGACTTTTTGTTTTTTTAAGTTTTAATCCTTCTCAACTTCTCTTGATTTCTAAAATACTTCCCCTTGGTTCTTGCCTTTCTAATTGTTATGGAATAAATCAATTAACTTTTATTCCTATTACATAGTAAAGTTTGCAAAAAGTTTCTCACAATAATCCTTTGAAGTAGGTAACATAAATATTACCTCCAAGTCTACAAATGAGAAAACTGAAGCTCAAGAAAGGCTAAATTTCCCAAATAGTAATTCTCAAAGTAAGTGTTCAAACTCAAGGCCTCTTGATTCCAAATTAATTGATGGATGAGTGAGTGAGAGCCAAAATATTAATTAAATAAAGGCAGTTGCTTCTCTCAAATAGCTTACCTTTCAATTAGAGGAGATACCACATATAGTAAAGTTGAGATAAAGGCAGTTGTAAAGGTCTCTTCGTTTTTAGAATGCTCTGGCAGGACAGATGGCAATCCCAGGGGTATAAAATTCACCAGAGGGCAGATGAGATACTCCAGTGGTCATTAGTGTTCACTGGCAATTCATATCATAAGATCCAAGGTCTAGAACTGGTCCATTCATTTCATTTTACAGATGAGAAAATTAAGGCAGAAAAGTAGTAAGTATATAAAGCAATATTTGAACTCAGATATTTCTAACTCCAAGAGTAGTACTCTGAACCACTTTGTCTCTTAGAAGTGATAGCTAGTGAGCCTTCATCTTACTGAAAGAATTTTAATAGGTGAGTAGCTATTCATCACAGCATTAAATAGGTCACATCATACATGATTTTGGGAAAGGGAAATAATCTTAGTTGGATATAAAAAAGGAGGTGGCAGGAAAGAGCTCCTGTCACTTCTGTTCTGTGGTACCTACAAAAATGGGGTGTCCTCTAGTGCCTTCTGTGATGGCATCCGCATACATTCAGTGTTGTTATTTCTACATCATGCTACCTCCCCTTTATTCACCCTTTCTTTGGTTCTTTATTCTGTTTCTAAATCTTTAATATTAACATTTGCCAGATTCTGCCTCTGGTCCTTTTCTTTCCTTTGGCAACTTTTTTAAGTCCTTGAAAAGAAATGTACTCTATTTTTGTCCATGAAACCACTATTCATTGACTTTACAAAGTCAAACCCTGTTATCTTTGACTCTTACCTCTTTACTTTGTATATCCAGTGACTTATAAATCCTGTCCCTTTTATCTTTGCAATATCATCCATGTGTCCTAGTCTTTTGATTCTACAGTCATTACTTATTATAACCTGCATGGATCATTGAAATAGATTATTAAAGAGACTCTCCTTCCCTTTTTCCTTCTCCAATCCATCTAGCAAATGGTTTCCAGATATAACTACTTGTGCAGAGGTCTGGTTGCATCACTCTTATTTTCAAAATTTTGCAATTACTCTTTCTTGTTAACAAAGTAAAGTTTAAACTTCTTAAGTTAACATTTAAGGCATTTATAACTTGGTTTCATGTAACCTATATGATTTTGTCAATCCATCAAACAATGGGCATTAATTAAGCACTTAGTATGTACTAAGTGTTAAATGCTACAGATACAAAGACATAAATGAAATAACTCCTTTCCTTAAAGGATTTGCCTTATGTGGGATATAGCCACATGTAGAAAGATAGACAGGCAGGCAGGCAGATATAGATAGATAGAAGGTAGGTAGGTAGGAGTAGGTAGGTGGATAGATATAGATAGATAGATAGACAGACTGATAGATATAGGGATTTATCTCTAGTCATATATAAAGATATGTATATATACATATTGAAGTATAACTTTACGATACCTTTATTGCCTTGTCTCTACCTTTTGAATTCTAACACTTTTTAAATGCAATTTAAATATTATTTCCTCCAGGATGTCTTTCCCAATCACCCAGTTGGTAATTCAACTTCCACCATCAGACCTCCCATAACACTTTGCTTTTCTTTTAAATACTTATCATACATTAGAGAATTGGTTGACTGAATAAATAAAATATCAGCTCTAAAGCCAAGAGGACTTAAGTACTAAACCAGCCTCAGGTGCTTACTAGATGTATGATCCCGGGCAAGTCACTTAACAACTGTCTATCTCAGTTTCCACATCTGTACAATTATACAGTTAATTATATTGTCCCTAGAGACTCAAATTGGAATGTTTGGTGTATCTGGTTTTGTGTGCTTGGTATAGTGTGGTAAGATATGTGTGTGTACGTTTGTGTGTGTGAACACTTGTATGTGGTCTTGATTCAATAATCATCTCCTTGCAACATAGGATATTTAAACAAATTGTGTATTTCCCCAGCACCTAGGACAGTGCTCTGTGCGCAATATGTTGTTTATCCTTCATTCTCAAAGACAGCCATGACATTAGGAAGATGATGCCATGACATGCAAGTAAATTGGATTTCAATGAGGGAGGACTGGGCAAGGTCACCTGCCTCACTTTCCCCTCCAGAGCCATCTGGGTCCAGTGGGCAGATACAGATCAGGAGTTAAGATAGCCTTTTCTCTCTTTCTGTGCATAATATGCACTTATTATACATATATACACATTCTACATATATATAGAGAGAGAGACACACACGTATATACATTTTAACAATAAAAATTTCTAATTACATTTCATTTTTAATCATTTTCCTCTTTAAGTTAAATTGACTTTTAAAGAATATGTTTAAATGTTTCTTTCCATTGTCATGAAGAAAGTATTAGGGAAGTGAAATTGAAACAAGATAAATCTGATTATCTATCTCTGTTGAGCCTTGTACATATATGTGTATGTATGTCAACTCTGAAGCAACCAGCCTTTGTTTATCTAGGGCTATGAACTTCTTTTAAAATTGAGAGTGATAGTTGACAAATGGCAGAAGTATGAAAAACCAGGAATGAACCCCCTACTCCCATAAATACCTTCTTGAAGCAAAGTCCACATAATTTCTTTTTTCATTAAAATTCACAACATGAAAGCCAATTTTTGTTTTCTTAGCAACAGATGAAAATTGTTTTTTAAGGTCTTTACATGCCAGCAAATCGACTTTCTCTGGTCTAATACTAAGTGACAGCCCAGTATTGAGCAATTTTAAGCCAGGTCTTCTATTTAATGTAGATGTGTTGAAATTTGTGACAAATGAAATAGATATTTAATGGCATCTAATGTGTAGCAAGATAGTGTATGTAATAAAGGAGGTTCAGTTAGGAAAGACTTGCAAATATTATGCCACCAGAGCAATACAGGCTGAAAGCTTACCATAATTTTACAAGATATTCAACTAAAGAAAGATTTCATAATAGAAATAGCAGGAAAAATAATACAGTTAGATGAGAATATGAAGATTACCCTGTAACTCACTTGATTCTTTGCATTGCATTTTGGAGTATGTCAAGGTCTTTGGGCTTAATTTTTACATGTTGTTGTGAAAAATGTATGCATTGTGTTAATCTACCCTACCTATTTTATAAATTTAAGATGTAAATATAATACAAAAGCTGATGCATGGTATGTAATAATCAATTGATAATCATTCAACATGTATTTATTAAGTATTTACTGTATGCCATTATTTGATGCAAAAGATACAAGAAAGGCAAAAATTAGTCCCTGCCCTCAAGGAGACCACATTAAAATAGATAAAATTATGAGGAGATGACTAGGGAATAGAAGATATATACTGAGTAGATGGAAGGTAGAGGTGTAGGGACAAAAAAGATCTCTTACAGCAGGAAGAGTTCAATTGAGCCTTAAAGAAAGGTAGGGAAACTAAATGACAGCAGGAAGGATGGAAAATATAACAGGCATAAGGGACAGAGAGATAGATGTGAGTTTGGTGGTGGAGTATTATATAAAAGCAACAACAAAAAAGGTTACTTTTGCTGCATCATATAGTACACAGAAGGTACAAAATATAAGAAGAATGAAAAGTGAAGAGAACAAGTTGATGAGGATTTTTAAAGCCAAACAATATATATATATATATATATATATATATATATATATATATATATATATATATATATATAATCCTGGAAGTTATAGAACCACTGGAGTTTATTGAGAAGAGCATGCTAGAAAATCACAAAGCTGAGTTGAAGGGCGAGACTTAGGTCATGTTGACTACTTAGATATGACAACAGTTTAGGAAATAGATGATGATGACTTGTACTAAAGTAATGGATATGTGAGCAGAATATATGTAAAATACATGAGAAATATTTTGAAGGTAAAAACTCAAGATTTGACAATAGCTTGCACAGATGGGGTGAATATGAGTAAGGAGTTGAGAATGACACTGGGTTTTTCAGATTGGGCAGAGAGGAGATTTTAACAATGACATAAAAATTGAGGACTGAGAAGGATTTTTAGGAAAATATGATTATTTATGTTTTGGACATATTGAGTTTTAAATGCCTGTAGGATATCCAGTTCTAAATGTTTAATAGGTAGTTGGTGCTGGAGAACTGGCACTCAGGAGAGAGACTAAGTACTGAATTTGGAGAATTGTGAATCATATGCAGATAATTGTACCCATGAGAAATTATGTGATCGTCAAAGAGGACAGTAAAGGGGAAGAAGAGACAAGAGTCTTATGGGAGATCTATGGTTAACGGGGATCACCTGGATAAAGATCCAGCAAAGAAAACTGAGGAAAAGCAGAAAAAATTAGTAGAAAACTGACATCCTATAATGAAATGTAGTCCTGCTTTCATTTCTTGAGCATATGTATACTATATAATCTCACTGTATTAAATTGTCACATACTATAAGAATGAAATTAATTTATCTGGGGAAATATCTCACTTCTCTATCGAGAATGCCTAATAACTCAGTCATTAAACTCCTTAGAAAAATTAGTAGAGGTAATATCTTTAATTAGGAGTGGTTTAGCCATTTTTTTTTGGCCTAAGGATATATATCTTCTCTGCTCTTAAATTTAGTTTAAAAAAATGGATAAAAATTAAGAGCTTATATAGAATATGGTTCAAAGACTGCATAATCAGTAAAAATAGAAAAAGAGTCAAATCCTGGATTTCTGTGATATTTAAGTCAAAGTGCACCTTAGAAATCATATTACTAGAAAACTAAGGAGAGCTGTTAGAATGTTAGAAACTTTTTTTCCAGTAATTTGTTAGGTGTGGCCTCCCTGAAGTGGGCATTTCCTCCATTGAAATAGATTACAGCCTATGTACAAACCACTTTTTGATATATTTCCATAAATCCTTCAAAAGAGATGCAGTCAGCATGCTAAAGGCTTTCCACTAGATTTCTTCACAATATTTAAGATACCAGTGGAGCACATGATTTGTTGATCAATTATTCTTAATTTTAGCTAAATATCCAGCTGACCTTCATTTATGATTTTCTACATATCTGATTACATTATTCAAACTGCTTATCCTGTGCAGTACTTTTTTTTTTTTTTTTTATGGCAAATGGAGTTGTGACTTGCCCAAAATCACACAGCTAAATGTCTGAAGCTCAATTTGAATTGGTCTCTTATACATCGTAGGTGTTTATTATGTGTTGGATTCAATTAAACATTTACATTTTAATGATCTGTCAGTGCAAGAAACATTTCCAGTGATACAGATGGCAATCTCTGCACTTTAAAAGGCAGTTTTTATTAGTGCCATATCAACTAATAAATCAATGCTTACTGTCCAACCTTCCAACAATGAATTTATCCAAACTTAACCTAGCTGATCTTTAGACAATAAACACATTATTTATGCCCTAAGACCTTTCAGAATGATAGGTTCTATCTAAGTCTGTGATCCACTGGCTTACCCTTTGAAAACTCAGTGTCACCTTCATGAAAAAATTAGTTATTTGAGGAAGACTTTCATGAAGAACATTATGTTTATTTGTAAAATAACACCTATATGTATAGAGACATACCATATGTGTCATCTGTATATTTAGGTAGAGACATACCTATGTTTAGCCAGAGAGGTACCATTTTTCCTTTGATCTATGCCAATTTGCAGCTATCCTTTATCCTCTTTATCCTCACAAATAGCACAGTAACAGAAGATTAAATAAGTCTGATGTTGTTGCACTGCTGAATAGCCTTTCTCTTAGCTTAGGTATTATAAATATCTTTTTTAGCGCCTTTGCTTAGCACCAGCTGCTATGATAGATGTGTATGTGATAATGCTCTGGATCTTTGCACCACAAATTTTCACTGAATTCCCTTTTTTATCATCAATATACTGAGGTTATCTAGGGTACACTTTCTTCTTGGCCCAATATTATTGGAGCAACCTTTATGAGAAGTTATGTATTTGCATGGAGGCTTTATCTTATTGCCAAGTTCTGAAGATTGCTTTTCCAACCTATCACCAACCACAACTAACAAGCTAATTTTGAATAATGTAATTAAGCAAAGCTGACTGAGAGAATGGAAGAGAATGGAAGAATGAAAGCTGAAAACACATTCAATAATTCAGTGCATACAAAAATATTAATTAATTAGCTATTAAGTGTTAGTCACTGTTTTATATGATAGAGATACAAATGCAAAAGAAAAAGCCCCATTCTTACTTTTAACGAGCTTACCTTCTACTGGTTCATTTGTAAGGATTCAATTGTTGGTTCAATAGCTATAAAAGTAAAAGTGCTTTTGCAAATGAACAAAACTAAATACTCATGAAATACTGTAACTTCTGCATTGGGAAGTGTGATCCTTGTACCCCTATAACAGCATCCTACTCCAATGGCTTTATTATGTCTCAGAAATGTCTGAGTTCCCTTTCATTTTTCAAACTCCTACCCTAGGAGCATGCTGTCTCAATTGGTGATTGTTTTAGTTACTCACTATATCCTCACTTTGGATGTAATCACACTTCACTTTGATTCAAACCAATTCACCAACTGCCATATCATTTATGAATACCATCTGCCTTTCCATGTTTCAGTTTCTAGTTATGAAAATAAAGTAGAACATCAACTCTATAATTGCTCCTTTGGTCACCTCTGGCTTTATTCACCATCACTGTTAAGTTTCCAACCAGAAGATCCTATATCCATAATTCTCTTATATGAGTTGACTCCTTGTGGCAGAATATAAATTCTTTGAATACAGGGACTGTCTTTGTTTTAGAATTTATAATCCCAATATTTCCTTCAATTTTTGACACATAGGACCTGTTTAATAAATGTTTTTTCTTTTGTTTTGTAATAATAGACAGGGTCTGGCCAATGAGTATAGATATGTGACTTGTATGCAAATGGCCCTTGTTTGTTTCTTTCTCTTTTCTGTCTATTTGTATTTATTCTTGTGTTGAGTACTGGACCAAACCAAGATCTTATGAGTTTTAAAAAGTCAGGAAAGTGATTCACAAGAGATCTGTATATCAAAGTTAGTTGAAGTTTGTGGTCCATGAACACAGTCCTGAGGAGAGAATGGGACCCAGATCAACAGTGGATTAATTTTGCTGTAAAGATTCTGGGTCCTACAAGAGAGCACACTCATCCTTGGCTATGAGACATTCAGAGGTTAATTTTGTGGGACAAAATTATTGCAGAAACTGTTTTAAATTTGAAGCAACTTTCTCCAAGGACTGACATGTTTATTATAGGATAGAGTTTGCCCTAGATTTCAAGGAGTAATGTTTATATTTCTAATTTTTCCTATATCTTTTCTATATCATTTTAGTAAATGTCCCTTTGTAAAATTTAATTGATTTCATGGAATGAGTTCTAATTACTGGTATTTAACATTGGGGAAAACACTGGAATGGGGCTTGCAATCAATAAAATTAGAGAAGACCAAATCAGAAAGCACCCCTAGTATCCTGAACATACCATGTGGCCTTTTTGGAAACCTGATTTCATAGTGTGGGTATGAGTAGAATGAGAATTCCAAGATCAAATAAGGATTACATTTCTTTCCTTCCCTCTTTCCTTACTTCCTTTTTATTTCTTTCATTCATGCATAAAAGGCTATGCCAGCAAAATTTGACATCTGGAGAATCATATAAACCTAGGAAAAATTCTGAATATATGATCAGTGACAAACTCTGTCCTCTTTTTCTAAAGATATTCTAGCCTAGTTCAGAGAAGGCCATTGCAAGAAGATTGGCCACCCGATTGGGAGTTTTGTGGTCTACCTCAGCTCCCAAGGACCATCTTCTGAGGCATGGGGATTTCATAATCTCTATTGGTAGAAGTTATAATCACAATGATGAAATCACAGCTCTTTTGTGTTATTGAGGCATATCTACATACATAGTTTCACTAGGAAAGTTAAGTACCATGGAATCTTTCCTATAACTTTTCATGTGTGAACACAATTTTAGAATGAGCTGTAATTACTTTTGCAGAACTTTTTGTTCATTATGCATGTTCCTGTCTCAATTGCAAAGTGCTAAGGTTGAAGACCTTAATATAGTTACAACTGGTATTTTCACACCCTATTCAGCTAGTCATGCCATGTGCAAATAGGTCCCAATAGGCCCTTAGTTTACCCATTTTATACTTCTTTTCAAAGGCTCTCGACCACTGCTCTGGTATGGCATGATTAGGCATTAGCTTTTGCCAACTGTAGATGAGTAAGACAGTAGAATCTGTACAGCCAGGTTCAGAATCAGAACAGGTTCTTTGCTACTCATATCATGTACAGTAGACTGAATTATGATTATTTTGCCTGAAGCTTTTCAGTATACAAAGATCCAGATTTTTCCAGTCTCTGAATTATGTCTTTTGAAGTCTATACTAACTTCTTTGAACTATCAAGAGTCTTAATAATAAAGCTACTAATTGAGTTGAATGAAAAAATTGGGAAAAAGTAATAGTCATTTACAAAGCTATATCATTTCTATTATAATTATTCTAATCAAAACCCTTATTACTACTTGCTTAGATTACTGCAGTGGGATCATATTCCATCTTCCCACCTCCAGTCTCTCCCTACTCTATTTCATATTTAAGATCAACCCCAAATTAATCCTTCTTGCATTGTTCTATATTGCTTTTCTGTTAAAAAGTCTTGATCATCCCTCTATTGAATCTTATACTCAAATATTCTAGTGTGGGTATTCCCCTCCAATGATGCAGCTAATACTACATCTCTGCTGCTCATCTTGTAGAATCTTGTCCATATTCTTCCATTATTTTACCATCTTTAGTCCACTCAGTGTGCTGAAGACCTTCTTTGAGTTCACTGATATCCTAAGAATATCAATGGCTGCTATCTATCAGTTATTCCTTATTCTTAACACATTTCCATTCCTTCCACTTTTTTGATCATATATTCTTTTTGTAAGAATCACAAGAACCAGAGAGTGTCGTCAATTACAGATAAAGAAACTGAGACTTAGAATGGTTAAAAGATATACTAGATTCACAAAGGAATGAATAAAGTATAGGCTTTGAATTCAAATTCTCTGACCCTTGAACCAAAACTCTTTGTATAGTATCCATGAATGATGTATCTGATAGCCCATTTCATTGGAATGTTCATTGTTTTTGAACATGTCCTACATCCTCATGCCTCTTGCTTTGCCCACATCATTCTGACACCTGGAAAGTCCTCCCTTACCCATCTTCACCAATTAATAATTAATAATAACACTCATAGCACTTATCATGTTCTAGGCATTTTGCTAAGCCTTTTACAACTATTATATCATTTGATATATATTAATATACTGCCCATTCTTCATGATTCATAGGAAATTTATCTTCATAAAGCCCTCTTTGATATCCCTATCTACTAATGTTTAATCCTTCACCTGAACTCATTATGCTTTGTAATACTTTTATACCCTAATTATATTCTTTTTTGTAATAATTTTTTGTGTACCTGTGTTTCCCAATTTAGTGGATTTTTACTAAATATTAAAATTACCATCTAGGTTCCTTAAGCTCAAGAATTAAACCTTATCTTTGTAACACTCCTAGCACCAGCCAGCACATTATATATAGTAGGAGCTTAATAAGTGTTTGTTCAGCAAATTAATAAATACATAAGGATTATATAACTGCTGAGTAATAGGTGGCCATTATTATACTAACATACATGAAAAGGGTTTAGGAGAAGTTGCTGACTTTTTAAAGTAAATTCATCACCATCCAAACCCTTTCTGTGAGCAGAAGACCTTGGGAAATTCAAGCTTCCCCCAGAGACACACACACCATAAAGAAAACCACCAAGGAATAATAGAGAATAGCAGAGCTTTTGGTGTTCTTCCCTGAAGACATCTCCTAGGGCTCATTATCCCTTTCTCAATCTATAACAATCACTACTGCAAACTCATGGATATCTATAAATGCCAACCCAGAGGTTTTACTTCAGTTCATTTTTATCTACTGTAGAGAGAAAGCTTTCAAGTGGTAGGGATGTTATTGTTCACAGTTCTTGTTTGGGATAATTCAGTCTTCCTGGAATCTTTAATGTGGAAAGGGAGAGAGAAAGGGAAAGAGGCAGGATGGGCTGCTACTTTTAACCTTTAAAATTACTTTAGGAAATGGCTATAGTAAGATTAGGATTGACAGTGTGTCAAATTGGCATGTAAAGAGCTTAGGGAAGTGGTTATAATACTGTATTTACCATTTTGTTCTTGGTGCTACATTTTACTCTAACAAGATATATGCATTTGATGGGCTAAGAGCTTCTAATAAGAACACTGGTCTTCAATTAAATAAATGTGCCTGAGCTGACACTTTTGTTTTAAACTTAATGGTTCATTCTATTAATTTGCTGATCGTTGAAGGACATTAGCTATTTGATGAGTTGTATGCTTATATTCGTTTCCATACTTTGAAAGATTGAAATTGCACTCCTTTCACCAATGCAGATTGCAACTTCTTCCGTTATGAAAGTAAATTTACTTGCAACAGAATTATCTTTAAAATACACAGAAAATATTCAAGTTTTCTGACAATGAAGTACTTATAGTGAGGGGGAAAGGGCATGATATAATTCTGACCATTTGATTTACATCTATATTCTCTTGGTGAAGAAGAAAGAGGAATAAAAATTCAAAAGGGTTTAGTGAAAATGGGGTGGGGAGAGAGTTGGATATTACTTCCACCATTTTGGAAGATCACGGCCATTCAGAAATGGGTCAGCAAAATTAAAGCCAGTAAATGTGTAATGAGAGTAATTATACTAACATACATGAAAAGGGTTTAGGTACGTGCATATTCATTTTGGATAGAGTACCTAGATATGGAAAAGTTAATGATTATACTTATGGGTGTATTTCTGGGAGAGTATAGGATATTAAAGGATACAAAAATATATATCATCACAAATCATTTGAAAAAAATAGATGAATATACTATCTTTTTAACCAAAAACTTGGTCTACTAATTTTATGTTTTCAAAAAAAATTGAAAAAAATTAATACTGACATAGTACACAAATTTAAATTGGGACCAAAGACTATTTATTAGTTTATATGGCCTAGAATGGGAATGCATTAGATGCAGTGAGGAACATGCAAAGACTTTATGTTAACTGATTTTAGTCTTCTCTCCATTATAGTGGTTAGAGAAACCATTTTTTTTTGGTTGCCTGAATAGCATGAACTAGATTTTTCAAAGAAGAAAGAAGTCAATCTCAGCCTAGTCTTATTTTGAACTTTTTTCTTTTTTGACTGTGCTTTCAATAGATCCTTTGGACTCCACAGACAGTATTTATTAAGAGACAATGCTAAAAGGAGAGAGGTTTGGGGCTATCCCCACTGAAACTACCTTGTAGTCTTTTAAATAGAGTGCTCTAGATTTGTCCTTTTGGTTTAGAAGGGTGAGTTGTGTTCTGGCATTGCAGCACCCAGATTTTATACCCAACCCAGAATTTGTGCTCCAAGAAACAAAGAATAATCTTCAGTGAGACCCAGCCCAGCAGTAGCTGAGATGAGAATTTATCTCCTAGTGATTGACATATTTGAATAATACTATGAAAACTGAGCTATACTTGATTTTACTGTCTCCAGAGGTTAAAGTGGTTTAAGTGAGAATATAGTTGTTTTGGGGTTTTGGGGTCTTTTTGTTGTTGTAGTTGTTTGGGGATGGTGGGAAGGCCCCAAGAGGCTGTTTTTTATTTGTTTGTTTATTTGTTTTTACATCTTTAAAGTATATATCCCTTCCTCAAAGCAATTCATCTCAAGTGGCTAAGTAGAGTTGGGGTTACTCACTATCATCTAAGTAGGGATGAGAATTGACTTAGCAGGAAGAGGATAAAATGGTGACAGTAGAGAAATTGTGGCTTATCTGACCATAGGAGAGTGAGTCCAGAGCATGTTGTTCATTCATGACCTCATTTGGGATTTTCTGGGAAAAGACACTGGCATGTTTTGCCGTTTCCTTCTCATTTTACAGAGGAAGAAGCTGAGGCAAACGGGATTAAGTGACTTGTCCATGATCACACAGGGAGTAAATGTCTGAAGCCAGATTTGAAATCAGAAGAGAAGACTTCCTCACGCTAAATCCTGCATTCTATCTACTGTGTTACCTTGCTGATTATAGGATAGTGGATCCAGAGCATATTAAACTACAAAAGAAGAGAAGAAATTCTCCCCCTTCTTCACTTCAGGTCATGTTATCTTAAGTTCCAAAGCCATTTAACCTTCCATTCCTTTAGATATCAGACAGTAAAGTGTTAAATAATATTTTGGTTATCTAGCTAGAGACTGTCTATTCCAATCACTGATTTGACAATGATAATAAAAATAAACCAAGATAGATAAACAAAAGATTGTCCTGTTCACCAGCCCCATCTCCCTTAAACTGGGCTAAAGTTCTCTCTCTCATTTTAAAGAAAGCACTCTGAAGGCTTTGAGAGTAATACTTTGCTTGTAGAAACCTTCAGATTAGACCAATGACTCAGAAGAGATAATCTCTATTTCTTTGCCAAATGCTTAGTATTTTATCATCATTAAAAAAGCATTTGGCATTGCTATCCCCTAAAAAGAAAACTGCATTAACGGAGATAGTAATTAACATGGAGAGTTTTAGATCCACTTTAATGGAGAAGTCTTTCACTGAAATAATAGGAATAATATTGATCTGGAGCATTAGGGTGATTTAAGAAATGAATAAGGATGTGCAGAAATGGGCTAAGATGAAGAATTCATATGTGATTGATTGATGTAAATCAAAATTCTACCTTCCCTTAGGAGTGTTCTGAGCCATTAAAAAGCCAAGTTTAATAGACATAGCTCTCCTCCAGGACACTACAGACTAAGACAACTCTTCCAAGACAGAGAATTCTCTTTGAAGTCCAGGGGACTAAGGATACTGAAGGGATGGCTGAAGGGAACTGTAAATAGGGCTAAGGCTCTAATCCCACTATTACCCTTCCCTTCATCTTTCTAGGCTCTTTTTCAGACTGAAATGAATGGCTTTTAGAGCTCATTTTAAATTAATTGGAATTTGGGTACTTGGTCAGATTAGATTCAGATGGATGATGAGTTTTTTAGTTTTTAATGAGCCTACAATCATATTTTTCATATGTAAGATATCATGAAGAGGGAACTAAAAATTTCAAAACTGATTGAAAGGGATTCAGTGTTAAATTTCACTGTGAGGCTTTGGGGGGGGGCAGCAGGACAAGAAAATAGGGAAGGAAATGTTGGCAGCCGCTGAAATAAAGGGAGATAATAAGTTCACCTGGGAAGTTAGAATTGCTATATTGATGGTAGCAACATATATTTTTTCCCAGCCCTTTAAAAATCATTTGATGTTTCTTAGTCCCTTAAAAAAAAAGTAGATTAAAGGAGATGGCAATTAACATGGAAGTTTCTGATTCCCCTTAATAAAGAAGCCCTTTCCTGTTAGACTAGGAATAATATTGGCTTGGAGCATTACAATGATTTAAGAAATAAGAGTTCAGAAGCACCGCTATGGGCTAAGGTGGAGTATTTATAGACAGTCCTTGATGTAAATCAAAACTCTACCAGGAAGGTTTAGAAAGGGATGGATACTTTATTAGGTAAGGTTCAATCTACAACTGTGAGTCAATTGAAAGTTAATAGGGACATTGTTAAAGGTCACAGATAAATGGCTACTGTAATTTTAATGAATATTTTATTCATGTCACCTTTAAATTAGTTAAATTTGGAAAGAATAATGAAGTAATGCCAAAGGCTCCTTCCTGGAACACTCAAAGCAGAATTTAATGTTAGTCTCTCTATCAGCTCTGAACTTCTTAACACAAGGCTTTTAGGTATTTTGGTACTTTTACAAAATGACCATTAAATAGCAATAGTAAAATGAGTTATTTAAAGGTATAAGATTTACATAGAAAAGTGCATTAGATCGCTTTGTTTTTGAATCCCTGGAGAATACAGCTGTACCTATTTCAGCCAGAAACCAACAGAGTCCAGGGGGTTCAGATAAATTTCAGGGATCATCCAATTTAAGAATGAAGCTTAAATTGGTAAGAGTAGAAGACATCAAGTCACAAATTCAGAAGTGAAACCTGAACTGGACCTCAGAATAGCAATCAATGACTGTGGCTGCTTCTAACTAGCATGCATCTTGGCTTTAAATTACCATCAAACTTATACAGGATAAGAGGTTATTGTTTTCATGACCCCATGGGGCTTCTCATAATCAAAAAAAAAAAAAAAAAACCCAAAACAAAAAACATCACCACCACCAAAAATAAACAAACAAAAAAACGTTGTTTGAACTTTTTTTTCCCTTTCTGTCTCTTTAAACTATCACCTTCAGATTAATATCTAAACTGATTTTTAAAAAATTGCAAAGATTGACCATTTGGAAACTAAATCTAAAAGAAAAATTCAATAAGTGACTGAAACTAATTGGTGTATTTGTATCTATTCAATTGAACTGCTTCACCTCTGATTTCAGAACTCAGCTGAATGCAAGGCCCAACCAGAATTCTTGAAGACCAATGTTGAATCATGGTATGCATCTCTTGACAGAGAAGTAATATGAGCACAAGATATGCATTTCTTCACATGGCCAATATGTGAATTTGTTTTTAAAATATACGTTCATTAGTATTTTCTCTGTGGGAATGTGTATACGCAGAGAAGTAACAGAATTTTTCTCAAGCTATACTCAGATGGAACAGTAACTCTCTTAAGTGTAAGGAATATCAATCAATAAACATTAGTTAAGTCCCTACTATATGCTGGTACCAAAAATATAAAGATAAAAAAGACATAGTCCTGTCCTCAACGAGTTGTCATTCTACTAGGAAAAAACAATATATTACATGTGAGTATAAGAGATATGAGGTAGCTAGGTGGTACAATAAATAGAGTACTTGGCCTAGAGTCAAGAAATCTTCTGAGAAGTTTTGGTGTCAGATATTTAGTAGTCGTGTGACCCTGAGCAAGTCATTTAATTCAGTTTGCCTCAGTTTCCTTCTCTGTAAAATGATTTGGAGAAGGAAATGGCAAACCATTCCAATATCTTCAAGAAAGAAATGGCAAACCACTTTGGTATTTTGCCAGTATCCCAAAAAGGGGTCATGAAGAATCAGACACAACTGTAAATAACTCAACAATAATAAATCAAAGTTTGATTTATTATTTGGTTAATTCTCTAGATTTAAGAAAGTACTAGAGAAAATATTAATAATGCAAAATAAACTTAAACATATGTACTTTTTTTTTGGAGAGTCAGTTATTAAATATTTACCAGCACACCTTTATATGAAAAGAAGAATGTATAAGAAATCTGGAAAGCCAAATTATGAAGGAATCTAATTTCATTTTATCAGAAATAAACTAGTGAATTGCAGAACCAATACATGATAGATATTTCTTATTTATTTTTCTTTCATATATCTCCAAGTACTAAAGAAAAGGAATATAAATTCATAGGATCATAGGTTTAGATTTATTATATATATTAGAGATCATTCAAGCCACCACCCCCATTTTACTGATGTGGAAAACTGAGGCCAAGAGCGGTGAAGTGATCTCCAAGTTGTAAGCCATTTGAGGATCGGAATTATTATTCATAACTGAATCCCTAAAGCCTGGCAAAATACTTGATACAGGATAGATGCTGGATAAATACTTATTGAAATAAAATAACAAGTAGGAGATTTCAGAGCCAGGATTTAAGTACCAACAAGAATTATTTTGTCATTATTTGGAGGGAGAATCAATGTACATAATAATTAAGTGATATAGAGGATACATAGAGCATGGAATTTGTAATAAAGAAGAGCCAGGTTCAAGTCCCATTTCATATACATACTATCCTTGTGATGCTAAAGAAATTATAAAACTTTTCTCAGTCTCCATTTCCTATAGGGAAATTATCCTAGGGATAATAAGAGCACTTATTCAGTATATTTGTTGTGAGGGACAAATATATAACATATATACAGCACTTAAAAACACCAAAATAATACTTAAGTGCTAGCTATTGTTATGTTAACTATTATAATAAATCTGTAATCAGATATGCAGGAGGTGATTATGATTTGGGTTGACTCATGCTCTGAAATCTGCTATTCAGAGAAACATTCATCTAAGGTGAGTGGAAACTCAAGACTTTAAAGCTCAGGCTTTAAAAGTTCCTACCAAACTGGCAAGTCTGGAGAGCAGTCTTGGCAATGACCTATATTTCTCTTACAGGAAGACTTGTCTAGCCAATATCATCAGTTTAGTGATAGGGTTAAAAATAATATAGATATAAATGATATAGATGTAGAGATAGATGAGTGATAAATATAAATTGAATATAGGCAAAGATAGACAAGTGTACAAAAATAGTGCATATACATGGGCACTGTGTGTACATATGCACGTATACATACATATATATATGAACATGTATATCTGTATATGTTAAAACAGACAGGAAGGGAAAAAGAGATGAAAAAGAGGGAGGAGAAAGAAGAGAAGATAAAGAGAGAGAGGGGGAGATAGAGACATGAAAAGATAGAGGGGGAGAAAGACAGAAGCATGAAATGAACAGAGAAAAAGAGGAAAGGAGAGAAAGAGAGGCAGAGAGAAAATATTCCATGACTGAAGAAGTACTCACACAAACTGAAGGTAAAATTTCTAGAAAGACTGAAGTAAATGGAAGCAAGATAATTCTCTAAAAAAGGTTTCCAAATTGTGAATGGTGATCATGTCACTTATTAGAAAGCTATTGAATTAAGTACCATAAAAAGCAACCAATAATCAATTCAGCATTATTTGGGGACGGCTAGTATAGATAGAGCACTGAAAAAAAAATTCAGTTCAAATCTAGCTTCAGACACCTACCAGCTATGTGACCCTAGGTAAATCACTTAATCTCTGTCTGTGACATCTTCCTCATCTGTAAAATGGGGATAATAATAGAACCTACCTCTTAGGCTTCTTGTGAGGATCAAATGAGTTAATATTTGCAAAATGCCTGGAATATAATAAGGGATAAACAAATGTTAGTTATCATTATCATCACCATTTGAACACTTCTTCAGGATCCAGAATTATGCTGGATATTGTGAGAGATGGGAAAAAATGCATAAAAGACAAAGTAATGTAGTGGACATGAAGCCAGCCTCAGAATCAGGAAGGCAGGCAGGCAAAAAGTATTTATTAAGAGCTTATTATGTGCCAGGCTGTTAGAGATTTTCCTTCTGAGAATTGCCATGTATGTCATGTCAGCTGATAGGGTGGACCCAGGAGGTAAAAGGGGGCTTGGCCATTGAGGTGGGAGGTTGTGTCTTACAGGTATTAGATCTTTTCTTAGGATGCAGCACTAACTCCAGGTGTCTCCCTTCTGGGGATCCACCTACGCAGTGCTGAGTGGGCTAGACACAGAGTAATCCCAAAGGAGAGTAAATATAAATGGCCAGCTTTGCCACAAGCTGAGAGAAGGATACAGAGAGAAGTAGAGAGAATTAGAGATATAAAGGGATTCAGGGATGGAGAGAAAGAGAGAGAGAGAAAGAGAGAGAGAGGCAGAAACATACACACATACATTTGCTCTTGCTTCCTACTAACCCCAGCTGAGACTACCAATAAAGAAAGGCGTTTGGCACCTTGGACATCAGACATGTTTCTGACAGTATCTGTCCATGTTGCATTGTGCAACTTCACTGCAGCCTTGGCTCTTAACATACAATGTGCACATTTTGCACTGCGTATGCACAAATGTTGCCCCAAACCCCTCAATTCAGATTGGAGACTGGGTTGAATGACAAATTTCTAGTGCAAAAAGGGGAAAGGGGTCAAGAGTAGGAAAAATTTAAGTAGACCTGATCTAGGCTACATTCTACTTAAATTATAAAAAAGTGCCAAATCTATTCTGGTAGAGGTTGTTTCCTCACTGGGAGTATCCCAGTAAAATCAATGCCATCCATGTGGACTGCATAGTGACTGAGAAAACCACACATTAATTATCTATGGTGTATTGGATCTTTACTTATTTTGCTAAACACTTCTCATTTACATTTTAATCTGGTTCAAATCCCACACAGGCACATATAGCAATGAGTTTGACCTCACTGCTCATCCCAATCTCCTAAATGGGAAGTGAAAAATCGCCAGGGCAAAGAAGAGTTATTCCTTCAACTTACAACCTCTCATCTCATGCTGCCTTGTTCTTTGAAGGGAGGAGAAATAATGTCTTTCGCTCAATGATGAATATTTTCTTACCTGACCATATATCCTTCACATTACAGTGACTCTGAATTCCAGTAGATCACTTTTCAAATCCCAATTCCACATCTACTTCCTGATTCCTCATTCCCATCCCTCTCAACACTCCCACTCTAAAGTTTGATACCAGCTCTGCTCCATCCCTTCCTCTGTGCCTTTTGGAATACTAGTTCCATGGGCAACAAACTTTCCTTCATCTTAAATTTTAAATCTCCCACTGCTTCTTAAATCTCTCACTGCTTCTTTCCACTAGTTTTTTGTTTTGTTTTGTTTTGTTTTGTTTTGTTTTTTACTGAAACCTGGATTCCTTTGATAACTCGGCCTTCCTGGTCAACATTTCCAGTATTGATTGTATCTTTATTTATCCCGTTGGTTTACTAGGATTATAATATACCTTATTCTTATTCTTATAAATTCCAAGTTCCACTCCCAACTCCCATCTTCCTCCATCACTCAGTAACCTCTCTTCTTTTGAGGTTCATACTATTTATATTTACTATCCTATTAAACTTAGTCATTACTATCTACAGATCACACTCTCCCTCTCAGGTTATGTTAATTCTTTCTCAATGAATTTGATATATGGCTTACAATTTTTCTCTTTTCCACAACTTCTGCCCTTATACTAAGAGACTTCAGCATTCATATTGATTCTCCTTCTAGTTCCTTAATCACCCAGTTCCTCAACCTTTCATGAACTATTTTCTAACAAAAATGGTCTTATCCTTGATCACCTAAAAATATACCACTTTTATATTCAGAATTATGAAACCCCTTTATCCAATCATAATCAATTGGCTTTTCAACTCTAATTCTTTCTCATAAACCCTTCTTTCATAAACCCTAATCTTCATCTGTAGAGTGACCTCTGACCACTAGATTCCTTAATTGTCTCCCAGACCATTAACTCTATGGTACTCACTCTTTTCCCTTCTTCCCATCTTGACTCCTTGGTAAACCAATTCAATTTTTCTCTTGAATTCTCAGCTCCTTTATTATATTGCTGAGTCTCAGCCTTGAATACGCTCACACTCATTGCCTTCATCCCTTTACACAGGCTACTGAATGAAGATGAAGAAAGTCATATAGCCATTCTAAATGGGTCATTTACAAATTCATGTTATATAATTTCAAATTAAGTCCTCAATGCTAGTAGGCAATCTTACTGTACCTTCCTTATAAATTCACTAACCCACTCTCCCTAGAGGGTCTTCCAAACTTTTTCATCCATCCTCAAACCTCCCATTGCTCTCCTTCCTCCACAGTCTCAGTTCAGAACTCTCTCATATTTTGCAGGAAAAAAGAGGCCATTTGCCATGAACTCACTCTTTCTCCCTTTTTTATTTCCTATCACTCAGATGCTTTCTGCCTCTTTCTCCTTCTTTGCCTTTATCTCACATGATAAAGTGGCCTTAAATCTTTCCAAAGCTAACCCCTCTACTTGTTCAAATGGTCTCCAATGGATTGCCTCCTTTGTCATCCCACTCTTTTACTTTTTTCAACATCTCCCTTTCTCCTGGATTATTTCCGACTATCTACAAATATGTTCATGTCCTCCTTATCCTGGGGGGGCTAGGAGGAACTCTCACTTGATCCTTCCAGCCCTGTTAACTATCAACCTATCTATAACTTTTCTGCTCTTTGTAGCTAAACTTTTTTAGTCCATCTCCACTGAAATTGGTCTTTCCAAAGTTACTAATAATGTAAGTTGACAAATTCAACGGCTTTTTCTCTATCCTCTTTCTTCTTAAAATTTTTGCAGCCTTTGAAACTATTGATCAATCTCACTTCCTTGATATTTTCTCCTCTCTTTTTGTGTTTTGTTTTTTAGATTCTCTTAATTTTCCTTCTATCAATATGACCTCTTTATCTCCTTTGCTGGGTCTTCCTTCATATCATGCTCTATAATCATAGCTTTCCTTCAAGGTTGCTTTCTTTCCCTTCTGTACTGTTTCCCTTGGTGAATTGATCAGCTCCCATGAATTTAATTGTCATCTAATTTAATTGTCATCTCTATGGTGACGATCCTCAAATCTCCCTTTTCTGTCCAACATCTCTGCTGACTTACAATCTCACATATCTAATGGTCTTTTAGACATTTTTAATTGGATAACCACATAGATATTAAGCTCTCAAATAGTATTCATCTTTCCCTCTCAACCCCCCCTTATTTTTTCTCTAGTACTACAAAGGTCAACACTATCCTTCCAGTTCCTCAGGCTCACAACCTAAAAGTCACTGTTATTAACATTAAATCTGTTGCTGAAGTCTGTTGATTTTACCTTTACATTTCTTGATTATGCTTCCTTCTCTCTTCTGACATTGCCACCACTTTAATTGCCATCTCTCATCATATTGCCTGGATTTTTGCAATAGCCTGCTAGTGGACCTGTCTGTCTCAAGTCTCTCCACACTCCACTCCATCCTCCATTCAGACAACAAAGTGATCCCTCCAAATAAACCCCAGAGGCTCTCCATATCCCCTTAGGAATAAATACAAAACTCTCTATTTGGCAATCAAAGTCTATTATAACCTACCTTCCTCTGCCATTTCCAATCTTCTTACATATTACTCCCTAACATATACTCTTTAATCCAGCAACACTGGTAAACTGGATATTCTTCCACTAAGACACTCCATTTCTCAGTTGCAACCATTTTCTCTGACAGTCCCCCATTCCTGCAATATTTTCCCTCCTTCACAATGGCTACTCCTATGTGTCTTCCTTTAAGCCCCAATCAAAATTCCATCTTCTACAAGGAAAATTTCCCTATCCCTTCTTAATTCCAATGCCTTCCTTCCTAAATAGAATGATTTATTCTACATAAAGCTTGTTTTGAATATATTTGTTTGCTTGTTCTCTCTCCCATTAGCTTGCAAGGTCCTTTTGCTTTTTTTTGTCCCCAGTATCTAAGACAGTGACTGACACACAGTAGATGCCTAACAAATGTTTCTTCATTGATTAAAATCAAAGGTCCAGTCCAGAATGAAAGAAAAGTTTAAAATATAGGATCTATATTTGCAGACGTATTTCTATTGTGAAAAATTCATCTTTATTTATCTTTAGGTTGGTCATAACTATTTTATTATCATAATTAATGCTTATATTAATAGCTAACAATTATGGGGCTCTTTGTTTTATATATATCATAACATTTTATACTAAGGAGGCTGGATGAGGTAGTCTCTAAGTTCTCTTCTGGTTCTTAATGTATAATCCTGTTATCCTCAGAATAACGCTATAAGATAAATACTGAATGTTTCAGTAAATTCATTTTTTATTTTATGGATAAGAAAATGAGTTTCATGAATTTCAGGCAGTTTGTCTGTGGCTACATAGCTAGTTAGTATCGAGTTGGTTTTGAACCACAGATTCTCCTGCCTAGAAGACCAATGTTTTTATGCCATACCATGCTACATATAAAGCCCTCAGAATACCATTTCTTATTTAAATGAAGACTGGAGATATTACTATATTTCTCCATTAAAGTATCATAGCTCAAATTGATAAGGAATAAATCATTATATAATTAATAATTCTCTAAGTCCATATGTCTTTCTTTATGTGTAATGAAGACCTAGGTTAATTACCACTCTGCCATGAGATAATGTGATATTCTAGGGAGCATTACAGAAAAATGACTAGTATAGCCATGAACCATCCTGAGGAATCTTGTGACAGGGAAGTAATTAACTCATGCCACCTGTGCATTGCAGGCAATATAAAGGAGTTCAGAGGTGACAGAGAAATGGTTAGACAGCGAAGATCAAGTAAAACTTTCAAGCATGCCTAATTATGTGGGACACTGCATGCATTACCAAAATGATTTTTTATCGAATGCCTACATCAGTCTTGTTTCTAGTCTATAATCAATACATCCATTCCTGACTATGTCTGGTGAGGTAACATTAGAATGAGTTGAAAGCTCAAAATCCTCTATGTTATTGAAGCAGGGATGTTTTATTGTATTATAAGAAAAGAAGTTTCATAGTGTTTGGGCAAAAACAGCTTCAAAAGCTGTTTTGGCCCACAGCAACTTGCCTAGACTGTATGACGAAAAGATCTGGAGCTTCTGTGAAGTCCAAGACATATATTGTTATATGTTTCAAGAACATACATATCCTTTCAAACTCCAAGGATTGTGGACCGTTTTCACTGGATATTCCCAGCATGGTCTCCCCAGTAAAATTTCTTGTTCTAAGAGAAAACAAAGTGTAATGAATTTAAGAGGAGGGAATTGAAGCAACCATCCAATTATCTTTACATATGGAATTCCAGCCAATATGTCAATGAAGAAATAAAATGATATTCCAATGATGAAACGAAACTATTATACTGCTTGGAAAGACAATGAGTCAGGGACTTATTAATTAGTCTAAATTGTTACACACATTTATTAGTGTGTATTTAAGATGAGGCTACTCTGATGCAAGGCAGATTAAGTCCTCTCCCCACTCTTCTGAATCATATATTCATTCTATCAACAAGGAAAAAATAGTAGTACAGAAAACCTCACTCATCAAGCTCCTACTTATAGAGACCTGATATTTTTCATTGAACGTTAGGCAGTGCAAGCTATTCTCCCATATAATTACATGCAACACAAGATCTGTTTGATAGGAAACTACAAAAACTAGAATTGGATAGGCTATTCATTATATCCTCTATAGCAAGGTTTTTTAATACGGCCTCCACAGGTCTGTCATAGGGACTATGAATTTAGGTGGGAAAAATTACATCTTTCTTTCAATATAAGTGGTTACCCTTGTCATTCTTAGTATTTTATTTTATAATTTTAAAACATTATTCTGGGAAGGGACATATAAGTCTTGCCAGATTGTTGCCAAGTGGTTCAAGGCACAATATAAGCCAATATCCTTTGATCTATATAATCAGATATACTGCAAGTAAAAAATATCAAGATAGTTCTCTGGATTGTAGTTTTTTTTTTTTTTTTGCACAAAGATAGAATCTTCTTCCGATCTACCTCAACCCTACTTCTTTGTCCCACTCTGCATTTCCCTTTCAATTGTATCCTTTAGAACAAATATCCCTTCATATCACCTTATAATTCTCTCATAATTTTTCCCATGTTTTACTCTGATAAAAACCTGAATACCCTAAAAGATACCATATTGCCAGCTACTCTTTTTAGTACTGGAATCATTTATTCTCATAACCCCTGACACACTAGGTTAATAAGAATACTTTTTACTCTTCTCTGGTCATCCAGAGCCTCCTTCTACTGCTGTTAGCTAGTCATATCTTCTTTATTGAGTTTTTATCTTATCATCTATAATATCCTATTTAGATTCTGGTGATTTTTGTTAATGATCAACCCCTCAATTATTCTCTTGTCTTTATTTGGAAGTTTGGAATTTGGTTGAGTATATATTAGTTTACATGTCCCCAAAAACTTTTGCCTCTTGGTTCATAAACCTCCCTTAATTCACATATTCTATACCTTTACTCTCCTTTAACCATGCAAAAGGATGATCACACCTTTTGTAATACTATATTCATATTTTTCATTCTACTTCCAAAATCCAGAACTGGGAAATTCTTGTAAATCAAAATCTGCTATACTTCAATTTATTTCTCTCTTTCTCCTTTACCCCTCCTAAATACATTCATTATCTTCAAGTGACATCCTGTTTGTTATTCTACCTTTTCTTATTCTCTTAATCCATCACACGATTTTAGCTTTTCCTTCCCTCTAAATCATTATTCTCTAATTAACCAGGTCAATTTTACATCATCTTCTATCACTCAATTCCTTGCCCGTTGTCATTCCAATTTATGCTTGTCAGACCTCAAGTCTGTATTATTTTGACCATCTAGATATCTTTTCTCCTTCTGAACAAATGCTACCAATACTGATAAAGGAACTATGTCACAAAACTATGTCAACTAGGTCTACTATAAATTCATGGTACCCTATCTCAATTGGGTTATTACAGCCTAGCAATTCTTTTATTCTTCCATGATTGCCTCTCTGTCACACTTCCCATAGCAATTATTCCAAACTTACTTTTCTCTTCTCAAACCTTCTATGTCACCCCTCCCTCTGAGCAGAGGACCTCACCTCCTACTTTACTGAGAAAACAGAGGCCATTCATCATGACTCCTCTCTTTTCGTAGTTCTCTATACCACAAAACCTTTCCACACTGCTCCCCATTCTCTGCTCTTTTGCTCTAGTTTATAATGAAAAGGTGGCCCTTTTCCTTACCACAGTCAACTCCTCCACTAGTGCCCTTGATCTTCTCTCTTCCTAACTTCTCTGGGAGCTTGCCCTTTCTCTCATCTTCAAAGGTTCTCTTTTATAGTCAGTCTCTCTGTTTACTGGCTTCTTCCCTGCTGCCTACACACATGCCCGGGTCTCCCTCCCTACCTCACCCTTAAAACAACTTCCCTTGACCCTGCTATCCTCTCTAGCTATCATCCTATCTTTCACTGTCAAACTCTAAGAAAAGCCATCTACATGAACTGCCTCTTTCTCTTCACCTCCCACTCAATAGTCAATCCCTTCTAATCTGACTTTTGACCTCATTACTCAACAAAAAATAATCTCACTTTTGACCTCATTATTCAAATTAAAGTATTCTCTATTTCTTTGATTCCAATAAATTTATAATTGTTCAATCCAATGACTTTTTTTCAGTTCTAATTCTTCTTGATATCTTTATAGCTTTTGATACTGACAGTCACTCCCTGCTCAATTCTCTCCTGGTTCTCTTCCTATCTATTTGATTGCTCCTTCTCAGTCTCATTTATGGGATCATCTTCCATATCCTATAGCATAATCATGAGAATGTCCTCCATTATGTGTCCTGGTCTTCATTTTTTCTCAGTATGTACTCTTTCAGTGATCGCAGCAGCTTCCATTTTCATTTATGTAGATAATCCTGATAGCTACATATCACATCTAAACTTCTGTCCTGAAATTCCATCTTGCATCATCAATTCCCTTTTGAATTGTTATTAGATTATGAAAGACTTGGGCTCAAGTTCTGTCCTGTTTTCATTGCTTAAGAGTTTAAATAGCTAAAGACATAACAATCTAGGATCTACACCTCACAAAACATATGCAATAAAATCATGGATTCAATATAATAATGATCAAAGCAAATAACAACAACAAAGTTCCTACTTCACTACAACCCATGAAAAAAATATTTCTGGAAATCTTAAACACTATATAACAGCAAGTTATAATTCTTCTTCCAGGTGATGGATTGGAGACTGTTCACAATGGAGGAGATACTATTTCAGGAGTGTGAGGAAGGAGAAAATTATTGGCAACTTTTTTGCAGATACCTACACCAAATACAGCTTGGTATAGTTGAGGAAATGTGAAATACAGTGCTTATCACATAATCTGAGTTTAATTAACACTTGTTTAATAAAATTGAACTGAGTTGAATGAATATCATATTGCTTTGATATAAACAATAATTTGCACTCAAATATTTACCTTTAATGTAAAGAGGCCATTTTTTAAAATGAGATCTGTTGTATGTCAGGCAGACACTATGCTAGGCAAAAGGGTGAAGAAAGAAAAGAAAGAAAAGAGAGAGAGAGAAAGAGAGAGAGAGAGAGAGAGAGAGAGAGAGAGAGAGAGAGAGAGAGAGAAAGAGGGAGGGAGAGATAGAAAAAGAGAGGAAGGGAGGAAGAAGAAGCTTAAGGATCTTATGTTCTTTCTAACACTGATTAATTGCCTCTCCAACTTTTTAGTTTAAAGTAAAAAACTGAAAGGTTACTGTTGTCACTTCTCATTTTCTTTTCTAGAATTTCAGTTCTGTAGAAACTTATATTTTTTTATGGATGAGTTTCACCTCAAAAACTGCAGGACTCCTGTGAAGAAATATGTAATTTAAGATTGCTTATCCTACAGCTAATTGGAAGGTATTTGGACATTTTTCTTGGAAATGCTTAAAAATCCAATCCTTTTGAGATTTCATCCCATTGCAGGCATGAGTAGATCATAAGTACAAGGATAAAAATATGTTTGAGGGTATTCTTGCTTCTAATCTCAGGCCAAGCCACATATCTGGCTTCCTATAGAGACATTAAGTTGCATTTGGCTCTGTATATGGTACAATGGTTTATCCTACAACATACCTCAACCCTCTTATTCAAAACCTAATATTGCATTACATTTTGGGAGAAAATCAGTATTTGCTCAAACCAATGCATATGGAAAAAGACCAAAAACATTATTCTAATGTTTAATTGTTTCTGTGGATGCACACACATATACACATATGCAAAAACACACAAATTGAATTTAGTGAAAAATAACAAAACCCACCTAATTACATTCCATCCAATAATAATATTGGTTTTGTGTTTGGGTCTCATTTTCCCCTCTTTCTCTCTGTCTCCTTGCTACCAATTAACTAGGATTTATTTTTTTATTTCACTTCATTTTCTTGGTGTTTTGGTCTTTGCCCTAAATAAGCAAATTCCTTCCCCTGGATTGTCTTTTAACAGAGATTTAAAAATTTGTACATCAAAATTTGTCTTTGAATAGTTGAGTTTTTACTTTTTAATCTTGAAAAATCTATTTTTTTTAAATCTAATCCACTCACTTGGTATGCCAAAATAAAGCATTTTAGGAAAAAGGAGTACAATGAGATTTATGATGAGAAAAATACAAGTATTATAGTACAATGGTATCAAACTAAAACAAAAACATGGAGTCATTAATCCTTAATCAATATTCTTGCAGAGTGC
Organism: Sarcophilus harrisii; assembly: GCF_902635505.1. NCBI lineage: Eukaryota > Metazoa > Chordata > Mammalia > Dasyuromorphia > Dasyuridae > Sarcophilus > Sarcophilus harrisii. The sequence goes on from NC_045427.1 coordinate 100,580,702, forward strand.
ATACTGACAATTTTAAAATGTAATGTTGTCTGTGTTATTGCCTTTTAATATATTTTCTTAAATATTTCTCAGTTCTGTTTTAATCTGTGACTCAGGCCCACTCTGCATTGTTGAGGGATGCATTTGACACTTTTGTTTGGTACATGCCCTTAGAATCAGAAACTGTAGAGTTTGAATCTTGCTTCTTATGTGACCCTGACCAAGTCATTTAATCTATCTCAGGCTCAGTTTTTCTATCTATAAAATCAACTACTTGACAGTATTGAGAGAATTAAATGAAATAATACATGTAAAGTTCTTTGTTAATCTTAAAATGCTTTGTAAATGTTAGTGTTTTATTATGATGATTACTTATATGCTATGGAGCTTGGCTCATGGAATAACTACATTAGATGAGGTGCTTTAGATGAAGATCTAATGACATTTCAGCTTGGATCTATACTTAATCACTGAAGTAGAACTTAAGGCATCAAGGTATATGAAATTGTAACACATCCCCACATTTCATTTCGACATGTTAAGAAGACCATCTTTGTTTCCAATGCCTGATTAAAATTTGGATCTTTAGGACACACAAATGAAGACAAATCTGGTTGAATATCATACATGAGATACAAATGCTGAGTTCATTTTACAACATGTAACATTTTAGTTACTTAACTGTCTGTCATTTGGTAAAGATCACATGATGATTTTTATCAATTTGAATGATTAAATAATACTTTACCATTTTAAGACCAAGGCCATTGGGAAATGGAATAATTGTCTAAAAATGCAAAATCATCATTATTCATTATGGTAGACTTTCAAGCATAAGGGCATTTCCAATGGATTCTCTCAGAGTGAGAATACATCTCATTTATAATGCAGCCTATTTCACTTCATCATATTTATCTTGGGCTGGATGCTATTACTATATGCTCCTTAGGGAACCCACAAAACTGGAATGTCTTACATTAAATACAGTGAAGCCCATATGAAAAGAAATGTTGAAAAATCATGAGCTACTTACAGAAGCAGTTGCTGAAATGGTTTCTAATTACATTTGAACACTTGGATTAAATGACTGTGCTAATACTTTTGATAAATTCACTGAGAATTTGTATGGAGATTGAAGCAGGGAGGATTTGTAAAACATGGCAATATTTCAGCAAAGGTTTTGAATGTCACTCTTTCTAATTCACTTAAAAGTATGTCTTTATTATGTTGTGCAGCATCTAGATTATCCAGTCTGTTCACTGACATCATCCTTGCCATCATGACATGGATTCACATATCACTAGAATTAGAAGAGGACTTAGGAATGTTTTTGTTGCATCAAAGCTAAATTTGCTACCACACAGCTTTCACCTTTTGCTCCTTGTTTTTTTCTGGGACCTATCAGAAAAAAAAATAGTGGATCCTCTTCCACATGATAGTTCTTCAAATAATTGACTTAATCAAGAAACATTTAATTAGTGGTTTCCATTGTCATTGTCTAGTTGTGAAGTTAATTTTTAAGCCTAATTGTAATACTTTACATTTTTCCAATTGAATTTCATTTTAACAATTTAAGTGCTCTATCTCATCTCCCTCAGATTTTTCATTCACATGAAGGCGCAAATGTTTTCCTCCCTAGAGTGATTTCTATTTTAATGGGGAAAAATTTAATGAAAATATATTATAATGGTAGAGTTTGGTCTTCAATTAGTAGATATGGGAAGATTTTAAAGGAATATTGTAGTGCAACTCATTACACTAGCTATGTATTTGTTGTCTTTCATAATTGAAGAGAACCAAAATGGCATCACTATGTCAGGATTAATGTACAGTGTGTCGAAATGTAGTTGGTCAGACTAATAAAAGTTTGGAAGACTCTACCACAGGTTGGGCACAAATAGTTTATATGAACATTTGGAATAGATATATATCTCTAAACTTACGCATGTCATTTTTATTTTGAGCTACTGCAATTCTGCTTTGCTCATGGAGTACAGCATTTTCTTTGATACAAAGTACACCATATTTAGCAATCCTATACCAGTATCTCTCATGTCTCACAATTGATTCCAAGCTCTCCAGAGAGATCCTGAGAATGTTTGTGTATATATATGAGTTCTCTACAAAACAGTTTTTTTAAATGTATGTTTGTCATTCAAATAATATAACCAATTCATCAGATTTGCACTCTTGTGCAGTAAAGTATGAATGCTTGACAGTTCAGCTCAAGAAAAGACCTCAGTACCTGGTACTTTATATTGCCAGGTAATCTTCAGAATTTTCCCCATAATAAATCAAATGCAAAGGACTCAATTTCCTGGCACATAACTAGTATACTGTTTAGGTTTGACAGGTGTACAACAATGAAGTCAGCACAATAGCTTTATAGGCCTTCAATTTAGTGGGAAGCCTAATATCTCTTCTCTCTCACATTTTCATTCAGAGTCTCCCAAAGAATGAGCTAGCTCTGGTAATATATGTAGCAACTCACCATCTATGGATATCCTTGGAAAGTATACTGCAAATTAAATGAGCTTATCCAAAGCAATCAAAGGATATTCCAAGGATATCCATTCTTTCATTTGTGGTAACCATGTAGTTCCATTTATGGATGGTATGGTGTTAATTCATAGAAAACCTCTGTTTTCTTGATTCTAATTGTTAGGCCAAATTAGCACAAATAGTAGAGGATCCATGCATACTCTATTGTATCTTAATCCCAGAAGCTGAATTTAATATATAATCATCTGTAAACAAAAAGTTGTTCACTAGCTCTCCCACCACTTTAGTCATGGCTTATAGCCTTTTCAAGTTAATTTATTGTCAGTATAGTACCAGACCTTGATGTTTTTTCCATCCTTGCTGAAAGTGTCCAACAACTTCATTGAAAATATCGAGCTAAGCATAGCATTGAGAGCACAACTCTGTTTCACTCCATTAGTGGGAAAACCCAAGAGTGTTTTTTGCATATTGTCCAAAACCTGTGTAAGAATGCCATCATGCTACTACCATACAATACTGACAGACTTTTCAAGCAACCAAATTTTGCTATAATCTCCCATGACTCTTATGGCTGATAATATCAAAGTCCCAGATCAGTTCAACCAAGTGTACCAAAAATCACATGTGTCAGGTACTCCATATAGGTACTGCTAGTACCATATTATGAAGTTTATATGCACAGAATGCACACAACTATGTAACCTTGAAGAAAAATGCAATAAGCATAGGATAGTTTACCTCTCAGACCTGTGGAAGAGGAAGGAATTTATGACCAAAGAAGAACTAGAGATCACTATTGACTACAAAATAGAAAAATTTGATTATATCAAATTGAAAAGTTTTTGTACAAAAAAAAAAACTAATGCAGGCAAGATTAGAATGGAAACAATAAACTGGGAAAACATTTTTACAGTCAAAGGTTCTCATAAAGGCCTCATTTCCAAAATATATAGAGAATTGACTCTAATTTATAAGAAATCAAGCCATTCTCCAATTGATAAATGGTCAAAGGATATGAACAGACAATTCTCAGACGAAGAAATTAAAACTATTTCTAGCCATATGAAAATATGCTCCAAATCATTATTAATCAGAGAAATGCAAATTAAGACAACTCTAAGATACCACTACACACCTGTCAGATTGGCCAAGAGAAGAAAAATGCAATAAGATAATAAATAGCATATATTATGGTTGTTCATTTTATAGGAAATCTGTCTTTATGTTCATAACATAAAATTATTTTGATGAGTTGAACCACCTATGCACAAATGGTAAACATAAATGAATAAATAGTAAATGTATTCCTTTTTTAAACTATAGTTTATTAATCTAGCTGCTTACCACTACCTGGACATTGTTATCTCCTTGAAGAATATTCAATAACAAATAAATTGTTTAATGCTTATTATATGTGTAGCTTTGTGTTATCTTCCCTTCCACCCAAGGTGTTTCTATGATTTAATTTATGTAGGGATTCATAGAACATAGAGATAGAACTAGAAGGGTCCTTAGAGGTCATTAAATCTAACTTTCAATATATAGGTGAGGAAATGAGACCAGAAGAGGAGAAGTGACCACTAAACTGAGCTGCCTAGGGTCACACAATTTATAATAATAACAATTGACATTTATATTGTACCTATTATTAGTTATGCACTGTGCTAAATGCTATAAAATAATAAGTATAAATATTTTATGACACCTTCTATATATCAGGCCCTGCACTAATCACTTTACAAATATAATCTCATTTGATTAATAAGTGACTGAGACAGAATTTAAACACAGATCTTTCTGACTGAAGTCTATCCCTTTATCCACTCTCCCATACTATGTCTCTGGACAGGCTTGAATTCATAGCACCTAGTAGCTAAGAAAGATGTGCACGAAGGACTAAGGAGAGTCAGGCATCTGTCAACTTGTATCCCATTCAGCTCCACTGCACCTCTATCCACTTCCTCCTAATTTATACTGCAAACACTCAGAAAAGAACTCTGTAAAAGGATCTTCAGAATAAACACAATTATAGCCAACTGTACATGAGCAACAGTTTTGCTAGTTACAGTTTGGGAAGTTGCTTAGGACACTGAAAGAATAAATGACTAGCTTTAGGTCACCCGACCTGTATGTACCACTGAAAAGACTTCAGACCAAATCATCCTGACTTAGAAACTAGTTCTTCATCAGCATACCATATTGCCCACCTGCTTTATGTTAACTTTATTCTCCAAGGATATCTCATGGGCCTTGTCCTCATTAAGCTTAGCAGAAGACATAAAACATTTCTGTACTCAGAAGTAAACAATCTCATTTTTTTATTTGAAAAGCCTACATTAAATATATGTCCTGGTGGACTGACTTTGCAGCTAATCTATTTGAATTTGGATGTCATGATTTAGGGAATTGTAGAAACTTCACTATAGATACTCTAGAAGAAAGAAAAAAATAATAATGTCTAATTGTTTTGACCTGGAAATAATGGCTGGAAGTTACAAAGAGATAAATTTAACTTTGAAATAGATGATAAATTGATAGATATATGCACACATAATAATGTACATTTATGTGTTTCTTTATGTGTGTATATATATACATATACATATATATATATATATTTGTATATACATACAGGCATATAGGAATGTATCTGTGAAACAGTGTATTACATGAAACAATGTAAAAGAGCAATAGTAAATAAGTAGATTGTCAATCATAAATTCTAAATAATAACCTTACTTACCAAAATTCATTTCCTTCTTTTTTGTTCCCCTTTAAAAACTTCTCAGGGGTTGGGAGATAGTAAAATTCATCCATAACTAAAACAAAAGACCTGAAATGTAATTGGAGTCAAAACAAAATAGATAATATAACATTATAATTATCTAAAATAATAAGTATATAATATTTCATATGGACAAATAACATGTATATGTATATATATATAACTATTAATTATTGTATATAACAATGCTATTAAAAAGTAAAAGAGCCTATCTCAGAAAGTAGTGAATTCTGCAACATTAATGTTTTCAATAATTTATCTAGAAAACCACTTGTAAAGTATGTTGTGCCCAACTTTTGTTCATTTGTTTTTAGGTTTCATTTGGTCTAATTGGACAATGAAATTTTTTCTAACTCTAAAATTCTATGATTCTGTAATTAATTGACACTCTGGGTCAAATATAATAGACTACATTGATATTGAATATTTAAAAGTAAGCCTATATCCATTCTTCCTCTTGATATCAACAAAAAAATCCCACACAAATATGCAAGAAATATTTTAATAGTACTTACTAAGAGATATTAACACATAATTGACGTCAAAGAATCAGAATATATGTATAATTTGAAAGGAAAGACAATGAAAAAATCAAGTATTTGATCTTATATATTTGCCCATCTTTTGAAATATTTCTTTGAAATTGGTATGTCTTCTAGGGTCATGCTTATGATTTTTGCTAGACTAACAAGAGCTCTCTTTGTTTGGAATACATAGCCTGAAACAATAGCAACTTTCAGTTATAGGATTTAGACTTGGAAGGAACTTTAAAGATCATCAAATAACAAGCATGTGTTTAGTGCTAAATTTTGAGAATAAAGAATAAAATAGTCCCTGACCTCAAGGAGTTAACATTTTATTGAAAAATATGGATATTGTTTGTGGATGGTAACAAGAGAAGTGGATAGCACTTCAGACTATTAGTCACAACCATACTTAAATGGATTTTTGTTTAACTGTTTTCAGTGTGTGTATATTGTGGGTGGCTGATTTGTGTGTGTCTGTTGTTTGTAACTGAATTTGTTGTTGACTTGTGTCTGTTTTGTCAAAGATTCTCAATAATAAGTTTGGATATGTATGTATATGTGAGCGCACACACACACACACACACATATACATGCTCATATACACATATAATTTATATTTGCACGTACATGTGTGTTATTACAAACCAAATACCTGAGCACTGAGAATATGCAAAATGATATAGTGATGAAGTAAGTTTTCAGGGGGGGAGGGGGAAAGGGAAAGGAAAGGGGAATTTTAGGATTAAGCCATGAGTAACACTTTATAAATTCCACTTTTAAACAAATCTAAGAATACTTTTCCTGATGAGCATGAATTATTTAGAGTTAAAATTGTGTCCCAAACTTTTGATAGGATCATAGATTTCTGTTAGAATCCTTACAAAGTGATGTTAGTTGCCTAATTTAGCATGGTACTTAGCAAATTCTCTAGCTCACTAATATATTTAAGTACGCATTGGAGTTCACACTTTTGGGATATTCACAAGTCAGTATTCAGTATGAGCTTCACAAGTCAGAAACTCACAATCCCACTCTCTCAGAGGAGGAGTCAACCTTTGGGAGATCATATATAAAGTAGCTCTTAGATTTTCAGGGAGTTAATTCAGTTGAAAAGATTGAGAGGGGAGCGTTGGTCAGTTCAGAAGAAGCCCACTCTCCGAAGCGGAACCAGATTCATTCATCCCCTCTCACACCACCATGGCGGCAGGCTCTCCTTCTTCACTTCTCCACTGAAAGATAGGCCTCTAAGAAAGTTACCTGGGCCCAAGGAAAGAGACAAGACTTGGAAGGAGAAAATAAATGTTTGGATTTTATCAGCTGGCTGCGTTTGAAGTGATTATTACTTTGAACTGAAACTAAGGCTGCCTCCCAAAAACCTCCCCAAGAAACCTGCTCCTGAAGAGAACCATTATATTAGAAAAAGAAAAGAACACCACAGATTTTCCTGTTGAAATGAGCCTTCATTCCATTACTTTAGCTCATTTTGTAGAAGAGGAAATTATGTATAAAATGACAGGTCTGGGGTCACAAGAAATAAAACAATCAGAATTTGAACCCAGGTCCTTTACAATTACATTTAAAGTGTTTTGTTTTGGATTTGAATATATTTTACTATTATCCAGTCTCTGAGAGGATTAAAAGAGAGAGAAAGAGAAAGACAGAATGATAGATAGACAGACAGAGACACAGAGAAAAAGACAGAGAGAGAGAGAGAGAGACAACAGAAACATGGAAAGAGAATCGCAGAGACAGACAGACAGTTGCAGACAGGAAGACAAGCAGAGAGACAAAAAGACAGAGACAGGAAGACAGAAAGACAGAGACAGAGATGGAAAGGGAGGGAGGAAGAGAGAGAAGAGAGAAAGAAAGAAAGAAATTATAATAATTAAATTTCCCATTTCAAATTTACAGCCAACAGTTTATTTACTTATCCACTGCTGCTGTTTTCCTTTGTTTCATCTATGTGTGTATTTGTTTAAATGGACGGTATTAATATACATTATCCTGGTCCTGGAAAGGATCCTTGGATTTAAATTCAGAGGACTAAAGCTCTGCTACCTTTGTTTGTGTTTGTGACTCACAGCAAAATACAATCTCTTTGAATCTTAAATTTCCTTCTATAGTTTATGCAAACTGGACTCCTTGATGTTCCTCACACAAGACATTCCTTCTCTCTTAAAGGCACAGACATTTCTATTGGCTGTCATTCATGCTTGGAATTCACTGTCTCTTCATTTTGTCCTCATAGAATCTCTAGCTTTCCTCAAAAAATACCTTATTCCTACATGAAACCTTTCCTAAATATCCCCAACTTAGGCAACACAGTGAGTGTATCTGGGCCTAAAATCAGGAAGACCTGAGTTCAAATATGATCTCATACACTTAGTAGCTATGGGACCTTAGACAAATTCCTTCAACTCTGTTTACCTCAGCTCCCCTAACTGTAAAATGGAGATAATAACAGTTCCTATCTTGCAGGATTATTGTGATGACCAAATGAGATACTATTTGTAAAGCATTTAGCACAGTGCCTATCTTGTAGCAAGTGCTACATAAATGCTTATTCTTTTCCCTTCTCACACAACTTGCTGTTAATGTCACCCCTAACTCTCTGACAAAACTGCTTTTAATTTAATATATTTTGCATATATTTATATATATTCAAACTTTCCATAAATAGAATATAAACTTCTTGAGGTCAGGGAATATTTAATTTTTGTTTTTGTATTCATAGTATCTATTGATTGATTCATGATATTTTAAGACTCTTCAAGTTGTCTTTTCAGCTTTTCAGTTTTACTTTTGTCAGTTTCAGCAAATGCCTACAATAGATTTTTGGATAAAGGAAAATTTACTTACTAAGTACAATGTTAAGGTGTTTGAAAAAAAAAATCAAATTCTCAAATATATATACATATAAATAGCATACATATATACTATAAGTACTATATTCCCCATACTCAGTCTATATTTGTGTGAGTGCAAATATATATATATAATTCATATTTCTAAGCAATTTCTTTTTTGGATTCTTGATTTATAATTTTTCTAATAATAATAATAACTTTTTCTAATATTTTTCTAATAATTTTATTTTCTAAACAATAAAAACACAAAATAATAGTAGAACAAAAGGACTGAGAAGAGCAAAAACAACAAAAAGACATCAACAGCACACAAATACAAATATAAAGCAGTTCCAAGTTGGCCTTGATCAATTTATGTTATCAGAGATATCATTCTGGTATGATAAAATTCTCATGGACCTAATGTTTGTAGATTCTTCAAAAAAAAAAAAAAAAAGCAGGTCTTACAATGGATAAAGCATGAGTCCAGGAATCAGAAGACTATGAGGTCTTATCCAGTCTCAGATATCTAACTGTGTGACCCCAGGCAAGTCACTTAATTCCAGCTGCCCTGAAAAAAAAAAAAAAAAGACTAGAAAAAGATTTTTTCCCAAAGTTATTCTTTCTAGCTTAGTGGGGTAACAATGGCCTCATAGGGCTATTAAGATAAAATAAGTAATCTTTTTATTGTTTATGAGTTTCTCTGTTTAATCTTGTTGTTTTCTTAATAATTTAAAGAAATGGAAAGGAAAAAAAAACCTGTCAAATCAATGTTTTGTTTTGTTTTCTTGTTTCTACTCTGAAAACTCCATTAAAGTCAAGACCAGGCATTTGCTGTTATGCTAGGTAGCATCCTGATTGGAATTGACCTCTTTGACAGATAATCATTGTAATATCATTCATTAGTAAAGAAATAATAATAACACTAATTAACGTGAAAACTAATATTTACACATTAGAACTATAAAGTTTGCAAAGCACTTTATAAGTATTATCTTAGTACATCTTCACAACAATCCTGAAAGCTAAGTACAATTATTAGCCCTATTTTACAAATGAGGAAACTAAGGAAGAAAAGGATTCAGAGACTTTCAAGGATTATTATTACCTATTAAGTGCCTGAAGCTAGATTTTGAACTCAGGTCTTTCTCAATCCACCTTTCTAGCCAAGGTGTCACCTAGTATCTCAGAAGAGGCAATTCAGCACAGTGGATAGAGGTTTGTCCCTGAAACCAGGAAAGCATATCCTTGAAAATATCTTCAGAAACCTCTGAGCCAAATAACTTAATCTCAATGAGCCAGTTTTTTCTTCTGCAAAATGCAGATAATAAAATCATCCAAATCAGAGCTTTGTCATGAGAATTAAATGAATTATACAAAATTTGTATTTTTTATAAATGTCAGCTATTGTTATTCATATATGTTCATTCATATATTTATTCATATATATTCATATATGTACAAAATTTGTATTTTTTACAAATGTCATCTATTGTTATTCATAATTTGTACTTAAAACTTATTTTTTAATTTTGTCTATATAGATAACCTCCCTGGAGAATCTTGCTATATGGCCTTGTCCCCTCATTCCATGTATGTATGTATGTATGTATGTATATACGTATGCATATCTGTATATTCCCAGCAATGTTATCATACTATAATAAATTGGGTGAATTTATAACTTAGAAGTGAAGTTATTCTTGCTCTTCAGACACATTTCTTAAAGTCACCATAGAAATGCAGTGTTATAAGGTTTTGCAGGAGTGAATATTGAAATTTATCTATGTATATGTTTGAAAAATAAAAGGCTTTAATAAAAAACATAAAACATGGGTTTTCATGCATAAAGAAAAAAAGAAATGCAGTGTTACTGAAAGACAATTATAAAAGATAAAATAAGTTTATTCATGAGATTTACAGACATAATAAATACCAGATCAAAACCAACTCTTTGATTTTACAATGGATATTCCTGAAAATTATGCTAAATATAATCTATTTAAATATTGTGAATATTAGCCCTTCAAAAGAAATTCACATTTTTGTCTGATTCAGTTTAGATTCAATACTTACATTAACTGATATGTAAATATAGATCAGAAATCTTCAAACTTTTTTATTATAATTACTAACAATTTTTAGTATACTCATCTATATGTGTATGTATTATCTTATTCATTATATAAAGTGCTACTATATTAATGTGACATCAATATAAAACATACATAAAATATCTTAAATGTTTAAAAGTATGAAATAAAAATATTTTGGAAAAATTGGAAGAAGGGGAACAGGAATTTATTTAATGTCTACTATGTGCTAAGTATTGTTCTAAGTACTTTATAAATATTATTTTTTAATGATGCAAAATCTTTTTGTTCTGCTAAGTCTTTATAGCATTAACATTTATTTTACTAGAAATATGATTAAATATTCCTCAATATTTTTGAAATATCGATGTGTATGTCATAGGGATAATATAGGATTTTGAATGATAATTATTTTGGCAATTGCTTCATTTAGTTAATTTGGTCAATGAATCTAGCTAGTTAGATTAATTTTTTTTAGATACCTTTAACTGAAAGATACTTGATATAACATTCAAATAATAGGAAAGGCAGCCAATGAACAAGGAGAAAGGAAATGAAGGAGGGCATAAACATTTATTAAGAAACTATCATGTGCCACGCATTGAATTAAGAGCTATGAAAATATTATCTCATTTGCTCATAATCTCATCTGACCTTAAGAGCTATTTAGTAGGAGTTCTATTTTTCTGTAAGACAATAATTGAGACAGAAAGTGGTCCTCTTCAAAAAAAAAAACAAAAATAAGAATACTTTTCTGTATATGTTTACCATAACAAATGCAATTCCTCTTTCTTCACATGATCCTCCTTAGTGGATGACATCATACTTTTATTTATTATTCAAGTTTCATGTGTATTAATTATTTTCATATGAATATGAGGAACAGGAAGAAGGTCAGTCACAGCAGGAAAGGGATTGATCCACACCAAGCCTGGAAAGCCTTTTATAATGTGATACTAGCTTACCTTTCAATATATCTTTCACATCATTTGGAAGCAGATTGCAAAATGTATCAAGTGCCAAATAGAATTCAATTTGAACATAAATTAAATGAGTAGACACTGGAATTTGTTGAGTTTAGAGATAGCACGGTTTAATTTATACTTTAAGAAATATACCTTGGCAGATACATAGGAGATGGATTTGAATAAAGAAAAATGAGGTGGAGAGATAAATTAGGAATTTATAGGAATAGTCCAAGTAAGAGAGGGTGAGTTTTAACTAAAGTTGTGGCAACATGAGAAGAAAGAAAAGGAAATATGCAAAACATGTTGTAGAGATAAAAATGAAAATATTTTGAAACTAATTTGATTTGTGAGGTGAACGACAGTATAGAGAATGACTCTAAAATACCATGCTACTAGAAGCACAGTAATGGGCTTCATAGAAACAGAGAAGTTTAAAAGAGAGATTTGTTTCAGGAGAAAGCAAATGAAATTGAGATCTGAGATGCAGATTGTAACATTTATGCCTGCTTATTACTCACATTGTTTCACTTAAAATGAAAAGGAGAAGAGGGTTAGAATCAATGTTCCAATTGGTCTTGCTATATACTCCAAGATGATCTGAAGAAGGAAGGAGAGAGGAAATCAATCAATGTTACTTATGTAGCTCCCACTGTGATTGTGTATGCTGTGTAATAACTGCCTTGAGAAGCTATGAATAGAAGGGGGAAAGTTGGGAGTTTGAATGATTAAGGGAATGGGACAGTGTTGGATGATCATAACTGAAGATTAGATATGTTTGTGCTGAGAACAAGTCCCTGATAGGATATTGCTGGAAAAGTGATAACTGACCCAATCTGTTCTCCCACTCTTTGAATGATTGATTACATTCACTGTAAAGTCATGTATGTTCTCCCCCAGGAGGCCTTAACTTTAAAAACTATTGCTTTAGGCTCTCATACATTTAATTTGTTTAAAATGAGGGGGCAGATAAATGTAATCAATTTAATTCACTCTAACAAGTTCTTTTGCCTGTAAGGCACTGTTTTGTTGTCTAGAGATAATGTTAAAAAAAAAAAAATGAAATAGTCTCTGCCCTCAAGGTGTATCTATTCTACTGTGAGAAAATGGAAAGATTAATAATAAGTAAATACAAGGTAATTTGAAAAGAGAACACTAACAATGAATTCACATCCCCTACCTTCTAACTCAGGAGGTAGTATATGAACTGAATTTTGAAGAAAAATAAAGATTTAATAGTAGGAGATGATAAGATAATGAATTCTAAGAACAGAAGATGGTCCATGCAAAAGTATAGAATCAGCAGATAAAATGCCAACTTTAAAGAGCATCAGTAAATAGGCCAATCTGTTTGACAGAGAATATGAATGAGGAGTGATGTGAAAGAGATACCGAAAGATAGGCTGGTACCACATTATAAAAGGCTTTCAATACCATGCTAAGAAAAAAATTATCTGAGAGGCAAGAGGGAACCATAGAAGATTCTTGAACAAGCAACCCTATACTTTAAACCATTTTGATGGTTTTGTGCTTATTATATTAAAGAAGAGAAGCAGGTGGAGTAATTAGAAGGCTATTGCAATAATTTAAGCAAAAGGTGAAAAGGGTATGAACTGAGGTGTTGGCCATGTAAATAGACATGCATGTTAAAAAATTTCAATCCAGAAAAGGAAAGAAAACTTCTCTTTGCTAGTTTGAAACAAAATATCTATTGCTTTTTTTAAAAAGTTTAACATTTGAACTTTACAAATTAATACTTTTTGTGGTTTCATTATAGCCTGTCCTACACCTCTGAAGCCTTGGCATTTTGCTCTCATTATTCTTCTGAAAATTGCCACCCATTTCCTCCAAACCCTTATGCAGAAATGCTGGTTTGCTGAGGAAGAGAGTGTTGCAAAGTTGCCAAAAGAGCAATTTCAATCTAATTAGGAGCTGTACTGCTTCAGTGAAGGCTACATAAACACTCTGTTAATATTCCCTAAGATTGCTTTGTCAATAACTCCTACTGACTCTCCAAATTTATCAGAGAAATCAGCAACTATTGGATTTGCAGACAGTGATAGATCTCTCTGACTTCATCGCCTTCCTTCTTCCCCTTCCACCCCAATACAGGGCACAAATGCCAATAACTCTTAACAGTCCCCTAAATGCTGAAGGATCATTATTAAAGTGTGGCTGGCATCCCTGGTCATTAATTATAATCTTGTGCACATATGCAGTGTGATTGCAGGAAATAATCAGCTTTGTCTGCCAAATTGGCAACATTTAGAAACTAATTTGTTATGACACGCCATCCAAGATATTTAAACAACAAATGCAGGGCTCTGGTGCACTGCGTACATTGTTAAAATATCAGATAACATCATTAAAAAACAGTTAACATATCCAGGGGGAGGTAATAGTTATCCTTGAACTCCAGTTCAAATGAGATTTTCAAAAAAAAAAAAAAAAAAAAAGATTCAGAGTCCCTCAACCAAAATAGTTCATGTATTAGGGAAGCCTGCCCCAAAAGACTTACTTTTCAGATAGCCTCTGACAGATTACCCTGAAGACTGACTGTCAAGTGTGAAGCTATAAAGTGGGCATCTGAAGGATGGTTCAAAGTATGCCCTGGGCAAAGCTGCAATGGAAATGCTATTTTCTTGGATGGGATATATTAGAATTCATTTACTTATCATTTACTTACTTGATGTCCCTGGAATTGACTTGCAGGAAGTTGATGACTCTGTTGATATACATATCACTCACCAGTTGAGAAGGAAGGAATATGTGACATGTTCAAGGTTCATAAAAAAAAAAAAAAAAATCATGTAAGTCTAACTGAAAATATTAGCTATACCCCTAAAATAACCTTTGAAAGATGTCAATATTACACACACACACACACACACACACACACACACATTCAAAAATATTATTACACAAATATGCTATATGTCTAGGGTCTATGATTTCACTGTTATGAGTCCTCCCTCCCCTGAGACAGATCACAGTTTCTCTGGGCTTTAAATAATATTTGTTTAATGCAGTAGCCAAAAATTGTGTCACTCTGTGCCCAAAATGACCTTTTCCAGACTTATTTGTGCCAGTCTTTGGATAACTCCTCTTCTGTCTCTTTCTAGACTTCAACTTTAAATCTCTCCACCTCTAAAAGGGCTAAAAAAAAAAATTTCATAGGCATAAGTTTCAAAAATTCCATGTAATAGCTATATAATAAATAGACATTGGGGTAATAATGTTAGTATACTAAAATTTAATAATCATAGCCAGCATTTATATACCACTTTAAGCTTGCAAAATAAATTACATATTATATCATTTGATCCTCAGAAGAAGCCTATGAGATAGACTCTATTATTATTATTATTATTCCCTTTTTAAAACTGAAGGAACTGAAATTGAGAGGAGATAAAGAGACTTACTAGTGTTACAAAGCAATAAGTGTCTGATACTGAATTTCTGGGTCAATGGTCTAACCAGTGAGCAACTTAATTGTCTTTGTATTGTTAATCCTTTTTACTTGAAGATCACCAGTGACATCACAATGTTAAGGTCAAGGTAGAGTATGTTCAACTATAATTGATCAATCCAAAACAAACTTGGAAGACTCACCCACAGGTCATGCACAAATAGTCTATTTGAACACTTGGAATAGAGATGTTTAAATTTGTGCATCTCATATTTCTTTTGAGCTATTACACTTCTGCTTTGCACATAGAGCATAGAGTGGGCATGTAATGTTCAGTGGTCTTATGCTATTATCTTCCATGTTTCACAATGTATTCTAATATTCTCCAGAAAGATCTTGAGACCTTAAGAGTATTCTTGTTCGCCTTGTTCTGACCACAGTAGGGTCATTTCCCTTAGGTGATTTCTCCATAAAATACTCTTTTAGGTAAATACATTATTAGCATTTTGGGATATGTGGCCAGCCCACTGGGGTTGAGCCCATTTCTAATTAGAATTCAAATAAATCTCTGAATTGTTTCTGTAGAATTCTGAACATAACTTTGCAAGATAAGGTACTGGACACTGAAATCCACTTGAACTTGAAATGGCAAACATTTATTCAAACTATCTCTAAAAAGACCTTTAACATTTGCGATGTCCTTTAGACATATTATTTCATTTGAGCCTCTCAACAACCCTGTGAGGAAGCTGCTAAAGGTATTTTTATCTCCAATGTATGTGATTCTCAGGGTCACTAGATTAGGCTTGTGACTTAATGGGGCAGATTTTAAAATCCTAGTTTTAAATCACTCTGCCCTTGGAAGTGTAGTTATTAAAGTCATGAGTCAAGTTTATGCCCCTAGGAAAAAGAAAATTCACTAACCACAGGGGTGGGATAGGTGGGTTGAGATACCAGCCCTGCTCGTTTTCTGTTTTTTGACTCTCCCTGATTTAGTAATCAAGATCATATTTGTATCATAGGGAAAAAAAATGATAGGATCTCTTTTCCTATTTTTGCAAACAGTTTATGTGATATTAGAATTCAGTACTTTTTGAAGTTTTGATATATTTATTTCACTTGTTAACTTGTCCCCAGTTTCCCTCCCCAAATCCCTTTTGGTAGTTCATCTATGAGTGCAATTTCTTTTTTTTTTTCTTTTTTGCTGAAACAATCGGAGTTAAGTGACTTGCACAGGGTCACACAGCTAGGAAGTAGTAAATGTCTGAAGGCAGATTTGAACTCAGGTCCTCCTGACTTCAGGGCTGGTGCTCTATCCACTGCACTATCTAGTGGCCCTGAGTTCAATTTCTTTATCTAGGATTGGGTTATTTAAATACTTTATTTCTTTTTCTCTTAATCTGAGTATTTTATATTTGCAAAAAAAAAATTCTTCAATTTCTATTATCAGTTTTTTTTTTGTATTAAGACCAATGGTTCCCAAAAATTTATTTTGTTTTGAATTTTCTTTTTCCATTTTTATATGAGCAAATTGGTTTTACCCTTTCTTTTTAAAATTAGATCCACTGATAGTTCATTTTATTTGTTTTTAAGAAAAAAAAGCAAATTAACTCCTAGAATTGTTTATCAATTTAATGTTTTGTTTTTGCTAGTTTGGGAGGGAAGTGTTCCTTTAAATACTGTTATCTCTTCTTTGATTCCCTCTCTTTCCTTACAATAGCTCTGTCCTAGGTTTTCTTTTCTTTTCTCCATAAATGATCTCCTTGGGTGATCTCTTCAGCTCCCATGGATTTGATTATTATCTCTATGAAGATGACTCCCAAGCTAAGCCTCTCTTCTGAGTTTTGGTCTTACATCTCCACCTGCTTCTTAGGTATTAAAACATAGATATTTTATATTCATCTCCAATTCAACATGTCCAAGCTGAACTTATTTTCTTTTTCCTGAAATGCTCTCCTTTTCTGAACAGCTATATGCCACTGAAGGTCTTCTACCTTCACAACTTACATGACATACTCAACTCTTGACTTAATCATTCCACATATGTGTTTATTGCATTTTACCATTACAATGTTTCAACTATGTCCCTTTCTCTCTACCCATAGAGCTGTTATTCTTATTCAGATATTTATGAACTCTTACCTAAATTGTTATTATAAGTTTCAAATGGTAATCTATTCCTGAGTTTTCACTCCACTCCAACCCATCCTCCATACAATGGTCAAAATGATTTTCCTAAAGCATAGTTTTAACCACATCACTTCCATCTATCATATTGTCATATGTAATATATTATATTATGCAATATATACTGTGCATATAATTATAGGCATGCTATACATTTTATATATGCACATATATGTACTCACATTAAATATATACATATAGACTATAAATATATAGACTTCTATTTGGCATGTGTGTGTATAATACACGTACACACACATTTACACATATACATGCATGTACATATAAGTCTTTTGCTTAGCATTTAAAGGCTATTCACAACTTGGTCCCTTCCAGAAGCAAAAAATTGGGAAAATTTTTATATTTAAAAGTTCTGATAAAGGTCTCATTTCTAAAATATGTGGAGAATTGATTAAGATTTATAAGAAGAATTCAAGCCATTCTCCAATTGACAAATGGTCAAAGGATATGAACAGTCAATTTTCAGATGAAGAAATTAAAACCATTTCTAGTCATAAGAAAAGGTGCTCTAAACCACTATTGATCAGAGAAATGCAAATTAAGACAACTCTGAGGTTACAATACAAAGCTTTCAGGTTGGCTAAAATGACAGGAAAAGATAATGATTAATGTTGGAGGGAACGTGGGAAAACTGAAGTTGATGGGATTGTGAACTGATTCAACCATTCTAGAGAGCAATTTGGAACTATACCCAAAAGGTTATCAAATTGTGCATACCCTTTGATTCAGCAATGTCTTTACTGGGCTTACATTATTGTTCTATAAGAAATCATCAGTAGAATGATTTCAGAGAGGCCTGGAAAGACTTGCATGAACTGATGTTAAGTGGAGTAGAATCGGGAGATTATTGTACATGGTAATAGCAAAATTATATGATGTTCCATTCTGATGGATGTGGCTCTTTTCAACAATGAGATGATTGAGGCCTGTTTTGATGGTCTTGTGATGAAGAGAATCTGCACCCAGAGAGAGGACTATGGGAAGTAAGTGTGGATTACAAAATGGCATTTTCACTCTTTTTGTTGTTTGTTTGCATTTTGTTTTCTATCTCATTTTTTTTCCCTTTTTGATCTGATTTTTCTTGTGTAGCATGATAATTGTGGAAATATGTATAGAAGAATTGCACATGTTAAATATATATTGAATTACTTGCCACTGAGGGAAAGAAGAGGCAGGAAGAGAGGGAAAAAAATTTGAAACATGAGGTTTTACAAGGGTGAATGTTGAAAATTATCTATGTATATATTTTGAAAATAAAATGCTTTAATAAATAAAGCAATTCTTTCAAAATTAAAGGAAAAAAAAAGAAAAAACTTGGTCCCTTTCTACCTTTGCTGCTTTTTTCACACATATTCTTTTATTTGTTGACTTCTTAGATTTTTTTTCTTTAATATGATGGTAGATTATTTTCTATTCCCTACAAAGTATGCTTCATCTCACAAAACAAGGGGAAACAGCTATATCATATGACTAGCACACCCTCCCTGCTGACCTATGCTCTTGGCATCCTTGACTTCTTTAAAGGCTCAGCTCAAAAACAACCTTCTGTAATAGAACTTTCAAATTATCACAAAAATATTTAGCTCTTCTTTCTAAGACTATTTTCCTTCTGCTGAGTTTGTATGTCTTATGTACCTATTTGTATATATGTCATTTTTGGAGTTAGTATGAAAAGTTCCTTAAGGATAGGAACCATTTTTATCATTTTGTTTTCTTTTTCAATCTAGCCTTAATATAGTTCCTAGAATATAGTAATTATTTGCTAAATATTTTTGATTCTTTTATTTGTTGACTTTTCAGATTGTTTTCTTTAAATTTCATGCTCAATTCCTTGATTTGCTTTTTTTTTCTTTTGTATGCAAAAAAAATTTAGATATAAATTATCCCCCCTTGGGACTATTTTGGCTTCACCCCCAAAGTTTGGGGGTCTTATTAGTGTCATTATATTTAGTTATTGTTTTATCATTTCTTTGATTTGGTTTTTGATATACCAATTATTTTAGGATTAAATATGGTTTCTATTAAAATTTAATAGAATCAGAATTGTTAAATTGTTTAGTCACTACTCAAATTTGATTCCTGTCTTCAAAAACACTTTATTGATTATAATATTTATTATATTGATTGGTGTTTAATTTCTGCTGTTCTGCATTTTGTTTCTAGTGTTTATGTTCTAAGGGCACAGGGCCATTTTTGCAAAAGTGACATGTGCAGCTAAAAAAGTCTTTATTTTACTAATTAGTAGTCATCAGCAATTGATTATTTTGTCGTACTTTCTAAAATTCTATTCAGTTCCACTTCTTGCTTATTTATCTGTTTCTTATATTTAAATATATTTTTTGAAAGATCTATTTCTCTCTATAATTCAATTAACATTTCCTTTAAGAATTTAAGTGTTGTGCTATTTGTTGGTCATGTACTAAGTATTCATACTATTTCATCATCCATAATATCTTTTTTTTTTCTCCTGGAGCAACTGGGGTTAAGTGACTTGCCCAGGATCACACAGCTAGGAAGTGTTAAGTGTTTGACATCAGAATTGAACTCAGGTCCTCCTGACTTCAGAGCTGGTGCTCTATCCACTATACCATCAAGCTGCTCCCATCCCATGATACATTTGAGTATAATGTAGTTCACTGTTTATTTCTTTTAACTGTACAAGTCAGTACCTCAACAAGTATTCATTAAGCATTTACTATTTTTTAAGCATTTATTAAGTATTTAACTGTACAAGTCAATACCTCAACAAGTATTTATTAAGCATTTACTATGTTTTTTACTATCACCTTGTCTGAGGTTGACTGAGATTGATGGTTAAGTATTCCAGAAATACATTAAATCCTATTTCATCTCCTCATTTTAACTCTATGTGAAATTTCATGATATTTTTTTTCTGTGGGGGGGAGGGGAATTCTGCCTTCTAATACAATCTTCTAACCTGTTGTACTTTGTGAGTTCAATCTATTTAAGTTCATAGATCTCAATCATTAATTCTTATCATTTTTTCTCTTCTTTTTATCCCTGATCCCCCACCTTTTACTATCTGATATTTGAAAATGAAATGTTCCTACTTCTCTGATAATGCTTTATCACTTTCCTTTCCTTGTCTTCAACCAAATTGCTTCCAATACTGTGGGCAATCTCCAAAGTTTTATCTTGAGATTATCTTTTCTATTTCCTCTATGCTATCTCACTTGGTTGCCTTATCAGCTACAATGAATTTAGTTATCATTTCCTTGTAGATGATTCTTAGTTTATTTAACCAATTCGAAACTCATTTGTTACCTGCAATTGCACATCTCCAACTACATGGCAACTATTTCAAAACGAGAATGGACATCTTAATGTCAACATGCCCAAGACTGAATTCATTATCATTCCCCCTAATTCCTCCTCTCTTCCAAACTTCCTGATTACTATTGAGAGCACCACCATTCACCCACTCATTTTTGCAAAAGTATCATTCTGATTTCTTACTCTCAGCCCCCAAATACTGATTGTTACCTAGTCCTGTCAATTTTACCTTCATCTCTCTTACATATCCCTTTCTATCCTATGACTCTCTTACTACTCTTCTCATCATCTCTTTCCTGGAATATTGCAAAAGCCTGGTAGTTGGCCTGCCTGTATAAAATTCCCTAGTCTAATACATCTTCCTCTCAGTGACCACCATAATTTTCCTAAAGTACAGGTCTGACCATATCATTGCCATATTCAATAAACTCCAATGGCTCCCTGTTTCCTCAAGGATAAACATAAAATCCTCTCTTTGATTTTTAAAGTCCTTCATAATCCAGCCATTTTTTTTTATCTTCCCAATCTTTATATTTCACTCCCTTCCATTAACTTTATATAACCTCCTGACACAGGGTTCTTTGCTAATCATCACGTAAAATTATCCATATTCCAACTCTGAGCATTTTTGATTGTCCCTTTTATGGAGAATGTTCTCCCTCCTCTACTTCCTGTCATTCCTGGCCTAATTCAAGTTTCAGCTAAATTCTTACCTTTCCTAAAAAGTCTTTTTAGAGTCTCTTTATTTCCAACTTATTCTGTATTTTTCTTGTATGTGTATAACTATTTTTAATTTGTGAGTTCCTTGATAATGAAAATTGTTTTTATCCTTCTCTGTATCCCCACTACTTATCACATAATAAGCTCTTAATAATTAAAATTTGTTGACTGGCTGCCTGAAGTTTATTGTCCTTGTAATGATTCTTTCCCAACTTCATTCTAACTTTACCTTCTAACTTCCACTGCACCCTCCTTCTGAAACACACTCTCCCTATCCTTGCCTATTTCTCTTTTGAGTTTAATGTATTTTACACTAAACTCTGTGCCCATATATTCCTGTTTTGTCAATTTAACATAACTATATTGATATCAGATAAGAGCAAAGTTTATATGTTTGATCATGTTATCCTTTCCACATACCCCAAATAAGTGAAATAATAAGTATCACCCTTCTTTTACTTCATTTATTACTGATGATTTTGTTTTCCCTTCCAATTCTTATTGTCTCTCAAATCCATGAAAACAGAAGAATAAAACATCCCCAGGTTTTTTGTTTTATTTAACTTGAAAATGTTGAGTTCTGAAGAGATACCTTCTCCTCAGAGAGGCCCTTGAGCTAGTTTCATTTTTACTCCCCTTCTTAGAATGTAAGCAATTCATCATTATTTAGCTTCTACTAATATCTCCAAAGTATTTACCTTTGTAGATTTCTTGTATTCATGTATTTGTATTTCAAAATACCTATTCAATTTTCTCAACAACATTCTTGAATTTATTTTATTCTATTAAAAGCCCCCATTTTCCCCTGTAGGATTATACTTAGTCTTAAGTGGTAAGATAATAATTGTCATAAGCCATATAATTTGTCTCTTCTTTACAACAGTATTTCATAATTCTTGTGTGATCTTGAGTATGATTTCTTGGTACTTGAACTCTTTCTTTCTAAATACCTGTAGTATCATTTTTTTTTTCTTTCAGAAATCTAGATTCTGGATATTTCTAAAGTTTTAATCTTATAAAATTTCTTTTAAAAGATAATCAGTGGATTATGTCATTTTCATTTTGTCATTTGGATCTATGAGGCAGTTTTCACTATCACTTCTTATACAGAATACAATTGTTTCTTTTGGGGTTTTTTGGTTCAATCATGACTTTCAATGTGGGCCATGATTCTCAAATTTTCTCTCATTTTCTGTCATTTTTTTGCTCTAGCTTCCAGAGTATCTTAATTGGGGCAAGAGTTCTACCTTCTATTCTAAACTCTTTATTGTCTTTCTGGTTCATCATTCTAGAACTTCTATTTCTCTTGTACCTTCTTGTTTTATTGATTCTGGGTACTCTTTCAGATTTGTGCACAGGGTATTTCACCTCCAACATTTTGGCAAATTCTCAATATTTCCATAGTGCCTATAATATTCTGGAATGCTTTGCTTCTTTGATTTACTCTATCTTTAGCCTCACTTCCTGATTTGGGACTTCGTACACAAGGCAGGATCTACACCTCCCTACTCTTTGATTGAATGGTCAGACCCTGTTTAGTTCACACCTCAAGGGTCTGCTCTAGCTGACTTTTACATCCTTGAATTGTGTCTATGTTGAGAATGCTGTGAACCTATAATATCCCCTGTGTAATTTAGAATAGATCTTTATTACCTTTAGGACCCAAAGCTATAGTCCAAGAATTTCTGGATTCTGAGCCCCTGACTAATCTTTCTACTCAACTAGTGTGATATAGATTTCAGGTAACTCAAGTATTTCTGGTGGGAACAATGACACATTTACAACTTGTTTATCTATACTTGGCTCCCCTTATCAAAGAAAGAGGAGAATTTCTTAGATTTCTACCTTTTGGTACAAATCTGGGCTTGATGAAGACTTTTAGTGTATTTTCTCTTGGGATTTCTTTATCTTTCTTAAGTTTGGTGATAATTTCAGATATTTTTGGAGTATAAGCAAGAGAATAATACTCTTCTTTGGCTTTCCCCATCACTATTTTTAACCTACATCCAAATGAATGAAAGAGGAGGAAAGGGAAACCAAGGAAGAATGAGTTTAAATTAAATGTTCATTCCCTGCCCTTTATGAGGATGGAGAGGAAAGGCAAAAGACAGAGTGAAGAAAAGCAATTATTACATATTATAGATCATACTCAGGTTTTATACAGCCTAATTTGGAATTGTATAAAACTCAGGCAGTAGGGGAAATGTGGCCTATATTAGGATCCAATATATAGGTTTCTGTTAATCAAGCAATCCCTTAGTTGTAAATATCCAATTACCAATATGTATCTTGTCATTCTATCTCCCTTCTCCTGAGTTACTAGATGGCAGCCAAGTTATTTTGGGTCAGTGATCCCACCTGTTGTATTCTTTGAGCTGTCAGATTTTATGTTTTCTTTCTCAAAGGTTTTATGTGCAGGCCATACTGATTCTTTTTTTTTTTCTTCCTCACATGTTCACACAAACTTTTCAACCCTCTTCTTCCTCCCCTTTTTTCCCCCAATTATTGGAGCAAAATTTTACTCTTTTTAATTCCCCTAGGGTGAAAAAAGAAAAGTCACATATTTGAAGTGTAATTAAATGGAAATATAATAGAATGAATTTTTAAATGGAAGTCATTAGGCTTAATCAAGAATGATTCTATCACTAAATATATAATCTCAATAATCTTGCTTTCATTGTTTGTCAAATTAAGAGGTGTTAGTAGAAAACTTCAGAAATTTTTTAAACTTAAAATGCATATATATGTTTGAAAATAAAGGTTAAGAGACATAGTGTGGCTTAAAATTAAATTCCTTGCTTTTCTGTAATTAAGCTTTCTTTTCCTCAAATGCTAGAATTCATGAAACATAAGACTTGCTAATCTTTTGTTTTATTTAATTTCTGACATTATTTTTCCATTTTTATTGAATAATTTCCCAAGGTTACTACTATGATGGAAGCAGTGCTTAATGTTTGCTTGAACATTTATTTTTGTTTATTTTAAGCCAAGCACATGATGGAATTTCTTTTACTAATATACCCTTTCTATCTTTACAATTCTACCACTTACTCAGAAACTTAAAATTTTAGGGAGTTGCCTAGTACTACCTGGTGTGTATCAAAAATGGTCACTTTACAATATCTTACATTCTATATTATCTGTCTTATATCATTGTCAATGGTCTAAAAACTTTTATCTATCCCATGGACATATATATTTTTTGTAATGTCCGGGCTAGCTTTCTGGAGGGCCTTGGAACCAGCCTTGGTCTCAGCAGAATAATCACCAAGAGAACAGTCAGGAATAAAGTGCAAAGTCTTTAGTATCTCCTTCACAGTCTGTGTCTGTCATAGTCTGATCCAGTCTCCTCCAGTATTCTGCTGGTCTGCCAGTCTGATCTTAGTGCGGGAGGCAGGAGAGTCACCACTAGGATGAGCAAAGATGGAATGTCTGTGACTGTGTCCTCAGTTTAAATACCCTATTACAATTACATCAATTATAGAACTATTACATCACCATGCTAAGTACTAAGTATATGCAAACTAGAGAACCATTGTCTCATTAATTCCATTAACACCTTGTTTCAAGTATACTTCTCCAAAGTTCTGCCCTCTACAATTTTTGAAGAGTAACATTGCTTTAACTGAAAGGGGGAAAGTGCTAACTGGACATAAGAAGAGAGAAAAGAAAGGGATTTTAAATTGTGGGGTCTTCCCAGTACCTATAACTGAATCAGGCAGGCATTTGCCCACTTTGTCTCCAGGCAATCCTGGGACTCTTCATTTAAAAATAAAAATCAACTGCCATTGGCATGATAAGCTTAGTTTGGAGCTCCATTTGACATCTTCCCTCCACCTCTATCGCTTTTTTAGATCCCCTTTTAACCTTTTGTCTAGTCTATTGTTCTTGGCAAAAAAAAAAAAAAAAAAAAAAAAAATCATATTTAACCTTTTAAATGAATGCAGTTGTGACTGACACACAATATATTTGACATAGTCCACTCTCTACAGACTAGATGAAGGTCTTTTGATTTTGAGATTTGATTCCTCCTAGCAGAAGTCAACAAAGCAATTATGTATCCCACGGGGAGGGGTAATATTGTTGATCTTTCTATAAAAGGTGTGTCCCCTTCAAAATCCCTCACCTTCTCATCTGACTGAATCTATTCTCCCTCCAAAGACATAGGCTAACTTTCCATTTGTTTGGATTTTTTTCACTTGAATCTGTAAAGTTAATAACAGTGTGATATATGTACAAGAAACTTCTCACAACTAGCTTAGTTCTTTAAAATCTATCCTATTTTTTAACATGTCACTTTCAAGACACAAGAAAAGTTGATCATATATAATTTGCACTGTGTAAACTAAACAATAATAGCACATAGCATTTTTCAATTTATAAGGGACTTTTGTTCCAAATCCTTCCTTTTCAGCAGATAGTTCAAGAGTTACAATCATCTCATACATTTTCAAAAATTTAACTTCAGAGAAAGTAGTGACTTGGCCACTAACACCTAGTTGATAAAACACAGACCTAGAATTTGGATCTGGGTCTTTTGACTCCAAATTCAGTGCTATTTATCTAAAGATTCAATCATCATTTTAAATAAACATATTTTACCTATGGCTACATTGTTGGAAGGTACATTATTACAATATAAAATCATACCCCTACAATGCACAAAAATAGATTGGAAAACACTATAAAGTAATTTCTGTACAATTACTTATTATAATCCCCAAGTCATTATCACATCATGCAAACTGATCAAACTGCATCTAATACCAATTTTGAGTTGAAAAGGCCAAAATCTCAGCCCAGAGAGATGAAGTCTGGCTGAGAAAATACTCAGCAATTACTGGTTTAGGATCCAAAGAGAGAGCACTAAAAGAAGTCAGTGAGATACCATAGGCAAGCAAAGCTACTATAATCAGAATTTATTTAGATAATGAAAAGGATCAGACTGTGAAGGGACAGTTGGAAAGAAAAAACAGTATGCCAAAGTGACAAATTCCAAGAAAAAAGTTTAAAAGGGGGAAAAAGATAAAGGGGGAAAATATGTTTAGCAGTCAGAATTACAGTAATTTCTAAAGGTTTGTTGATTATCAGAAAGTTATCTATATTAATATTTTTAGAATATGTACATATGAGGAAGAATGTCATATTTTTGTAATTCATGAAACCCTATTCTTTCAACCGGGTAAATATTCTATAAAGAAAATAAATAATAAATACTATTTAAGTAGATTAATTATTGAGTTACTGAATCAATAATTATTGTCTACTATGCACTAAGTAATATCCTAGCTACTGAAGGAAATACCAAAAATGAAGATGATCCCTGACTCAGAGGAGCATGGGGCCTAATAGAAATAGTATTTTGGCAAGGTTTCATAAAACTCTATGTTACCCTTTGTTAATTTTTTTTTTTAATAAAAGAATTTTCCATAGGAGAGTGTCCCTCTGCTCTTCTTTAATAGTTACTTAGAACCATTCTGGAGAGAAATTTGGAACTATGCCCAAAAGGCTATCAAACTGTACATAACTTTTCATCCAGCAGTGTCTCTACTGGGCTTGTATCCCAAAGAGATAATAAAGGAGGGAAAGGGACATGTGTCCTTTGTGTAAATGTAAAAAATATGTGCAAAAGTGTTTGTGGCAGCCATTTTGTGGTGACAAGAAACTGGAACCTGAGTGGATACCCATCAGTTGGAGAATGGCTGAACAAGTTATATGTTATGAATCTTATTTATTATATGAATGTTATGGAATATTATTGCTTTTATAAGAAACAATAGGCAGGATTATTTAAGAGAGACTTACATGAACTGATACTGAATGAAATGAGCAGAATCAGCAAATCATTGTACACAGCAACAGCAAGAATATATGATGATGATAGATTCTGATGGACGTAGCTCTTCTCAACAATGAGATGACTCAGTTAAGTTCTAATTATCTTGTGATGAAGAAAGCTATCTGCACCCAGAGAAAGGACTGTGGGAAATGAGTATGGATCACAGCATAGCATTTTTTTTTAATTTAATAGCCTTTTATTTACAGGTTATATGCATGGGTAACTTTACAGCATTAACAATTGCCAAACCTCTTGTTCCAATTTTTCACCTCTTACCCCCCCACCCCCTCCCCTAGATGGCAGGATGACCAGTAGATGTTAAATATATTAAAATATAAATTAGATACACAATAAGTATACATGACCAAACCGTTATTTTGCTGTACAAAAAGAATCAGACTCTGAAAAATTGTACAATTAGCTTGTGAAGGAAATAAAAAATGCAGGTGGGCATAAATATAGGGATCGGGAATTCAAACTAATGGTTTTTAGTCATCACCCAGAGTTCTTTCTCTGGGCGTAGCTGGTTCAGTTCATTACTGCTCCATTGGAAATGATTTGGTTGATCTCGTTGCTGAGGATGGCCAGGTCCATCAGAACTGGTCATCATATAGTATTGTTGTTGAAGTATATAATGATCTCCTGGTCCTGCTCATTTCACTCAGCATCAGTTCATGTAAGTCTCTCCAGGCATTTCTGAAATCATCCTGTTGGTCATTTCTTACAGAACAATAATATTCCATAATATTCATATACCACAATTTATTCATCCATTCTCCAACTGATGGGCAACCATTCAATTTCCAGTTTCTAGCCACTACAAAAAGGGCTGCCACAAACATTTGTGCACATACAGGTCCCTTTCCCTTTTTTATAATCTCTTTGGGATATAAGCCCAGTAGAAACACTACAGCATAGCATTTTTATTCTTTTTGTTGTTTGCTTGAATTTCGTTTTCCTTCTCATTTTTTTTTCCTTTTTGATCTGATTTTTCTTGTGTAGCACAGTAATTGTAGAAATATGTATAGAAAAATTGCACATTTTAATATATATGGGATTACTTACTATCTAGAGGAGAGTGTGGGGGAAGGGAAAGAAAATTTGGAACAGTATTTTGCAAGGGTCAATGATGAAAAATTATCCATGCATATGTTTTAAAAATAATTTTAAAAAATAGTTATTTAGAGACTTCATCTGTCCAACATAAGAAGCATTTATCAAATTCCTAAAATGTTTTAGGTCAAGAGTTCTCAATATTTTTTTCAGTCTTACATCCATAGGCTCTCAAAGAATATTTTAATATATCTTATTTAGGAAGTTCTGAAGAGGAAAGGAAGCAAATTCTATTGTTTACTATTCATATATACATATATAAACAATTTTCATAGTTTGACATAACAAGTGTCAAATAACAAATTGCTAAATGTTTATCAGAATAGTAAAATAAATTAGTGAGAGACATAATTGTATTTCTTATCACTATGTAGTTTTTATTCATTGTATAGTTTTTGAAAGAGATACCAAAATGTGATACATAGCTTTGATTATCTCTGGATTTAATTGAAAATATAGCCTAGAATTCTCAAAAAAAAAAAAAACTATTATATACAGAATAAGAATGAGAAATGCTTCTCTAAAGTTATACCAATAATTTTACAACTTTGATTGGAAAACAATTTTTAAAAAATCAAATCAAAAAACTCATTGAACACCCTTGAGAAAATTTTTGTACTCCCAATAGGACATAAAACCAAACTTAGGAGTTTTTGTCCTAGACTCCTGGCTACAAAAAAATATCAAAAATTCCCTCCTCAAGGCATTTACATTCTAATGGGGTCATAGGACATGAAAATAAAAAAAGTAATTAGGATATGGGAGAGAGTATTAACCATCAGGGAAATCGGGAAAGCCTTACATACTTGCACAAGCAAAAGTCATTAGAAAATGCAGAAGATCCACTCATACCCTAGGCTTGGAGTTTATAGTCCTATTGTGCATGCTCTATTGTAGCATTATGCTTGGGAAAAGTTGACTTGAGATCAGATCACAAAGTGCTGAGCAGTAGGAAGATTTAGAAGGCAATTTAGCCCCTCATTTGTAACAAAATTAAGCTACATAACTTATGGAATCTATGACAAAACTGTATTTTCATCTGTTACTTCTCCATTATCTGCATCACGGCCTTTAGGTGACAATCTGTCACTTTAGGTTTTGTTCAGTTTTTAATATGTCCAATTTACAGATGAAATGGTTTCTCTGTTACCCTGGCCACTTTTGAAATTATCTTTTCTGCTGTTTCTTCCCACATGTGGACTGTTTAGCAAGCTTTCATCCCTATATTTGTTGAAATCCTCCTCATCCTGAATGCTAGAGACCAGCAGGAATGGAACATCCCGGTGGAAACCAGGGGTAGAAAAGATAAAAGAAGATGCCAAGTACAAAACACTTAAATTATGTGATTGCTTCTCCATTCTTAGCATAATAACTGTTTGCTTCCAGAGATTATACTTCATCACAATGTCTAGTCTAGTCAAAGCAGTTTATGCAACAATTTCCTACACTTTTCCCACATTTTGGGAAATGTACAGTTCCATATTATTGAAATTGCATTCAGGAAATCGCAGTTTTGTGCAAACCCATTTCACTAGTCAATTGCTATCATCAGCCATTGAAGTTACAATAACGTTAATCTATTTTTTCTCCTCCACATGGGATAGAATTTTCAAGCATGCAGCTTATTTCAGAAAACTGAGGATGCTTGAGGACATCTGTCTATTGTTTTGTTTCCCTTAGTTTATTAGTGATAAAGATTTTTTTATTACCTATGTACTTCACAGATTTGATCTAGAGAGCTAATTCAGTTATTATTTGACTATATTGAGTAAATATATATATATATATATATATATATATATACACACACATATATATATATGTATCAAAAGCTTAGACATGTCTAAAGCTTTAAAAAAAGTTCTTATATGTCTAATACATGCAAATTTTATTTGCATCCAAAAAATAAAAAGGCCATGTGCAATTCTAATGAGCTCCTTCTTATCCCTACTCAGCAGGCATTCAATCCTGCTTTCCATGCTCACTCATAACAGGAAACTTTGACCTTTTAGCCTTGTTCTTTTCTGTTTGCCTATATGTAAGAAACACTGAATAAAGTGCAAGGCCACTAATTATCCCCAAATAAGGATATTCTTCAATGCTATTTGACTTGATTCATCATTTAAGGAAAGAAGTTTGAGCTCTGCCACAGGAGTCTGTTTTGCGGAAGGATTTTTTTTTTAACTTTTTTCTTTTGCTTTTAGTTTTCCTTGCATATTTTTTAATACTATGAACCAGGTTTTAGACTAGTAAGTCAACATACATGTTTATTATGTGCCAGGAGCACTGGAGACATAATAAAAGGTCAAATATAGTTTATACCTTCCAGGAACTCAAATTGCAATCACTGGCAACAAATATGAACCTAATTAAGTACACAAGATATATACAAAATAGATTGAAGCTAATCTCTTAAAGGAAGACGCTAATAATTAGAAGTGTTTGGAGAAACCCTTGTGCTAAAGTTGGGATTTGAACTAAGTCTAAAAAGGAAGGGGAAACAAAGAAATTGAGATGGGGAGGCAATGCATGCCAGATATGGGAGTAGCAAATGCAGAGATTTGTGAGATGGAATGTTGTATGCAAGAACAGTAAATAGCCTAGTTTCAACTATGGAGGATACTTCTTCAGTTCCCTCTGGTAAGAAAACTGAAAAATTAAGAGGAGATCAGGTTATAAAGAGCTTAATGTTGAATAAAAAATAATTTGTTTTTAATCCCAGGGTTTGTTATGCAGTGATGGAGTGACATGGTCAGATCTATGCCATAGGAAAATTACTTTTTCAGCTAAGAATAGGATGGTTAGGAATTGGGAGCAAGTTGAGCCTAGGGGACCAATTAGAAGGCTATTGCAATAATCTGAGTGGGAGGTGATGAGGGCTTGTGCTTGGGTGGCACCTGTGAGAGTGAAAAGAAGCAGACATATGTGAGAGATGTTGTGAATGTAGAAATGACAAGATCTGATGAAAGATTAGATATCATCTTCAGATGAATATTCTATGTACTTGACAAGAAATACATATTATCTTTATACCTTTCTGATTAGAGAAAAATTTACCTTGGTTGGTAGTCAGAGAAATAATTCTACCTGAACCAAAGCTATAAGAATAGAAAACAGATTTATGTCTCCTTTCTATTACAGCTTATAAATTAAAGCACCTAGCTTTGAAAAAAACCAAACAAACAAAACCTCCACAAAACTTTCTTTTAAAATGCTAGTATTTTATATAAACAGCAACAGACTTAACTGTACCTCATCTGCAAAGACAGTTTTTTTTTTATGATAATCTGAAGCATTGTATTGTTTATCATATGCTTCATTGTATTAACATGCTCCAGTCAAATTAGATAATTGAAGATTCTTAGGATCTCAGCACATTTAAATTCCATAATGGCACAGTTCAATATTACATGACCTTGGGAAAATGGAAGAGAACATGAATTATGTGATCAAAGGATATGCAATGTAATTCTATATAACAGGAGGCAAGGCATATATATAGTACCACTCCAGTGTTACAAATCGGTTTTTCTATATTCCTTAGCATTCCACAAAATACTATTTCCCAGTGTCTTTGCTACTTAGCAACTACATTATTTCAAAAGTATTAATTGAACTTTCTTTCCCCACAAACATGCTACAGAATGATTAATACTTTAGAATTTTCAAAGAAAGTTTCTCTGCACAATCAGATAAGTGAATCATAGAGAAAAGAGCACTAGATTTGTAACTCTAAGTCCTAAATTCAAATTTTGGCTCTGCCACTGATTACCTATGCTACCTTAGTGAGATACTGAACTTCTTTGGGCATAAGTTTGCTCAAATGTAAAATAAAAGTACAATATCAAGTCTCTTTCCAATGGTTGGTCATTCTCCAAAGATTATCATTTCTTCTATGGATTTTTGTGGCCTTGCTCTTTTCAGTGGTTCCCTTCCTTTATGATTGTATTTTCCTGGCATAATTATAATCATAATGAAGTTAGCATCTAAGCTACTGTTAACATATTCCTCACCTCCTTCTCAGTAATATTTTTTGTCAGATGAAAAAGTTTCTAGTTATTTCCATATTCCCATACTACCACTGCTCACATTTTTTTTTTTTTAATCTCCAAAGGACATTTAGAATATTTTAAGCACAGGTCATGGGAACTCTCACCACAAAAATGTTGACATCTTCTTCTGAATTTCTAAATTAACTGGCTACAGAAAACCAAAAATTCCTTCTGGGAAATCTCATAAGGGACTTTTCTCCATATTATAATCTACTCCTCCATATTCCAGAGAATTTAGATAAACTCTTGGGAATAAGTCCACACAATTGATTAAACCATTTAAAATTGGATTCAGCCAAACAATAGGAAGAAACAATAAGTTCAGTTTGCTGTGGATTTTGTCTCA
The DNA here is from genome assembly GCF_902635505.1 of Sarcophilus harrisii. NCBI lineage: Eukaryota > Metazoa > Chordata > Mammalia > Dasyuromorphia > Dasyuridae > Sarcophilus > Sarcophilus harrisii. Next base: position 100,613,380 of record NC_045427.1, read on the forward strand.
GGTTGATTAATGAAGCCAGAAACAAATAGCCATTCAAGTCAAGCAATAGGTTTCAATGATTTTTGACTGAACTGATCAAGCATTTTCACCTTATATAGAAAAAGTCTATAGTAATGGACTATTTACTGTATAGTAAAATTCCTGTTAGCATAATGAGTTGATATTTAAGTGAAAGTCATTAGTCTTTCTGGAGTCCATTTTCTGAGTCCTTAGTGTTTATATTAATATTTATAACATTGATATTTTAAACATAACATTTAAAATCAACAAAAGGACAATGACCTTGATGCTGTATTGTGTTCTACCAAGCAGCATTATTATAAGTAATCCTAGTCTCCAATTAGCATAATGCCACTGTGAAATCTGCCTTACTTGGTGAGTTTCTCATTTTTATTCTCTGGGTCTACATTTTCTATAGGTCTCCATTTACCAGAGGTGACAGTTTTCTTAACCATAGCACAGTACTCAGAGTATCAGAGAAAAAAAAAAAAAGTAAAAGCTCTTTTCAGTGTTAGGCTGAACAGAATAAATATCCTGTTCCTTATGTAGTACAGAAGTGTCTTGCATTTAAAAATCTAACAGGAAGAGTCTGTGAAATCACCTTTTCCTTTTTATATAATATTCATTCTTCTTAACTACCACACAGCTATGTGTTTGTCAAGCAACTCACCATAACTTATCACCCAGCAGCCCTACTTTTATTTTATTTTTTTATTAAAGCTTTTTATTTTCAACATATATGCATAGATAATTTTCAACATTCACCCTTGCAAAACCTTGTATTCCAAATTTTCCACTTAATTCCCCCCATCTCCTTCCCTAGATGCCAAATAATCCAATATATGTTAAACATGTGCAATTCTTCTATACATTATCATGCTGCACAAGAAAAATTATATCAAAAAGGAAATAAAATGAGAAAGAAAACAAAATGCAAGCAAACTAGAAAACGTGAAAATATTATGTTGTGATCCACACTAAGTCCCCACAGTTTTCTCTCTGGGTACAGATGGCTCTCTTTATCTCAAGACCATTGGAACTGGTTTGAATCACCTCACTGTTGAAAAAACCCATGTCCATCACAGTTGAGCCTCACATAATCTTGCCGTGTACAGTGATCTCTGGTTCTACTCATTTCACCTAGCATCAGTTCATGTAAGTCTCTCCAGGATTCTCTGAAATCATTCTGCTGATCATTTCTATATAACAATAATATTCCATAATATTCATATACTATAATTTATTCAGCCATTCTCCAACTGATGAGTATTCACTCAATTTCTAATTTCTTGCCAGTATAAAAAAGGCTGCCACAAACATTTTTGCACATATGGGTCCCTTTTTTTCCTTTAAGATCTCTTTGGGATACAAGCCCAATAGAAACACTGTGGGATCTGAGGGTGTGCACAGTTTGATAGCCCTTTGGGCATAGTTCCAAATTACTTTCCAGAATGGTTGCATCAAGTCACAAATCCATCAAATTCAATTTTCCCACATTCCCTCCAATCTTAAACATTATCTTTTCATGCCATCTTAGCCAATCTGAAAGCTGTATAGTGTTATCTCAGAACTGTTTTAATTTTAGAACTTTTTTTAATATGACCATAAATGGTTTCAATTTCTTCATCTGAAAATTGTCTATTAATATCCTTTGACCATTTATCAAATGGAAAATGGCTTGAATTCTTATTAATGAGTCAATTCTCTATATATTTTAGAAATGAGGCCTCTATCAGAAGCTTTAAATGTAAAAATGTTTTCCCAATTTATTACTTCCCTTCTAATCTTGTCTGCATTAGTTTTGTTATGGTTTTAGGGTACAGACTCTTCCCATACCAGGTCACCAGAATAATAGGATTAGCCACCAAAATGATGGGATACAAGGTAAGACCCAAAAAGCATATCGCATAAGTCATCACAAAAGAATTTGTAGGCACAGACCTCCAAATCAAGGGGCAAAGATTTTATTATACTACTATCAACAGGCTAAATTCCAAGAGAAGTAGAAGGAAAGGGATTCTTAGCAATTAATGAGAGGAAAGACAAATTTCCTAGTGGAACTCACAATTAACCAGGAGGAAGACGCCATTAAGGGGAAGATGCCATGAGGTGGAAATACACCATTAGCTGGTGAACCAAATTTATTGAGAAGTTAGCAAAGATCTACAGTATGAGCAGATCTTTTATAGGGGAAATATAACTTTCAAAAGTCCACTAGAACAAAAAGCCTGCTTAAGCACAAATGGCCCACTTAAAGGTAAAGGGATCCTATCAGTACCTTTCCCTATTTGCCTTGGGGGAGTATTGTAATCCTATCAGTGTTAACTAACCACTAACACCAAACTTGACACTCAAGACCTTTGCTCATTACCTGGCAAAATTTATATTTAACAGAGAAGACACAATAAATGTATCTTGAATTGAATTATTGAATTAAATGCAATCATATGAAATCTGTGTTTTAGGTCTTTCTAGGTATCTTTTTACATTTTTGAAACTAAAAGTGTTTGCTTCAGAAATAGATAAATTTAAATTTCACACTTCTTTAGTCCTTTTGCTTCAGGCTGACAATATGAATAGGGCCAAGAGGTGAAAATGGCTCTGAGAGGTTAAACTTAACAAATATATGCAATCGGTCTACATTTATCAGGTCAAAATATGCTAAATTAATGTTTTAAAAATTACTTAGAGGACTGTTCTTCAAAATGCCAAGGGTTCAGGAAATCATGCAAATAATTTAAGACCAAGAATACAATTGCTCAATTGTACGCAATTTGATTCTATAAAGAATCAAATTAAAGAGCACTTCAAGATTTTGAAAAGTTTGAGTGGGAACTATATTCTTCAAGAGGTCTTCTTTTCTGAAGAGGGAAAAAAAAAAAAAACTCTTTTTAAAGTATAAATATAAAAATGTGTCCCTGAAGAAATTGAGGTATATAACTGACATCCAGAAAACTAGATTATGTTTTCCAATAAGCAAAAATTTTCCATTGGGCAGTTATGTTGGCACAATAGATATAGCACCACTCCAAACGTCATAAGAACCCGAATTCAAATTCAGCCTCAGACACTAACTAGCTTGTTGACCCTGGGCAAATTACTTAATTTTGTATGCCTTAGTTCCTTATCTGTAAAATGAGTTGGAGAAGGAAATGGCAAAACTTTCCAGATTTTTACCAAGAAAGCGCCAAATTCAACACAATTAGTTAACAACTTCAACAAAGAATTTTTCATGCTTTCATTATTTTATGAAAATTCAAGGTCCTATGATAATTCCTTATCAAAGAATAGAAATAATTCTGGATTTCTTGACCTTCTCAATGAAATTTAGTTTCAGACAATTTCTGCCACTTTTCAAAAATTTTGAGTAGAATCCCAGCAACAGACTATAACTACTTTTCAAGAACTACCCTAGGTAAGTTCAGAGAAATTCCTAATCAGCAAATTTATACTTGTAAAGATTTTGTTAGTACTGGAAATCTATGAAATAAAGCAAATAATAATAATAATGATGATGATGATGATGATGATCCTTGGTCCTATGGGGTCCCTTCCAATTTTTGATGTGATTGTCACAGAGTGGCAGGAGAAAGGACAGTGTATGACAAAAATCCCACCATCTTTAAACTCTAAGTATTTTAAATTTTTATATCATTTTTCAGCATTAATGGAATCATTACAAATCTAATATGAAATCTTGCCAATGGCCAATGAATGGATGTGCTAAATTTGCTCTATAAGTAAAACCAGTAGACAGAATGAAGTTTCAACAAAATGATAAAAATAGCTCTTAGGTTCTTCTGAGAAGGCTATTAAAGGAGTTGGTGGATTTGTTTCTTTTCTTATTCCAAAAGAAGCAAGGAACATTATATCAGACAATATTTGGTCATTTTGTTGTGCCACAACAGTTCTCTTTTAATGTCCTGACCCAGTTTCCCTAATTGTCCTATTCAGTTCTCTGCCTCAACCATTCCTCATTAATGTATGATAGGATAAAGGTCTTATATCTTAGACTTCAGGCTATAATCATTCCCTCTTAATGTTTGATGGGATAAAGGTCTTTATCCATTTTAGATGTCATTAGAATATTAGGAGCCTCTCCAGTACCTCCCATTATGCCATCCCATTATGCCTCCCCCCCCATTAGATCAGCCCCATCCAGCTACCTCTCCCATTATGTCATTGTTCTTGTTACCCTATAAAAGAATCTTGTATCCGACATTTGCTGCTGGATTCTTTGAGATAATAGTCTCATTCAGCCCTGGGACCAAACCATGGATCCATTTGGTCCTAGTAAATCTCTCCATTAAGTAAATTAATAAATTGTTCTCTAATCTCTATCTTGCTCAGTTTCTCTGGCATTACAATTTAATAATAAAATGATTATTGTAGGTATTTTTAAAAGCCAAAATGAAATTAATAATAGTTTATATGTCAATATCTATTACCAGTGATGAATAGGCAAAAAATTCTACAAAGCAATTGATATATTAAGTCCCGATTAAATAAAAATATGCTTTTAATGCACAAGATTTTTAAGTTAAAAGTGAGCAAGGGGGAACAGCATATACATATAAAAATTTTTTGTAGGAATTAGAAAACAGTCTAGACCAGATACTTAGAGATTACAAAGATCTCTCTCATTTTCTTTCTCTGTATGTGTGTGTGTGTTTGTCTGTCTGTTTGTTCTTATCAGATCCCAAGGTCTCAATTTTTAGCTCTATGAAGACAATTCGTTGATCTTTATTTTATCTAACAAACTTTCTAGTCTACAGCAGGCACTCTAATGCCATTATTCCCTCTCACCTTCCACATTCAGCACCAACCCCCTCCACAAACACAAGCACAAAATTAATTTTATATATATACATATATGTGCATGTATATATATATAAAATATTTGTCTTTATGCATGTGTATACAGATATACATACATATATACATAATTAGGAAAGAAACTGAGAAATGTTGGACATGGTAAATTTCAAAAACATTTTAAGATGAAATTTAGTATATAATAACATATAGGAAAAACTTCTTACTATTGTAAGAATCATTCTAAATCTACTATCTGTGTGCTATTTGACTACTTATTGATTTACATAAATATTGATTCAATGGAAAAAATATTATCTCTGGAGTCAAAGTTTTGAGTTCAAATCTTACCTTTGAGAATTACTGTGACCTTAGAGCAATCTTTTTACCTACCTGGGTTTTAGCCTTTTAACCTATAAAATGAGAGACTTGGACCAAATTAATTCTGAGATTCCTTTTAGTTCTCAACTTGTTTTCCTGTGGTATTTTATGAACTAGAAAAAAGAATAAAAATGAGAAAAAGATAGGACATGCAATTAAGCCAGCTTCAACCTAATTTATTTAAATGAGCTGTTGACAATAAAAAATAGAAAATGGATTGAGATCTAGAAAATACAACCATTCTAACATTTCCTGAAGATATTTAATGTATTTAAATCAATTGTGACAAAATGAATAAGACTACAGCTAACAACCCTTGACCTCCTTGCCAAGCTGAAAGAAATGGCAAGGAAAGTCCTCAAACATTTAGAGTATAAACTTCTTCATATTATCTTATGATAGGAAATGGTGAAATATTGTGAATAGGAAACTAAATTAAACAAGAAGAAGCACTGGAGGAAAAAAAAAGAAAAAAAATAAGTTTTAAGAAAGTTTGGCAAGAGAATCAAATCGGCAAAAGAAAGCCAAGGGCATTTAGGGTAAATCTAGAAAGAGATAACAAACAAATGGAAAATATCTAAAAATTTCTCATATTCAGCTATTACTTAAAGCTCAATTAAACTATTACTTTCTACTGAAAGCCTTTCTGAATTCTTTGCAGTAAGTACTACTGACCAATTTAATTACTAGATATTTATTTACTGAATGCATGTATGTGTTGTAGAGGGGGTTAATTTGAATTAAGAACCCCCTACTTAAAATAGGTACTTTCATCAATTTAGAACAGTGCCATTGAATCAATTATTCAATAATATAAATCTAGGTGTGGAAAGTCCTTAATCATTTGCATTGATGTGACATAGTAATCACATTGGGATTGTCTAAATAGATTCAAACTATTAAGTCAATTCAGAATCTAAACAAACAAGTTACAAGCTTCCTAAAGGAAGAGCAATTGTGTCAAGTCTTTAAGAAATAGTTGTGTTGGGGAAGGGGATAAAAAGAGCTAAGACCTCTTTTTGCCTTGATCATAGGATGATCTTATGAATTTTAAAAGGACTTAACATAAGTTTCTTAATGGTGTCCATAGAATTGCAATAGCTAACAGAAGCCCCTAAATAAAAAGTTGAGGACAAATTAGACATACTTTGGAATGGTAGCTTCAGGACTTTAAAAGAAGCCCAGGAGATAGCAACTCCATGCCTAAGGACATTTTTTTTCCCCCTGAGGCAGTTGGGGTTAAGTGACTTGCCCAGGGTCACACAGGTAGAAAGTATTAAGTGTCTGAGATCAGATTTGAACTCAGGTCCTCCTGACTTCAAGACTGGTGCTCTATCCACTGCATCACCTAGCTGCCCCATTCAGGACTTTAACAAATGCTTATTGATTGAATTATATTTTTTCCCTTTTTAATCTGTGAACCCACCATCTATAGATAGTTTTGTGAAATATTGATGGGGACTCAAGCTGTGTTTTTGATATATGATAACTCACAGAGTACTCTGAAACTAGGTATATATAAGTGGGTTGCAACAGCAAAGTCTTGGTGACTGATTTAACTGAAGAAGTAAAAGGGAAATGGCTGAAAGTTTCTTATCTCTAATATTCTCCAATATCATTCTGTATTTCTGTAAGAATCTTCTTTCCTTCTTACCCACAAGAAAGAAAAATTATTTAAGAGAAGACATTTCTCTTGTTTTTTGTTGGATTGCCTTTATTAAACAGCCCTGTTTGTGGCACATAATAGATATTCAATCAATGGTTTGGAAATGAATGAATGAATAATTCCCAAAGATTACCTTATGTTCGTCAAAACCTTTTTTCTTAAGTGGTCAAAATTCACTTATTGACACATCTTCTCATTCCTCTAAGATGACTACATTGACTTCACTATGTATTTCTATTTCAGATAACTATTACAGAATGTAAAAGCTTTATATCAAAGCATGAGAAAATTTAATAATCAGAGATCATACTCTTAAGTTGAACAGTCGGAGTCAGACTTGTTGGGGTTGAAAGGCCTGCCTTCTGTTGACTGTATGATCTGTAAATCTGGCAAAAAATATTCAAAGAAACTTGTTTTCATTAAAACTAAAATCTTCCACAGAGAAGGTCTCTTTGGGATGGGGAAGGAGGAGGGAATCCTAAATGCTCTAGCAATTGGTTGATAATATTTGAAAATTGTAAGAAAGAATGTATGCTCTGTATAATCAATGTTACCCACTTGGGGTTCCGTTAGGATGAAAAGTAGTTTAAAATCTAAGATATTTTCTTTTTATTACAGATATAACTGTGAGACAATATCACAAGACAGGCTCATCAGAACCCATTTTATAACTATTATGCTCTTTGGAAATAAGGCAATTGTCTCAGATATGTATCTGTTAAGTACCTACCACTATTAATCGGAGCTGACAATGGTTTTAAGAAGTCTATCACCACCATTTCCCTGGCAAAATATCAAACAGAAGAGACCTACTTTCTTGAAATACTAAGCTCTTAATGGGAAGAAAAAAACCTCCATAAGCAATAAACCCTTCTTTATATTTTTCTGTAATGATCTCTGACTCATTACTTGAAAGATTCATGAAAAACCATGTGTTAAAACATTAGTATATTTACATATGCTTTAACAAAATGCTTGATATATTTCAAAAGATGGAACTAAAGAAATAACATCAATAACTCTCTGATACTAAACAAAGTTTATGGAAAAATTCAAATTTCCCAAGAATTGATTGATATCTTTCAGTTTCCAACATCATCAAAATATACCATTATTTTTTTAACTCAATGAAGATCTATGTGGCGTGGATGCTAATTAGTCAGCATTTAAGATTTCAATAAGTTTAAAAGGAAATACGGAAAGCAAATTAGTATTTATTAAGTATCATTATGTGCCAGGTACTGTTCTAAGCGATTTTCAAATGTCATCTCATTTGATCATCACAATAACCCTGGGAAGTAGGTGTTCTTATTATTCCACATTTTATAGTTGAGGAAATTGAAGTTGAGAGAAATTAAGTGACTCACCCAGGATCACACAGTAGTGAATGTCTGAGAATAGATCTAAACTCATATCTTCCTGATTCCAGTCTCAATGCTTTATTTAGTGTGCCACTGAAACTGTCTATAGTTTCCTATAAATTACAATGAAAAAAACTACTTTCCTTTACTATTTTCTCTTCTTAGTGATTCAATTACATAGTTTGTTCTAAAACTTTTATATCAAATGTGAAAAAGTGTTTTGGTTTAAAATAGCCAAGACATAATCTCTGAACTTCAAAAAGCAGTGTGGAAAATTTTGTTCAACAAAACCTTCCCACATGGAAGGAAGGATGTCTGTGTATATAGCATTCTGTGCTCCAGGTATCTTTTCATTTCTAATACAAGTTATAAGGTTTCTATTTCTCCATTCTGAGATCTGAATAGAATAGAACTGTGAAAGGAAGGCTGAAGTGATGGAAACAGACTTCAGTCCTTCAAGTCATTTCCCTTAGTAAGATGTCATAATGAGCAGAAGGCAAATCCTCTAAGATGATGATTTACAGTTGTAGCTTCAGAACAGATTTATTACTGTCTTGTTCTTATAAATATGTTCCTGTCATCAAAAGAACTTTTTTCCCAGCGAAAGACAATGTTAAGAGAAGGAAGTCTGTAGCAGAGAATTTTAATATGCACCTGCCTCCCTTCCTTATAGGTAAAGTCCCAGTTATGAGACAATCAGAAAAACTGTCAGAAAGACAGAAAGCAAATCTGAAAGTTACTAAAATAGTGAAAATAGTCTAGTTGAGATTAGTGGGAAAATAGGAATGTTTAGCATATTCATAGTATTTAAAGGGCTTTGCATATATGATCATCTCATTTAACCATCACAACAAAGCTCAGAGGTCTCTATTTCATAAATGAGGAAATTGAAAGCTAAGCTATTTGCTAAAAGTGCTTTTTAGGTAATAGATCTGAGGTAGAATTCAAACCTGTATCTCCCCCAAAACCTCACATATGAAACAACCAAAGAAAATGTCAAATTAAATTGAGTGTAAAAGTCAACAAGAAGTCAGAATGAGTCAGCTTGGAGAGGTCTATAGATACTGAACCAGGAAATACTGGGGTGGGAGAGTGGTTGCAACAAAAGCATCACTGACTATGGGCAGCAAAAACAGAAGAACTAGATTTGCCTAATCCATAGAGACATTAAGGCACTTGAACTTCCGGTTACAAAGAAATCCTGGAGATTCCTGTGTTAGCATTGGGTACAGGATCTGATCACCATTTTTCAGCTCCATAATCTATTACCCATTTCCAGGATCACAATCACAACATAATGGCCAAAGCATAGAATAGAAGAGTAGTGACTAGACCTCTCTGATTGCAGTACCTTGAGAGCTTCCAAAAGCTATAATCTTTCAGATTGAGCTATAGAAAACTGACCATCTCCCACAAGCAGAAATGAACGGATCTACATGCCAACATAAAGTCTAAAGTCAATAAACTAGAAAAATGAGAGTTAAAAAAAATTTTTGACCATAAAAATCTTTTATAGTGACATGTATAATGACAAACATAGAAGACAACTTGAAAACATTTACAAACAAAACAGCAGATTGTACACAAACCCAATTAGATGTCCTGGAAGAGTTAAAAGAAATAGCTTAAAAAAAATGTTAATCTAAAACTTATAGAGTGCTGAAACTCTGAAAAAGGTGTGCTTGAATCAGACATGAGAGCACTTAAGGCTAATTACCTATTTGATATGAGATAATGGCTCTATAAGCATATATTTAGATGATAGCTCTCCTCACCATTGGTGCTTGCTAAATGTGTGGTAGTGAGGTAATCATAGACAAGGAATGGAGGGCTGAGGGAGAGAAGTCAGGGTCACTTGGTGGAAGGATGAGGAGGAAGAGGCTGGAGACTCCACACTCCTGAATCCGGGATACTTCTTTGGCAAGCCACATGGCAGTTTGCCTGCCTCTTTCGCTTCTCCCCCTAAAGACCAAGGACTTTGATTTATCCTAACTCTGGCTGATCCTGAGGTCCTCCAGGTAGCTAGCCCATACTTTATAAAAATTCAAATGACAGCGGAAGAATAGAGGAAAATTGGGAAAAGAAATGAGAGGAATGGAGGAATGCAGGGAAATTGTAAAAAAAAAAAAAAAAAAAAAAAAAAAAGAAAGAAAGAAAGAAAATTACCAGCTTGATAAAAGAGGTACAAAACCTCACTAAAGAAAATAACTCCTTAACAATTAGAATTGCTCAAGGAGAATCTAATAAATCTAAAAGACATCAAGAAATAATAAAACAAAATGAAAATAATAAAACAAGTAGAAGAAAATGTGAAATATCTCATCAGAGAAACAATTGATCTGGAAAAAAGATCAAAAAGATATAATTTAAGGATTATTGAATTACATGAAAGCCATGATTTTAAAAAGAGTCTATATATATATATATTTCTAGACATTATCAAAGAAAGCTATCCAGACACCATGGAACCCAAGGGCAAAGTAGAAAGTAAAAGAATCTTCTGATCACATCTTGAAAGAGATTTCAAATTAAAATACCTAGAAATAATTATGGTCAAATTCCAGAACCCCTAGGTGAAGGACAAAATACTGCAAGCAGCCAGAAAGAAATAATCTAAACACTATGTAGCTACAGCAGAATCAAACAGGATTTGGCAGCTATACTATAAAGGAGCAGAGAGCTTAAACAGGGGTCCTCAAACTTTTTAAATAGTGGGCCAGTTCACTGTCCCTCAGACTGTTGGAGGGCCGGACTCTAGTGTTTTGTGGGCCTTTAAATAAAGAAATTTCATAGCCCTGGGTGAAGGGGATAATCATCCTCAGCTACAGCATCTGGCCTGTAGGCCGTAGTTTGAGGACCCCTGGTTAGAACATAGTATTCTGAAATAAAAAGGAACTAGAATTACAAACAATAATAACCCATCCAGAAAAAAAGTAGGTTTAATTCTACTAGGAAAAGATAATGAATTAGAAGACTTTTAAGAATTCCTGATTAAAAAAAAAAAAAAATTGAATAGAAAATTAAAAAAAAATACTCACTAAAAGCATAAAAAGGCAAACATGAAGCAAAAATCATAAAATATTTAGTATGGTTAATTATTTGAATTGCCCATTTTACAGATCAGGAAAAGGAAGTTGCCTGCAGTGTGCAAGACAGATTTGACCTAAAGTCTTTTTGACTCCAGAGCCTGTATTTTATTTATGGGGATATCTAAGTCCCAATCAATCCCCAGGAAAGGATACCTAACACACTGGAGGACAGAATTTTCAACTCTACATAATAGCTGTGACTTTCAGCTTCTTTAATTTATTTATGGTTATTCAAATCTGAACTTCTGAGTACCTGACAAAAAAAAATTCATAGCAAATTATTACTATTATTGTTTTTATATTTTCTTTGTCTCCACAACTCCAAGGCTACCCCTACCTTCCTTTAATCCATGTACCAATTTTACTGTTTTACTAATTCATCCCACCCACCAATCCAATTGATCAATTTGCTTAATCCTGTAATTGTTCTTTTGACCCTTTCTTACTTTGCCTTATCTTACCAAATATCTACTCCTTATCCTTCTAAAATCCACCTCTTCAGGTTCTTCTTTAATCCTCCTATATCCCTTTTTATCCTTCTTAATTGTCCTTAATCCTGCTTCTTTTGCCCTATAGAAGTAGAATCTGAATCAGTAATTAGACCCAGTTATCAAGCTCCTATTTTCTTTAATATGTTCCATATTTTCTGAAATTTCTTCCCTGCAGATTAAATTTCCAACCTGCTTAAATAGTCCTAACCTTTCCAAGTCCCCCACATGATTTGCTTTTCCTTTCTGTTCAGTACAATCCTTTCTTAATCCCCCTTCTCTTTTCACAACCTTCTTTCATTTCAAAAGTCAAAATATCACCTATGTATCTGATCCTGATTCAGAAGAGATCCTCTGACTTTACAGGTTACATGTAATTTTGTTATTCTCAGACACAAATAATGATGGAATGTGTTGGGGGGTAGGAGGAGGGGAGAAGAGAATAAGAAGTGATGTACCAATGTTAACACTTCAGAAAATGGAATTGTTTTTTATACCAAGAAAAATGACTAATTCCAAATCCATACTCCAATTCCACAATTTGCATGCAATAAATGTGGACTTAGAAAAAGATACTGTTAGGATGGAGAAAATTAGAAAAGTTATACACACAGAAGTAATCATTCCTTTAGTAGTCATACACAAGCCCATCTTAGCCTTAAATATGGGAGATTATATAGATCATGGAAGATGAAAGCTTCTAAAAAGATCTACCCCTTAAATTTTTTTCCTTATTATCTGAAATTTAATCATAGGAGGCTGATTCTTCTAGTCTTAGCTTTGTTCTTTTCCTAGAAGTCCTCTTTTAAAATGCAAACATTCTTTAGAAAGATAATATTAAGTCCTTCATACTTAATATGGATTAGCTTGTCATATTGTTTCCTACTAATGATTTGAGGACACAAGAGAACATTGGACACCTTTGAGGAAAGAGCAAAAAAAGCAAGGAAGACTTTTAAGAATCAAAGTCCTACAAAGGATAAATAATGCCTACTTATTGTTGTCAAAGGTTTAGCCTTTGCTTACATTCTTGCAACAACAATAACAACAGCAACAACAAAATGATTACTTGTACCCCTTTTTACCTTGTAGATATAAAAGAAATGTGCTACATTGTAGATGTCTGTGAGGATCTATCACTGGAAACATGGAGCTTGATGAAATATGTTCACATCTGCCTCAAAGGACCTATGATGTTCATTAATTTGCCTATAATAAATCTCTTTCTGTTGACAGCCAAGACATTCTGATATCTTAAGTATTGGTTGTCAATTTCAAGCTGTCTCTGTCACAGAAACCTTTCCACATCCCTACTCTGATGTAGCTAATAGCTTGGTACAATAGAATTCTGACAGATTTTGGACCCAGGGGACCTGAATCAGACTCTAACTCTACTATATCTACTCTACAAAAGCAAAAGACAAGTCCTTAACCTCTCTGGGCCTCAGTCTTGTCATCTATAAAATGAAGAATTTGGATTAGTTGAATTCTAAAGTCTCTTCTAGCTCTAACTCTTTGATTTCATTATATCATCTCTGGATTGTGGGAAAGGACCTTTCCCAGAACTACAGTCATGTTTAACTTAATACTTTACAGAACTTTGGTCATTAGGTCTTTGACTTATATGTATGGGTAGAAAGAAACCAGAGGGGCTGTTTGAATTTTGTCATGTTTCAGCTTTAAACTCATATTATCTAGTTCTATAATGCTGGAGAAACTGAGGCAAGATAGAGATTAGAGTTTTTAATATTTTATTTGGATTTCTGAGAAGGAGACATTTTCTGGGACCAAAGGATCCATTTTGGATCCTTAAGATTAAGGAGATTAAGACCCAGCATGTCTTAAAGTATTCAACATCAGCATCAAATGTGAGATTCCAATGATTTATATATGGCTCTGGGTGATAAGAGGAGACAAAGGCAAGGGGTGAAGTCCAAACACTGAGAGTGAGAATTTCCAAGAAGGGACTATCAATCTGGTTCTGACAGATTGGGGGTAGGACCATATATTCTGATAAATTGGGAGTGAAGGGGGTAGCTAGAGACAGAAAATCTGGAACTTAGAGATAGAGGATGCCAATTAGATATTTGAGATAGGATATCTGGAGATTTATCTTTTGGAATGCCAGAGTGGCCAGATCTCCACAGCCCTAATTATCTTAGTCCTAATGAATAGGAAAAGGGTGGGGGGAGGTTTTACAACCAGTGGGGTTGAGGCAGAACAATTCAAGGAACTGAGACAGAATAATTTAGGGAAACTGAGGTAGGACAATTAAAGGAAACTGTGACACAACAATTCATTTTCATGTTTTTTCAGTTTTACTCAAAATTCAAAACTCTCTGCAATTTCAAGAATTTGGGAGCAAAATTGCATATTAAGTCTACTATATTTGCCTATCCAAATTTTCTATAATCATAGTAAAGTAGTTTAATGCCTCATGCTAATACGCAAAAAGTGTATGTGTGTGTGTGTGTGTTTGTGTGTGTGTGTGTGTGTGTGTGTGTATGTTGTGTGTGTGTGTGTGTAAGGAAGTGGAGGAAGAAGAAACAACAATAGACTAACAGCAGAAACAAGGAAATCAGAAAATAATCAAAATCTAGTTTATAGTAATTACTTTTGACAAAAGACAATAGTCAAATAGATAATTGTTATTTTACTTCACCTTGCATCCATCCTAATTTTAGGTAATGGAGAAAAATACTTAAACTGTAAGGGTAGGAGGAGAATATTCTCTCTTGAAATATAATTCACAAACAAATATTAAATAAACACCAACTATCAAGTATAATTTTAGGTATGTTAATGGCAGGAAAGAAAGATATGAAGATGAAGTGGTACAGCTGAAAAATCACTGGGCTTAGAGTCAGAAGACTTGAGAAAACCCTAGCTCTGCTCTTCATTTTTGTGACCTTTTGGTAAATCACTTGACCTCTCCAGAATAGCATATAGCTGAGTTCCTCAGTGCTAAATCTGGTATCAGGAAGATATAAATTCAAATCTGGTGTCAGACAGTTACTAGCTAAGTGATCCTGGATAAATCACTTAACCTCTTTTTGTGTCAATTCCCTCCCCTGTAAAATGGGGATAATAATAGTATCTACTTCCCAGAAGTAGTATGGGGATCAGATGACATAATTTTCTTATTTGGTATCATTTTTTCCTCCCTTCCAGGGTCCTCATTTCTAAAATAAGAGTTGATCCTGTGATATAAACCTCAATCATTGTCATTATGGAGTTTATAAAACAAGAACAGATGTGGAGCATGAATTTCTGGATTATGATGTTGGTATAAGTGAACCTCAATTGGGATTGTAACCCATGCAAGGTCAGCTTAGAACCTCTAAATTTACTTTGAAGCATACTAAGAGACTACAACTGAATATGTATTGTAATAGTAAAATAATGAATTTCAATTTTAACACTAAGGATATAAGGAAGAATATTATAGCCCAAGTCTTCCTCATAGGCAGGCCAAAGGATCTCTGCTCACATTTCTGCTCTTTTTTTTTTTTTTTTTTTTTAACTATCTTGGTCATAGAAAGAGGTCCTCTTTTTCTCAATTTATCTCAAATCATTCTTGAAATTTAGCACCAAGTTTTTGTACCCTTTCTTGCATTGAGATCTTCCACGACTAACTTCAATTCAGTTCTCCCTTCATCCTTTCTCAAGTGAATCCCAACAACACAGTTACACAATCACATAGTGTCACAAACCATTACAATAATTAACTCATATTAAGCCTAGGGAAAATTTCCTTTAAAAGTCTTAATTCGGTTTCAACTTTTAGAGCTTAACACTGCATTAAGACTTTTGGTATACCCTGTAAAATGATTTTTGACCTATATGGTTCTTATCTCTTCTACTTTGGGGTGTTCTTATTAAAAAGTCAGAAGTGCAACGACAATTTCAATAGGACTCCTGTTAAAGAATTATTGGCATTTCATTTCGTTTTTATATTTTACATTATATATATTATATTTATATTTTACATCTAGCTAACTTGTACCCTTTTAGTGAATGAGGCAAAAATTATCAGGTTATTGGAAACCTTACTACAGAGAAGTAAACCAACTACGTGATACTGGATATTAGTATACAGGCACCAGGAGTTAAGAAAAATGCAAATCTTTTATTGAAATTCTCCTCAGTTTTTGAGTCCTTCTCTGTCTCTAAATCTTTCTGTTTCTGTGTCTCAGTCTCTGTATGTCTGTCTCTGTATGTATATATGTGTTTCTGTGTGTGTCTCTCTGCCTTTGCCTCTGTTTCTTTCTGCCTTGCTCTTTCTGTGTGTCTTCATCTCCCCCCACACCTATTTAATTGGTAACTTCTGCTAATTCTTACTGATATGACTTGATGTGCCTACCTCTTCCTTTCCACTCCAAAAATTTTAGTATCTCCAATTCTGTTAACTTCTCATTTTATATGAATTCCTCAAGAAGTGATAAATTCCCTTACCCAATTGAAATATACATACAGAACTGAAATGTCTTTGATTCTAGAAGTATCTAATTCTGATTAATTGATTCAATCAAGAAATGTATTTACCTAATAGAACTAAGTGCTTTTAATTTTGTTGGTGGATGAATGAACCCCAGCCATATATATATAAAAATTTAATTTCTGAGAATTTTACACTAGGGAAGAGAGACACAGAGCACATAAATAGAAAAATGAGATAGGCAGAGTACAGAGACAAAAACAGAGACTGAGAGACAGAGAGATAGATACAGAGAGAGAAGAAGAGATGAAGAGGAAAGGAGAGAAGAAGAGAACACAGAGCCTGAACAAATCAGGCATATGGAGGAATGAAAAGATATTTATAAAGACCTTAGTATGTGAAACTAGAAACCTTAAGAAGATCATAAATCAAACAGAGGTAAGTAGTAATTCGGCTTCATGACATGTGGCAAGACCATTAGCCTACAACAGCAGGATGGAAGAAAATGTCCAGGAGACCAGCAGATATAGGATGGAGAAGATAGCAAACTATAAGCATTCAGCCTTTTTTGTTCACCAAGAAATGCATGTATGTTTTTCAAAACTTTAGGAACATGAAACTACAACAGAAAATAATTGGGAAGGAAATGGCTTGTGTAGTTGGCACAAACAGGCCATTTAACCTCTTTAAGCTTCTGTTTTCTGTTCTACAAAATGAAGGGTTTGGACAAGTTGACTTTTAAGATATGTTCTCACTCTTAACTTTCTCTGATCCTGTTTTTGTCTCACTCCTTAATGTCAGGGTCCAAAAATGACTCCATAAAGAAAAAAGAAATAGTCCTGCTTTTATGAGCTATTATTAAAGGAACTGTCATTTAATCTCTTTTTGTTTTTGTATTAATGTAGCAAAAAAAGTTCTACAATAAGAGTTAGGGTGCTAGTTTTTCCACTATCAGTAACCATGTCATGTTGAATAAACTATTTCACTTCTCTAGCAATCAGATTTGCCATCAGTTAAAAAAAAAAAAAAGAATTAGACCAGATAATTTCTGAGATCACTTCTAATTCTACCATTCTGAGTCAACCTACTAAAAAATAATGTGAATTGAGAGTCAATTTTCCAACTCAACAGATGTATTTATTGTTATAAAGAGGTTTCTGACTGTTGTCCTAATCTCACAGTAAAATTTAGCTAGACTCTACTTAAGTGAAACTGCAAGGTCAGAATTTCTTTTCCCTTAATGATTGCCAAGAAGTCATGACCAGTTATCATGTGTTAAAATATTACATGTGAGAAAGGAATGAAGTAATGACTTTTTTTTTTAGTACAGTTGAACTGCTTCTAACCTTTCTGCTATTTTTCTCATGGTTAATGACCAAAGCATCATAGGTTAATTTAGTATAATTTTTTCTTGCCTTGGCCCATCTAGCAAGTAATGATGATCATATAATACTTAAATCAAAACAAGCAAGTTTATACTACACAATTTCTTACTTTTAGATTCTAAAAATCATATTGAGCCAAACATTGATCAGTGACTTGCCTATTCCCCAAGAGTAAACTGAAAGAGTTTTAATAGAATAACTTAGACTTCAAAGATTTTATTTATTTATTCATTAAGTTGACAAAATTTTGAGTGGAATAGAAAGAAATGAAAAAAATCAGGAACCAACCAAAGGCAAGGCAAGTAAGTTTGTGCAAAAGTTATTTATTTTTGTTTGTTTTTTTTTTCCTTAAGGAAAGAAAGGGAATAGAATATCAAAACTTTACATTTCTAAGCCTAGAATTCTAGAAGTAATTATTAAAAGGATAGCTGTTGTTGTTGTTATTGCTGTTGTTTTTCACTGAGAATGGGTTAGGGTAATGCATAAAAAAACTAGTCTGGCTTTATGAAAAGCAGGTCATGAGATATTAATCTTTTTGTATAGTATTATTGAACATACATAAAATATATGTATCTATAAGTGAATATACAAAAAACCCTACATATGCATATGTGTATATAGAAAGTAACATAAAGGCTATAATTTGAGTTATATTCAAAACTGTGCAATTTTAAAATAGATAGTTTTCATATTTTAGGGAGTTATGACTGAATGAGTAAAAATACTATTTTGATACTTCTACTTTTCAGAAGACCATTTGATACATCCTCTCATAAGTTTATTTTTTTTCTAATTCATTTATTTATTTTTATGCACATTGCTTTATGAATTATGTCAGGAGAGAAAAAAATAGAAGAAAAAAGAAAAAAAAAACATATGGGAGAGGGAAAAAATACAGAAAAAAGAAGTGAACATATCATGTGTTGATTAATATTCAATCTCCAAACTTCTTTTTCTGGATGCAGATGGCCTTTTCTGTCCAAAATTTTTTGGGATTGCTTTGGATCACTGAGAAAAACCATTATTTTATTGTTCTATAAAAAATGATGAACAAGCTGATCTTAGAAAGACTGGAAAGATTTATATAAACTGATGCTGAGGGAAACAAGAAGAACCAGGAATACATTGTACGCAATAATAGCAAGAATGTGTGATGATCAACTGCTGGAATCCTAGTGTCAACTCAACTTGAAACAAGGTGAAAACTCAAGGGAGATATCAGAATCCTGGTGTTAACTCAATGGAATTGATACAATGCTTATTGGTTCACATCTTAGAGCAGAATCCTTATAAGATGATACAGTTGCTAATACTGATGGACAATAATGCTTGTGTTCACACCTTTAGAGAGCTCTTATAAGCAAGAAGTATTTAAGTACTCATTAGAGTTCACACATTTGGGAAATTTCAGGGTTTTGTATGAAATATCTGAATTCACACCTCCCTCGAGTTTTCACCCAATCACTGAGAACAATATGAAACCATGCCCAAAGGGGTATAAAACTGTGAATACCCTTTGACTTAGAAGTGCCATTACTGGGTCTGTATCCCAAGGACATCATAAATGGGAGAAAAGGACCCACATGTGCAAAAAATGTTTGTAGCAGCTCTGTTTATGTTGGCAAAGAATTGGAAAATGAGTAGATGCCTATTAATTGGGGAATGGTTGCATAAGTTATGGCATATGAAGGTAATGGAATAGTATTGTTCTACCAAAAAATGATAAACAAGCTGATTTTAGAAAGGTCTGGAAAGATTCACATGAACTGATGTTGAGCAAAACAAGCAAAACTAGGAATGCATCATACACAATAACTGCAAGACTGCGTGATGACCAATTATGAAAGATTTGGCTCTTCTTAGTTGTTCAATGATCCAAGGTAATCCCAATAAACTTTGGATAGAAGATAGAAGATAGATGATATCTGCATACAGAAAAAGATCTATGGAGATTGAATATAAATCAATACATGCTATGTTTACTTCTTTTTTCTGTTTTTTTTTTTTTCCTTTCCCATGGATTTTCCCTTTTGTTCTATTTTTTCTCTCCCAAAATGATTCATAAAGAAATGTATATTTTAAAAGTTAATATGCATCTATAACAAGAAAAATAAAATAATTAATAAAGAAAAAATAAAAGAAAAAGAAGAAAAATTATGATATTTACCTAGTGATTTGAGCTTTGAAGAGCATTTTATTGAAATAAATTCAATTGATCTCACAGGAGCCTTTTGAGTACAATGCTGAAGCATTTTATCCCTTTTTAAGAAATAAGGAAACAAATACTCAGAAAATTGCAGAAAGCATTAAAAATAGAGTGAAAATTGAACACAATTCTTCCAGATGATAGGAACAATACTCTATCTAGTATACTATATTGCAGTACTGCACAGATGTGACTGTCAAGGAGACTGATGTGGTTCTTTTAAGATACATTATCATCCCCCCACCCCCCCAAAAAAAGAGATAATGGCTCAACAAACCATAGATCTATCATTTGGTATGAAAGATTCTATCACCTGGTTTTTCCTTGAAATATTTAGGGGATATAAATGAAAAAAGTCTCAGGGAGAGGTTTTGCTTTGCTTTGTTTTTTAAGAATATAATATTCACTAGTGTCAGCTGGAATACTTTAGGCTATAGAAATAAAATTTGCCTGTTATTTGATCTTATTTTTTGCTTGCATCCTATCATATGTTCCCAAGTGTTTTCTTTTTATTTATTATTTGAAGTGCCAAAATCCCATATTTAAAGCCATATATATGGCATATATATGACTGTACCAAAAAAGCCAGCTCTTTTATCTACCATGGAACAAACTATTGTTTCCATTTCCTTACATAAGAGTAGAACTAGAACTAAAATTTTGGGTTCAAATTGGTACACAGACTTCCACTAATGGGTCTTGATTCAGGAATATAACAATTACATTTAAAAATATTTGTCAACTCCTTCAAAAATTATATTTGAAAAAATATGGCAGACATATGGAAAATATTAAAACTTATAGTTGAAAATTACCATTTCATTTAACAAATAGTTTTTCAAATCCAAATACTCTAGTTGGGTTTAAAACACTGACTTCCCAAATTTATTGGCTTGAGTATCTAGCAAGTAACATTAATATTGTTAAATATATCCATGATTCTTGTTGATGCAAGGGACTCCTGTTGATACGTTCCATGAGCTATCAATTGCTTTTCTTCCTCTTCTATTGGTTCTGAAGCTATCTTGCCCTGTACTTCTCCATCAAAAATACCTTCATCCTAAAAGATAACTTCATCCCTGAAAGTCACACTTTACCTCTACTCCTGGGATTTGTTGCTTTGACAGATGGATGGAGGTTCCTTCCTATAAAATCCATTTAAGAAGGGCACCCTGACCAACCTTATCTCTTCATTTCCCATCCAGCTTCAATTATCTGGATTTTTCCAACATGCTTTTATGACAAGAGTTTTCTCCCCTACTTTCCATTTTCTTTCCATTTATTGTCTTCACCCATTAGAATGCAAGTTATTTGAGCACAAAGTAGGGACTCTCTTCTTGCTTGTATAATTATATTTCAAGCACTTAGCAAAATGCCTGATAAATAGTAAGTATGTCATAAATGCTTGTTGAGTGACTAGCCAAGTGACTGGATAGAGACTTGAACCTGGAGTCAAAAAGACCTAAATTCCAATCTTTCTTCAGATACTTATTAGCTATGTGATTGATCATAAGCAAGTTGTCTACCTAACATACACCTCCATTTCCTGATCTATAAAATGATCATATCAAATATGATAAATTTGATTCTTCTCGGAAATTCAGCAATGCAAAGCAATTCCAATAAACTTTGGATGGAATACACCATCCGGAGAGAAAACTATAAAGACTAAATGTGGATCAATACATACTATTTTCACCATTTTTTCCCCATTTTTTCTCCTGCTTTTCCTTTTCCTCTAATTATTCTCTTCCAACTACTTATTTATAAATATGTGAAAAAATGAAGTTCATGTATAACCTAAAATATATTTATTAATCAATTTAAAACAAATAAAAATAAAAATATAAAATCATAAAAGCAACTACCTCCAAGGGCTTTGGGGAGGACAAATGTAAAGACTGGTTGTAAAAACCCATCTTATTATAAAAATGCTAGGTATTATTATTTTTGTCCATATCCTTTCATAAATCCTCCATAAAGGATCAATCCAATGTGTGGAAGATCTTTCAGTGGTTCTATTAACATCATCAGTGTAGTAGTGTAATACTCAGACTGTCTGTTTGCTACAGCACAATCTTGATACATGACCACACTGCCTCTTTTTTATCATCATATATTTCCTAGTAGATGATATATTTTTATGCTATTTCATGAATACAAATAATCATTGGTAATATGCTGTTATCTACTCATACTCACCATTCATCTTTCCATTGTCCATAACTCTGATTAATTGAAGAGTATGGCTTTCCATGATTCAGAGCTATGTAGAATCACAGGAAGAATATAGATGGCCAGAAGATGAATATTTGTATTGGCAACATCTCAAGATGACTAAAGGTGCTATACAATTTTCCAAACTCAATCCTGCATTCTGTTCAATTATATTTCCAGATTTATTGTCTATCTACAATGCATGTTCCAAGGTATGTGTATTAGTAGATTAACTCAATGGCCTGTCCTTATAGCTACACTAAAGGTTTTTTATTAGAGAGTCAAAGAGATCTGTGTTTGGTTTTATGTTCCTTAAAATTTTTTATCAGATTCAGAAAATAACATAGTTGAAATGCCTTTCATATTTGCAAATAAACAATACAGAGAATAGATATTGTGAGAAGAACACTAACAATTGGGTGTGAAAATGTCATCATGGAAGATTTTGAATAGGA
The DNA here is from genome assembly GCF_902635505.1 of Sarcophilus harrisii. Classification (NCBI taxonomy): domain Eukaryota; kingdom Metazoa; phylum Chordata; class Mammalia; order Dasyuromorphia; family Dasyuridae; genus Sarcophilus; species Sarcophilus harrisii. The sequence continues at coordinate 100,635,881 of NC_045427.1, forward strand.
GGTGGCACTTGAAGTGAGCTATGAAGGAAGCTAAAAACTTTGAGAAACATAGGAAGAGATGGGCCCTTGTAGTAGTCCTGGCATCAGTTCATGCAATGACATAGAGATGGAAGATGCTATATTTAGAAAGTAAGCATTAGTCCTATCTGAATAAAATATAGATACATTGTTGTGTGCTTTCTAGAACCCCCAATTTGGGGTGCAAACTATGCTTTCTAGAGCCCTCACACTAGGGTGTCAAAATATACCCTCCGGACTAGCTCTCTGGAGATTCTCGGGACCAGCCCAAATCCTTGGTCTTAGTGGAGGAGTGAAGGAAGCAGGAGACCCAAGAGGATGGTCAAAGATAGAGTCTGTTTATTCCAAATTCTCTCAGTCTTATACACCCTAATACTCTAATGTAACCAAAGCAACACTGCACATGTGCTAATACACTGTGCATGCAGGATACATAAACAACTTGCTATTGTATGTAGATGACTCTTTGCCACTTGTATCACTCTGTTTCAATCACAACACAGGTTGTCACCACCCCCTGACTTCTCAAGAAGGCTGAGAGCCCTTAAGGGAGATGGGGAGCTGAACCAGGCATCAGCAGGTTCCCTCTGGGCTAACTGGTCTTATACCTTACCCAGAGTTCCTCCACTGTCTGTGGCTCTCTACATACATGAATAGATTTGGTGAAAAATTGGTGAAACTTGAAAGGGAGTTTGGATTTAGTTTCATTCATTCATCTTTCATTTTATGGAGGGCTTTACATATCTATACTGTCTTATCCTTGAGACAACTGAAAGTCCCTGATGGGTTTTGAGCAGAGAAGTGTCATGTTAAGCCTTAGAAAGTTTTTTTGGCAATTGAATCAAGGATTTATTGGAGAGGAAACATACAAGAAGTAGGTCAAATTATTTGGGATCTAGTGAAATAGTCCTGAAAACAATGAGGGACCTAAAATATTAACAATCTCAGAAATATAGACAGTACTACTCTTCTGATAGAAAGTGAAGAGAAGGTAAGAAATCTTAATGAGGGTAAGGTGGGAGAGTGTAAGAGCTAGCTTAATGTTTAACATGCAAAAAACCTGGAAAATAGAGGGAAAAGACATGGAAGCAGTCTCAGATGTTATATCCTTGGGCTCAAAGATCACTGCAGATAGCAACTGATTCCATGATTTTTTTTTAAAGCCTTCTTCTTCCTTGGAAGGAAAGCTATGGCAAATCTGGTCAGCATATCATATAGTCAAAGCTATGTGTTGTTTGTTGTTATTGTTATTTCATAGCAATTTTGGGGTGTGAATGTTGGACTATAAGGAAAGCTGAGTGCTACAGAATGAATGTTTTCAAATTGTGGTGCTGGAGTTTTTTCAGAGTCCATTGGATAGCAAGGAGATCAAATCATTCAATACTTAAAGGAACTAATTCAGGCTATTTGCTGGAAGGTCAAATACTGAAGCTGAAGCTTAAATACTTTGGCCACATAATGAGAAAACAGGACTCATTAGAAAAGATTTTAATACTGGGAAAGATTGAAAACAAAAGGAAAAGGAAAAAATAGGGGATGAGGTAGATAGTACTATAGAAACAATTAACGTGAACATGGACAGACTTTGAGAGATAATGGAAGATAGAAGGGCCTGCTGTGCTATTGTTCATAAGGTCACAAAGAGATGGACATGGCTGAATGATTAAACAAGAGTGTAATTCTGAATGGAGAAGAAATATTGGATGAAAGTTAGGAATTCTTAAGAATCAATGATGTGACAATTTGTAATGGGCTGAGGCTTGAGTTGATGCACTGAGGTACCAAGCACCTGAGGCTAAATAGTAATTGGACCATACTCTATTAATATATATGCTTGGAGAAAGAATGGCCCCCGCCCATTCTCTGTGCAAGTCCTGATGTGTTGTATAGGAAATGACAATTTTGGTGGATGGAGGCAGAGGGGCAGGAAGAGAGGTGGAGAGAGTCTGCTGGCTGGCTTCTGGTCTGGTTGGCTTCTTGACACAGCTGCTGACATTGCTAATCTCCCTTTATCTCCGATCCCCCTTTATCTCCAATCCTTCTTCACCTCTACTGAGAATAAAGATAGAAGATTTTCCCTTAACCTGAATTCCTGACTCAGGCTGATTTTAAAATACGCGGTCATTACAACAATTGACTACATATTGCAGATAAAGGGAAAAGAAAGAATCAAGGAAGACATCAACCTTTTAAACTTGGATGATTAATATAATTGTTCTATAAAAAATGATCAGCAGAATGATTTCAGAGAGACCTGGAGAAACTTACATGAATTGATGCTAAGTGAAATGACTAGAACCAAGAGAACATTGTATATATATCAATAAGAAGATTATGCAATGATCAATTGTGATGGACATGGCTCTTTTCAGCAGTGAGGTGATTCAGGCTAGTTCCAATGGACTTGTGATGGAAAGAGCCATCTATATCCAGAGACAGGATTATGGGGACTGAGTGTGGATCACAGCATAATATTTTTACCTTTTTTTGTTATTTGCTTGCTTTTTGTTTTCTTTCTTTCTTTCTTTCTTTCTTTTTTTTTTTTTTTTGCCATTTTTGATCTGATTTTTCTTTTGCAGCATGGTAATTGTGAATTAGATTACTTGCGTCTAAGTGAGGAAGGGGGGGAAGGGAGGGAGAAAAATTATAACACAAGGTTTTGAAAAGGTGAATGTTGAAAGCTATCCATATAGTTAGAACATAAAAAAGCTTTTTTTAAAAAAAGCTATAAGAAAAAGAATTTTTAAAAATACATTTAGAGGATTATGAAAAGATAGTGTCCTTGACAGAAATAGAGAATTTGGGCAGATCAGCCTGCTTAAAATCAGAAGTGAGGAGACACCAAGTTCTATTTTGGAAGATCTGTATTTGAATATGAAGATAAGTTGGAGGAAGTAGGGATTCTCAGCCTGAAGATTTAGTGATTACATGATAGCCATCTGCAAGTATTCAAGGATTTTCAAAAAGAAAAAGAATTAGACTTTTTTTTTTTATCTTAGCTGTAGAGGACTCAACTAAAAACAATGAGTAAAAATTGTAGAGAGGCTGAAGATTCAGGTTTAATATTTAAGCTTCCCAACAACTAGATCTATTTAAAAGTGTTTTCAGCTGCCTTGTGAGATAGTGTATTCTCAATAACCAAAGGTCCTTGAGCAAAGGACCAAAGAATCATTTTGGGAGATTATTTAAAGACAATTAAATTAAAGACATTTAAAGATAATAAAGATAAAAATAGTTTGTACTTGATGCCCTCTCAGCATAATTTCAACTGTAAAATTCTAGTATCAGAACCAACATTATTTACAATATAGTTAGACCTGGAAAAGGTCAGTCACATCATCTAATCAAATTACATAATTTTTCAGAAGAGAAAAATTAGGCTCAGTGAAATTAATCTGTCTTATGTTATACAATTTTGTTAGAGATAAGATCCCTTATACAGAGCCAGTATATTTTCTTCTATACCACACCACCTTCCCTACTGTCTTTTGAATATATATGTATATATATATATATATATATATATATACATACATATTATATATATTATATTTTTTCCTATCTGGGACTTCAGGCCAATCTATTCCATTTTCCATCCTTTTTATTTGTGCCATATGACTAGCCACATTTTCTCTTTCAGTCAATTAAAATTCTTAGTGGTATCCTTTTTTCTAATTTTCCTATTTCTTGTTGTGAATAGGGATTATATAGAGCATTTACTGAAATTGTATAGAGCATCTCACTAAATGTAGTATTTGGCATAGTAGCTACCCTAAGTCAGTCCTTAATGAAGGTTGATTGTTATATGTTCCAGTTTGTTCACATCACTATTCATCTTTTCATCACCCACAACTTTAGATCTTTGGAGATAGAAATGTTGGAGATAGCCATACAGCCACACCAATAAGCTATTAATATTAAAATACGATAAGGATCTGATCTTGTAGGAAATTTGGTCCATAAAAGTTCTTTGTGATTTTTGGAAAGCAAGCTCAATATCCTCCTCCTTTTTGACTCTGGGCCCAGCTCATTGTCCATCTGTACCATCTGCCCCAGATAAATATACAGTTGGGCCTTCTTTATAGGGAGTCTATTCGAATATATGCAGAAATTTGAACACTATTTTTCCTTTATTTGATCTTCTTATTGTGAATGGACAGGCCAAATTGCTTTGAGTAATTACAGATGGCTATTTGATTTTTGTTTGCTTCTTTGTTTTTATAGGAGGCTCTGCAATGTCTTAGAATTTGATGAAAACAGTACAGTGTTATCCACCAACAATGCCTGGAGAACCTCCCATTCAAGGAGATATTTCCTTGACTGGGGCTTCATATTGAATATTCCTCATCATTGTGGTAAATACTTTTAGTGAACACACTTATTCATGTTTTATTTTATGCCTAATGTTTCCTTTGTGGTGGTTATTGTTCAATAATAATATATTATTTTTCCAACTACATATAAAGATAATTTTCAATTTTCATTTTTGTAAGATTTTGAGTTTTAATATTTTCTTTTTCTCTCTTCTTCCCCTTTCCATATGAGTCACGCATTTCCATATGAGTCATATTGGGGGAAAAAAATCACGACAAAAGGGAAAAACCACAAGAAAGGAAAAAAACAAGTCAAAAAGATGAAAACAGGATACATTTCCATATTCTGTTTCCATATTTCTTTCTCTAGATGAAGATAGTATTTTTATTCACAGTTTCTTTAAACTTTTTTCTTTAAACTTCTTTAAACAAAGTCTCTCTAAACTGGTTCTGGAGTCAAAGAATCCACAAATATGTGAAATACGGCACATTCCCAGAAGAACATAAGTTGGAAGAACTTCAGAACAGGTCTGTTTCAAATGGGCAGGGGATCACTCTGCCGTGTCTAGACCACTGCACAGGGAACCCAGGGCAAGGAGCTGGGGAGGAGAGTCAGAGCATTGCAGCTTCCACACACATAGGAATCTTCTGTGAGCTTCTTAGGCTACTCTGTCCTGGTTGCAGATGATTTGGCAGATTTGCTACAAAAGGCAAATTGTAAACCACTGAGGTCTGGAAAAACACTGGACCTAGCCATGATAATCTAGCACCAGAAATTAATCAGCAAAACTGCCCCAGGGCAAATTAAAGCAGCTGTCACTCCTTTGCATGGAACAAACTTCAAGCCTTAAAAAAAATGAATAAAAAAACAAAAAGAACTCTCACCATAGAGAGCTTTTATGGAGAGAGAGAAGAATAAACCTCAAATCCTGAGATTCTTAAAGGCAAAGCAACTCCATAGGAAGCCCCCGAAGGGAGACATGAACTGGCCCCCATTTCACAAGGCTTTCATGGAAGATTGCATAAAGGATCTTAAAAGAGAATTAGAAGAAAAATGGGGAAATAAAATGAGATCATTGCAAAAAGGGATGGATAAAGCACATACAATGCCCTAAAAAAGGGAGATGGAAAAAACACCAATTCACTGAAAAACTAAACTTGTGAAATGGAAAAAGAAAGCAATGAATAAAAAATTCAATTGGCCAATTACAAAAGAAGCTAAAAAAAGGTAACTGAAAAAAATAATACACTAAAAATTAGAATTGAACAAATGGAAGTGAATGTACTTAATAAGACTTCAAGAATCAGTCAAAAAATGAAAAAAAATAGAAAATATGAAATATCTCCTAAGAAAAACAACTGACCTGGAAAAAAGATCTAGGAAACACAATCTAAGGATTATTGGACTTCCTGAAACCATGATGACAAAAAAGAACCTAAACATTATCTTACAGGAAATTGTAAAAGAAAACTGCCCTGATATTTTAGAATCAGAAGGTAAAATAGCCATTGAAAGAATTCACCCAATCACATCCTGAAAGAGACCCCAAAATTAAATGCCCAAGGTATAGCATGGCTAAATTTCAGAAGTAGTGCACCAAGGAAAACAGATTGCAGCCAGAAAGAAAAAAATTAAATACTGAGGAGCCACAATTAGGATTACCCAGGACCTAGAAGCTTCCACCTTAAAGAATCAAAGAACCTGGAATTTGATATTCTGAAAGGCCAAGGAACTGGGATTACAGCCAAGAATAAGCTATACAGCTAAAATGAACATTATCTTTCAGGATAGAAGATAGACATTCAATGATATAAATGAATTTAAGCTATTTCTAATGAAAAGACTAGAACTGAACAAAAAATTTAATCTCCAAACACAGAATTCATGAGAAGTATAAAAAGGTAAAAAGGAAAGAACTCTTGAGAAATCTGTTTCTGTTATGGATATACTTAGAGAATGTGGGTATAATTTGATTTTATTATGATAATATGGAAAAGAAACTAGAGGTGGAAAGGGGATTGTATTGGAAAAAGAGGAAAAAGGAGGTAAAATAAGGGAAATTACATTTCACAAAGAGGCAGAGAAAACCTATTATAATTGAGGGAAAGAAGGGAGGGCGATGAGCATTGTGCAAATTTTGCTCTCATCAGATATGGCTCTAAAAGCAAATATCAGACATATTTGGTTTCATAAAGAAATTTGTCTTACATTATAGAGAAGTGGGAGGGAAAGGGAGAAAAGAGAGGGGATGACTAATAGAAGGGAAAACAGAAGTATTAGGGGAAAGGTGTAAAAAAGGGGGCAGGCTCTAAAGGGGGAGGACTTTTTGAGGGAGGTGGTCATCAAAAACAAAATACTGGGGAGCAGAAAAGGGGGAAAGGAAGAGAAAAACATAACAGGGTCAATAAGATGGCAGGAAAAACAGAATTAGTTATTTTAACTGTGAATGGGATAAACTCTCCCATAAAACAGAAGCAGATAGCAGATTGGATTAAACGTCAGAATGCTACAACATGTCGTTTACAAGAAACACATTTAAAACATAGTGATACATAAAGAGTGAAGGTAAAGGGCTGGAGCAGAATGCTTCAAGTGAAGTAAAAAAAAAAAAAAAAGCAGAGATGGCAATCCTGATCTCAGCTCAAGTAAAAGCAAAGATAGATCTAATTAAAAGAAATAAGGAAAGAAACTATATTTTACTAAAGGGTACCATAGATCACAAAGCAATATCAATATTAAACATATATACACCAAATGATATAGCATCCGAATTCCTAGAGGAGATTTTGACATATAAGAAGAAATAGCAAAACTATATTAGTGGGGGATCTCAACCTTGCTCTCTCAGATCTAGATAAATCTAACCACAAAATAAATAACAAAGAAGTTAATAAAAAAGAAAGAAGTTAAGGAAGTAAACAAAATGTTAGAAAAGTTAGGCATGGTAGATCTTTGGAGAAAATTGAACGGAAACAGAAAGAAGTTTATTTTTTTTCTCAGTGGTTTATGGAACTTATACAAAAACTGACTATGTGTTAGGGCGTAAAAATCTCAAAATCAAATTCACAAAGTCAGAAATAGTAAATGTGTTTTTTTTTCAGATGATACATTAAAAATCACATGCAATATAAGGCCAGCAGAAAATAGACCAAAAGTTAATTGTAAATTAAATAATCTAATTCTAAAGAATGAATGGATGAAACACCAAATCATAGACCCAATCAATAATTTCATCCAAGATAATGACAATAATGAGACAACATATCAAAATTTGTAGGATACAGCCAAAGTGGTAATAAGGGGAAATTTTATATTTCTAGTTGCTTATATGCATAGAGAAAGAGAAGATCAATGAATTGGGCTTACAACTAAAAAAGCTAGAAAAAGAACAAATCAAAAACCCTCAATTAAATATCAGATTTGAAATTCTGAAAATAAGAAAACTATTGAATTAATAAATAAAAGTATGAGTTGATTTTATGAAAAAAAACCACAAAATGGATAAATATTTAGTTAATTTGATGAGGAAAAGGAAAGAAGAAAATCCAATTGTTAGTCTCAAAAATGAAAAAGAGATCTTTCCACCAATGAAGAGAAAATTAGAGCAATACTTAGGAGTTATTTTGCCCAACTATATGCCAATAAATTTGATAATCTATGTTATCTGTGATTATGTCATGTAAATGTTAGCTTTGGCAATAAGAGAAGAAAAAGAGATTAAAGGAATTATAGTTCATGAGGAAACCAAATTATCACTCTTGGCAGATGATATGATGATATACTTAGAGAATACTAGAGTATCAACTGAAAAATTACTAGAAACAATTCACAACTTTAGCAGAATTGCAAGATATAAAATAAATCCACATAAATCATCAGCATTTTTATACATTACCAACAAAAACCAGCATCAAGAGATACAAAAAGAAATTCTATTCAAAATGACTATGGATAGTATAAAATATTTGGAAATCTATCTGTCAAGGGTGAGTCAGGAACTATATGAACTATATGTAGTTTTTTTCAGCTGCAAAACACTTTCCATACAAATAAAGTCAGACCTAATCAGTTGGAAAAATATGAAAAGTTCATGGGTAGGCTGAGCAAATATAATAAAAATGACAATACTGCCTCAATTAATCTACTTATTTTGTGCCATACCAATTAAACTCCCAATAAATTATTTTACAGATCTACAAAAAATAACAAAAGTTCATCTGGAAGAATAAAAAGTCAAGAATTTCAAGTGAATTAATGAAAAAAATGCTAAAGAAGTTGGCCTAGCTGTGCCAGACCTAAAATTATATTATAAAGCAGACGTCATCAAAACCACTTGGTATTGGCTAAGAAATAGAGTAGTTGATCAGTAGAATAGGTCAGGACAAGATAGGCAATAACTATAGTAATCTAGTATTTCACAAACCCAAAGGCCCCAGCTTTTGTGATAAGAGCTCACTATTTGACAAAAGCTGCTGTGAAAATTAAAAACTAGTATGGCAGAAACTAGGCATTGATATACGCCTAATACTGTATAACAAGATAAAATCAAAATGGGTTAATGAGCTAAATATAAAGAATGATATCATAAAGAAATTAGAAGAACATAGGATAGTTTACCTTTCATATCTGTGGAGGAGGAAGAAATTTGTAACTAAAGAAGAACTGTAGATCATTATTGATCATGAAATAGATAATTTTAATTTAAAAAGTTTTTGTACAAACAAAACTGATGTAGAGAAGATCAGAAGGAAAGCAATAAATTGGGAAATCATTTTTACATTTAAGGGTTCTGATAAGGCCTAATTTCTAAAATATATAGATTGATTAAAATTATTAAGAATCCAAGCCATTCTCCAATTGATAAATGATAAAAGGATTGAAAGGATATGAAGAGACAATTTTCAGATGAAGAAATTAAAAGTATTTCTAATCATTTGAGGAGCTCTAAATCACTAGAGAGATACAAATTAAGAAACTCTGAGATACCACAACACACCTCTCAGATTGGCTAAAATGACAGGAAAAGACAAGGATGAATGGAGGGGATGTAGAAAAACTGGGACACTAAAATATTGTTGATGGAGTTGTGAATGGATCCAACTATTCTGGAGAGCATTGGGAATTATGCTCAATAAATTATCTAACTATACATACGCTTTGACCCAGCAGTGTTTCTATTGGGCCTATACCCAAAGAGATATTAAAGGAGGAAAAGGGACTCACATGTGCAAAATGTTTGTGGCAGCCCTTTTTGTAGTAGTTAGAAACTGGAAAGTGAGTGGATACCCATGAGTTGGAGAATGGCTGAATAAGTTATGGTATATGAATGTTATAAAATATTATTGTTCTATAAGAAATGACCAGCAGGATGATTTCAGAGAGGCCTGCAGAGATTTACATGAACTGATCCTAATTGAAATGAGCAGAACCAGAAGATCATTGTACGCAACATCAATATTATACGACAATCAATTCTGAAGAATGTGACTCTTTCCAACAATGAGACGATTGGTGCCAATTTCAATGATCTTGTGATGAAGAGAGCCAGCTACACCCAGAGAGAGGAATATGGGAACTGAATGTGGATCACAACAATGTTTTGATAACATTATCACTCTTTTTGTTGTTGTTCACTTGCGTTTTTTTTCTTATTCATTTACTTTCTTTTTTTTTAATCTGATTTCTCTTGGGCAGCAAGAGAATGTATAAATATGTTTATAAATATTGGATTTTACATATATTTTAACATGTTTAACATATATTGAATTGCTTGCCATATAGGGGAAGAGGTTTAGGAAAGGAGAAAAAAATATGAAACACAAGGCTATGCAAGGGTTAATGTCAAATTATCCATGCATATGTTTTGAAATTAAAAAGCTTTATTAAAAAAAAGAAGAAAATTCTTAGAGTTGAAAGAGAATTATTTTCAAGGATTAGCAAGAAGTCCTATTGTCACTGGCTGGTAAAGTAGGGAAAGGGGAATAAGGTATAGAAAGATTGAAAAGTTAGGAAGTAGAAAGTTTATGTAAGGCTTTGCAAGTTGAGGAAATTTTTTGATTTGTTCTTGCAGGCAATAAAAAGCTATTCAGGTTATTGAATAGGGATGGTGACGTGTTCATAGCTGTGCTTTAAGAAAATCAAATTGATATATGAGTGCAGGATACATTGAAGTGAGGACAGACTTAAGACAGAGAGACCAATCAATAGGCTATTACAATGGTGCAGGCATGAGGTAATTGGGGTGATAGTTGTGTCAGAGGAGAGAAGGAGATGTATGGATAAGAGATGTTATGAAGGTAGAAACAACAGGACTTTAAAATGATTGGATATTAGGGGAGGAAGGGTAGGCAGTAAGAGAAAGTAAAAAATCAAAAATAATGAGTCTGTTTGACTAAAAGGATGGTGGGACCATCAATAGTAATGGGAAGTTATGTAGAAAGGAAGGTGGGGAAGGAAAAGGGAAATAAGGATAAATAATTCATTTTGGGGATTTGTTAAATTCTAGATAACAATGGGATACCTGATTTGAAATTTCTATCCCAAGCATAATTCTCATGTCACTAAGTCTGTTAAAAGATAGTTAAAAGTCAGTTTTATTCTTTTTGATGTTATTTGGTGTTTGCCATTTCTGATACCTACAAGTTATTTTTCTGAGGAAAGTGTTGATGATATGGAGATATGAGTCTTCAATGTAATCTACTGTATAACAACAGTATAATTGAACCAAGTTATCTCTGATTAAATCTATGAACATGTATGGAACAATATTATCTCTTGGAACATATTTTGTTGAATTTTGGCACTGCTTTACTACAAGTCAATTAAAATAATCAATAAAAATTCATTTCTTTTTAAATATAGTGATTGTTATTTGAGGGATTTTATTTAGTGATTACTATTTTTAGTAGACTCAGATTGATTCATGGAAAAGAATATTCATGATATTCAAACATGGCTTCATTAATTTCTAAATCATAAATAATATTGAAGTGGATGGCAGAGTAAAGCCCAGGGACTCACCCAGCTCTCCCCCAAAACTGCTTTAAATTCCTTTAAATAATAAACAAATTTTAGATTGTCAGGACACAAAAAATACAGAATGGAACAATTTCCAACCAAAGACAATTTAGATGGTCAGCAAGTAAGGTCTGTAGTATCAGGTGAGAATCCTGTGGTGCCCTAGCTCCAAACATGGCCCTGGTGCCAGCAAAGCAGGAATGGCATTGAGGACTCTGAATTAGCAGCAGTACTGGCAGTTTCCAGACCTCTCAGCCCAGAGACTCCAAACAGGACTTAGAAGCCAAAAGGAAAGGGTTGGGATGATGGCATCAACTCCCAGAGGCCTCAGCCCATAGTAAGTCTCTTTACTAGTCCTGAGTAGTGTCGCTATTGCTTTAGCACAATAGAATTTAAAGTCAATAAAACAGACACCCTCCTCAGTATTTCAGGTTAGAAAAGAGTACTTGGGGTTGATCCCTGCAAGATCTCTGCAAACAACTTGGTTGACTAACAGTCTGCACTTTTTCATTCAAAAGTTGTATATATCTTTTGACTATTTCTTTATTGTTAAATAGAATTAATCTTACATGTTTCTGTATATTTCTAACATACTTTGGAAGTCAGAACTCTATAATAGAAAATTTATGCAAAGATTCTTTCCCTAATACATCTTTTTTTTTCTTATCATATTTATACTGATTTTACGTATATATATTCTTTTAAAATTTTAAATATTTAAGATTATTTTTCTTTTACAATCTTTCTATTTACTTGTTTAGTTAAGAATGTTCCACATCAATATATATATACATATATATATATATATATATATATACATATACATATAACTTCCCTATCTTCTGATTCTTTAAATGCTTATGAAAGTGTCTGAAGGAAGTAAGAGAGAAAGAAGAAAAAAGTCTCCAAGCATCTGGGTAACTTAGTAGAAAGAATGTTGGATATGGAATCAGGAAGACCTGAGATCAACCTACTTCAAATACTTACTAACTTTTCACTAAAAATCTCTAGACCTCATTGTTCTTATCTATCAAAGGAGGGGGTTGGAATTGATTACTTCTAAGCATCATTTGTAGTTTCAAACCTATGACCCTATTACCCTAAAATATCAACTAAGAAAATATCAGTAATTTACAAACTCCGTGACTATTTTTCTACCTAACATTTTTTGGAGAAATGAACATGCATTGAAAGAATCATTGTATTAGAAAGGAAAAAGTGGCCTTTTCCAAGTTAGATTTAGTTTAGTTTAGTTTAGATTTAATTTTATTTGTGTGAAGTGTATTGTAATTGTGTCTATAATTCTTGGTTTTGTCTTGGCAGGTAGACTCCTAAATATTTTATATTATATACAGTAATTTTAAATGGAATTTCTCTATCTTTTGTTGCTGCACTTTGTTGGTAACATAGAAATGCCAATGATTTGTGTGGATTTATTTTATATTCTACCACTTTGCTAAAGTTGTTAATTGTTTTTTAGTAGTTTTTTACTTGATTCTGTAAGTTTCTCTAAATATACCATGATATTATCTGCAAAGATTGATAGTTTTGTTTTCTCATCATCTATTCTTAATTCCTTTAATTTCTTATTCTTCTCTAATTGCTAAAGCTAACATTTATAGAACAATATGGAATAGAAGTGTTGATAACAGGCATTTTTGTGTCAATCCTGATCTTTGTGGGAATACTTCTAGCTTAACCTATTACAATAACATTAGGCAGTTAGCTTTGAAAAAAATCAATCCCTACATTTCTCAGTCAAATGTATAATGGTAAAGATGTGCCCTAAAAAAAGCCTCAAAGTATATAAAGGAAGGAACAAGCTTTGTTCTGCATCATTAGAGAGAATAACTATGTTGATGAGATAAAAGGTCTCATTTACATGTCACCTTAAGTTTACAAAAAATTTTGCATATATTATTTCCTTTTATCCTCACAACAATCCTATGGGAGATATTATTATATCAATTATATAAATATCTCCATTATACAAATTATCCAAGTAACCATTAGTTGAACCTGGGTCTCAGAGAAGTTGTCACTTGTATAGGTTCACTCAAAGACTAACTTTTGAGGTGGGGGGTTCAAATCCAAGTCTTTCTCACTCTGAGTTAAAGGGAAGTTGACCAAGAGGGAAAGAAAGAAAACAAGAATGGAATTATTAAGATAACATTTTTTAAATCCCATGGAACAGTAATAGAAGAAATTGAATAAAGATTAATGTAGATCATATGGAACACCGAGACAAATTAAATTTTATACAGAAGATGCATGAATACAAATGTCAGCAAGAACAGTGTCAGGAGCACTAAAACTCAGAAAGTTGAGGTTGGCAAGGAATGCCAAGATAATAAAAAGAGTATGAAATGGGAATAAATTTTATTAAGGAAAAAAAGGAGAAACAAAGGTGGATTAGGAAAGGTGGATTAAGACTGCTGTATAGCATAGATGGAATGATAACACCAAAGAGAAGGCAGACTCTGAATTTGCTTCTTTGCTAAAAAGAATGACTTATGAACTGGAAAGAACCGAATGAAAATGACTAACAGCGAGTTAGAATCCAAGATAAGTAATGGAAGAATAAAAGATCATATTGGCTATCCTTGATGAGTTCAAGTTATCTGACCCAAATGAACTGCAATTTCTCCTACTGAAAGAGCTGGTTGATGCTAATGAATGGCTGAGCCTCTCTCAGTGAATTTCAAGATTTCCTTTAAAATATCAACACTGGAGAAAAACAAATGGAGATTTTTATAATGGACTAGAAATTGGTGTCTGTAAATTCAGTTCACAGCCTGGTTTCATTTTTTTCCTGACTCTAGAATAGTAAACAATTTCAAAGGGAAATAGTGATGAAATAAATTGAAGGGGGGAGGGGAAGCTTAGTATGGTTTTGTCAAGGACAAGTCATGACAGACTAATCCCATTCCTTTTCTGATTGTTCCTAGGTCAATAGATACAGAGAATGCCACATATTACATACCAAAACATTTGATAATCCCCCATGCCCTAATTGTAGAAAAAAATGTAGGGACATGAATTAGATGCTATCATAGTTAGGTGAATTTAGAAACTGATTGGAAAGCTAGCACCAGAGAGTAGCCATTAATGGATCAATATAAACTTGAAATAAGGTCTAGTGAAGTTTCCTATATAGTTCTGTCTCTGATACTATTTTTTTATTTTTTAAAATAATTTAGCATTGCCTGGTGCTGCCTTTATTAAGTATATCTTGCCACTGTACTGATTTTTTTAAAGAAAGGAGTTGAAATATTTTATTGTAACATCTAAATTAGCTTTGGGTGGCATTGTACTTGAATTACTGAAGCCCCTTTAGCTACTCTCCAATCTATATGTGAAGGAGTAACCAATTTTCTAAGAGTCTGAAGAATCCTTATAGCTTATTAACATATTAATGCCTAGGAATATAGCCAAGCACAATACTTCTCTTTTTCCCAAAATGGCACAGGGCCATTTTAAGAAGTTGAGTTTAATTAATATCTGATGAGCTAACTGTCTTGATTCCTTGTAACTAAATCAGTTTTTTAAGGGAATAACAGAGTGGGCAGTTGCATAACCTGGAAATGGATAAGTAAGAGACTGAGAGGAACAGATAATATCCTCCTTCCAAATCTAAATAGCAAAAATATAGCCAATAGCCCAATAATTAAAGTGGACTTTAATGTTCCTCTCTTAAAGCAAAACAAATATAAAAAGAAAGATACATAAAAAGAAAATTTGAATTTAACTATTAGAAATCCTCAAGAGAAAAGATATAATTGAAAACATTAAAGTATGTGAATATTTCTCAACACGACATTGTCCCTTTATAAAAATAAAGACTGTGCTAAGCTATGAAAAAATTAAAAATAAATATCAAAGAAAAACCATCCAGAAATATGAAACAAATCATTCACAGACTGTCACACTACGAAAATAATAATAAGGCAGGAATAACAAGAAAAAGATATAGACATGAGTGGGTCAAGACAAATCATAAAATAATCACTAATTATGTGAAAAGACAATATGAAATATTAGTAACTACGTGAAATAAGACAATATGCCAAAATATCTGAAATGTAGCCAAAGTAGTCCTCAGAAGAAAAACTGTATCTCTGAAAATGCATACTAATAGATTTAAGAAAGAATTTATGAAATAAATATACAATTTTAAAATAGAAAATAAAATGCAAACCAAAAACAAATGCAAAAAGGGAAATAATTGAAAATTAGAGAAAAAATAAAAAGAATTATCAAAGCTCAATATGTACAATTATATCTTAGGATAACTAAGACTTTAAAAGAAATGTAGGATAACCTACCAAAATATGTTATCCATCCCCAAACAAAAAACTTATAGTGTCTAAATACTGATTAAAGCATATTTTTTTTTTATTTTTGTTTTCTTGAGGGTTTTTTTTTTTGGTCTATGTTTTCTTTAACAGCATGACTATTATGGAAATGTGTTTTGTCTGATTATACATGTTTAACCTACATGGAATTATCTGCCTTTTTTTACTATATGGAATTGGGGAAAAAACTAAATGAAATTTTTAAAAATTATTCTCCAGAATGATTGGACCAGTTCACAACTCATTCCATTTCATTAGTATATCTATTTCCCTACATTCCCTCAAGCATTTATCATTTTTAATAAATGTGAAGTGGTATTTCAGTTGTTTTAATTTGTATTTCTTTATTCAACAGTAATTTAGAGCATATTTATATAACTACAAATATCTTTGATTTTTTTTTTCTTTCAAAGATTTCCTGTTCATATCCTTTGACTATTTATCAATTGGGGAATGGCTGTTATTTTTGAAAATTTTGTGAATTTCCTATAAATTTGAGAAATGAAGTCCTTCCCAAAGAAACTTGCTTTACAAATATATTATTTCATTGTCTACAGCACCTTTAAGCAAAAATATGGTTTCATTGATTATCTCTTTTAATTAGGTTTATTTTTCCTTTTTGTTTTGTCTGAGATAATGATTGCTACCCCTATTTTTGTTTGTTTTTTGTTTTAGTTTTTGTTTAAATTTAGCTAAAGCATAACAGATTCTGCTCCAAGCCCTTATTTTAAATCTATATATGTGTGTGTTTTTCTGTTTCTTATAAACAATATATTATTGGATTCTAGTTACCTATTTCACAAATCAGATCATCCTATTCACATTTACATTATGATGACTAAATGTGCTTTTTCTCTTCATCCTATTTTCTTCTATTTATCCTTCTCTCTGTGTCTTTACTAGGTCCTTTCTCGAAAATCTGTTTCGTTTTTGAAAACTGTCTGTCATAATCTGTCCGCTCTTTTACTACCTCCACCTTTCTCTTACCCTCATTTCCTTCTACTTACCTGTTGGGTAAAATAGAGTTCCATATCCAACTGAGTGCTTTGAGTCAAATCCTAGTCGAGATTGAAGCATTGCCTGCCACTACCACCCATGTTCTTCTCCAATGTAAAAGCTTTTCCTTGCATGTCTCATTCTATATGAAATAATTGCCCTTATTATTCCTTTCCCTTTCCCTTTCTCTGAGTGCATTCCTTTTCTTTATTTAAAAAATGTAATATTTCCCCCCAATTGCATGTAAAAATAGTCTAACACTTTTTTTTTAAGTTTCTATTCCAAATTCTCTTTTCTTTCCTTCTCTACTCAACCTTCTGAGAAGGCATATAATACCATATAGTTTATAAACTGTAATCATGCAACCAGATTTACATAATAGTCATGCTATTAAAGAAAACATAAATTTAAAAATCCTCAAGAAAAATAAAGAAAGTAAAAAAGTATGCTTCAATCTGTATTCAGACATCATCAGTTCTTTGGGAATGAATAACATTTTTCATCATAAATCCTTCAGGATTATCTTGGATCATTGTATTGCTTAGAATAGCTAAGTTATTCACAGCTGATCATCCTATAATATTGCTGTAAGTTTGTACCTACTCATCATTTCCTCCTCCTCCTCCTCCTCTTCCTTCTCCTCCTCCTCTTCCTCCTCTTCCTCCTCCTCCTCCTCCTTTTTTTTTTTTTTTTTCCTGAGGCGATTGGGGTTAAGTGACTTACTACATAGCTAGGAAGTGTTAAGTATCTAAGACCAGATTTGAACTCGGGTTCTCCTGACTTCAGGACTGGTGCTCTAGCCACTGCACTACCTAGCTGCCCCCTCATCATTTCTTATAGCATAACAATATTCCATCACAATTATATGGCACAATTTGTTCAGCCATTTCTCAATTGGTCGATGTCCTCCCTATTTTCAACTCCCTGCTACCAGAAAATAGCTGGTGTGAATATTTTTGTAGGTTTATGTCCTTTCCCCTTTTGTTTTATATAATTCTTTTTGAATATAAGTGTAACAATGGTACTTCTGGGTCAAAAAGTATGAACAATTTTATAGTCCTTTGGCCACAGTTCCAAATTGTTTTAAAGAACGGTTGAATCAGTTCTAAACTTCACCAACAATGCATAAATATCTTATTTTTCTCAATTCCCTTCCAATATTTGTCATTATCCTTTTCTGTCCTATTAGCTGACCTAAGAGGTATGAGGTAGTACTTCAGAATTGGTTCAATTTGCATTCTTCCAATTAACTGCAATTTAGAGCATCTTCTTATGTGACTACAGTTTTGATGATTTATTTGAAAAAATGGTTATATTTCTCAATCATTTATCAACTAGAAAATGACTATTTTTATAAAGTTGACTCACTTCTTTATATATTTGAGAAATAAGGCCATTATTAAAAAAACTTACTTTAAAATATTTTCACAGTTATGATTGCTAAATATATTTCCTTTTATCCAGTTACCTCAATGCTATTTATTCTATTCCCTCTCCTTTTATTCTTTGAAGGTTTGTTTTTGATTACTGCCAATCTATCCTCCATTTTAGCACCTGTGCTTCCCTTATCCCCTTTACCTCATATTGTCCTTCAGAGTAGGATAGATTTCTATCCCCAAGTGAATGTGTAATTATTCCATCACTGAACCAATTCTTATGAGAATTGGCTCGCTTTCATCTGTCCATCTTCCCTTTTACTATAAAAACTTTTTCATACTTCTTTTATGTGACAAATTTTATCCCATTCTATTGCTCTCTTTCCCTTTCTCCTAGTATATTTTTCTTTCTCATCCTTTAATTTTATTTTTTTAGATACCATCCCTGACACCTGTGCCTTTTATCCATACATACTCCTAATTGTACTATTAAGGAAAACTTCTTTTAAGGAGTTATATTATCTTCCTATGTATGAATGTAAACAGTTTAACTTATTAAATCACTTGTGATTTTCCTTTACTGTTTATCTTTTTATTGTTCTCTTGACTCATATTTTAAAGCCAATTTTTTTTATGAAGCTCTGGTCTTTTCATGAAGAATGCTTGAAAATTCTCTATTTCATTGCATATCAATTTTTCCCCTGAAGGATTATTGTCAAGAATTATATTTGCTTGGTAAGTGATTCTTGGTTGTAATCCTAACTCTTTTGCCCTCTGGAATATCATATTCTAAGCCCTTTGCTGCTTTCATGTAGCAGTTACTAAATCTTATGCTATTGTATGTGGCTCCACAATACTTGTACTGTTTTGTTATTTTTTTTCCCCCCTGGCTGCTTGCAATATGCTCTCCATGACATAGGAACCATGGAATTTGGCTGTAATATTCATAAGTGTTTTAATTTTGGGATCTCTTTCTGAAGGTAACCAGTGGATTCTTTCAATTTCTATTTTACCCTTTGGTTCTAGAATATCAGGGATAATTTTCCTTGGTGGTGTAAAGGCACTTTTTTTTTATCATGACTTTCAGATAGTCCAATAATTTTTAAATTATCTCTCCTGGATCTATTTTCCAGGTCAGTTGTTTGTCTAATGAGATATTTCACATTTTTTTCATCCTTTTGGTTTTCTTTTATTGTTTATTGATTTCTAATAAAATTTTAATTTCCCCTCATTTTCATAGTATTTTATTTTTCAAATTACATGTAAAATAGTTTTCAACACCCATTTTTGTGAAATTTTGAGTTCCACTTTTTTCTTCTTCCCTCTCTTATTTTTCCCTCCCCAAGACAACAAGCAATTTTATATAGGTTATAAATGTACAATCATTTAAAACATATTTCCATATTAGTCAATTGGGAAAGAAAAATCAAAACAAAAGGTAAAAGCCATGAGAAAAACAAAACAAAACAAAAAGGTGAAAACAGGATGCTTCCAATTTAAATTTAATCTCCATAGTTCTTTCGCTAGATGCAAACAAAAATTTCCAATCTTAATCTTTCCGAATTGTTTGGGATCACTGAATTGCTGAGAAGACCTAAATCTTTCATAACTGATCATTACCCAATCTTGTCACTATATACAATGCTCTCCTGGTTTTGCTCTCTTTCCTCAGCATCAGTTTGTATAACTCTTTCCAGGTTTTTCTGAAATCAGTCTGCTCATCATTTGTTATAGAATAATAGTCTTCCAATATATTCATGTACCATAACTTATTCAACTGTTCCCCAACTGATGGGCCTCTATTCAATTTTCTTATTCCTTGCCACTACAAAAAGAGCTTCTATAAACATTTTGAATGTATGAGTTCTTTACTTTCTTTTGTGATTTCTTTGAAATACAGACTCAGTAGTGATGCTCCTGGATCCAAGGGTATATGGTTTTGTAGCACCATTAGCCATAGTTTCAAATTGCTCTCAAGAATGGCTGGATCTGTTTAGTATTCCACCAACAATTCATTAGTGTCCCATTTTTTCTACATCCCCTCCTAGCACTTATCATCTTAGTCAATCTGATATATGTGAATTGTTTTATTTTGCATTTCTCTAATCAAGTGATTTAGAGCATTTTTATATGACCATAAATGGTTTTAATTTCCTCTTCTGAAAACTATCTGCCAATATCCTTTGATTATTTATTAATTGAGGAATGGCTTGTTTTCTTAGGAAGTTCTCTATATATTTAGAAATAGATCTTTATCAGTAATATTAACTATAAAACAATTTTCCTCAGCTTTCTATTTCCCTTGTAATCTTGGCTGCATTGGTTTTGTTTGAAAAAAAAAAACATTTTAATTTCATGTAATCAAAATCATATATTTTGCGTTGCATAATGTTTCCTAGTTTTTGTTTGGTAATAAATTTCTCCCTTTTCTAAAGATCTGACATGTAAAATATCCTTTGTTCTCCTAATTTGCTTATAGTATCATGCTATGTTTAAATCATGAACTCATTTTCACCTTATCTTGAAATAGGGTGTGGTATAGTGAATCTATGCCTAGTATCTGGCATATTACTTTCCAATTTTCCCTGTAATTTTGTCAGATAATAAATTCTGATCTCAGAAGTTGGAGTCTTTGGGTTTATCAAACAGTAGATTATTATAATTGTTGACTATTGTATTTTGTGTACTTAACGTATTCCACTGGTACGTTGGTGTATCTACTTCTATATTTCTCAACCAATACCAAGTGGTTTAGATGACTGCTGCTTTTTAACACAGTTTTAGATCCAATACAGTTAGACCACCTTCCTTTGTATTTTTTTTTCATTAATTCCCTTCATATTCTTGACCTTTTGTTCTTCCAAATGAATTCTGTTATTATTGTTTCTAGATTTATAAAATATTTCTTTGGCAGTTTGATTGGTATGGCACTAAATAAGTAGATTAATTTTGGCAGAATTGTCATCTTTATTATATTAGCTCAGGCTACACATGAGCAATTGATGAATCCTAATTTTTAAGGAATTATTCACTTCAGTGACCTTTTGTCCCTCCTTTGCCATCTGATCAATTCTATTTTTCAAGGAATGTTTTCCTTCAGTGAATTTTTGTGCCTTTTTTTTTTCCATTTGGCCAATTCTATTTCTCAAGGTATTCTTCTCCTCTGGCTTTGTTGTACCTTTTACCATTTGACCTGTTCTGGGTTTTTTTATAAGTGTTATTTTCTTCAGTATTTTATCAAGCTCTTTTTTCTTCATCATTATCACTTCATTTCCCAATTTTTCCTGTTCACATCTTACTTGATTTTCAATATCCTTTTTGAGCTTTTCTATGGCTTGAGAAAAATTCATATTTCTATTGGAGGTTTTGGATATTAGAGCTTTTATTTTGTTATCTTCTTCAGATTATGTGTTTTGATTTCCTTGCCATTATAGTAACTTCTTTTATTAAAATTTTTCATAACTTCTTTTCTTAAAATCTGTTTCTTGGATGGAGGGTGCATTATCCCAAGCTTCAGCGGTTTTGTGCAGCTGTTTTCAGAGATACTTGAAGAAACTTGTAAATTTTCAGTCCTTCCAAGGTAGTATAATCTAAACACAAGTAAATTTACTACTCTCCTGGACTATGCTCTGGTTGATGAGTGACCAGGAACACTCTCTTCTTCCCTGAAACTGTGATAAGGTTCCTGCTTCATTGTGGCATCAAGGTCTAATGGATTTGTGCTCTCTGGGACTGCTACTCAGGACTGTAACCCAGATCCGAGTTTGGACAAAGCAGCATAGTCTTTCCAACAGTGTTAGCAAAGAGATCCTTATAATCTCCTGATTAGTCATTGGAACTCCTTATCATCTGTGAACATAGAATTTCAAAAGCAGGCACTGCTCCTGCTGATTCAGTGGCTCCCAAAGCCTGTTCCTGGTTTGCTGGAACCTGATCTTCTCTTGTACAGGACAGTGCTCTACTCTCACCCAGGTGAAACAGACCTTCCCTGTTAATCTTCTAAGTTGTCATTAGCTGGAAAATTATTTCATTCCATATTTTTGTTGATTTTTTTTCATTTCAGGAATTGTTTGATGACATTATATAAAGGTTTGATGACATATTATTTAGGGAGGGTTTGCGGGAGAGGGCAGGTGAATCATTGCCTTTTCTCTGCCATCTTGGTTCTGCTTCCCCTGAATTCCTTTGTCTTATCTCTTACCTTGATTTTTTTTATAAGATCATTCAAACATAATCAACAATTTGTCCTCTGTTTGATGAAGTTATTAGAAGTATATAGCATTTTCCCATATGGGAATGTAAACTATTTAACTTTATTTATTGAGTCCTTTATAATCTTTCTTTCATGTTTACCTTTTTATACTTCTCTTGATTTTTGTGTTTGAAAACCAAATGTTCTATTCAACCCTGGCCTTTTCATCAGGAATGCTTAAAAGTTTTCTATTTCATTACACATCCATTTTCTTCCGTAAAGATTTGTACTTATTTTTTTTTTCTGGGTACATTATTCTTTATTGTAAACCCAGGTCATTCTCAACTATCATATTCCAAGCTCTCTGATCCATTACAAGGACAGCTGCAGAATTGTGTGTGATTCTGACTATGGCTCCATGATATTTGAACTGATTTATTTATTTATTTTTATGACTGCCTGCAATATTTTCTCCTTGACTGAAGAGCTCTGGAATTTGGCTCTAATATTCCTGTGAGTTTTCATTTTGGGACATCTTTCAAGAAGTAGATGGTATATTCTTTCCATTTCTATTTTATATTCTGAATCTAAAATATCAGGAGCTGTTTTCCTTGATAAATTTTTGAGAAATGCTGTCTAGGATCTTTTATTTTCATAATAGCTTTACAATCATCCAAGATTTATATTATCTCTCCCTAATCTATTTTCCATGTCAGTTGTTTTTCTGATGAAATATTTCACATTTTTATTTTTATTTCTAACTTCGTTTTATTTTCTTAATTTTTCATAGGTTTCCATTTGTCCGATTCTAATTTTTAAAGAGTTGTTTCTTCAATGAGTTATTTCCATTTGGCCAATTCTGTTTAAAGTGTTATTTTCTTTTATATTTTTGTGCCTCTTTTACCAAATTGCTAATTATCTTTTTTATCATTTTCTTGCATCACTCTCATTTCTTTGTTAATTTTTTTTTCTTCTACTATTCATCTCTTTCTTTAATTTCTAGGAGTTCTTGTTGGGCTTGTCTCTATCATTCTTCTCTGAGTCTTTGCTTGTAATCAGTTTTCATATTGTTGTCTAAATAAAAGTGTTTATCCTCCACCATAATAAGTTTTAATTATCAACCTCTTTTTTATGCTGTTTGCTCATTTTTTCCAGCCTATTTCTTAACTTTGAACTTTATGTTAAAGTTGGGCTTTGCTCAGATTGGGGTAGGGAAGAATGTCCCAAGCCTCATGCTTTTTTATTATGCTGTTATCAGAGCTAATTTTGATAGTCTATAAATTTTCAGTGCTTGCTTCCAAAGTAGTTTGATCCAGGGAGAGGTGTGATCATTGTCTTCTTTTCTCTGGGCTCTAGTTTTTGCCCACGAAAAGCCTTTGTTCCTATTCAACTATTCTACCTCAGGAACAGAACAGGATCTTTGTTCCCTTATGACCAATGAAAAACATTCCTCTTTACAATGGAATTACAACTTAGAACTATATTTGAGCAATAGAGTTGTCAAACAGAGCCGTGTCCTATACACAGTTCCAGCAAAAGTTCCCCCTGTGATCGCTTCCTGACCAGTTTTCCACTCACCTATTAGATACTAAGGAAAACAATCACCTATTCGATTCTAAGGAGAACAGCTAAATTTG
Organism: Sarcophilus harrisii; assembly: GCF_902635505.1. Lineage (NCBI taxonomy): Eukaryota > Metazoa > Chordata > Mammalia > Dasyuromorphia > Dasyuridae > Sarcophilus > Sarcophilus harrisii. The sequence goes on from NC_045427.1 coordinate 100,659,786, forward strand.
ATTTTAAAAATAGAGCAAAAGGAGAAGATAATGGTGACTTCCCTTTATGGAAAATAAGGAAAGATTAAGAAAGAAAACAAAATTGCAAATGTTTGCATCTGGGAGGAATGATAAACAGTAATATTGGGAACATGTACAGATGTGGCTTGAGGTAAGAATTTACATACAAATGAGCATAAGGGCCATGTAAAGAAGAAGAGATATGGAGTAGTTAAATCTGTCTCTTATTATCAATTTATGCATACTTTATTAAAGTCATTTAAACAATACATTTATGTAAGCTAAGAACTGTCCAGTATTTGAATATTGTTCTTTCTTTTGGGATCAAAGGAGCTTACTTGTTGCTTCTATTAACTTACAAATGAAGCTATCTATATTCTGAGGTTTAAGTTTGTTTATAAGGGGAAAATTTTGATTGTCCTTGTTGGAGATGTCAGGAGGTGCCAGTTTGTACAGAAGCCCTCAGATCATGTGGGCAAAGATAGTATGTCCATAAAGTGAAAGATGTCCCCAAATCTATTCAAGCCTTTTGTGCCAAAAGGAGGTATTTGACATTAATCACATTAGCATTTTCTAAGTGCTCATTTTTAAAGAGTCATAATAACTAGGATATCTACCTTCTTTGCAATGATGAAGTAATACATTGTCCTGACCCTGTGCCAGCTGGATTGTACTAGGGACCCCAGTTTTGCTCTCCAAATTGCCTATGTGCTACACTAGATGAACTGTGTCACCTTCTTAATTCAGTAACAATATTGAAAGATAGCCTTATAGACCAATATCTTGAGGAGATTCAGTAAGGAAGTAAAAAAACCATAAGGACCCACAGAAAAAGATGATATGGATAGATACATTTATAGATTGAACTGTAGGTATAGATAATATAAATAGAGATATATTTATAGGTAATATAAATATAAATATCAGTCCTTTTAATTGTTTTATGTTAAACATGTTAGAAATATGTGTTAAATCCAATATATATGTTTATACAAGTATCTTGCTATAGAAGAAAAATCAAAGCAAACCAGAAAAAAAATGATGAAAAAAATAAAATGCAAGCAAACATCAACAAAAAGAGTAAGAATGCTATGTTGTGAACCACATTCAGCTCCCTCAGTCCTTTCTCTGAGTGTGGAAGGCTCTCTTCATCACAACATTGAAAATGGCCTCAATCTTCTCATTGTTGAAAAAAGCCTCGTCCATCAGAATCGGTCATTGTATAATATTGCTATTGCCATGTACAATGCTCTCCTTGTATGCTCATTTCACTTAGTATCAGTTCCTGCAGATCTCTCCAGGCCTCTCTGAAATCATCCTGCTTATAGTTTCTTACATAACAATAATATTCCATAACATTCATGTACCACGATTTTTTCAACACATCCCCTCCAACATTTGGCATTATTTTTTCCTATCATCTTAGCCAATCTGAGAGGTGTGTAGTGGTACCTCAGAGTTGTCTTAATTTGCATTTCTCTGATCAGTAGTGATTTGAAGCACCTTTTCATATAACTAGAAATAGTTTCAATTTCTTCATCTGAAAATTGTCTGTTCATATACTTTGACCATTTATCAATTGGAGAATGATTTGATTTCTTATCAATTTGAATCAATTCTCTCTATATATATTGGAAATGAGACCTTTGTCAGAACCTTTGACTGTAAAAAAGTTTTCCCAGTTTATTGCTTTCCTTCTAATCTTATCTGCATTAGTTTTGTTTGTACAAAAACTTTTTAACTTAATATAATCAAAATTATCTATTTTGTGATCAATAAAGATCTCTAGTTCTTCTTTGGTCACAAATCCCTTCCTCCTCCACAGATCTGAGAGGTAAATTATCCTATGATGTTCTAATTTGTTTATGATATCGTTATATATGTTTAGATCATGAACCCATTTTGACCTTGGCACACAGTGTTAGGTGTGGGTCAGTGCCGAGTTTCTACCATACTAGTTTCTAATTTTCCCAGTAGTATTGTCAAATAGTGAGTTTTTATCCCAAAAGATGGGGTCTTTGGGTTTGTCAAACACTAGATTAATATAGTCATTGACTATTTTATCCTGTGAACCTACTCTATTTCACTGATCAGCTACTCTCTTTCTTAGCCAGTACCAAATGGTACTGATGACCATTGCTTTATAATGTAGTTCTAGATCTGGTACAGTGAAGCCACCTTCATTTGCATTTTTATCATTAATTCCCTTGAAATTCTTGACCTTTTGTTCTTAGATGAATTTTGTTTATTTTTTCTAGGTCTGTAAAATAATTTCTTGGGAGTACGGCATAGTATTAAAATAAATAGATTAAATTAGGCAATGCTGTCATTTTTATTTTATTCACTCAAAGAAGAACATATTGATATTTTTCCAGTTGTTTAGATCTGACTTTATTTGTGTGGAAAGTCTTTTGTAGTTGTGTTCATATAGTTCCTGGCTTTCCCTTGGCAGATAAATTCCCAAATATTTTATACTATTGAGAGTTATTTTAAATGGGATTTATCTTTGTATCTCTTGGACTTTGTTAGTGATGTATAAAAATGCTGATGATTTCTGTGGATTTATTTTGTATCCTGCAACTTTGATAAACTTGTGGCTTGTTCCCAATAGTTTCTTAATTGACTCTCTAGAGTTCTCTACATATACCATCTTATCATCTACAAAGAATGATATTTTTGTTTCCTTAGTACCTACTCTAATTCCTTTAATCTCTTTATCTTCTCTTATTGCCAAAGCTAACATTTCTAATACAATATTGAATAGTAATGCTTATAGTGGGAACCTTGTTTCATCCCTGATCTTATTGGAATGGTTCTAGTTTATTCCCACTATAAATGATGCTTGCTGATGGTTTTAAATAGATGCTACTGTCATTTTAAAAGTTTATTTATTCCTATTCTTTCTAGTATTTTTAATAGGAATGGATGTTGCATTTTATTGAGATAATCATATGGCTTTTGTTAGTTTGGTTATTGATATAGTCAATTATGCTAATAATTTTCTTTATATTGAACCAGCCCTGCATTCCTGGTATAAATCCTACTTGGTCATGGTGTATTATACTGGGCATGATTTTCTATAATCTTTTTGCTAATATTTTACTTAAGATTTTTGCATCTATTTTCAGTAGGGATATTGATCTATAATTTTCTTTCTCTGTTTTCATCCTACCTGGTTTAGCTATCAATACCATGTCTGTGTCATAAAAGAAATTTGGTAGGAGTTCTTCTTTCCCTATTTTTTCAAATAGTTTGTATATCTGGCCCTGAAGATTTTTTTTCTTAGGTAGTTGATTAATAGCTTGTTCTATTTCTTTTTCTAAAATGGGATTATTTAAGCAATTTATTTCCTCTTCTGTTAATCTGGGCAATCTATATTTTTTGTAGGTATTCCTTCATTTCACTCAGGTTATCAAATTTATTGGCATAAAATTGGGCAAAATAACTCCTAATTATTGCTCTTATTTTCTCTTCATTAGTGGAAAGTTCTCTGTTTTCATTTTTGAGGCTAACAATTTGATTTTCCTCTTTCTTTTTTTCTAATTGAATTAATTAAAGGTTTATCTATTTTGGTTTTTTTCCCATAAAACCAACAGTTTTATTTATTAATTCAATAGGTTTTTTAATTTTCAATTTTATTAGTCTCCCTTTTATTTTTAGAATTTCAAATTTGGTATTTGATTGTGGGTCTTAATTTTTTTCTAGCTTTTTTAGTTGCAAGGCTAATTTATTGATCTTCTCTTTCTCTATTTTATGCAAGTTCACATCTAGAGATATAAAATTTCCCCTTATTGCCACTTTGGCTGCACCCCACAAATTCTGGTATGTTGTCTCATTATTATTGATTGTGTCTGTTGCTGTTTCACCCATTCATTCTTTAGCATTAGATTATTTAGTTTCCAATTGATTTTTGGTCTATTTTCTTCTGGCCTTTTGTTGAACATAATTTTTATTGCATTGTGATCTGAAAAAAAAAAAAACACATTTACGATTTCTGCCTTTCTTCATTTGATTCATTTGGTATATGGTTAATTTTTGTATAGGTTTCATGAACTGCCAAGAAAAAAGTATACTCCTTTTTGTCTCCCTTCAATTTTCTCCAAAGATCTATCATACCTAACTTTTCTAGAATTCTATTTACCTCCTTAACTTCTTTCTTACTTATATTGTGGTATACACTTCCACTTTGTATATTGAAATTTTTTTTTTAAATCAAGTTTAGAATAAAAAAAATCACACTTAAAAAAGAGCAAGGTTGAGATCCCCCACTATTATAGTTTTGCTATGTATTTCATCTTGCAGCCATCTTAACTTCTCTTTTAGGAATTTAGATGCTATGCCACTTAGTGCATATATGTTTAGTATTGATATTTCTTCATTATCTATGGTACTCTTTAGCAAGTTATAGTTTCCTTTCTTATCTCTTTTAATTAGATCTATTTTTGCTTTTTCTTGATCTGAGATCATGATGGCTACCCCTTATTAGCCCTTTTTATTGAAGCAAATGGGTATACTCATCAATTGGAAAATGACTGAATAACTCACAGTATATAAATGTGATGAAATATAGATATGAATTAGATGTTTTTAAAAATGATGAAACAGTTCCAGAAAAACTTTGAAATATTTGTATGATATGTTAAAGAATGCAACAAATAGAACTAGGACAAAAACTTACATAATAACAACAACAAAGTTGAAAGAAACAACTTTGAAAGTCTTAATGACTCTGAATAATGTACTGACCAATTCTGATGCCAGAAGGTCATATTGTAATCCCAGAGAAACTGAGGCAAGATAGAGATTAGAGAGTTTTAAATATTTTATTGAAAAGGGAGAGATTTACTGGGACCAAATGGATCCATGGTTTGGTCCCAGGGCTGAATGAGACTATTGTCTCCAAGAATCCAGTAAACAATGTAAACAATGTGAGTTCTCAATGACATATGGGTCCTCAAACTACGGCCCATGGGTCAAATGCAGCAGCTGAGGATCTTTATCCCCTTCACCCATGGTTATGAAGTTTCTTTATTTAAAGGCCCACAAAGCAAAGTTTTTGTTTTTACTATAGTCTGGCCCTCCAACAGTCTGAGGGAAGTGGACTGGCCCCCTATTTAAAAAATTTGAGGACCCTGATATATACATATACATACATACATACATATATGTATATATATATATATATAGAGAGAGAGAGAGAGAGAGAGAGAGAGAGAGATACATATATATATATATATATATATGTTTACACACACATACACACACACACACACACGTAGCTCAGATACAGGGGTAGACCGAGGCAGGGGTGGAGTCAGAACATTGAGAACAGGAATGGGGACTATCAATCTGGTTCTGACGGGGTATCTGATAAATTGGGATTGCAGAATAGGGGGAGGTATCCAACATTCTGATAAATTGGAATGGGGAGTGGCCCCCAACATTCTGATGATGTCTAAGATAAAAGGTCTTTCTCCTTATCTGGATCATCATGATTAGGAGGGAGAAGTGGTGTTATAGTATTGACCAGAACAATTAGGAATTGAGGCAGAACAATTCAGGGAAACCGAGGCAGGACCATTTAGAGAAACTGAGGCAAGACAATTAGGGAAACTAAGGCAGGACAATAAAAGAGAACTGTGGCACAACATTATAAAAAAGTTTACCGACATAAGGCATACCTCATAAATTAGCAAATGCTAAAAATCAGGGTTTGGTTTATTATTTTCTGCATTAACTAGACTTAAGAAAGCAATAGATAAAATTTTAATAATGCATATTCAACTTAAAAGTATGTTATGCACACATTTTCTTTTCTAGAGAGCTAGCTGTTAAACATTTACCAGTATAATTTTGCCTGCTACTCACTTCCTAACAATGAGGATAATGGAATGAGACTTATTTTGCAACATGGTAAACTTGTAGATTTATTTTACTTAACTATACTTATTTGCCAGAAAAAATTATATTTTTCATTCCTTATGGATATAATTTAGCAGGGAGAGGAAATTAATCAATAGTGTTGCTAAAATATGAAAAAATGATTCATCAAATAAATTTAAATTGAAAAGTCAAAAGTTCTGAAGGAAATAGAAACCATTCACTTTTTAAAACATCTCGATGACTTCACCATATACTTTTTAAAAGAAGAAATCTTCACATAATAGAGATCTACAGTTATACATATAATCCTTTCCTTTTCTACTTTGTATATTGAAATGTTTTTTTTAAATCATTAAATTTAGAATTAAAAAAAATCACACTTAAAAAATAAAGAAGACTGCCTGTGGAAACAGAAGACTGGTTGCAAATCTTATTTCTGAAAATTGTTACCATATGATCTTAAGTTAGTCATTTCACCACAAGGTACATTTCTAAAAAGAAGAGATCATACTAGAGAGTCTCTGAAGTCCCTTCTAGTTCTAAATTTATGATCCTCTCCAGGCAGATTTAGAATATTAAAGACAGAATATTTTGGGTAGGCAGAAGTGACAAGCAACAGTATAGAAATGATAACTATTATCTTTCCAATTAGAATATCATCAGGACAGCCACCAGAGGGCCTGGGTCATAAGATTCCCTATTGCCATCTCACACTTAATAATAACATTTAGGGCTACGGATCACTCATCACTAATTCAGTGTGTTTTTGTTTTGTTTTGTTTTTTAAGAAGCTACAGGAAGCCACTTATGACTCACCTTTCTTGTTTTTAAAACTGGGAAGCTGAAAAGAAGGCATCAATCACATGAAGGGTTAAAAGATCCATTCAAGAGAGAAAGGGTGACTTTATGGATAAGCATTTGATATTGCTGTGATTTACTTTAAAAGAGGTTGTAGTCAAGCAGTTAACAATAAAAAGTAGGCTTCTTCTTTTTAAATCTCTGTTTTTTAAATGTTTCCATATTCCTATGGCCCCTTTGGATTAAATAGCTGATGTGCTCTATACACCCCCAAATCACTAGAAGTAGAATTGTTATAGTCAGCAGGGTCCATTTATATCACAAGCAACAGATTGATTCTTGAGTGTTTGATTGTTATCATGCAAAATGAGAAACACAGATAATCAAGTACAATATAGTACATTTGGGCTGGCAAAGGACAGTTTGTTTGCTCAAGAGTGGCACTTCACAAATATTAGCTCTGGAAAAAAAAAAGACAAAAACTCATTAACCATGATTTTGCTCTCCTTAGAGGCATTTTCCCCCTTTATTAATTTTGTGGAACTTCTACTGCAAACAGGTTTACTCTTTTTGAATTATGTTTGCTCTTTCCAGATGGAAGAAAGAATTCATCAAAGAAGAATAACTGTCCACATGTATATCTTTTGCTAGATGGGTTAGTTTTCAAAAATGTAGCTCTGCAAACTAGATATTAAATTCTATAATCCCTTGATGAGCCACAGGGGGATAAATCAGCAAAGTCAAATGTAAGTCTCCCTACAGTAGCATCTAATAAAATTCCTTCTTCAGAGCTCAGGGATGCTGACAATGAATTTCCAGGATCTATGGTACCATATTCATTCAGATGTTTACATTTATTTGAAGGATTGAACCTAAACAGAAGTGACTATGTTTTGTTTGTTTGTTTTCCCCTAAATTAAATAGAAAGCAATGTGCTAGTCAATCAGTCTAGCTTTTGTTAAGGATTACTAAGTGCCAGACATTGAGTTAAACACCTAAGATACAAAGAAAGGCAAAAACTAATTAACAACAAATACAATAAAATATTCCTGCACTCAAGGAGGTCACAAATGGATGATCCAACATGCAAAGTGCTACACATATACAATATATGTATACAGTAAAAATGGAAAGTAATCTTAGAAGGAAGGAATTATCATTAAAGGAGGCTAAAAAAAACTTTTCGAAAAAAAAATAGAATTTTATCTAAGACTTGAAGCCAGGAGGTTGAGATAAGGTAAAGCACTGAGACATGGGGCATAGCCAGTGAGGATAATATGTGAGGAATAGTCAAAAGTCAGAGTCACCTCATGAGAAAGTGGAGGAAAGTTTAAGAAGACTAAAGAGGTAGCAAGGGGCTAGGCTAGTAATCAAACAAAATGTTTTATAGATAATCCTGAGGCAATAGGGTACTACCAGATTTGGGAAGGGGTTATGTTCAGTCCTTCCCTTTAAGAAGATCAATTTGGCATCTTAGGGGAGTGTGCATTGGAATGGGGAGAGATCAAGGGCAGGGAGACCAATCAAAAAGTTTTTGCAAGAATCCTAGCAAATATAAGGGAGAAAGAGAGACAGGCAAACAGATAGATAGATAGAGACAAATAGAAGAAGGAGAAAGAAAAGGAGGAGGAGGAGAAGGAGGAGGAGGAGGAGGAGGAGGAGGAGGAGAGAGAGAGAGAGAGAGAGAGAGAGAGAGAGAGGAAAAAAGAGAGAGAAGGAGAAGGATGAGAAGGAAGAACAGGAGGAGGGAGGGAGAGACAGACAGATAGACAGAGTGGGCATAGAGATTCAGAGACAAAGATGGACAGTCAGAGACATACAGAGAGACACACAGGGAGTCAGACAGAGAGGGGGAGTGACAGAGACAGACACAGAGAGAAACAGATAGAGACAAAGAGAGAGAGAAAAAGAGAGATGAAAGTGACAAAGAGAAAGAAAGAGGGAGGGAAGGAGGGAATATAGATAGAATAAAGGATTAATGGAAGGATGGATGGATGGAAGGAAGGAAGGAAGGAAGGAAGGAAGGAAGGAAGGAAGGAAAGGAGAGAGGGAGAGGAGGAAGGGAGAGGAGGAAGGGAGAGAAGAAGGAAGATGATTAGAGCAAGGACAAAGATTAATTATATATTTACCTCTTAAAGTCTGGATGAAAAAACCATAAAGTTTCATCCTATAAAGTTTTCAGTATGATTCTTTTGAATCTCATACTAATGAATGTCTTAATTTATTAAGGTCTCTGCCCCACAGAACTGATTTTTCAGCCTCCAGTTAAGGCTCAGCTTCAGAAAGCAAAAGGCTGTAGTTTCTGTCCCAATGCCTCATGAACACCATCCACTGACAACTGGGAAAACTACGTATAGTACGGGGCCACAGATCATTAGTCTGTTCTATAGCTAGGGGTGAAGAATTCTTCCATGGACTCTGTAGGAGATTGCTTTATGCCCTGAAGCATGAGGATTGCTTTTTTTTTTTTTTTAAATACTTTTGACCTCACTAGGATGACTGAAAATGTTATTCTTATTCATATAAATGTATAATTCCCCCCTTTTTTTTTTCTTTCTTTTTGGAATCCCAGCAACATTATTTGCTTCAGTGATTTCCACCAGCAATGAAACCCACAGGTTGATTATAGGCTTTTTTTAAAAAAGAAAGAGAACAATTTCTTTTTATCCATTTTACATTTTTGTGCTGAAAAGCACTACTTTCATCTGGTGCTCCCCTTTGTTCTATGTGAGGAATAAGGTGAATAGAACAGTTTTAGTTTTCATTTGCAAGAACTGAATTTCCATATATTGTAAGATCATCTAATATTTAAATTGATATCTTTGTCCAAATTATATTAAGATATGCAAATCTGTCCAAAATATACCAAGGAAATGCACAACCAAAGCAGATGCTAATATGTTAGAGTACATTTTGTTGTCTTAAGAACTACAAAACATCCTTAAAAGTTTGCCATATTTTGTTGAGGGTTGAATTTTTTTCCAGTAAGTTTATGATTTTCAATTTACATGAACCCAGATTTTGACTTTTCTGTCAGCCTTCATTTTCCATTGCTTTAGTAATTTTTTTTTGAGAAATCAGATGAGGATGTAGGCTTACTCTAAAATATTATTAAAATGTGAGCAGATCACCCTCACTCATGTATATGATTAGCAATTTGGGCTAAATAATTTAGAAAGTGCCTTCTGGTCCTGAATCTATGATCCTTAGGGACCTCTGGGCAAGGTCACACAACTTTCATTGATTACATCTTGACATTATCTAGGATATTACATCACTGGTCAGTTTTCAAACTTTCACATTATCAGTGCTCTCTTTCCCTCTCCCCTATTCAGAAAGCTATAAAAATTCTAAGACAGGAAAAGTTTTCAAAAAGAATGCCAGTCTTGCCCTCTTTGATCTTAGAGAATAAGCTGCTTAATTCCTTACACATTAAAATGGAAAAGGGATTCTTAACTTTTCTGTACCTGATAGACAGACTGGTAAAATTTTTGATTACTTTTTCAGAATAATGTTAATTATTGTTAAATTTGATTAGCAGTTAGTGAAAAAGAAAGACATGATTTCTCTTATCCAAAGTTTTCCTTTTATCAATCTATGTAATCCATAAAATAGCCCTGGACCCCAGGTAAAAGACACCCTGGGCTACAATAACCTGTTATAATGGGTGACAACCTTTGTTTCTCCATTTTTTTAACCCTATTCAATAAATATTTAGTTGAATTCAAGAAACATTTACTAAGTGCCTGCCTTCCGGATAAAAGCCATAACTTCTATATTCAGAGGTCGTAAATACAATATGTGCACAAATAAGGCCGATACAAATTAAGATATAATAGGAACAAAGGGGAACAAAGCAAAATATAATGAACTTTTCAAAATGAAGATGCCTGTATTTCAAGATCAATATATACAAACTGTTCCATTCACTGGTCAAAAGAACCAAAACAAACAAACAAAAAAATACACAACAAAATCAAACTCTTCATAGAAAAATAATCTTTAAGCTCTTGGGTCTCTCTTTTTTTCTAGAACCTTAACCTCTTTCCTTTATGTTTTATACACAGTTATTTTTGAGCAAGAAATAGAAGCTTTGATTCTCTTTCCTTTTATATTTATTTTATAGTAATTTCCAAAAAGTTGTGGTCACCTTTGGGGATATAGGATAGATGGAATACTTATATTTTATTTTATTCCCTTTCTTCTCCAACAAAGTAGGGAAAATTCTTTCTTTTTCAAGCTTCCTCATATTAGCCTCTCAGATAACTTGAACCATTTTCTTTGCCCTTTCATTGAAGTCAATGGGGCTTTGCAAATTGTCATTGTACTATTGAGTCAGTAATAGCTATTATAGATTTTAAAAAAGCATTATTAAAAGTAGCTAATCTGAATGCACATCAACTACTTTTCTCATTTGAATAAGAGTCATATAATTTTTAAAAAAATACTATGTTAAAAGTGCCCAGTTTAAACTACAGAATATAATTTCATCTTGGAAAATGGTGTATTCTAGAAGGCATGTTTTGTGGATTTCTTTATTATAATGTTGTCAAAGAGCAACTAACATCTTGTATGTAGTGCAAATATTACAGAATTTGGAATCAAAGAATCTGGGCTCACATCCCAGTTCTACTACTTTACTATTTGGACAAAACACTTAACCTCTTTGGGCTCATCTGTAAAATGAGGGGTTAGACTATATGATTGCTAAGTACCCTTTCAGCTCTAACTCCTATGAACTATTAATGAATATTTTTAATCTTCTTTTTTTAATCTTTTCATCCACTTTTTTTTTTATGTTTAAAGACTGGTCTTCCTATTTCATCCAAGTCAGAGTTACATTAATCTGTCATCATTGGCCAATCCCATTACTGATCAGCAGAGAAGCTTCTACCTTCTCTAGTTTTCCAACCTGGCTCAGTTTCTCCTCCTTCAGCAGCCTAGTGGCCTTCCTTTCTCAGGATCCCACCATATTTGCACTAGAATCAGAGCATACACTTAAATGACTTTCATTCTTCTGCAGTTCAAAATTCTCAAACTTAAAGGCTTTACCAGACTCTGCTTCCCACAATATACTGGCATGTGCCAATGCACACAGATGGAGAAAATATTTGAATTTAAGATGTCTAACATAAGTACGATAGCATGGCATAGCACATAGAGCATTGACATTGGAGTCAAAAGGGTAAGTTCCAAAGTTTTGCTTATGATACATTCTAAATATGTGCCAAAAGACAAATTATTTAAACTGCTTACTTTCTCAGGAAACTCTCAAAAACTAAAACATGCAGGTGAGTTATTCATCTGTATTTGTAAAAGGGGTTTTTCCACAATACATATTTCTATATAGAAATCACAGGTTTAGATAAAGAGGAAAAATTAATTTCAGGGTTATTATATTTCCATCATCCATTAACCATTTTCTATGTTATCTAGCCAAAATTAATAGGAAACGCAAAGCCCCTTTCCAATCCACAAGTTTATTACCAAGATGTGATATTTAGCATTAGAAATTGTTCATCAACTATCATACAGAGCTATATACAAATAATTGGAAAAAAATCAGGATTTGTTATATATATATAAAACATACACATATATATACACACACATACATTTTCCCATTGTATTCTTTCTAGGATTTGATAAAGTATGCCATTCTAATGGATTAATTGTTGAGAATTAGTATATTTAATATAGAAGTTAATTTAGATAGCATCTAGCTCCTTACCCTCATTAAATAAATGAAAACAATTGAAGATTAAGTGTTTGAGTGACTCACTCAAGGCTTCTTTCTGTCCTTTGCCTGTTTTTCATGGGCCTTCTATATCTATGCTTTCCAATTGTGTCTCCTTTTTTCTTAGAGCCTTAACCTCCTTTCCTTCTGTCTTACATATTGTTATTCTTGGAATAAATTGATTTGATTCTTTCTCCCTTTCTGTTTGATTTAAATTGGTAGAATCACTAGAAACCAGTTCTCCTGATCAGGTATCCAGAATTTTGCCATCTTAGAACAATTCTTTAGTTCCTCCATGGAGGATTAATGAACTATAACTTATGCTAAAATAAAAATGCACCTATGATTTCAATCCACACTCCAAAAATTTTTCTTTCTCTAGGCACCAAAGTTATACTTTGAGCATTAGTGTTAGCCTTTCTATACAAGTAATAAATAACAGAAGAATAACTATATGAGCTCTTGAATGATAAGATCTGACAATTCACCAATGAGAAGTCAATTAATTAATTACTTACTAAGCACTTACAGTACACCAAGCACTGTGCTAAATGCTGGGGATACCAAGAAAAAAACTTTATTCCAATAGGAGAGAAAATATGTATAATTATACCTAATATGTATTATATAATTATACCTTATATATATATATATTTTTCTTTTTTTTTTCTTTTTGCTGAGGCAATTGGGATTAAGTGACTTGCTCAGGATTACATAGCTAGGAAGTGTTAAGTGTCTAAGGCCACCTAATATATCTTAAACTTGGAGCCATCACTTTAATATTAAACTCCAGATATGTGTATTTTAGTTTTAGGTGTTTTGTTTTGTTTTCCTCCTTTAATATTTTCTTACACATTTTTTACATCACTGAATTCCACAAGCATTTTTCAAATGTCTATGTTCTATACAAAGTACTAGACATGAGACACATACACAAGACAATCTGTAAAGGAGCTTACATTCTATTGAAAAATTTTTATCCTCCTAATTCTATTAGATAATTTCTAATCAAATAGGTATTAGTTGAAGTTTCTAGCAGATTCAATTATTGAATACAGGTTCCTATAGATACTCTTTAGATTTTATATATAGAATAAAGTTTACATAAGATAAATGATACATTTTTACTTGTGCTGGACTTTAAAGGATAGATACATAGGATTTTGTAAGGAAAACTGTTGAGCAGTGTATCCCACCAGAAAGAAATGAACAAGATTTGTGAAGGACAAGGGAAGGAGGGGGAATCAGGAAACAGTAAAAACATATTTGAGAAATAGTGTATTTAGTTGTATTGATAAATTGAGAAAATGTGAAGGGAAATAATGGAAGATAAGGGTGGAAAATAGGTTTGAGTCATTCTGTATATAGACTTGAAATTTAATCTAAGCAATTGAGATATGGTGAGCAATCACGAGCAACTGAAAGTCTATGATCAATGGAGTGACATGATGAGTCATAATATGCAGAATATTGGGCTAAGAAGCCAAAGCCCTGGCTCCAGTGACTGTGATGACCATGTATTTTAAAATCAGCCAGAGTCAGGAATTCAGGTTAAGGGAAAATATTCGATCTTTATTCTTTGTGGATGTGAAGGGGGATGGCGATAGCAATGTGAGCAGCCGAGACAGGAACCCGCCAGCCGTCTCTTTTCCTGCCCCTCTCCTCCACCCACCAAAATCGTCCCTACATCATTTCCTATACAACACATCAGGACATGCAGAAAGAGTGGGTGGGGGCCATTCTTTTTCCAAACATATATATTAATAGAGTATAGTCCAATTACTATTTAGTCTCATGTGCTTGGGACCTCAGTGAATTAACCTGAGCTTCAGCTCATTACAAGTGACTTTGATTCTTGATGTTGCTACTCACTCATATTACAAGTAGGGACAAGTCAACTTATAGCTCAAGTCCTTCAACTATGCAGTACTTGGATCAGATTATCTCCTAAATCAGGGCAACTAGGTGGCACAGTGGATAGAGTACCAATCCTGAAATCAGGAGGACCTGAGTTCAAATCTTACTTCAGACACTTAACACTCCCTAGATGTGTGACTCTGAGCAAATCACTTAACCCCAATTGCCTCAGCAAAAAAAAAAAAAAAAAAAAAAAAAAAAAAAAAAAAAAAAAAAAAAAAAAAATTATTTCCTTAATCTTTCTAGCTCTGAATCTGATGATAGCATGGCAATGATAAAAATGAATACCTGCTGGCTGCATAGGGATTTAGAAAACCACAAATTAACATTCCTTAAATGCATTTTTAATCTGTTTTGTTAAATATTTTCTAATAACATTTTAATCTTTTTCTGATCAAAATCAGGAGTTTTACAAATCTGAAGTTTTCTACCTCTGTCATACAGAGTAGAATGAAAAACACAGAGTAAGAAGGTGATCAATAAGAAATATAGCAAAAGATCATGTAAGAGGTCACTTATTCATTATTCATTGAACAGACATTTATTAGTGGATCTACTATCTGCTTGTACTGTTCTAGAAAGGCTGAATTAGTGTAGTAGTAATGATGGAAGACATATTAATTATATATGGGGATTAAGGGAGAAGGAAGAGTTAAAGATAACCTGAGGCTTTCTAGTCTGAGTAATTGGAAGAATAGTAATACCAATCAATAACATGTATAAGAGGAGAGGACAGATCCTTTGGAGGAAAAACTAGTTTCAGTTATCTTGAGTTTGAAGTGTTGACAGGACATTCAGAAAGAAAAAATCCAAATAATGAATGAATTTATAAAAAAAAAAATTCTGCTTGATTACAAAGACACAGAAGAAAAAATATCATCTGACTGAAGGATAGGGAAATATGGAACAAAAATAATATTTAATATCTTGCATATCACTTTGATATTTATAAAACATTTGAAATACATTATCTCATTTGATTCTTACATAAGCCTTTGT
The DNA here is from genome assembly GCF_902635505.1 of Sarcophilus harrisii. Taxonomy (NCBI): domain Eukaryota; kingdom Metazoa; phylum Chordata; class Mammalia; order Dasyuromorphia; family Dasyuridae; genus Sarcophilus; species Sarcophilus harrisii. Next base: position 100,675,120 of record NC_045427.1, read on the forward strand.
GAGACAAAAAGCATGATTATTGAGTAATTGTAAATTAGAAAACTGAGACTCAATGACTTGTCCAAAAAGAGGAAAAGCCCAAGAAAGGTCAACAGGATTTTAACTTCTTGGCAATGTTGCCCCAGCCAGGCCTTTTCTCCTATATCTTAATCCAGCTTTTCCTGTTTCTACAAGTTATATGACTATATCTGGTTATACCTACATTTAGCCACTGTGCCTTGAACCAATGATGCAAACGATAATGAAAGTTTCTCCATGACAACAGAAGTAGATAGAGCTGGAACTATTTCCTATCACCTGCTTTAATTGTTCCCAAACTAACTCCTAAAATATATATAAAAGTAAATGAAAACCTGGTTCTCTCTGGTTTTGCTCTATTAAGTAGGTAGTAAATGAGATTTGTTAACTCTTGTGGAGATAAACACGGGTGTTTATGAAAAAGCATTTCATTTGCATATTTTGATTTGATGGGTGTGGATACCTAATTATACAGTAGTCTGTAACTTTCTTTTGAGGTTCTGGGTTAATTAATATTTAATATTTTAATGAAATAGGAAAGCTGATCTTATGTAAACCAAATTCTACTTTTAAAAATTTACTTTAAAATATACCTATAAGGTCTGTTGATCATGTCAATAAAGTTTCCCACAAAGCACTATAAACATATGCACCCACTTATGAAAAACACAGCTTTAGGCTTTGCCTCAGGCTCCATTACTCCCTTCCCTCTCTTTACTGTCCAGGAATGCCCCTGGTATCAGTCCTCATAACAGAAAATGAATCATACTAACACACTAAAAGAATGAGATTTATCCCATTTTAATAGTTTTTATAAAGTATTTATGCCAAATTGAAACTTTCTGCTTTCTCTACCTTAAAACTTCTCTCCATTTAATTTGAATGAGATCTAATGAGAAATAATAAGTACTTGGTCTGGGCTCTATATAATTAAAATATAGATTTAAAGAAAGAAGAAACTTTTCATTTCCTCTCATCTAACTCCCATATTTTACAAATGAGGGATATAAGACCTAGAGAAGTTAGTGCTTCTTCCCAGTTTCTCTTTCACTGGTATCACTGGAATATTAGTTATGGCTTTAACTCTTTGGACCTTAGTTGTTTCTTCTGTAAAATGATTGACTATATTGGACTAGATAATCTCTAAGGTCTAGGATCCTGTTATTATGGGCATAGTCTGGACAGATATGAGGGTAAAAATGGGCTTATGAAACAGTAGTGCCCATTCCCTAAAAAGCCTTTAATCCCATCTTTTTCCAACTCAAACATTCTGTGATTGTATCTAAAACATTCCACATAGGTCTCTTACCATGCTCAGCTGTTTTATCAGAAAAAAAATCAACCTTTTGGTTTGATACTGAGATTCTTTACCATCTCAGAAATTCTAAAGAATAACATCTCTGTTCTCTGGATTTTCTTTCCCATTCTAAAATGAGTTACTTTGAATATGACATTAATACCTAAGAGCTTTCCATGTAGTAAGAGCAATAATTTGCTTCTTAACTAGTTTCCATCTTATTTTAGTTATTTCGTATGCATAAATCTTAGTTATCTCAACTAGGCTTTAATTTCTTTAAGAATGGGGCCATGACATTTACTTCTTTTGTATCTTGTATGTTTCATAGGGACAAGTAAGGACAGACAACAATTCTATGATTTGAGGAACAGCTAACATCAGAGAGTTTCATCTCAAGTTGATTTCAGGGTGATAAAATCTCACTCAAAGTCATCCCTAGAACTGTCTACTAAGTCATACAATTGGTGGTGAAAGTACCCACACTAACAAATAAGTATTAAGAATTTATACCCCATAGAACATAATCCAGATTTTGTAATCTAGCTTCCATGGAATCATGCACATTCAGGATTGGGTTGAAGCCAAATTACCTATACAAGTAGAATTCAACAATTTATAGAAAGGAGTGTATGTTGAATTCATCATAGTGTTCAACCAGCTAAGAAAAACAAAATGTGTCAACAATTTATGGTCAAGAGAATGCCATGCTGGCTAAAAAAAATAATTTGCTGTTTATTATCATTCTTATTATTACTGGTATCTTTAAAAGTCGGGTTTATTAGCATGCAGGTCTACAATTGTGCTCTGAGCTCTGAGCCTTGTAATGTCCTGTCATTTTTACCTCTAGGGATTTATATTTGAATTCAACTCTGTTCATAAGTGATCTGCCTGCAGGACAGAATGACAGAACCATTAGTGTTCTCACCAGCAGATGATAGTAACGATACTATTTTCCCAATCAGTTTGGTGATGGCTGTTTGAACCTCATTGTGCCTAATAGAAAAAAACAAGGGTATTAATATTTGAAAACTCAATGTATTGTGTTTAGCATCATTATTGCTGAATTTTACAGCAAGTACTTCGACATTTAAGTGAGTTTCCATTTACAATATTGCCACTATAATCTCCTCATTTTATAATTGCTTCTGGATACTTATAAGGTTTAATTTCTGATATTACTTCTCAATAAAAAGAACTCATGTATTAGATTTATGGAAAACCATCCCAGGGATTTTATAGTGTTAGCTTAATGTTGGAAGGGCTCAATACAGCACCAAGTCTTATTGACAACTGACAGCCTGTTTGAATTATATAGATTTCTTGGGTAAAACAGCCACAGGGGCTAATTACATTTGTGGGTAGGGGGAAGAAAAGAAAGATATTTCTTGTCTGGTAGGCATAGAATGTATAATTAAGTATTATAAACTTAACAACATCTCAGGTTTTTTTTTTTTTTTCCTAAGTTGACCACCAATAGATTACTTGACCCCAGGATGGATGAAGGAAGTCTTCACTGAGCATGCTCACCTATTACTCCAAAGCCCTGACAGATAGCTCCACTCAAGTGTGGGGTTTTCACTTGCTGGCTTGATGTCAGTCAACCAGGGAATAAGTTTAAAAGGTCTGCAAACCAAAGGCATTGCTGCCTAGCCTGGCTGACAGCTTTGTTTCTGGTTGATGGATTGGCCAAGGGAACAACGAGGCAGAGATCAAACATGGTCTAAACATTTCACTTTAGATCTTGGTATCTAGGGAGTGGGAAAATCTCTTCCTCTTTTGCCTGGCTCTGGAATTAGAATTCAGTACAGAGAAAAGTGTTTTGTGTTTTTTTTTCCTTTATATGAATGCTTACCAATCAGCATAATAGCACCTGATCAGTCTTCTCAGAAATAGTTGCATTCACGTTCCACCTAAACATAATAAAGGTTTTTTTTTTTTTTTTTTAATCCATGTGTACAGAGTGTAAATGGTAATTCTAGATCTCTTAAGTTCAACAGGTCTCTATACAGAATGACCTAAATATCTCAATCCACCATGTCATACTTACTGCCCCCCCCATGCCACCATTATATACATATTATTTATATAATAATTCTCTACAACAAACTTCTTGAAAAGACCAGAAAATCAGCCTTAGGAAATACTAGTTGAAAGCAGAATATTATAATATTAATAAAAATTCCAGTGAAGTAACAATCTCTAATTTCCAGTTATAAATGCTGAGGAAGATGGTGTTATAGATTCTGGGTCTTTCAGACCCAATTACCTCTCTTACTCTGTTCTGTTCATTTTTGAAGCAGTTTTATCATACTTTACCAAGACAGAGTGAGCTTCTTGAGGTCAATTATCTAATCAATATAGGAGAAACATCATTTGTGTTGTAACATTTTGTGGGAGAATTACATTGGAAAATTACAAGCTGACTGATTGGGCCCTTCTTACCAATATGCCAAATAATACCAATAATCCAAAACCAAATGGTAACAAAAATGGTAAAAATTGAAAGGAAAGTCCTACTGATTGAGCTTATCTGCATGAAAATGTTATCTAGATTTAGGTAGAATTCTTCTCAGTAGCTAGAATGGATAAGAAAACTATTATGAGAAAAATAGCATACCACTTTGAAACAAATGCCCTATAGGAGAAAGATATATTTCAGAAAAATAATATGTCATATTAAAAAAAGCTTCCTAGCAACCCAAGGAATATTAGAATTGGAAGAGACCTTGGAAGTCATCTAAGCCAAAATCCTCATTTTAGAAATGAGGCAATTACATCCCAGCAAGGGAAAATGAGCCATACAAGATTATCCAACAAATCAGTTACTCAGCAAGGGTTAGAGTCCAAGTCTCTTGACTAAGTCCTAATCCAGAATTTTTTCCATTATGCTGCAATGCCTGATATAAAGCAATAGACAAAGTAGTATAGTGAATAGAGACCTGGACTTGAAGTCAGAGATAACTTGAGTTACTTGTGAGTTTTATGACCCCAAGCATTTAATGTCTTTGGGCCTCAATTTTCTTATTTGTATAACAAGAAAATCAGTCTTTAAATTTTTTTCCAGGTCTTATGATAATGTGGTTCAGTACTCATATCAATCCTGCTATCTGAGAGTCTAAGTATCAATTAGTAGCACCTGTGAATGTTAAGATATGAATAAAATTCCTCAAATACATACTAAAAATCTCTTAATGTAAAGAGGAGGATAATATAGACATGACAGAGACAAATATTTATTACACCCCAATACGACCTTCAAACGGTGAGACTTTCTTTTTTTAAAAAAATTATTTTGTTGGGAAAAAATAAGGAAAAAAAAGAAAAGGAATACAAAGCAAAATAAAACAAAGTAAAACAGAAAATGTCATATGCCCAGTAGAACATCAGGGAGGATTCAAAATATATAACAATAAATTACTAGTTCAAAAAAGGATATATAATAGTAGAAGAAGTTATATGTATGTGTGTCCATCTTTTCTTTGTTTCTTTGTAGGTTGTTTTTGATTCTCTGCTGCGTATTATGTTTTACTTCATTCTTTTTTTTCCCCTTCCATCCCCTCCACTTCCCCCAAGCAGGTCATAGTTAAGCATGGATATGTTTATATATACATATATGCACACACACACACACACACACACACACACACACACACGCCTTTCCTATCCCTGCTAACTCTTTGCTCTAATTCTGCTCTTTAACTTGTCTTGCTATTACTTAACCTCCTCACACCCATGGACCTCTTCCTTGTCTTCTTCCCCACAACTCTTTGCTTCCCCCTCCATCCATCCCTTCCCATTATTTCTTTATAGATTTCAGAGGGTGCAATACATCCTTCACAGTATATATGTAATGTTGCCTATTTAACCGATTCCTGGTGTGAGGTTTTCAAAACTATGAGTCTTCTTCTTCCCCTAATATTTCTGTATCTATTCTTTCTCTATATCTCATTTGTTTAATATAACTACTATTTTCATCTTAATTCTTCCCCAATCTTTCTTTTGAGCTACTCTATTACTAACAGAAATCTTAAACATATGATATACATTTCCATGTAAAAGACATAAAGAATTTGTTCATGTTATGTTCTTTGAAATTGATCTTTGATATTGCCTCTTATTTGTTAAATTCTTTCCTGAGTTTGAGTTTGGTTAATAGAAAGTCCTGAAAATCTGCAAGTTCATTGAATATCCATTTCATCTCATTCAATATTATGGATAATTTTTCTGATATGATATTTTTGGCTGCAGGCCTATTTCTTTTGATTGCCCTGGTATAAATGATTCCAGAACCTGCTGTCTTTTATTGTGGCTACTGATAAGTCCTGTACAATTCTAATTTAGTTCCAGTTATTTGTATTGTTTTTTTCTTGTTTCTTGCAGAATTTTCTCTTTGCCCATGGCAAATGGCAAATTCTGAAATTTCACAAAAATATTGCATTTTCCACAAAGAATCTCTTTGAGGTGAAGATGAGTGGAATTTTTTCTATTTCTATTTCCCCCATATGTTCTATCACTCCAGGACAATTTTCTTAATTTCTTTCTTTCATTATTGTGTCAAGGTTCTTCTTTGGTCCCAGATTTCAGGTATCCAAATTATTCTTTTTTTTTCTTTTTTCTTTTTTCTATTCTATTTTCTTTTCTTGATGTCATCTAGATGTGTTATTTTTCTTCTGCTTCACATTCTGTTTTGTTATTTTTTTATCTCTTATTGTTATGCCAATAAGTTCTCTTATTATCCTGACTCAGTTTCCCTAATTATGCTGATTCAGTTTCCCTAAATTATCTTGCCTCAGTTTATAATTGTTCTGCTCAATCCTGCAAAGCCACCCTTCCCTCTTAATCAGAATATTTCATAAGGATAAAAAATCTTATATTTTAGAATATCAGAATGCCTTTCCCCCTTCCAAGCTATCAGAATATCAGATACCATTTTATCAAGATGCCTCTCCCCATCTCTGGGGTGCCTCCCCCCATTATGTCATCCCTATTTCTGGTTACTCACCCCACCCTCTCAGAGTCCTGTTCCAGGGCCCCTGCCTCAGTCTACCTCCCGTATCTGAACCACTTGTATATATGTCATTGAGAACTCACATTGTTTGCTGGATTCTTGGAGACAATAGTCTTATTCAGCCCTGGGACCAAACCATGGATCCATTTGGTCCCAGTAAATCTCTCCCTTTCAAATAAATTATTAAATACTCTCTAATCTCTATCTTGCCTCAGTTTCTCCAGCATTACATTATATAGCTTCACTGGCTTCCCCTTGCTCAATTATAATTTTCAAAGAGTTATTTTCATCTTTGAGATGAAATGTCCTTTTCTAGCTGGTTAACTTTTTTTTCCTCATGATTTTGTTTTTCTTGGATGTTTTTTCTTTTAGTTTTTCCTCAATGTCCCTCATTTGATTTTCAAAATTTTTGTTGAGTGCTTCTGTAAATTCTTTCTGAGCAAGGAGCCATTTAATTTTTTTTTAATTTTGGGTGTAGAAAAAGTTTTTTTTTTTTTTACTTCAGTGTCCTACTCTTAAGATGAACCAAGGTTCTTTGCTGGTTCATTGTTTTTCCAAATGAGAATTATTAATTTAACCTCCCTTAATTGTGGGATGAGGATGGTACCCCAAGCTTGGCTTCAATTCTCTCCTTATGATTTGAAACTGCCAAAATTCCTCACTCCTGCACATCCTCCCAGCCAGCATCTCCCTGTCCTAATGCTTCTGCATTGACCTTGTACAGGTACCTTCTCAACCAGGGCAGAGTCTCAGCAGAACAGCTGGGCCTGGCATTCCCAATCAGTCAAGGTTCTTTCAGTTTCAGACCCCCCAACTCTGCACACAGTCCCGGAGGTGAAAGTTTCTGTGGTTCCTGCTAAGGCTCCAGCCAAACTCAGCCAGCTCCAAGGGTCCCCATTTGGTGCTTGGGTAGAGCTAGCCGGGAAGTATTTGTTTAATCCCCAACCTGGGTCTTTCTTCCAGTCTTATTGTATTATACCAGGAGGATCTCTGTTCTTCCCCCTCTTCTTGATTTGTTTTTGCCAGTCTATGTTCACCCTGAGACGTAAATTAGTTCTTTCTGTGGGAAAAATCTGGAGAGCTTGAAATGTACCGACCTACTCCTCCATCTTCCCAGAATCCTCCTCATGGGACTTTCTAAATGTTGAAACATAATTAACTTAAATTTTTTCTACACAGTTCAGTTATTTGGATTATGAGAATGAGACCATGAATTCAATTTCCAAATATTCTAGTTAACATTACTTAGCTTGAATACAAAGGTAAAAAGATGAGATAATATATATATATATAGATATATAGATATAGATATAGATATATAAATACATCAATAAACACAACTGTCATCACCAGAACTACCATTATCAATCACCATCATTATTATTAACATTGTCATCAATATGGCAAAAACTGTGTTTAAGAAATCCAAATGTTGTGACAAAGTATGCGAAGAAATAGTAGAAACTGTGTAACTCATCACAACAGGCTCCCCAAACTGGTACCTGTTGAATACCTAGCAAGACATTTCCTGGTAGCTAGAATGACACATCAAGAGCTTTCATGGACTAATAGATGAAAATTTTCTAGACTATAATACAGACTCAACCAATATTTCAATCAGAACTGGATAATTATCACAGACATAATTGTTACTCATGATCACCTAGACATAATGTTGATCCATAAAAACAGAACAACATTTTAAATAGATGTTTTAACAAATCCCTCAAACAAAACTTTTGTAAATGTGGAGACCTAAAAGAGGAAATGAAAAATATATTAAGAACAGGATGGGGTGTATAAAATCCTTCTGGTCTATCTATTGAGTAAATCCATAGAGGCTAAATCTTTTCTTCAGTTACAAAAAAGAAAAAAAAAAGAAAAGTTATTTTTCCCACAGAACATTATGCATTAAAAATAATAGCAGAATAACAATTTGTTCTAGGACTATTTCTAACTGAACTACATCAAAAAAGATGAGAATGAGATAAAGATAACAAACAGCACATGCTAGAAGTCCTAAGAAGATTTTAAACTATTAAATCTCTTTAGCAATTAAAGCTTAAAACTACACCAAGATTTTGAAACCCCCTGTATTTCTTCCCGTCTCTAAGTTTAGTAATAAATCATGCTATCTCTCCCTCCTGAATATTTATCTGTCCATTATTAGACAAAGAATTCATAATATCTTATTGATAGTGGGTCAAAATAACCATCTTCATAGTATCCTCAAGACCTCTCATAGTACCACTGTTCAAATCCAAATCCAATCACAGGAACTTAATAGTTGTGTAATCATGTATCAGTTTCCTCAAATGTAAGATGGGATTTATAATAGCATCTACCTTTTAGGGTTGTTGTGAGGATCAAATAAGATATTCCTAAAGTTCTTAGCATAGTATCTGGTACATAGTGGATCCTATTTATTCCCTTTCCATTCTTCTTCCTCTAACTTGGGGGCATAATATAAACTAGTCATGAAATTCATTAAAAAAAAACATTGTCCATATTAAGTCATTCCTTCCTCAGAATGTTTTAGAGACATTAATAGCACTGACAGTTCTCAATTTGTTCATAACTGCTTAGCTGTCATAACTAGTTTTTCCCAAAGTAAGTGCACTTACTTTTTTTTTTAACAGGCTTTTAGGAAAGATAGGTATGGACTACTAAAAGAATAATAGCATCACCACAATCTGGGCTTCATTTTTCTATAAATGCTTGAAGATCCACATAGTAAGTGCTCAAGAAATATTTTGTTTGGATTTAATCTGACATTCCTTTGCATTCCTTAACTGAAATCAAAGAAAAACATATAGGAAGGGGTGTTTGCATGTATTTACATATATGTCTATATATACACACATATATATGCACAGATGATAAATATATTGTGTATATATGTATGTGTGTGCTCATCTTGATTCAAGATACATATATGTGTATATATGTACATATGTATGTATATATGTATGTATTTTGTCTTTGGTTTCAGGAAACACATATATGTATATGTGTACACATATGCAAGTATTATATATATTTACATCTATACATTATATGAATATGAACTAGCCTATCTAGTTGGTCTTCAGTAGGTCCTAGTGGTCCTAAGGAGAAGACCAGATGCCACCTGCCAGTTAAAGTATTCCTTGATCATTCTAACTGTTATTGCTCTCTCATTCTTCACTTGGTTCTTTATTATCCTTATTTCTATATATGTTAGGTCAATATCCCCCAGGAAAATGTAAAGTCTTTGAAGATAGGGAACAAAACAGTGAATTGAATATGTGTTTAAGACAATATATATATATATATATATATATATGTATAGTGCTTAAGACAATATATATATATATATATATATTGTCTTAAGCACTTATTATGTAGTGCTTATGTAGTACATATATATATAAAATAGGTGATTAAATACCAGGAAATCTTCTGGATCTTTTATCAGTCAACTCAATGTCTTGTTCCATGCTCATCAAACAATATCTTATAGACTCTTTCTGTACATAACGTCCTCCTAGATAATGTTTGGGGGTGGAGTTGAGGAGGAGAGAAGAGGGATAGAAGACAGTCTTTGAAAAAATCAGGTAAAATCTTAATTAGGAAAACAACACAAGGTCTAAAGACTTTTTTCTCATGGAAAAATTTCCCTGATTTGTATTTAATGTCCAAGACAGTATGGCACCACTCTACCTTTTCAGTTTCATTTTACATTATTGCTTTCTACACATCTATATTTCAGTCAAACTGAACAATTCTCTGTTCAATCAGTCATTAAATATTTATTAAATGATTGCTATGTACCAGGCACTATGTTTAACATGAAATAAAGAAAATACAAAAGCAATCCCTTCCCTAAATGAGTTGATTCTGGTGGGGGAGATGGCATATAGATAAATCAATTCTTAAGATAAAAGAGCAGATAAAAGACATTCTAGAAAAGTAAGATGCTACCAACTGAGGAAACTAGAAAAGGAGAGTTTGTGTTAATTGTTGAAAGAAGGTATACTACGTAATGCTTTCATTCTTCTAGCTATTGTTCACACTGTTTCTTTTGCCTAGGATGTGCTCTCTTGCTTGTGCGCTCTCTCTCTCTCTCTCTCTCTCTCTCTCTCTCTCTCTCTCTCTCTCTCCCCCTCTCTCTCTCTCTCCTCCTCCTCCTCCTCCTCCTCCTCCTCCTCCCCTCCTCTTCCCTCCCCTCCCCTCTCCTCTCCTCTTCTCTTCTCTTCTCTCTCTCGTCATTTCTACTTTTTTGAAGACCTAGATAAAAAAATGCTCTATTTCATGAAGCTTTCTCTGATTCTTTCCCTCCTTTCCTACTATAATGATCCTTGCCCCCTCATATACATATACATATGTATTTGAGTCTGTACCTCATATACATACCACATATGAATTTATTTTCATATGTTTCATATCCTCCTATTGGGCTATGATTTTCACGAGATCAAGGAATGTTTCTTATTTAATTTTATTTTTTGTCTCCTCTATCTCTCCTCTGTCACCTAATACAATAAAGTATGGAAATTAAGTCATACATATTATCTAAAATTGAAATACTTGTAACTTCTAGGAATACTTACTATAATAGCAAGGGCAGATCAATAAATACCAGTCTCTAACATAAATTCCCATAGTGGAGAATTAGGTATGGATTTGCCCTTAAACTCAAAGTACCATGAAGATTTCATTATAAAATAATATTTTCTGTAACAGGACCTTTTGGCATAGACACTAAGCAGGTATAGTGGCTTCAGCAGAGTAAAAGCTGAATTATATATATACTCAAACCTAGAGACTGGTAAATCCTTTGTTAGAGTTTTTAATTCAATCCCAGAAAGAAGGGAAAAAAAGGTTTCTAGGTGGTTCTAGAAATATCATGGCCTCTTCCTTTATAACTATTTTTTTCTTTTTAAAATAGTTATTTTTTCAATATTACTTCCATAAAAGTCCTCAAAGTATGTCTCTTCTGCTTGAGCATGCGCTATAGAACACCAAATAGGCAAAAGTAACATGAAAAGTGTGATCATTATGGAAACATGTGTATGAGAATATTTCCTTTAACTATTTCCAAGCTATTTTGAATAGTGTGTGATATTTCAGATTTAGAAGGAACTTAATGATCAACCAGCTCCCTGTAATGGGAAGAATATTGGAATGAAACCCAGAAAATCTAGGCTGTAGTGACAGCTCAGTCATTAATTCGTTAGATAATATTGGCAAGTTACTTCATTTTTCTGGGATTTATTTTTCTTCATCTGTAGAATAAAAGGGACTGAACTTGTTGACTTTTAAAGGCAACAGCCCTTGCCATGCATGGGAAATAGCTGATAAAAGTCCTTGTAACATGAATATTGAAGTTTAAAGTATGCAAACTGGAAATGGATGCCAGAAGGCATAAAATTTCAATTTACATTACTCAGGGAAAACAGTACAGTAATACCCAGGTATCTCTTACCCCAGTATCTGATCATAGTACATAGATGAAGACTCTGGCTTCTTAAATCCATGCCAGGCTAGCAAAAACCTTTAGTAGGTCATAACAAGATACAGACTTATTACAGGTCAAATAACAAATTGCTTTTGTTTAAGTGGGAAGATCATCAGCAAAATATTTGCCTCCAGAGATAAGCTTTTGTGATCTTGGTAAGTTTTGCTACTGGTTACTAAAATACCTATGGAAGGGTATAATCAGTGTTGCTACAGGTGTACACACAATGATGAAATTTCAGATTTTTTTTTTCCCCTTTGATGAAGCAATCCAGGTTAAATGATTTGCCTGAATCACATAACTAGTAAGTGTCAAGTGTCTGAAACCACAAAATGAACCCAGGTCCTGTGGCACCTCTCTGCCCCTTTCAGAACACAGAAATGAGAGATCTTTGAAGAAGTAGTTGTGGAGAAAGTGTGCACATGAGTCACTTATTTTTTCTCTGTATATATTCTAACTTGGTCTTTCCACGTTTTGAATGGTTGTCAATTATATTAATTTGTTTGTTTGGTTTTTTTTTTTTTTTACTAGAGAATGTCTTAAAAAGAAATAGGCTACAAATTAATATTGTTTTTTAGTACATGAAAAAGCCAGCTTTTTCACATTTCATACTTCAGATTTCCCCATACATAAACAGGTATCTGCCACCTAACAATTTTGCAAGAACATTTTAAGGAAAAGTCTATCAAATTTTGTTTCCTTTGACTCCTTTTTGAAAGCAAGGAGCCATGTAAGCTTAATATACTATTATCTTTTTAATTAAATAGTCATTGCTTCTTCTGCTACCTCACTTTTAATGCATAATATCCCTCTTGTCAATCTTTAGGACCAAGAGTGAAGCCATACCATTTTGTGTGTCCTTTTTATATAAATTCTGTTCCATAAAGGGAAATCTATTAGGATCTTGATAGAGACCAAAAGTAGTATTCTCCTTTACAAGGCAAAAAGTGCTGACTACAGACTGTCCCAAATCTTTGTCATAAAGGCAACTAGACAAGAGGGTGTGGGAATATGATTTCAGGCCTAATTATCCTAGCTACTCCACCCCTTCCATTACTGTGTTTCATCCCATTTATATCACATCGTTGAACTGATTTGAATATTGCCATTAAAACACTGGTGTAGTTCTTTGGAGCATTAAGTTATGGCAGTTTTTCATGATTCCAGCCTTTCTTGGACATCATCATGACTTAAATTGTGCTTCAGAAGGACAAATAGCATGGAAGCTGACTCGTGCAGAGTAATGCAATATATAGGTAATAGCAAATACTTTTTAATAATATCATGATATAGTACAAAGAGCTCTCGACTAGTAAGCCTAGATCCTTCTCCTGGTTCAGTCACTAATAAGATAATATATGTTAAGTGTTTGGTAAACCATAAAGCACTATATAAATGTTAACTATCATCATCATCATTGTGCAAATCACTTCATCTTAACCCAAGATTTCTTAAAAAACATTTTGAGAGGGGGCAGAATATAGATCTCCTTAGTATTGTAGTGAAGCCTATGAATTCCTCAGAATAGTATTTTTAAATGCATAAAAGAAAATACATAATTATAAAACAGAAACAAATTATATTGAAATATAACTATCCAAGCATTTACAAAAGCAAATTTACTCACAGGAAGTCAAGAATCCTGATCTTAGCCTCAATTTCTTCCTCTTTCAAATAATTTCTAATTAATTTCAGTTCTAAAAATCTATAAATAATTTGATATTAGAATATTTATAGTAAAGAATTATATAAAGTCTATGAGCAGACTTTAAATTGCATTTAGAGGACTTTATGTTGCATAAAAATAATAGCTTACTATAGATGATAATCATAATCAGTTCTGGTTTTTGATGTCTGTCTAAAAGAATGAATACTGATTGGGCCACATGCTTTTGAATGTAGTTATATTTCTGATTATAACCTTTTGGTCAGTTGACATACTTTTCATGTCTTAGAAAATTAATTTTGATCAGGAAAGGTTTAGCTTGAAAGTTTGGGTTACTATTCTAATTTATACTATCAACTCTTTTCATGCCATTGAGATGTAAATTTTATTTTTATTGGTACCTTAATACATTCTTTTAAATCAACATTATGGCTATTAATTTGGTCGATTGGACAACAAAATTATAAAATTCTTCTGTAGGGCTCAGTTGTCAATTTGTCCATATACACTGATCTAGCATACATTTTAATACTTTCTCTAATATTATAGTATCATTATAATTGTATAATTATATTTTATTATAGCTATAGCTGTCACCAATATAATCACTATTTTTGAAAAGTAAAAAAATATATGTACATATACACATATGGTATTCTTTATTCACTAACATATATTAATGACATTTATATAGCATTTTGAAGTCTGAAAGATATTTATAAATTCATACTTACTGAGTCACATAAAACTATGAAATATGTAAAATGGGCAGAGGGAGTAAGGTTGGAGTAGCTATTACTATTTTCACTTTACAGATGAGGAAGTGACTTTTCCAGGATCATACAACTAGTAAATGTCAGGGGCAGGCTTCTAAACCAGCCTTGATTCTAAATTCAGCATTCCAAACTATCTTTTCATTAAACTCTGAGGAATACAAAGATATTAAAACAGCCTGTTCCCAAGAATCTTATGATGTAAAAGGAAGTATTGGGCATATGTACAAATAATTAAATTACAAAGTAAACTGTGACAAGTGCCAGAATAAAAAAAAAAAATTAAAAGGACAAATTGCTATAGGAGTTCTGGTGAGCAGAAAGTGAACTCAAAAGATATGGAAATCACATAAAAGGGAGCTGACTCAATTACTTAGTTGCAATTCATAGCACATATGCACAAACTAAATGTGTTTGATGCTTTATTTTTAATTAAACTAAATTATATGCATTGTATGTTAATAAAATGGATTGACGATGTTTTCACTTGCTTTAAAAACTATCTTGAGAAAAAAGTGAAATTTTAGGATACAGCCTTTATTTGTGCTTTGGCTTACCTCTGCATCTGACCTTTTTAAAAGCATCATTCCTGTTTGTCTAAGAGAATACTGTTAATTCACAGTATACAAAATGTACACTGGCTTTTCCAGAACCACAAAGGCCCAATTTATTCCCTTATTCTTCATTGCCTTAAAGGGAAATATAAATTTTTAAATAACAGGTGCCCTATCTTGGGAAGCATCATTATTTTTATTACCAAAAGACATATGAAGCATATGTTCATTCAACTTTACTATCAAAGAAATTATTTCTATAACCTCCATGTGCCCAGTGATATTTGCCAAGTGTATCTGTAAAGAGCCAATTTTAGCAGACATATTCTTCTGCCAAATGGATTACTTGATAAGCTTAAAGAAAGTTTAACTCTAGCAATGTTAAGATTTTTATTAGATCCTTATCAGTTTGCTCACCTTTGAGAAGCTATTACAGTGTTTTGGTCAGGTCTCACATATTACTCAGAATAGATATGACTAAGTATCACATATTACTAAGAATAGTGAGCAAAACAGATAAAATAGAAATTATTTTGTGAATGCTGACTAAGTGAGTAAGAAAACGAGACCTCTAATGACGAAAAAAAAAATTCTATGTATGATTTCTTTTGCTTCAAAATCTAGACCTCAGTGTTTTCTCATTTAAGGATTAGAAAGATGGCCTCTGAAATATTTCCTGATATAAAACTAAGATCTTATGACTTATTGATAAAAAAGAAAACTTTTTGATTTTTTTTAGTTTTGTTATATCTTTTAAAAAAAATAATACAACTAGTTAGTACAGATAAGAAACTGACCCCGATCCAGGCCTTCTAGAAATTTTAAGAAAGGACCAGAATAATTCTACATCTTCACCTAAAAAGAAAAAGGAGAGACTGGGTCTTTATCCCTTAAGAATCCTCAAATGCCAAGCTGAGGAACCCCTGTCCTTGCAATGACAGCCTAAGGGTGACGTCCTGACTCAGCAAAAAACACCCTCCATCCAGATGCTGGTCACTTCTCATGGTTCCCTTGAATGGACACACACACACACACACACACACACACACACACACATACATTTCACACAAATACAAATATAGTACACACACAAATACAAATACATACACATATACACAAATCCTATGTAAATATGCTATACACACATGCCATACAAATACAAATACATTGCACACACATCATATAAATACATTATGCACACGCTGCATACAAATAAAAATATACTATAGACACACACACCACACAAATACACTATACACACACTACACAAATACATTAAGCACACACACCATACAAATATAAGTACACTAAGACACATCATACAAATACACTACACACACCATACAAATAGACTACATACACACCAAACAAACACAAATACAAGACACACACACACACACACACACACACACACACCCTCAGCTATGGCACTGAACAAAGTGGACCTGGATTCTGGAAGGCGTCCTCCCTGAGGGCATCTACGCTGACTCAGTGCTTGCTGGCCATCAAGTCCCCTTGGCTGGAGGGAAGTGGGTAGCCCTTGTGGAAGATGTACCATATTTTGAGCATCAGCAGAGGGCACTCACACTCCATGATAGACAGCACCGGTTCTCAACCTTCTGCTTGCTTTGCCTCCCCTGCCTGGCTATCAAAAGCCTCTTGCAAAGGAGAAGCCCTCTTCTTCCCTTTCACAAACAAATCTCCTTCTGAGT
Organism: Sarcophilus harrisii; assembly: GCF_902635505.1. Taxonomy (NCBI): domain Eukaryota; kingdom Metazoa; phylum Chordata; class Mammalia; order Dasyuromorphia; family Dasyuridae; genus Sarcophilus; species Sarcophilus harrisii. The sequence continues at coordinate 100,691,648 of NC_045427.1, forward strand.
TTCCAGTAAATTCAGACAGAGTAGGTGGGTGGGGAGTCAGGGTAAAAAAGCCTTTAGCTTCCCCAAATCCTCTCACACCTACTATAGTTGGTAGGGATTTGAAATAGTCTTCAGGAGAGACTGGGAAAGATCAACCCATACCTCCCACAGTCCATAAAGATAGAGTAAGTTTTACTCAGGCTTATCAATTTACAGAAATATGGCATCTGCTAGGCAGCCTGCCTGGGTAACTATTACCCTAACCCTAGAAATAATATTAAGTGAAATAACTTAGGGGTGAAAGGAACAGGATTGGGGGGCTTAGAGGAATCAGTGAACGATTTGGCAGAATCTGAACAAAAGCTTCCCATTATCTTTCCTCAGTGATCCAGATACAGGGACATCTTTAAAAACAAAAAATCTGTCGTTGTGAGACTGGCTCCCATTGGGAAGGCAGGTAATATCTACCCTATGTAGAGCTAAAAGAATGCAAGGGAATATGAAAATATAACAAGTTCACCAGGAAAGTCTTCATAAGGTTTCTGTCTTCTACCTGACATCACTATTCAGCTGGTTATTGGAATGGCACTAATTTAATTAAGAAAATAGCTCAAATAAAACTTTTTTTTGGTCAGATTTTCTCTTCCTATCCATGTTGTTGGAGAGCTCAAGCAATTCCTCACTAAACCCATCTAGTGAAATCTTTGCCCAACCCCCCTTCTCTTTGCCTTTATACTTTTTTTATCCCCATTATTTATATAATTCTTTTTGCCTCTAGAACAGGGGAGGGGAAAGTTGGGCTTATGAGCCATATAAGTCCAGCAAAATTATTTGCTAAGGCCACCATATGTAATGATGAGCTGAAAGCTAGGTACAACAACCTCCCACTGTTTGAAATCTATAAATTATTAATCTTGTATTTCCCACGACTGCTGTTATAAAGTTCCAAATGGCCCTTGGTTAAAAAAAAAAAAAAAAAAAAAAAGGCTCTCCAGTTCTACTCTAGAATAACCCCTTTTTGCTTGTCCAGAAGAGTATAGCAAAGTTCTTTTTACAATATGCAGAAATACAACTATTCAAGTTTCATAGCATTACTTTGCTGAAGTTGAACCAATTCAACGGTGGTTATGGGTGAAGACAGAAAGAATTAGATGTAACTGAAGTTTTAGAAGTCCAAGAAACCAGGTTCAAGTTCTGACTCTGTCTTTTATTAACTGTGTGACCTTGGACAAGACACTCCCTTCTCTGGCCCTTTAGTGTCATCATATGTAAAATGAAAGTTTCCTTTGTGCTCTAGCACATTATTTGTCCACCATTTTTGAAGTTAAATTACCCAGATTGTGACAATGGATATATAGTAAAGGATGGGTATTAGAACATGAGTACCTAAAAAGTCACTTTAGATCAATAAAGTGGCATTTGGGGAGAAAGTGATGGAATTTCAAAGCATAAAGAAAGTTAGGGATCAGCTAATTCAATTTCCCTAATTTTACACATGAGTTCACAGAGATCTAGTAAAGTTAAATGGCTTGCAAAAGTGAGGGGAGATAGAGTGCCAGGCCTGCAACCAGGGAGATTCATTTGAAACTCAGGTTCAGTTCTGGTCTCAAACAGTTACTGTTTGATCCTGAACAGATTACTTTACCCTATTTGCCTCAGTTTCCTCATCTGTAAAATAAGCTAGAGAAGGAAATGGCAAACCACTTACTTCAGTATCTTTACAAAAAGCTGTACACAACTGGAAAAGTACTGAACAACAATAAAAATTGCACAAAGTTACAAGATGAACAGTTTGTAAAAGAAAGCAATTGTTTAGTGAAAAACATGTTTGAAAATTTTCTGTTTTCTATATTTTATGTTCTCTTCTGGTTTATAATATAAGCTCCTTGAGAATAGAGATGACTTCATTCCTTATATTTTTATTCAGAATATAGTGTTTGAAACATAGTAAACACTTAATAAGTGATTGTGATTAATTGGTATAGAAGATTCTACTAGAAAAATAAGATGGATAGTAAAGAAAATCTAGTTTGAGGTATAAATCCTGTCTTCTTAACTGGATTAGAAACTTCCTGAAAGAGGGTCAGGAGATTTTACCTCTTTCTATCCTCTGTTTGCATCACTATATCTTGAAAATTGAAAGGCAGTGAAGAGAAATGGTCAATAAAAGTTAGTTGATAAAAAAATACAAACATACTGAACTAGGGGGAAAATGAATCATTTTCATGTGAAACATGATTTAGGCTTAAAGAAATTGACCTTCCTCACAAATTATTTGAATATTTCTGATCACTGACTCCAAATTATCTAAATATTTCTGTTCATTCCCTTCTTAAAGCTCAAATTTTCTGGAGTTATTCAAATTTTTCATTTCCTTATACATACAGTAGCACATAGAGAATGCAAGTTACCTAACACTGAAAACAACGATTTGCTATTATTTTTCAAGAAATAATGAAGGAATAAACAATATTGTGCCCTTCCCTAAATTATCCATCCAGATATCATCTAAGGACAATAAAAAGTTTTGTAATGTCCAATATTCTAAATAAGCAAACAGTAAAAAAAGGAGTTGGAGGAGAACATTTTGACTAAACAGGAAGGCATTAGAAGGCTTTAGCATAAACCCCTCAGCATTTCTAACTCTAACTTCACATCTAGATTTCTTTCCAAATAGCATATTGATTGCTTGCAGTCAAATCGTGGTCTTTTAAATAGCATGTTCCTTTATCTTCATGGGCCCAGCAGTTTCAGATTTCAGACTGGAAATCTACATAGCTTGCAGGAATTGGTATTCAGAATAAGGCTTTCAGGTTTGAAGCTGTATGATATATGTGCACACTACCTAGAAAGCGTACTGCATTTCAAGTTTCCAAATACCTTCCTGGGAAACACTGCCTTATGCACTCTTTCAGGAATGAAAAAGATTTCCATCTATCACACTAGTGTTAGAAGACCATTCACATTGTAGCCAGTTGTCTTCTGGGAAAGCCTACTTTGCCAACTGGACCATCAGTTTTCAAGTCATCTTCTCTTTCTACCATATTAGAAATACTGCTAGATGGGCTTTATCACTAATGCTAAGCTTGTGGATTGTGATGGAAACTGAACAGAAATCAAATGGTGCATATCATCCAAGTTTTCTACAATATATCTTTCAAAAAAGGTTGGGGAGGGAGACAAAAGATGTTTGGGTTTTTTTGGAGGAAGTAGAAGTCATGTTTCATAGGAACTTTTTAATTAGAAGTCAACTGATTTTCAGTCATTATGTTTCATTATTTAGGAAAATTATTTACATTATTTATTAATGAATACTACTTCTATCCATCTGGTACTCTTTTAGAAAATTAGTATTTCAGCCTTGATGCAAAAACAGAGTCTCAGAATAATTCTCTTTCTGCCAAGAGATCTCTTCAAGTCACTACAAAAATGGCATCAAAAACACTAATTAATGTCACAAAGTTTTATTTTGGATCTCTTTTCTGCAATGACACAGTGAATTAAGTTTCCTACAAAATTGATTATGATTTGTTAGAGTGCTTAAATATTATTTTAAGAAAGCTTTGAAGTAAATGAGGTTTTCTCCAAAAAGTTTTAAAATTTATATCCCCTTAAAGTCAATCAATAAGCAATTATTAAGCACCTATTATATGAAAGGCACTGTGCTAAGAGTGGGTTATACAAATAAAAGTAAAAGACAGCCTTTGCTCTCAAGCAAAATCATAATCAGTCATTTTATTAAGATATAAATTATTTATAAATAGGAAGCAAATGGCTCCTAGACTAAAATCTCTTGTCAATTTAATTCACTGTAATTCAACACATATTTCTGTATAACACTGTACTAGGAGCTACTAGGTACAAAGCATTGTTAGAAGAATACAAAGCAAACACAAAAGCAAAAGTAAATATTCCCTGACCTGAGGAAGCTTACATTCTCTTGGAGGCTGATAGAAAATCTACAGACAAGTATCATCAAAAGTAGGGAATGAAAAGTACCTGTTAGAGATCAGACAGCACTCTAGCAAAATCTGAGGAAGGAAAGAGCTACAATAGGGGTGGGGAATGGAGATTCGGGAAAGAAATCACTGAGAGGTATTGTAAGTAAGCTTGAACCTTGAACAAGATCAAAGATTCTCTGAGGAGGAATACTTTCTCAGCAACAGGGTGGAGGTGGGAAAAGGAATATCAATGAGTAGGAGCATCTTACAGTCCAGTGTGACTGGAACATAGAGAATAGAGAATTATGTGAAATAATACTGGAAAGGTAAGATAGCACTAGATTGTCAAAGACCTTTAATGTCTATCTAAGGAATAATGTTGTATGATAGTGACAATAGGGAGGGTCCGGATGGTTTTTTTCTTTTTTGTTAGCAAGGAAGTGACGATCAGACCTATACTTTAGGAAGACTGTTTTGGAAGATATGTGAAAATCAAAGAGAAGAAGAAAATCAGTCAGGAAAACACCTCTCAATTTACATAATTTTGAAATAAGCCATGCCAAATTATGACAATACAATATTGGTCACAGTTATTCTTTTAAAAAATGTATTATTTGGTTAGTACACATTGTAAAATATTATTTTGAATAGCATCTTCTCCAATTTGCTTTCTTTGACTGCTCAAGTCAGGAAGAATCTTTCCCTTTGCTGAAATCTTACTGAAGGGAATACCAACATCAAACACAGTAGATGGTACTTGGTCTATTAATAATAATTTATCAAGCACCTAGAACGTGTTGGTCATTTTGCTGAGGTCTAGATTCAATAATTGTTCTCTAATTGTTTCATGTGTGCTAGCTTGTCTCTCCAACCAAAATGTAATCTGTTAGAGAATAGGGAATAAATCTTGGGCTTCTTCTATGAATATCTCCCTTAGTACTAAATACATAAGCAGCACTTAATACTTTTACTTTTTAATTAATGATAATATAGTTTATTCAGTGTTATAGAGAATGATTGTGAAAAACAAGGTATCTTAAAGTTTTGATCATTCTGGTTATTCTTATTTTTTAGGAAATATGTATATGTATATGTATACACACATGTATATGGACACACATAAATAGTTATACACACATACATACCACCAACTTTTCCCAGAGTTTGGTCTAAGAAAGGCAAAAATCACAAGGCTGGGGCGGGAGGGAGGAGTAATGGTGTAGTGGTTTTCTCAGGTAATGAAGACAGAAATCACAGGTTACTATACGGGAGTAATTGCCTAGTGACCTTATCAAGTTATTCTCGGGCTGGACAGTTTTTCAGGTGTGTGATGGCCCTATCATGTTTTGCCACTGGGCAGAGGGTTGACATGAGCCAGTCTGAGTTTGTTCTGTAGCATAGCAGAAGGAGTTCTGGGTTCAGCATGTGTATATTACTAGGAATTTTTTACATGCCCAGGTTAAGGATGATCAGTTTACCTCCTGATTCTGATTCCCAGGTCAGGCAGGTCTCCCCTGGATATTAAAAGGCTCAAGCAAATCAAGGTGGTTAGTAAAAAATCATTAACTTCCTCAGTTACACACACATATACAGAGAGAGAGAGAGAGAGAGAGAGAGAGAGAGATAGTTATTATGAGTCATCTACCACAATTATTATTTTTTTTTACTTAAACACATAAAATGGTTCCAAAACACCCCTGGGAAAGAGGGAAATGATCTTACATGCCTATTTACATTATTTGAAGTTAGACATCAGAATTTCTTACACTCAGAAAATATGCTACTAATGTTCAATGTTAGCTTTCTACAATGAATATGATATTGATAATATATTTAATAGGAATGCAAAAGGGAAAGGAGATTCTTCTGGGCTGAAGGAGTTGAAGAACTGGCAATAACCAGTAAATGATTTGATAATGATAAATTTCAACTAGTAGGTGAAAGTGAATAACAGCAGTATTATGCCTTGAACAACCAATGAAGAAGGTAGCAGAACTAGGACTAAATATTAGTCCCTCAGTTTAATGTACAGCTCAAGATGCTACTATCTCTAAGAGGTATCAGATATTCAAAATTTTTTTCAATATTTGGGGAGAAAGGTAAATATTTCAGAAGTAATTCAGAAGTAGTATGGAACAGGGGAAAGACTACTGGGTTCTATGTCCCCTAAACATTACCTCTGATTTAATGAATTTGGCTTTATTTTATTTTATTTGCTTTGAAATAATCAATGTTATATTAGTATACTTATGGTAATTGGTCTATCAACTGACATTAAAAATGTCAGTGAAAAAATGTTTTTTGTTGTTATTGGAGTTTTTGTTTTGTTTTGTTTTGGGTTTTGGGGCAATTTAATAAACTTATGCTATTAGAGAGACAGAAGTCCCCTTAATACATAATTTCATTAAATATAAAAATTATTTTAAAATATGTTATAATCCTCCCACCTAAACTACTACTAAACTGAGTGGCTTAAGACCAACTGTGACAATTCTCTCTCTCTCTCTCTCTCTCTCTCTCTCTCTCTCTCTCTCTCTCTCTCTTTCTCTCTCTCTCGCTCTGTCTCTTGCTCTCTCTCCCTCTCTATCTGTCTGTCTCTCTTTTCTCCATCTCTTCTCCTCCTCCTCTGTCTCTGCTTCTCTGTACATATGTGTGGATATATAGGCATACATATATATGCATAACACAGAACTTGGTTCTGCTTTTTAAATTTAAAAAAAAATCACCTTAGGAGTTGTCTTTGAATCTCTAAATTCAAATAAGAGATGTTTGCCTGATTCACTTCCCATGAAATGGCAGGGGTGACCACTTACACTTAATGAATCGCAACAAAGACAATTCTGTGTGTGAGAATTGAAAATGACACTTCCTTTCAAAGGAAAATGTGTGAGGATTGGTACAAATCCGATTTAGGATCTGAGTGTCACATACAGCTCTGGCTCATCCTCTTCCCATGTCTACTGTGACTTACGACAAAGACTCACTCTGGCTGGATGTTAGAGCAACTGAGGGAAAATTACAAGTACATGAAAAAAAGAAAACAAAGAAAAGAATCACTTCAAAATCCATCTTCTTCTCTCTTTGCCCTGTATTGCCACTTCTACTTACTCTAAAAATCTACCAGGATTTTTAAAAAATTCAATTTCAAAACAAGAGCCCTTTCCCACAGTAGGCTGGGTGTTTCCAGAATTAACACATGAGTAGTGGCTATTTTTCCCAGCAGGTTCCTTTATCATTACCAAGGAAGAAAGTTGACAGGCTTTGTATCTGAAATGTAATTAGCTTGGGGGAGTATGTTCATAATGAAAGTAGAATTTACATTATTATAAGCATCTGATCTTTTGCTCTCTCTAACTGGTATTAAAAAAAAAAGTGAAGTCTAGGATGTATATCTGAAAGATTTATTCAATCAATTCTTTTTTTTTTTCCCCAGAGATTTTGATTTGATTAGCATGATGGAAGTTTAAGTCATTACTTTACAGGACTCATCCCCATCCTAGAAAAAATAGAACAAATAGAAAAGCATTATTCCAAAATAAACATATCAGGTGATCATATATGGCTACTTCTGAAACTCTATAGGGTGCCTCTGCAGTCACTTGGATTGTTATTCTCATATGAAGAGGCTTTTCTAACTCCTTCACCTCCTCCAATCACCCATAATATTAACATAAAAACAAAGTATTTTGCTGGCATTGGGGCCCTTAAAGAATGTACCTTGAATTAAATTAAAGCTTATTTACACAGTCAAAAATAAAGTCACAGGTATGTAGCAAATGTAAAAACATTTTAGTAATGTGGTCTGGGATTCTAGGGTAAATTAGGGCAAAATAAGTGCTGGCCTGATAGTCCAGTGATGTCTGTGCAAGAATTTGAAACAAAACTCCCCTTCAAGCAACTACTTTCATGTCAGGAAAATAACATACACGTACAAAATTTAAAGCTTTGTGTGCCTAACCCTTTCTGACCCCTTTTACATTCCGTTATTAATAATAATAACTATGATAATAATGCTTACGCCCAGGGCTGCAATGAGGGTTAATTAGTTAATATTTATAAAGCATTCTGAAGATGAAAAGCACCATTTAAGCACTAAGTATATTCTTTTTTTCCCCTCCTTTCACCTCTCACTTTCATTTCCCTCTTTTATCCCCAGATCAATTTATGTTTTCTCCTGTCTGGTTATTCCTTTCACTGATTATATTATTTTCTATTTCTTTGTCTATTCTTGCCCTTGACTTCACATTGATACCTATCACCCTTCCCCTTCAGCTGCACCTTTGTTCTTCCCTTCAGCATTTTAGTCATGCTATTCATTTTCTCCTCTTCCCTCATCCCAAGTCCCTCCAACTTTACATTTTCTTTTCTTCTTTCTAAAATTCCTTTAGCTGCCAGTGAGACATGAGGAGATACAAAATTTGTGAGAGAAGTCCAATTTTTCATTCTTCATGTTACTGAATACAGGATTCACACACTGCACGAGGTATTCCCTCCCTCCACCCTCAATGTCTTTCAGCTATTTAAGGTATGAAACTACTTTTTTCTTATATCATATCCTAATATTTAGTACAACACTGGGGGAACAATTAGACTCCTAGTAAAGATGAAAAGAAGGGAAAGAGAAAGAAGTGGAAACAGTTGAGTAAAGAAGAGAAGAAAGGGGCCCCCTTTTGATATTATTCATATTAGACTGTATCTACTTTTCAGCAGCTAAGTATTGTGAGCTTTTAAAGAGATAATTTGTTAAAATACTCATGATAACTGACATATGCTGTCCTTTAGTCATTTCATTTGTGACTAACCCCTATGTGATCCTTTGCTGGGTTTTCTTGGCAAAGATAATGGGATGATTTGTTATTTCTTCTCCAGTTGAGGAAACTAAGGCAAATGTGGTTAAGTGATTTGTCCAGGGTCACACAGATAGTGTGTAAAGCTGTTTTTGAACTTAGGTCTTTCTGATTCCACCTTGGCACTCAATACACTTTGCCATCTAGATGCCAAACTAAAATATCATGTCAAGCTATACAAAACAGATTCAAAAAGTTCATGTGACTTCTAAAAGAGGCTTTGTGATAGTCAAACCTAATGGTAGACTATTGGAATAGTACAAATATGAGGTGATGAGGGTCTGATCCAGAGTAGTTTCAGTGTCAGGGGAGAGAAGACCATATCTGAGAGATGTTTCAAAAAGTAAATTGTCAGGTTTTAGCAACAGTTTGGATTGGGAGGGAAGGGAAATGAGAGATATTGAAAAGTGAAAAATGTTATCTAGAATAATAGCCTAGGGTACTAGAAGGACAATGGTGTAGTTAACACTAATAGGGGAGTTGGGAAGGGAAGGGTTTAGGGAGCAAGATAATTGGGTTCAGTTTTAGATATGTTGAAATGAATACTAGATATGAAGTTTGAGATAACTGAATGGCAATTTGAGATTAGAGACTGGCTGACAGGATAGGTAGATTAGAGAATCTTCTTCATGGGGTGCTCATTAGATACATGAGAGCTGATGAAATGCCCAAGGAAAATAGTATGAAGGGAAATGAAAAGATCAAGAATATAGTGTCTCTGAAATGAAAAGAATGAGTTTATCTTTAACTGTTGTTAAACCTTGTATTTTTATTTAATTTTTCATGTCTATATGTCTCATGTCTCATACTAATTCATACAATTTTTGGAAGTAGGAACTGTGTCTCATTTTGGGCATCTTCGTGATTCTCATTGTACATAGCAAAGTTATTTAAATATTTGATTTGAAGAGTTGTCTATGGCAGATTCCTGGAACAACTATGAGGACCTAACAGAGACTTTCTTCTCTCTGATTCATCATACACATAGCTGCCAAAATGATGTTCCCAAAGCACACATCTGATTACATCATTCATGTTACCCAGTGGATTCCAGTGCCTCCCTACTAGAGTTATGAGAAAATATGAACTTCTCTGATTCACAATTAGGACCAGTTTTGCCTTCCATAGATAACACAATCACCTAAACTGGTCTTCATCTTCTTCTTCATGTCATCTTCTATCTCTGGACTTTCATTTTGGCTGGTCCTTATATCTAAAATATATTCTCTTCTCTTTTTTTGTCTCTTGAGATTTTTTATTTCCTTCAAGTTTTAGCTTAAGCATCGTCTTCATTCAATATGAATCTCCTTCTAATCCTTCAAACTCCTCATGCCATCCTCCACAATGTTGCCTTGTATATTCTTTATATACTTATTTATATTGATTTCCATAAAATAATGTGAACTCTTTGAAGGCAGAGATTGTCTTATTTTGTCTTTTTATCTCCAGCAATTTGTTCAGTGTTTGACAAACAGTTAGCATTTAATACATATATCTTCATTGATTGATATTAACTTCAGATAAAAAAAAGAAGCTGGGAATAGTATAAAAGTCTGCAAATAAAAGATCAAGGAGATTATTTTATCAAAAAATTATGGGAACCTCCCCTTTCCAAAAATAGTACAGAGCAATGATTAGAAAACCTGGAGTTTTCACAAGACTCTTATGAGTCGCAGCATTTATAGTGACAGTGACAGGAAGGCACAATGTAGTAAATGCCAGTGATAAGTATGGCCAGTCCCTGCACAGAGCAAAAAAAGAGAGGGTTCCTCTTGACAGGCTTCTGACAGCAACAGTTTCTCCAACAAAATGCTCCTCTGACCATCAGCCAGTAACACTTCAGGATCAGTCACCTTTTTGAGCAAAGCTGAAATTTCTTTTAGCTCACATCTCATCAGGGAAGACCTGAGCACTGTGCAAAGAAACTAGGAATCTTAACAAGCCAAAGAAAGCCAATCAAAATGAAATATATCATTTCTCTCTCTAATAAAAAAAAAATTGCAATGACTGGATAGTCTGTGCTGTACTTTGAAGTACAAAGTATAAGTCTCAAATAAATAGGTAACTTTGTAACACACACACACACACACACACACACACACACACACAGACATTTCTCCTTTTCCTTAAATCGGCAAACCCCCTACATAGCTTCTTGCTGATTGTAGAGTCATATGCTTCTTAATCCAATGGTGGATGAATTATGGCAGTAAATGGTTTTGAAAGTGCCTTGAAAGCAAAAATATGGAAATTCCCACCCTTCTTTTTCAAGAGAATAGTAGGAGCAGTCATTATTTTTGTGAATTCAGAGAACACTACCCAAGTATTCGGAGACAGCATGCGTATAATTGTTTGTCCCTCTCTCTCTTTGAAGTATATATTTTTAAAACTGTAAAACCTCAGACACACGCAAGGATAGCTTGCCTAGCTTGGTCAAGAACACCTCCATATCTACATATTCACTAAGTCATAAATCTTCTCTACTTTGGCTCTATATGTATGACATATGACCCTTATTTCTCCCTTGTGGTTGCTCTCAGAGAGACAATAGAGGTCCACTAAAGCACACAGCTTCCCTCTTAGGTAATATTTCATATGCACCTCTTTGCAACTACAACACATCAAGGTAACTGAGCTACAGCCTGGGAGGGGAGTTTAACTATAATTGTCTTAAATAGACTAATTTGGATAAAATGAGCAAGAAAATTCCCTCAGCTATTTGTTAGTATAATAATGCTATCTACATGTTTCTTGCCTTGTGATTTTCCGTTTTGCAAAAGTGAATGAACTATCCTCTGAATCCTTGGGATATTTGGTTCGATCTGTCTGTCAGACATTAATTAGTTTCATAGCAATCTCTCACTGCTGTCTTGTGGAAAGACTGCAAGAGTGAAAAATAAGCCAGGATGACAAAGAGAGAGCTTGCCTCAATTCTGACCAAAGAAATCTGTCATTAAAGGAAGGATCAAAATCCAAATCCAAAACTCAGCTCCCTTTTCCTCGTGGCAAAAATAGATGACTATATTCAGAATATTAGACAAATTACCTTACCTACAAAATAATTATTTGCTTGGTGTTTTTCACTACTGTTCATAAACACAAATAGATAGGAATCTTTAGGGAATATTGACATATACCTGCAAGAATAGCATAGATGAAATGTCATGCAATTCAGTGAAAAGGGACTTCAGAATCTCAGCATGAGTCAGAATATTAGGATGAAATACATTTATTTCTGTACATATACATGCCTATATGTATTTCTCAGAGAAAGACAAGGGAAAACCTTACTTTCAGTGCTTCATTCTCCCATTTTCCTATTCTACCATGTTCTAATGCCTACATAAGCAGTGGATGCTATTTGTGAGGTTTTGTCTGTCTCTGGTGCTTCCTTTTCTCAGTCCTTTAAGACTCTTATGAAGGAACATTCCCTCCACAGTTGTGTTTCACTCATACAATATTACCAGCCCTGTTTGCCTTTATAAGCTAGTGAATGATCAGGATTGGAAATTATTCACAGAGAGACCCAGCTCTGTAACTTTCAAACATTAATTCTAAAGTGTTTAGAACTGGAATTGGTCTGCTTTGTGTCATGGAATCCTTTGGCAGTCTGATGAAATATATAAATCCCTTTTCAAAATCATGTGTTTTTTTCCATTAATAATTAAAAGAAATGCTAGATTTTAATGATTGATAAAAATTAAAATATTTTCCAATCTAACATTATTATATTATAATATTGTTTATCTATTCATGGAGACCTAGGAAGGAGAGGAGGTCTGTGGATCTCAGATTAAGAAGCCTTAATTTAAATGATTTGTATACAGGAAGAACTAGAAGCACAGAAACAGAAATCACTCATCCTTTCCACCCCAAAGAAGATATTTGGAATGAAGCTTAATTTTTGCTTATGAGAAAAGCATCTTTCTTGAAATGTGGGTTCTCATTCACAATAATGAGTTCCAAACTTTCTAGGATTTTGGTTTTGTTTGATTTTTGTGTGCAATGTGCCTTTAGTTTGGTTTTGTCTGGGGAGGGTGGTAGGAGGGTAAAAAGAGACTTTGGCACTTCCAGGACAGAACTAGAAGTGAAATTATATAATTCTCACATTCAAAATATAAATAACTTCTATTCAAATTGGTCCTGAAAATATACAGAGCTTTATAGAAAATGAATAAAGGCAAAAGCTTTTTTTTTTTTCTCTAATGAGGGTTTGCCATACCAACACCCAACAGTAGTATGTTGTGACAAGGTATCACATAACAAATGAAAAAGTGTCTAGTTCAAAACTGAAAACAGTCAGCAAAAAATACTAACATCAGCCTGAAGGAAAACGTCTCTAGTGGAAATGTCTAGAGGCAGGAAGTTCAATGGACTGCAATTGTGGGGAGTCTGGGGAGAGAGGGAATAAAAACTTACCATCATTATTATCAAATACTATTTAGTCCTTGTATATACAGTCCAAGTTATTTATATAGATAACAATAGATATGGATACAAAGATGTATATATATATATATATATATATATATATATACACACATATACATATATATTATATAATTTAGATGTATAAGCACATAGATAGAGAATCTAGGATGTCTCAAAAGTTAATACAGTTTTAACATCTCATTAGACTTTTGGAACATTATATACATGTTTAAATACATATCCATATAGTGTTCATATTCATGTATATGAATGTAAGTATATAGATGCATATATATATATATATATATATATATATATATATAACATAGGGCATTATAAACATCTTTTTGACAGACTCTGGGATAGTCTGTTCAAAACTCCTTAAACTCTGAATTGTATCCCCATATGGATCATGTAACTGAATTGTGGGAAGGTTACAACATTATGAGTTATTAATAGTATCTGATTTATATACCCATTTTATATGCATATAAATACATATATGAGTATATGTGTATATGTATGTATGTGTATATATCTCTATCTGTATCTAAACATACATATATATATATATATATATATATATTTATTTAGGATCATGTACAAATTTCTCAGATGAAAAGAGGCCACAGAAAGTTTAAGCTCTATTATATATATAGATATAGATATACACATATATATATGTGTGTGTGTTTATATCTACACATACAAATATATATATATGTGCTTAGATATAAATTCATCATAGAGATACTGATAGATATAGAGACAGAAATGATAGAGATAGAGATACACACATATATGTGAGTATAAATCCTCTCCTAGAACTGGCATTGTAAAACAGATGGCAACACTGGACAAAACAAGTACCAAATGTATTCATAATATTAATAATGATGTTTTATTTATCCTCAGAAGAGCTGAAAAAATTTTATGTACAGTCACATTTCTTCTCAGCATAGCCTTGTCCCTATTCAGTTCTCCAAATTCCTATCTCAGAACCATGAGGATGCTTCAGGTCTCATCCTAGATCTGTACAAGGGCCCATATTCATTCTACTTTCAGAAATTCAGAGACATAAGAAAGAGGCACAAATAATTTGGGTTTCATAACCTCAGTCAACATTAACTCTTCTTCCTCTATTGTCTCTCATGTCCTCCAACACTTATCAGTTCAATTATAAAGTATCATCATGATGGAAACATTGTGTTTTGTTTATTTTGGGCATGTAGGTAATATGGGTCTGTCTAGATGTGACTCACAAGAAGTCAAGAATAGACATCTGTAGAGTTTGACTCTCTCCCCTGCATACTCTTCTTTAAGGGAGACTGATTTCTATCAGGAAGGAAAGTAGTAGGTTGGGGCCAGAAGTTGGCTATTCTGCTGCCCTTCAGAAAAGAAGTTAGCAGGCTAAAATTATATCTATCTGTTCCCTTAAACATTATTTGTCCAGGCAAAATATTTTTTTTAGATTTAAGATGCACTCCTAATTAATTTTTTTTAAATGGGGAAAGATGGTCTTAAGCCATCTATCTACAGTTTGAATTCCTTCCCACCAGATACCAGCTCAACAATGAACACACATAACAAATAAACACATTTATCTAAAAGCAAGACATATAATAGAAAAAAATGTACATAGGAAAAATATACCAGACAATATCATGTGAATGATCTCTCCCATTGGGAGCAAGATAACAACTCAACCAAGAGAGAGACTCTCATATCTTATCCAAGGGGAAATTCCCTAAAGTCTAATCTAAGAATGAGGACATGATCAAACTTCTAGAACCTTGATATGTCAACTTCTTCATAGAATCGTTCTCCCTTCAGGTTGTAAGGTCTTCTCTCTCAAAGAGAAGAGCATATTTTATCCAACTAATTCTGTTTCACACAAGCATATGAGATTGAATTACAGTTCTCCACCAATAGGGAGACTCTATCATGCACTCTTCCCTATGAGCCAAGAGCTACCCAACTATCAGTTGTCAATACTCACTACCCCTACCTCTACAACACCTCTCACCTCTGCTCAATGGTCACCCTTGCTCTAGCTTTAACATCTTCCCCCAGTACTATTGCAGAAGCCCCCTGAAGGTCTCCCTGTATTCAAAATCACTACCCCACCTAATCATCCTTCCTCTACACAATTGTCTAGCTGATATTCCTAAAGCATAGGTCTAAATCACTGACCTATTCAAGAAGTTTGAGTTGTTCCCTATTATTTCTTGGATAAAATTAACGTCCTCCATTTTCATGAAAACCTCAAATCAATGTTCCAACCTTAGTGGGCTACTTAATAAGTACAACATTCTATTATCCACCTTTCTGCCTTTGCACAAGTGGCTCTTTCTGGCCTAGAATGCTCTCTTTCCTTATCCTTATTTCCTATAAAATCTTTTTAAGACTCAGTGAAATCTATAAGACACTTTTTTTTCTGATTCCCACAATTGCTACAGTACTCTTTGTGCTGCATCCCACTTCCCCCCTCCAAAAAAAAAATCACTCTGTTTTCAAAAATTATCTTGCATTAGTATTTATTTTCCATGTACTTATCTTTATGCATTTTCATTCAGAAAAAATTTCTTGAGGTCAAAAACAGTCATATTTTTGATTTTGTCTCCCTAGCATCTAATACAATGTGTAGGAATTTGTAGATGCTTCATAAATGCTTGCTGAATTTAATTTGCTTAAACTTAACTAAATTGACTTGTAGAAAGGGATGAGGAAAAAAAGAATAGGTTTTAGGAAGAGTTTGATATAGTTGCAAAAAGTATATGGTCATAGATTCTTCATCTGAAAGGGATTTCAAAGAAGTGCAAATTTGTCTTTAACATATACAAAAATGTGACAGCCAGAGAGAGGAAAAAGTAATGCTACATCATAACCCTATATGGTTTCAGAGCTGAGAGTAGAACTGATGATTGAATCTCAGTATAAGATGACTTGTGGTACCCCCAAAACATCTTTGTCTAATTATCTAAACATAAAACATGATTAGCCACATAATTATCCAGGGAATCTAGAATCTCTATTTAGTTTCATTTTCTATTTCTGCATAGGAAAATAGGAACAAATATTTTATAAGACTATGGAGAAGAGAGTATCTAAAAAAAAGACTCTCCAAGAAAACTAATTACTTTTAAATAATTTAATTTTTTAAGTTTAACCTACATTTTCTTGATCACTTCCTTTAATCTAGATAATCAAGAAAATAATAAATTCAGCCTGGTTTTGTTTGTTTGTTTTTAGTATTTGCTGTTTTCTTAAGTGTAAGTGATCACACTAAAAATTAACAATAAGCTCTCCCAAGCAGATCCAAGCTTTCTCCAGTAAATCCCTGAATAATATGTTTCTTTCTATATCATGGTATTCTCCAGGAATTTTTCCCCCAATTCAAATTAAGCATCCATGACTTCCTTCTGTATAGCATTCTCTCTTTTTAAGGCTGTCAGGTCTTTCTTGTCCTTGTTTTGTAGGAAATTAAGCTAAATATAAACAACAGCAGAGTTCCACCTAAAAGGAAATAGCATTTGCATCCTTCTATCCCTGTCTATATAAAAAGTAATATAGTACTTTTTAAAAACAATGCCCAGAGGAAAACTAGAGTAACATGTACCAACTATGGCTTAGCATATATTACCCTACTAATAAATTAATAAATCACATGAAATAGTCATATCATAGCCTAGTGAATTGAATGCTAAGCTTGGAGTTAAGAAGACCCTGGTTTCAAATCCCACCTCTGACATTAATTTTGTGACTTCTATGCCTCAGGTTGCACTTGAGGATTTATCTTTTAAGTCATACATAGTGGCTGATCTGATTTGCACAAGAAGTAGGAATTATCATACAGGGAATTCTCTATATTGATCATCATTTTCTTTCATGGAGTGTTATAAAAATACTACACAAAATCACAAATCATGTGAAACATTATAAAGCCCTCCATTATTGTATGGATGTAACTATGAATTCTTTTACACTTTTCCAGTGTAGCACAAATTCTAACAAGTCCTTCTCAGCTAGGAGGAATTTAGTATAACAATGGACTTCATTTCTTCCCCAAAATTAGCCTAAGATCAAAAGGGAAAAAGATCATCACAGGAAAATTAGAAGCCATGAATACAATTAAATAAAATGCATGAAGTTATAATGTGCATCACTGGAGTAGGTACCCACATTAATGAAATCTTATATCCTTGAAATATTCAAATAAACATAAAACATAGGGTAGGATATAATTGTAGGAACTATACTCATAAGTGAGAATATCCTAAAAAGAATTTTCATAAGGGAGACCAGAGAACTTTATTTTTCTAATATGACATCTCAATATAACTATTTTTTAATCTTTGTATTCCCCAAACTCAGCATGGAAGTTTGTTGAAAAGTATGTTATATAAATAACTAAACCAAAAAAGGTTGAATTAGATCACACCCTCTAATTATAAGTGTCCCTCAGGGTTCTATCCTGCACCCTCTTTTCCTCTCCCTCTATACTACTTCACTAGGCAATCTCATCAGCTTCTATTGATTTAATTACCATCTCTATGCTAATTATTCTCAATCTATCCTTCCTGCTGCAATCTCTCTGCTGACCTACAATCTTACAGTTTCAAATGCTTTCCAGATATCTCAAAATGAATGCCTAGGAGACATCTTAAACTCAATATGTCCAAAACTGAAGTTACTATCTTTCTCCCTAAAACCTCCCCTTCCTTTTTTATTATTGTAGAGGATGACATCATCTTCCCAGTTTCTCAGACTCATAAACTAGAAATTATTCCATATTGTTCACTCTCTCACCACCATTCCCATATCAAACTTGTTGCTAAGAGCTGTCAATTTTACCTTTTCAATTTTCTCATCTCTCAAAAAAAAAAAAAAAAAGCTTCCTTCAACCTTCTAATCTTATTACATTTTATTACCCAATACATATTCATTGATCCAGTGACAATGGTCTCCTGTCTGATCCAGGAACCAGACACTTCATCTTTCAACTTTAGGCATGCTCTCTGACTGCTCCCATGCTTGGAAAGTTAACCCTCCTTGATTTCAACTACTGACTTCATTAGATTCCTTTAAGTGCCAACTAAAATCTGACTTTCTACAGGAAGCTTTTCCCAATACTACTTAATTACAGTGCCTTCCCTCTCTTAACTATTTCCTATTTATATTACATATAGTTTGTTTTGTATATATTTGCTTGCATGTTGTTTCTCCTATTAGACTATAAGATCCTTGAAGTTAGGGACTGTTTTTTACCTCTTTTTGTATCCCCAGCTCACTTAGTATAATGCATTACACATAGGAGGTGCTTAATAATCTTTTTATGATTAATCAATGGTGTTCCCAAATATTTTGTCATTATTAATAATGATAACAATATATCACACATTTAAAGTTAATAAAATATTTTTCTATAGCACGGTAATTCAAGAATCACCACTCCTCTTTCACAGAGAAGAACTCTAAAACTTAGACTTCCTCATAGGCAAATGGCTAGAAAGTCTCAGAACCAGGAATTGGAATAGGAGGTTAAACTAGATGGCCTCTGAGGTATAATTCTAACTCCAATCTCAGTGTATCCCTCCATAACCAAACTATGATTATTCAACTTAAACATCTGTACAAATAATTCTTTTTCCTCCAGCATTTTTATTTAAAAATTTGAGTTATAAATTTTCTCTCTCCATATCCTTCCTTTGGATGGTAAGCAGATAAAGGTTATACATGTACAACTATGTAAAATATTTCCATATTAGTCATTTTATATAAGAAGACTCAAATAAAGGAAAAATAAAAGAAAAAATGAAAAATAACACATTTCTGTTTCTATTCAATAAATATCAATACTTTTTTCTGGAAGTAGATAGTAAGCTTCATGATTAGTCTTAGATCACTGTACTGCTGAGAATAGCTAAGTCATTCACAATTCTTCATCTAACAACATTGTTATTAATGTATATAATGTTCTCCTCATTCTGTTTACTTCACTATGCATTAGTTCATGTAAGTCTTTCCATATTTTTATTAAATCATCCTGCTTGTCATTTCTTATAGCAAAATAGTATTTCATCACAGTTATATATCATAATTTGCTGAGCCATTTCCCAGTTGATTGGCATCCCTTTGATTTTCAGTTCTTAGCCACTACAAAAACAGTTGCTATAAACATTTTGGGATGTCTTTGGGAGATAGATCTAGCAGTGGTAGTGCTGGATCAAAGGGCATGCACAATTTTATAACCCTTTGAATGGAATTCCAAATTGCTCTCCAGAATGGTTAGATCAGTTTACAACTCTGCCAATCATGCTTTAGTTTTCCAATTTTCCCACATCTCCTCAAAAATCAATCATTTTCCTTTTTTGTCCATATTAGCCAGTCTGATAGGTGTAAAGTTGTTTTAATTTGCATTCCTGTGATCAATAGTGATGTAAATCATTTTTTCATAAGACTATAGATATCTTTGATTTCTTTGACTAAAAAGTGCCTGTTCATATTCTTTGATCATGTATCAATTGAGGAATGAATTATATTTTTATAAATTTGACTCAGTTCTCTATTTGAGAAATGAAGCATACTTGTTGCAAAAAAATTTTCCCCAGTTTTTTTTTTGCTTTCCTCTTAATTGTGATTGTATTGCTTTTGTTTGTGTAAAAACATATTTAATTTTATATGATCAAAATTATCTTTTTACATATTGTAATGCTTTCCATATATTCTTTGTTCCTCAATTCTTCCCCTGTTCATAAATCTGACAGTAAATGTTCCATGCTCTCTTAATTTGCAAGGGTATTGTATCACCCTTAATGTGGAAATCATGTACCCATTTTGACCTTACCTTGATATACAATATGAGATGTTGGTCTACACAAAGTTACTGCCATAAATATTTTTCAGTTTCCCCCAGCAATCTTTGTCAAATAATGAATTTTTATTCCAAAAACTTGAATCGTTGGGTGTGTCAAATATTAAATTATTATGATCATTTATTATAATGTAATCTATACCTAATCTATTCTAGTGATCTACCACTCTTTTTTTCTTAGGCAGTATCAGATTGTTTTGTTACCACTTTTTTATTGACTCCTTTGATATCTCATTGAGCATTTGTTCTTATAATTTTTTTATCATTTTTTCTAGATTTATAAAATAATTTTGCTATGTCACTGAATAAATTGGGGTAGAATTGTCATTTTTATTATATTGTTCAATCTACCCATAAGCAAGTAATATTTTTTTCCAATTGTTTAGATCTGACTTGTATATAAAATTTTTTTTTTTTTTTTTTTAGTTTCGTTCATATAATTCCTGGGTTTGTGTTGGTAGGTAGAATCTCAAATATTGTATGCTGTCTAAAATCATTTTAAATGGAATTTCTCTTTCTACCTTTTGCTTCTGGTCTTTGTTAGAAATATTTAGAAATACTGATGATTTGTGTGCATTTATTTTGTGTCCAGCAAAAGTTGTTTTACTTAATTTTTAACTGATTCTCTAGGATTTTCAAATTATAATATATCATTTGCAAAAAGTGAATAGTTTAGTATCCTCGCTGCCTATTTTAATTCTTTTTATTTCTGTTCTCATGTGATAACTAACATTTCTGATGCAATATTAAATAACAGACATCATAATAGGCATCTTTGTTTCACCTGATTGTATTGGAAAGGCTTCTAACTTATCCTCATTACAAATAATGTTTGCTGATGGTTTTAGATAAATGTTACCAAACATTTTCAGGTAAACTCCATGCATTGCTATGCTTTCTAATAGGAATAGGCATTATATTTTTATCAAGGACTTTTCTGTATCTATTGAAGTAATCATATAATTCCTGTTGGTTTTGTTATTAATATGTTCAATTAGACTAATAGTTTTTTTTAAGTTTGAAAATTATTTTTATGTTCCATTTCACCTACCTGGATATGCTTTTATTCTGATCCTCCCTGTCTTCCTTCTTTTTTTTTTTAATTATACCTTTTTATTTACAAGTTTTATGCATGGGTAATTTTACAGCATTGACAATTGCCAAACCCTTTGTTCCAATTTTTCCCCTCCTTTCCCCCTACCCCCTCCCCCAGATGGCAGGTTGACCAATACATATTAAATATTAAAGTATAAATTAAATACAATTTAAGTATACATGTCTAAACAGTTATTTTGCTGTACAAAAAGAATCGGACTTTGAAATAGTGTACAATTATCCTGTGAAGGAAATCAAAAATGCAGGTGGATAAAAATAGAAGGATTAGGAATTCTATGTGGTGGTTCATTGATAATTTTCTTAATATTCAACCAGGATTGTATTTCTGGTATAAATTTCACCTAGTCATAGTATATACTCTTTATGATATATTGCTCTAATCTTTGAGCTAGTATTTTATTTAAAAATTTTACATCAATATTAATTAAGAAAATTGGTTCATAATTTTCTGTTTCTAGTTTGGCTGTTCTTCATTTGGGACTCAGCACCAGATTTGTGTTATAAAAGGAACTTGGTAGAACTCCTTCTCTGCCTATTTTTCTAAATAGTGTTTGTGTGTGTGTGTGTGTGTGTGTGTGTGTGTGTGTGTGTTAGAGAGAGAGATAGAGACAGAAAGACAAAGAGAGACAGAGACAGAGAAACAGACAGAGAGAGAGAGAGAGAAGAGAGAGAGAGAGAAAGAAGAGAGAGACATACAGAGAGAGAAAGTATTTGTATTACTTGTTATTTAAATATGTGATTGAATTTGCTTGTGAATTCATCTGGTCTTGGGAATTTTTTTCTTAGAAAATGTATAGTTTATTGATGACCTGTTCAATTTCTTTTCCTAAGTTTGGGTATTCAAACATTTTACTTCTGTTAATCTGGGAAATTTATTTTTGCATATACTCATCCATTCTATTTATATTGCTAAATTCATTGGCATACAATTGGACAAAATAGCTCCTAACAATTATCATAATTTTCTCTTTATTAGTGGTGAGTTCACCTCTTTTTTTCTAGTAATTTGGCTTTCCTTTTTCATTTTTAAAAATCAAATTAATCAGTGGTTTATCTGTTTTTATTCTTTTTTTTTCTTTTCACAAAACCAGTTTCTACCATTATTAGTTGAATGGTTTTCTTACTTTCAACCTTATTAATTTTTACTTTGATTTTCAGAATTTATAAGTTTTACTGTATCACCAATTCATTGCTGCATTTTTTTCTATTTTACTGATATAGAAATTAGAAACATATATATTTTTTGCTATGTACCACTTTAGTATATTGTTTCATTAGTGTCACTTTCTTTAATAAAGTTATTGTTTCTATGATTTATTCTTTGACACATTTGTTTAGGGGTGGTTTTTTTAAAATTACTTATTTATTTCCAACTATGTTTCAATCTCTCCACTGCCATTATTGCATGTAATTTTATTGCATTATTTTCTGAAAAAATGCATTCACTATTTTTTCTTTTTGGTATTTGATTCTGATCTTTTTATGTCCTAATAAAATGTTTGTGTAGGAATCATATACTGTGAAGGGAATATTCTTTTATATTTCTATTCAATTTTCTCCTGAGATGCATCTCCTGATATCCAAAACTTTTAAGAATTTTATTCACTTTCTTAACACTTTGCTTGTGTATTTTTTTGGTTTGATTTTTCTAGTTCTGAGAGTGGTGGGCTTAAATTAATGTCTTAAGATCATTCACTTAATATCACCACCTGGAAATTACATGCATATGCTGAGGTGGCTAATAGTATAGTTCTGTTATCTATTTCTTCTTGTAACTCATTTAACTTCTCTAAGAATTTGGATGCTATACCAGTTGGTGTATATATGTTTAGTATTGATATGACCTCAATTCTATGGTACTTTTCAGTAAGGTAGAGTTTTCTTCTTTATCTCCATAAATTTGATGTTTTTACTTTTGCTTTGCAGAAATCATAATTGCTATATCTGTTTGCTTTGCTTCAATTAAAGCATAATAGACTCCATTTCTGTCCCTTACCTTTACCCTATGTGTATCTCTCCACTACAAATGTGTTTCTTGTAAACTACATATTGTAGGATTCTGGTTTTTAATTTATTATGCTGTTTGTTTTATGGGTGATTTCATTCCATACACATTTATAGTTATGATGAATGTGTATTTCTCTACTATTTTGATATTTTCCCTTGTTTATTCCTCCATCTCTTTTTCCCCTACTCTTTCCTCCTTACAGATATTTTACTTCTGATCACTGCTTTCTCCAAACTACTCATTATTTTATCAATCTCCCTTCCCCCTTCCATCATACCCATCCCTTTTTGTCCTTTGATGGTAAGATAGATTTCTAAATCCAACTAAGTATGTATGTTATTTTATTTTTGGGCCATTTTTGATGAGTAAGATTTTTACCCATTAATCCAACATCCCGTTTTTTCTCCATTATAGTAGTTTTCATGCTTCTTTTATGTGGGATAATGTACCCAGATTTTATCTCCTGCCTGCTTTATCCAGTACAATTTTCTTTCTTATCTCTTTCATTTTGGGGGAGTATCCTCTCATAAAAGTCATTTTATATCCACCTACTCTATCTTCATGTGCTCTTTCTTATTGTTCTTATAATAAGAGTTATAAATATCTTGTCATATAGAGAGATAAATGTTTTAGCCTTATTGAATTTCTTACGCTTTCTCTTTCTTGTTTCTTTTTTACAATTTTATGTTTCCCTTGACTCTTGTATTTGAAGATCATTTTTTAAAATTCCACTCTAATTTTTTTTTAATGCTTGAAAATCTTCCATTTTATTAAATATACATTTTTTCCTGGAAGATTATATTTAGTTTTGCTGGGTGGGTGATTTTTGGTTGCAATCCTAATTTTTTGCCTTTTACTATATCATATTCCAAGTCCTCTGATTCTTTAATGTGAAAACTGCCAGTATGTAATACTGATTAGAGCTTCACAATATTTAAACTGTTTTTAGCTGCTTGCAATATTTTGACCTTGAACTATGAGCTCTGGATTTGTGTTGTAATGTTCCTTGGGAGTTTTATTTTTCCATTCTCTTTCAGGTGGTGATCAGTGGATTCTTTCAATTACTTTTTTGTCCTCCAGTTATAATATATCATAATATATCAAGGCAGTTTCCTTTGCTAATTTCTTGAAATATGCTTTCCAGGTTGATGTTTTTTTAATGGAGGGGGAGGAAGGTTATTTTTTTTCTTTATTATGGCTTTCAAGTAGTCCAATAATTCTTATTTTATTTCTTCTGGATCTATTTTCTAGGTCACTGTTTCTACACTGAAAAAATTTGCATTTCCTTCCTTTCTTTTAAACCTTTTTGATTTTGTTTTACCATATCTTTATGTCTCATAGAATTTTTAGTTTTCTCTTGTTCAATTCTAATTTATAAGGGAGCTTTTGTACTCCCCCCCCCATTTAGACAGTTCTTTTTTTAAGGTGTTATTTTTTCTCAGTAAATTTTTGTTTCTCTTACCTTTTCTTCTCTCATTGCTTTCTTTTCTTGCATTGCTTTCATTTATTTTCCTCATTTTTCTTCTACTTCTCTAATTTGTTTCTTTAAAAAAAATTTAACTCTCCAGGAATTCTTTTTAAGCCTGAGGCCAAGTTATAATTTTTCTTTAGGGGATTTCACATATAGCCATTTTGAAACTATTGTCCTCTTCTAAGTTTATGTCCTGATCCTCCTAATATCATAGAAACTCTTTATAGTCAAGGTCTTTTTTTTTTTTTTTTTTTTTTTTGCTTATTTTTTCTGTCCTTTATGTGACATGGTATTTTGATGTGAGAATTGGGTTCTGGTCCTGCACTGTCCCAAGACTTTTGTGCTGGAGCTCTGGGTCCTACTGCTGGCTTTCATTGGGCTTCAGGACTTAGGTGCTTGCTTTCTCTGAAAGATAGATTTCTCTTCTGATTTGTACTAGGGGTTGGAGGAATCCCTGTTGGCCTTCCCTGGATGTGGGATTTGACTGTTGGCCTGTTTCAGGGGTGAGTTTTCTGCTGAGTTTCTATGGTAACAAGAGTTTTTCTTGTGGATACCCCTGGAGGAGGGATTTTGTTGTTGGACCACCCTAGGTGTGAGACCCTGCTTCTGGATTTCTATTAAAAACAGTCTCTCTGTTGGTAGATTCTAGGACCTTCCCTGCTTCTAGATCAATTCAATAGTTATTTAAAAGGGAATTTGGAAGGGCTTCAAAGGGTTCCTTGCTTACTCTACCATCTTGGCAGAGGAAGTCATAAAGGAAAGTACCCATCAATGTTGATGAAATATATTGTTTTATTGGTATGAGTACTTTTTCCCTGACAAAGATCCATCCACAATTTAGTTGATGGTCTACAAGTGTTGTTGGGGGTTAAAAAAAATGTCACCTTATCCCAACTTAATGAAAATCCACTTTAAATTTGAGTAGTCTAATCTTCAGCTTGACATACATAGAGATGACAGATATTATTATTATTAGCACCAAATTCCAAGTCCTAGCAGAAGGACAAAACTTACCAATAATTGCTCTCTGCTCACATAACTTTTGAGAGTCCAAGATTATCACAGCATAAGGCAATAGAATAAGAATTTAATAGAGGAAGGAAAATATAAATATGCGATTTGTATACTTTGACCCAGGAGTAAAAAGTATTTCTCTTTTTTAAAATGTTAATATATTTTATTTAAAAACAAGAGCAAGTAATTAAAAAACAGAAAAGGAATACAAAATGAAATAAAGCAAAACAAAAGAGAAAATTGTCATGTGCCCAGTAGAACATCAGAGCAGATTCAAAATAGATAACAAATTATCAGATCAAAAAAGTATTTCTATAGTAGAAGAAATTATATTCATGAATGTCCCTTTTTTCTTTACTTGTAAATTGTTCTTTGGCTCTCCACTGTGCAAGTTTTTTACTTTATTCTTTTTTTAGTCTCTTTCATTCCCCCCACTACCCCAAGGAAGCTACAGTTAAGAAAAGATATATTTACATATACAGATGTAGATCTATACATACACATACACAATCCCATCCATACACACCCCACATATCTATCCTTACTGACTCTGCTTAAATTCTGCTCTATAACTTGCCTTGCTATTTCTTAACCTTCCCCTATCCAAGTATACCTTCCTAGTCTTCTTCTATCATCCTTTGCTTCCCCATCAGCGATCTCCTTATTTCTTTGTAGATTTTGGAGGATGCTATATCCTTCATGGTATATATATATATATATATATATATATATATATATATATATAGAGAGAGAGAGAGAGAGAGAGAGAGAGAGAGAGAGAGAGATACCATATGTATATATGTATATGTATATATACATATACTTCTTCTGATTTCTATTAAAAACAGTCTCTCTGTTGGTAGATTCTAGGACCTTCCCTGCTTCTAGATCAATTCAATAGTTATTTAAAAGGGAATTTGGAAGGGCTTCAAAGGGTTCCTTGCTTACTCTACCATCTTGGCAGAGGAAGTCATAAAGGAAAGTACCCATCAATGGATGGGATATGGGATATCCAAAGATATACCATATGTACATATGTGTATATATATATATATATATATATATATATATATATGTATATATATATATGTACTGTTGTCTATTGAACCCATGCTCAATGTGAGTAAATTTTCAGAACTACCAGCCCTCCTCCCCCTCTCTAATGCCTCTGTGTCTATTCTTCCTCTGCACTTCATTTGCATAACCTGATTACTATTTTTACCTTAACTCTGTCAATCTTTCTTTTGAGCTACTTTATTATTGATATGAATCAAATATATATTATAGATTTCCCATGTTTAAAAAAATTGTCCATGTTTAAACAGTTTGTCTATGTTGAATTCTTTAAAATTGAAATAGGATATTGACTCTTATATGTTAATTTTTTTGATAAATTCGGGTTTGGTTGATAGAAAGGTGAAAAATCTGTAAGCTCATAGAATGTCCATTTTTCTCATTTAAAATTATAATTTTTCTCAATAGGATGTTTTTGGCTTCAGGCTTAGTTCTTTTGATTGTTAGTAGATATGATTCCAGGACCTGTGGTCTTTTATTGTAGCTGTTGCTAAGTCTTGTACAATTCTAATTGTAGCTCCAGCTTATTAGAATTTTTCCCTTGTTTCTTGCAAAATTTTCTCCTTAATCTGGGAGATCTGAAATTTAGCAATAATATTCTGGTGTGTTTTCCACAAAGGATCTCTATGAGGTGGTGATTGGTGGATTTTTTTTTTTTTCTATTTCTACTTTCCCCTTATGTTCTATCACTCCAGTACAAAGTTCTTGGATTGTTTCCTGCATTACCCTGTCAAGGTTCTCTTTTTAGTCTCAACTTCCTGGCAGTGTAATTAATCTTATATTTTCTTTTCTTGCTCTGCTCTCCAAATCTGTCATTTTTCTTATAAGATGTTTAACATTCTGTTCTATTTTCTCATTCTTTATCATCTGCTTTATTATTTCTTCACCTCTCATAGCTTCCCTGGTTTCCTCTTTCCCAAGTGTAAATTTCAAAGAATTATTTTCATTTTTGAGGGCCTATATCTTCTTTTCTAATTGGTTAATTTTTTATAATTTTTTGTTGGATTTTTAAAAAGTTTTTTCTGAATATCTTACATTTGATTTTTAAATTTTTTGAGTTCTTTGATAAATTCTCTCTGAGTAGGGAGCCATTACACATTACTCTTTGGGGCTGAAACTTTTTTCACTTAAATGTCTACTAAGATGAACCCTGGTCTTCCCTATTCCAGTAATATGTTTAGATGGTGTTTTTTTTTTTTGTTTTTTTTTTTTTTTTTAAATAAGAGGTAGTAATGTTAAGTACTTCTAATCAGGGGGTCGGGGATGGTGCCTCAAGCTTCCCTTCAGCTTTCCACTCTGATCAGAAACCCTAAATCAAGAGCTCCACTCTCCTACAAATGTTCACAGCTAGTACTTTCTGCACTCACCTGGTGTTGGTTCCTTCTCACCCAAGACTCTGTCCCTGCAGGACAGCTGGGCCTGGCATTCCCAAACAGCCAAGGTTCATTAAGTCTTCCTGTACTCAAACCCTTTCTCATTCTGGGAGGTAAACGTCTCTGGGGTTCCTGCTAAGGCTCCAGCCACCCCTAGCTAGCTTGAGGGTTCCCCATTTGATTTTTTCTT
The DNA here is from genome assembly GCF_902635505.1 of Sarcophilus harrisii. NCBI lineage: Eukaryota > Metazoa > Chordata > Mammalia > Dasyuromorphia > Dasyuridae > Sarcophilus > Sarcophilus harrisii. The sequence goes on from NC_045427.1 coordinate 100,719,966, forward strand.
AGAGCTAGTGGTGAGGTGTTTGCACTTCAGACAGGTTAATCCTCAGCCTGGGGTCTTTTCTTCAGATCTTCTCTGTTTTTATCAGAAGAACCACTGTTCTGCCACAAGTCTTCTTGATTTTTCACCAGTCTATGTTCTACTAAGACACAAATTTGTTTTATTTGAGGGGGAAATTAGAGCACTTGAAATTTACCAACCTGCTCCACCATCTTCCTAGAATCCTACAAAAATATTTCTCTTTTAAAATTTAATTATTTTTTTCTGATTGACAAATATTTATCTTTCTCCCACTCGCTCTACCCCAACACAATAACTGAAGAAAAAAAATCCTGCTAAAGTGTGTAGTCAAAAAAAGGAAATGTTCATAATGTGATATCTCATTCTGTGTTTTGAATCCATCAATTTTACAGTCAGAAATAAGTAGTTTCCTTTATCTTTTCTATAATCATGAGTTTTCATTGTATTGATCTAAATTCTAGTCTTTGAAAGTTGTTTTTTTCTTTATAAATAATATTGCCATTATGTAACATGCTTTCCTAGTTCTGCTCACTTCACTCTGTATCAGTTTATACAGCTCTTCCCATTTTGCTCCAAATTTTTTTCTTTATTCATTTAGCATATTTTGTTTTGTCATTCCCCCAATTTTTGAGCATTTACTTTACAATTCTTTGTTATTAGAAATAAAATTAAAGCTACTTTTTCTTTTTATTATCAAGAATAAAAAAAAGTAAAATGAAGTTGCCTCCTCAATAATCTATGTAAATATACCTCCAATACTTATGTAAATATTACCTTCATCTGTATGATTAAAAGAGAACATTTAGCTCCATAAATAGCTTCAGCATCATTGAAAGTAAATGAAACACACAATTAATCAGCTAATTGACTTTTTTTTTTTAACTGTCTACTGATATCCCAAGGCATTATGCTAAATGTTGGGGATGCACATATCAAAAAAAGTAAGACACTTTCTCCCCTCCAGGAGTTTACAAACTAATGGGAGAGAACCATACACACACAAACACAAACAAAAAAAGCTGAAAAGGCAGGAGGAAGAGGTGTGGGGCAAAAGCATAATGGAGAAGCCCAGAGAAGTGTAGCCAAATGGGAAATGAAGAGGTGGCTGGCCTATTCTGCCCTACAGGGAAGAGGACACTGAAAAGTATAAATGTCAAAGTTGATGGGATCTTGAAAGATGATGAAATTCCCAGTGATGGAACTTTTGGAGCATGATGATATAATTTAAAAATGTTCCAAAGACGTCTAAAAGAGTGTAGTCAGTTAATAAATGAAAAGGTGGATGTTCTGGGATCATCTTTAAATTGAAATTGTGAAATTCATGGTGAAGTGGGCACTCACTTTATATGGGTCTCTCAATAAAGGGAAGGAATATCAGATATGTTTAGATCAAGGGTGTATTGTAGAAAGCACAGTGGAAAATATTAGATGTGGAAGGGCAGAAGTTCAAAACTCTTACACTGAATAAATTACTTAAACCCACTGAGCTTCATTTTCCTTATCCATAAAATGTTGGTATAAGTAATTTGTAAAGCCATTTCCATTTCCAACAATTCTGTGTTTTATCAGAAACAAACAAACAAAAGAAACCAACCTGTTGTCACAGAGACACAGATTAACTGAGAGGAAAAAGATGGATTCAAGGCAAAAAAAATATTAAATTAACACATTTACATACAAACATTACAAATTTATCTATTTATGAAAGAAAGTTCTACATTAGACCACACTTAGCCTTTTCACAGCTCCTACTACGCATGCAAGGACATAATAGTCTCAAAGAATTGTAACAAGAATGTAGCTTCCACTGAACACTGAAGGTAAAAAGTTGTCATAACATACTCCTAAATGGTGTTAATTGCTCCCAGACTCTAGAATATCATGACATCTCAACTGTAGACATAAGAAACCCTTCCTAAAGGTGAATACGTTCACTATTTGCTCTCCTGCATACTTTCTCAAAAGGATTTAGTCTCCAGAAGGAAATATTTTACAAAACTTTTGCAACAACATGAAATTCTCCTTCTTTCTCTGCCTCTCTGCATACTTTAGCTCTCTTAGTGAGCAAAATTAGTAATGGCCAAGTTATACATACAAATGTTACATTACCTTTCCCCTTAAATGTATAAATGGTGGGCATTCTGTGTAAAAACAGAAATGCTAAGCAATCTACCATGTCATTGCTCTTACATGCTCACTTCCCCACCCCCAATAGAACTGCTGTGTTGTCTTATCTTGGGAAGAGAAGTATGTGTGGCTGAAAATTTATTAAACTATACTTATTTTTTTTTCACTATTTTAGAATTGAAACTGTTCATGCCCCAATTAGTCTGAATAGCAAGATTTTATCATATCCCCTGAAACAAATTATGATTTGCAAGGTTGGCCAAAATTTTGAACTTTATGAATACAGAAATATTCATCTTGTTCTTTACCAACTATAGTATAATATGATTTACATTTGATTAGGAAAATATACAGAGGCTTAAGTGTGGTCCTAAGACCACCTTAGCTATTGAATTTCAAATTTCAAAGAACTGTCCATTGGCAAGAATAAGGAAGCAAAAGTTGCATCTCAAAATGAGTAAATATTGAAAGTAAGCAAATTTTATAAAACTTTCAGCAAGATGTTATAAAATATATAAGGAGGAAATATGATCACCTATCTATCAAAAATTATAAATAGAATAAGATGCATGTTATGGAAGTCCTGGATCCCAGACTAAATTCAAGGGGTGGGAGAAGAGAATGGAAAATTCCAGACTCCCCCTGGTCTGTATGTTTTGATGTTTTCCTTTTGTGTACAGTATTGATGAGTATGTAGTATGCTCATTGAAAAACCAGCCCTCGGTAATTGTCAGGGATCTTCATTCTGAGTGCAGACTCTACTGGAAATTAATTGCTTCGGTGCAATCTGAACCACATCATAAATGTCATGTAGAAGTTGGAGGGAGTGAGGAGGCACTGACAGCTCTATCCGCGCTGTTTCATTTAAAGGTGGGTAAAACACACTGCAACAGAAGTGCTCTTCATCAATAATTTAGTCCGCAGTGTAAAGCCAAGCCGTGCCAAAGATGCCAGGGGAGCCGCTACCTCCCTGGTTTTAATGACACCAGCAGGGAGGGGTTGAGGGGCCAGCTCAAATCAACATTCACTGCACATCTGGGCATGTCGGCAGATGAAGATATCAAGGACTGAGCTGACAGGACAAAGGGTTGAAAAAAGAAGTGTAACCTAGAAAACCTTTACTTTGAATTCTTTGTATAAATTCAAGGGAGATGACAGTTCCTAAGGTCATCTTATATGATAAAACTTCAGTGATCTATGTAGACAATTTTAACCCTTTCTACAACATAATCAAAGAAGTCACAAGTTAAGTTTATATTATTTACTTTGGGACTAAAATATTCCTCTTAATTCTCCAAATAAGACTTTTTTTTTTTAATGAGCCAAATGTTAACATGGATGTGTTTGACTTCATCTCAAAAACCCTAATTATACTGCCTCAGAAGCCCCACTACAATTGAGGATCACTTAGAGTTTCTCATGGCTTAGAAGAGCTTAATATCTTTGTTATTTCACTTGTCTGCACCCAAAACATAGAATTTTGTTTGGGAGGTCCCATTGTAAAATAATGATAATAATAAAACAAAATAGCACAAAATTATATAAACACTTCCTTTTATAGTATACTCTATTTCAATTGGTTGGGGACTGTGAGGGTGGACTCCATGCCAAAGTTTAGTGATGGTTTAAGAAACGTCAGGATAGGTGTTTATAAGAGGAATTTTCATCTGTTCTTCCAAGGATATCATGCATTCTCAGTTTATGGTGTTCTGAGAGTCCTAGAGACCTAATTTAATTACTTTCTCTTGTGTTTTATGTATTTAAAGGATAACACAGGTTCACTTGGCACTAAGTACATTCTCATATTAGGAAAGATTCAGCTAATCCTGGTTGAAGGAATTTATAAGATTTCTAATTTCCCTCACCCCAATGGTTTTCATTCATTGTTCAGATAAAGTTATCGACTATAAAACATAACATTAATATGTTTGATATATAGGAACTCAAGATATTTTGTTATTAACATGATGAGTAATATTTAACCAATATATTAAACATATATAGGCTACAATTGACAGCATTGTGGCATTTAATATAAACTTTCTAACATTGCTTTTTCTTTGATAAGTAGAGATAAACTAGAAGTGAAAAAGTACTATTCCCATTTCATAGCATAAAGTCATATGACAGTATATGTTCCAAGAGTTAATGATACCAGTTGACTAATCTTCTAGGCAGGATGAGAATTGTATAATAGATATTGTAATAATTTCTTCAAAAATACCTTTCCACAGGTAGGTCTGGCTATAGAATTCTAGTAAGCTAACATTATTACTATAATAGTAACCTATCATAGCATAAATATTTAAAACTGACTTTGATGATTCCTTGCATAACTGATTCTATACTACCAAGATCCACTAGTATATAATATACCTTCACAGATATTAGGCCTATAAACAAACAAATAAAACCTTATCCGGTTCAATCAAAGCACTGATTGGAAACCCTAATGCCAATGACTATTTAGCTACTTCAGTTGGGTTTGGTTATAGATACCCAGCTCATCCTACTTAGTTCTTATCTACATTTTCAACCTAATATAAGGGAGTTTTATATAAATATTTTTACTAAAAAGAGCTCAGGCTTTAGAAAACACTTTTTAGTGGGGAAAAAAGTGACTTTGTTGTCAAATTCAAAGTTTATGGAAAACTTCTCTAACAATAAAGTAGCTGATTGGCATATCTAACCTATATAAAAACAGCAGTAGTTTGTTCTCAGACAAAATCCCTGAACTGCTTAGTCATAATTTCCCCATTTTTATGATTGAAAAATAGGTACCAAATGGATGACTGACTTACTCAGTCTGTCCCAGGGGAAAAAGTCTGAGTCAAGATAATGTTATAGCCTTTGACGTTCTTTGTGGTATCACTGCTGCTTTCCTAGATATAATAGATGTGTGGACCACTTCAAGAAAAATCCAACATACAAAAATCATTCACATTGTCAACTAAACTTGCCAAAAAACTGATAGTTCTAAATTTAGACATTTGTTTACAGATATATTGGGTAAGCCAGGGAGTGATATACTTACAGCTAAATTGTTAGAAGTCACTGGCAACTTAAGATAAATATAAATTAGTTTTAGAATGTTAGTTATTTAAAAATTGGATTTGATTTACCAAAAACAAAGTCATCCTACCAAATTTCACTGATAATCAAAGAGATACAGATAAGCACAATTCTGAGATATTATCCTACTTCCATCAAATTGACAAAAACAGCAAAAATCCTTAAAACTGAATACTAGAAGTATTATGTAGAGAAAGGAACACAAATTCACTACTGGAAGGATTACAAGCTAGAAAATATTTTGAAAATCGATTTATATAAGTTACAAAATAATCAAGCCCTTTAACCTAATAATTGCATTCTTGAGGCCATATCTTGAAAGTAACAATATCAAAAACAAACAATTCCATCTTCTATGATCAATTCAAAAATTTTTCTATTAGAGTTATATGCAATTGCAAAACTCAAAACATCTTAAATTACCAAAATAGGGGAACATTTAAATATATTTAATTACAATTATATAATGGACTTATACAAGAGTGAAGAATGCAAAGAAATTTGTAAAAGACTTAATGAAATAGTGTGAAATTAGAAAAGCATAATTATAAGAGCATTGTCCTAATCACCTTAAACAATGAATAAACAAATAATCTAGGAGGAACTAAAAGTATTTGCATAGATATGATACTTAAAGTATTGAAATTAATTTGGATGGCTATAGTTACAAAGCAAGTCTGCTTGATTGTAATATTGGTCAGTATCAAATTAAAAAAATTAAAAATTAATAAAATGTTCAAGAAACCTTTGTTATATACACTTTTATAAAATGCATTTCTTACCTATTACCCCAGATTAGTGGAACAGTGAAGAGAAGCCTGGAAGATCTTTTATAAACTGTGGCTCATGCTATATATTTCTCAAGTTAATGTCCACAATTCAAATCAAAGATGCTAACAACCTCTCTAGATTATCATGTAGGCACACACTGTTTCCCGGTTCCCAGGATAGAAAATGATATAATAATTACCACTAGCCTCTTGTCATCTTAAATAGAAGTGGAAGATAATCATGTTGAAGCTCAGATCCAAAGGATGACTGCTTTTTTAAAAAGCCATTAAACAGTACTATTTGATTTAAATGGAATGATCATAAGAAGATCTTTGAAAATTTAGCTGCGAATTGTGCTCTACTAATTTGAGGAACAAGAAAGAGCACATGAGTTGTTTAAAAATACCTTTATAAAAAAGGTCCTAATTTCTAATCGAACATAGTTGTTTTCTCCAATGGAGCTGAGTAGTGGAGGGAGTAGGGGAAGCTGAATTACTCAATAGAATGAATTTAGATTATAAGGACAGGATTGCCCTATAATTATATTATATTATGCAGAAATTAAAAATCAAGGAATGTGGGAACAGTCAAAGGTATGAATTCCAAGTCTCTATTCAAAACTGCAAAATAAGCAGAAAGAGCAGTCATCTCCAGAAGCCAATGAACATCCTGAAAGGAGTAAATTCCTAATGTGAAAAAGAATTCAGTATAACAGGTTATTTCACAAAACTTTTTTATTTCATAAAACACAAAACACAAAAAAGATCAGTTCCATTTCTTCTATATAAAATCTTGCCCTAAAATATAGTAGTCTGGGGGAATGATAGTAAGGAGCATATTTTTAATCAAGCTAACTTCTAACCCCCACCCCCAGAAGCCAGTAAAGTTGTTTTTTGTTTGGTTGTTTGTTTATTTGTTTTTACAACTCTTGTTAGTGAGATATATGATCCTCAAGAACAACAACTGCTCCGAGCTAGTCATTGAAATTCAGAGCTGGCCTAAGCCTTAACCATTGTTGCCTAAATATATAAGGAGAGAATAGAAGAAAGGAGCTTTCCTTCAAGTACACAGCCTGGTACAAAATTCATTTCTTCTTTTAATTACAGGAAGCATTTACTTCATTTTTGCATCACACTATGAAAATTTCTTAAAATTAAAAATGAATTGTAATGATCTTTTGCTGCAAAGGCTCCTAACTTGTTCCTCAACTTCTACCTTTTTTGTCTTATGTTTAAGAATTGAAGTTTTTCTATAGGCCAAATAAATTTGTAATGTAAGTTCAACACAAAAGCAGAGGTAGAGTGTGGAAATATGGCAGAAGGTAAGAAGTGGAAAAGAAGATGAAGATAGAAGAAAAAAAGGAAAAGAGGGAATACCAATTTCAAGAAGCCACCCTTTCTAGATTAGTTGCTTTACATCAAGTCAACGAATTTAGGAATCTGAAATAAAAACTATATAGCTATAAAACAGAAATTTTCATGGATTAAGCAACTTGAGAAAAAAGACTCAAACTAAGAATAAACCTCATTTTGGTTTGGACTTAGTAAAAGTCAAAATAAACCCTTAAGCATGACATAAAGGATAATAGCATAAGTAGAAATGCTAGACCCCTAACATCCAGCACAAAAATCAATGGATTTAAGTTCCTATAGAAGTCAAATGTCTCCCAAGAGACAAAAAATCACCCTAAGCATTCAACCCCCTCCCTTTTTCCTCTGTATCTATAGTGTAAAATATCAAGAAATGTTTATAGCCATAAGCTGTGTAAGTACAAGAGAGGGTGCCATTAAAAGATGTAAATGGCAAAGATGACTAAGTTCTCAACAGCTTGGACCATTCTGTTAGGCCTAGGAGAAAGCTAGCATTTTGGATATCTGTGGGAAGGTCAGAAAACACTGCAAATTGAAAGACTCAGGGAAAGAAGAAAGCGTAAGGGAGCAAAAAAATTTAAATACACTCTTTCTTGTTCACATAGATTTGCACAACATGTTTTCTTGAGTTTGAAATCCAATATATAAAAAGCTGACTATTTATATATTTGATTCTTTAAAAGCAATTAGGAATACAAAGCAGATGGTCCAGCATTGTAGATTTCCCTTTTCATATTGCTTAAACACTAGAGATCAATAAGTCTAATATAAACAGATGATTTCCATAGCAGGGTTTATAATTAGCTGGCACTGAATGTGTCCAAACTCTAAAATAATTAGCAGAAGCATGTGGCACACCATTAAAACCTTGTGGCTTGTCTGCATTTACATTTATAATTATTAAAGTTAATTATGATGCTTGTGGTGTGGTTCCAAGCTCCTTTACAACTTAGATTAAAAAAATTTTTTTTAAATCCCTTAAATTCTTTTCTAACCTTCCTTGAGCCTCAGGAAAACAGTGATCTCAGACCAAATTAGGAAATATATAGTAAGGTGAAAAAATGTTTTAGAGAAAGAAGGCTGACTTTGTTAGAAAGGGGAGTCTCTTCTTCAAGAGTTAGTAGCTTTCTTTTCTGATAGAAAACATTTCTATCCCCAGTTTAAATTTTATTCCTAATTATGGAGAGTTAAAATAGTAATACATGCCAATCTTTGAGGTAAAACATGCGATTTGGAAAACTGAAAAAATACCAACAATATTTTTCAGTCTATACAATCAAGTAATTTTGCTTATATTGATTCAAAATTATATTGGACCACCTTCAAATATATGTCTTATTCTGTATCAATGTTCATTCTAGCCTGCTGGTTCATCTCATAGATATGACATCCCAATAGTATAAAGTCCTGAAAAAAAAAGTGTTTACTGAATGTTAACCTGTTTATTAAATTTACAACATGATTTAGAGTTTTGAGATAGATTTAGGAGAGTTGAGTTAAATCAGAGATTCAGGCCATGAACAAACTTAAAATTATTTTTATACTTTGTTTTGTCCTGAGGTCACTTATGAGGTAATGACCATTTGTATTCAGACATAAGCCCCTGAGATTTGAGAAAGTTTCCTAGAATTAAACTTATGCCATGAAAGCAGGCTTCTAAATCTATAGGAACAAGCCCAATAAATTAGCAGTCAATCATTAAGTGAAGCAGACTCTTTTCTCCTTCATTCATCCCCTCAACTAATTATGATACCCAAAGATCTTAAAGGACAAAACCAGAACTGAAGATGACATAATAGCTTTGCTTCCCCAATAATCACTGCCCTAGAACCCCAGGGAAGTAATTAAAACTAGTTAAATTCCATTGATACAGGTCACAGACAGAACCTTTCCAACATAAAAAGGAAAAGGGAAGCTAACCACTTCCTTCTCTACATGAGTTGATCTGACAACACTTGAAGATTTGTAACTTCCCAAGCCTCTAGCTCTCCTTAGACTTTGGATAGCTGCAAAAAATATATTCTTCACAGAACTAATTTAGGCTTTGTGTATGAACTCTCTTTCCTCTTTATCAATGTGGACCTTTATTTATCACAAAAGTCATTTATTTAGAGAAGCATTAACCATTCAATGTAGGAAACAAAATGGATGAGAGTACCTGATCAGTTAATTTTTCATTATATTAAAAACCCTATGGACCTCAAAATATTAATAATTCATATAACTAAAAGAAAAATATGTTAAAGGAGAAATATAGCTATAATTGTTAGTTACATAATATTACCCTATAACACATTTGTTATGAAAATTGGAACACTGACTGATAGAGGAGATTGCTGATGTCTACTCCCTGATACAGAGCTACATCAGGTTGGTTAAAGGGAAGGCTTCCTTCAGACCACAGATAAACACTTAAACCAAGTTATGAGGCAAAGTTGTCAGTAAGAACCAACTATAAAATCCATACTAAATGCAATTGCTGAAATAGACAAGAAAGAAGATAATTACATATTGCTTTCAAATATTGGAAAAGTAAGAAATTAAAACTTATTTTTAGACCAATATACTGCAATACTCCATCCAAAATCTCAAAATAATTGTCATTTCAGGGTGCCAGTAAAATTTCTCCAAAGCAGAAATAAATGTGTTTTGTTTGTTTGTTTGTTTGTTTTTAAATGAAAACAGTGAAGCAAGATACCTTACTTAACATTACCTAATACAACATGAAACATTCTTATTCTCATATCCAGAGATAAAATTTCCAATACGACATTGATCTTCAAGCTTATGCTCAGGTGTTGAATAGCAGCAATTATAACAATCAATGATTATTTTTGAGTATATATATATATATATATATATATATATATATATAAACCTGAAGGCATTGATTAATGTTAAATAATCGTATATTGTCAATCTTTATAAGAGCATCAGGTCTAAAGTACAATTAAAAATTCTAAATCAATGTTCCTGATATTTCAATCATAAAGTAAAATAAATTAATTTTATGCCATTTCCATTTACTTCCATTTACTCATTACTTTACTTCCATTTACTCATTCAAACATGTATACCTCTCTACTAGTCATTTATTCACTTTACATTCATTCATTTCTCTATTCAACCAAACATTTGACAAATATTCTGTACAAAAGCTAAAAAAAAAATGCTCAACTTATTTATACATATTTTCCAAATATATTTACTATTCCAACAAAATATTCATTGACTTCTGCTTATGAGATTATTATTTACCTAATTTCTACTATTGCCTTTGTGTTGCTTCAATTACATTTTTGAGTGTTTCAAGACCAAATTGTCCATGAGTTGAATTCAGCAGCATCAGTAGGAGAACACTAGTGTCAAGGAAAAGTCTTCTGATGTAGTTAGAATATGAAATTTTCCAAATGCAATAAAATCTATTCTTCCTTATATTCAATTCTGGATCCAGCTCATTGTAAAATTGCAGTATATATACATCACATTTAAAATATGAAATACAACTGAAGCATTTTAGAGGCCTTTTATTGAGGTTGAAATGGAGAGGAAAGGAAAAGGGACAGACAATTTCAACTTGTTGCAGAGGGACGTGGATATGTCAAGTAGAAGAGAGACTGAGGAATCTGGCATTCTCAGATTTGGGAGACATCTGCCTGCATGAATATCTGAATAAATAAATATTTTTCGTCCAGTTGGTGTTTCCAGTGTGAATGGTTAGTCTAATATCTTTTGCTTTACTCTAGATTGCATTGAAGAAATTAAATAGCATATTGGGGTTCTGGGTAATTAATAAAATATTATCAACTATTATAGTTGAAGAACTTCATTAAAAGGGAAATGTTTTATTTGAACTCTGTAGGTGATCACCTTCCATGATATTATTAAGTAATTTAGATAAGCATATCTCCTTATTTTACACTTTGCTTAATATCATTACTCAATGTATTATTGAACTATAGTTGCTATAGTAATAAACATCAAAAATACATAATTATAATATGTATAGGAAACAACTCATTGAATGAAATACATTTTGTAATTTCCCCCCAATAATAAAATCAACAAATGAGATACACCAGATTATATATTTTTTATAATATCTCTTATCCATTTATATGATTGTGAATGTTTGGTCTACTATGGAAAACTATCTTCCAATTCCTTCTCATGTTTTAATTGAGGATTCTCCCAATATATACATAAAATATTTTCATAAATATTTTTAGCAATTAGAAATTAAATATATCAGATGGGAGTTTTTGCCCAACTTTATTTTTATAAAATAATATTCTGCAATATTTTCTTTTTTTAAAATGTCTTCTTTCAGATTCTGAAAAATGATCTCTAGATACCCTTAAAATTTTGAGACTTATGCTATGTTTGTTTGTTTCTTAATGATCATCAATTGCTTAGACTGAGCTTGCATGTTAAAAGAAGAGACGAAAGGGGAAAAGATGTGAAGCTAGAGAATTCTTACATTTGTAAACTAAGAGAATTAAACCTGTTAATTTCTAAAGCATCTTTTGACTATAGAGATATAGATTCTATATGTTTCTAATCCAATTCTTTCATTGTACAAATGAGAACACTGAAACTCAGAAGGCTAAGTGACTTGCCCAAAGAAACAGTGACACTAAATTGCAAAAACAAGATTTAGATTCAGGGAGACAACAGGAGCAGACACAGATAGTTGTATACTTAGAGGGAATGCCTATCTATGGATAAGAACACAGGCACTCTTCTTTCCATTACACCACATAATTCAATGGTATCTTCAACATCAAGGATTTACTAAATATCTATTATGAACAAAACACTATTCTAAGCATCAGGGGATTCTAAAGTGACTTAGACATAGTTCCTCCCTTCAGAGAACTTATTTTACTTGAAGAACCAAGATATCCATACATCCATATACACATACAAAAATAAATATATGTAATAAGAACAGATACACAGACATATCTAGGCATATATATATGGACATAAATATATGCATAATATCACTTTGAGGTTTTCAATGTACTTTCATATGTTGCCTCATTTGATTCTCACAACAATTCTTTTAAGTTAGATGCTATTATTGTTCCTTTTTTACTGATGGATATACATTGAATTTCTGGGATTCTGGGTTCATGTTGTTTTTAATCAAAGGCTTATACAGGGGAGAATTCAAATGAAATTGGGAACACTACAAAGGATAATGAATTTAGGGGTTAGGAATTCTGACTTTATCCTTATAGTTAAGAACCTTGGTAAGTTTTCAAGAAGAGGCACTGACTATTTTCCCCCACCCATATTATCCGGATAATGATTTCAGCTGTCAACATCATTCTGCCTATGTTTGACACAGCCTTATTCTTCAGAAAACAAAACTGAGGTCACTTCCTTTGCCTGGGGATTTTCATTTCTTAAGCCATCAGAAGAAAGGCATATCTCTCAGCAAGCAAACCCCCACCCTTCTCCCACCATATCTGGGGTATACACCATGTCCATCATACTCTTTCTGGCCCAAACTCCTGTTTCCTCTGGCTCAAGCCAGACCAGGAGATGTCTGGAATGTGACAAGGTAGCATTAGCCTGCCAACTCTATTCTGTTAGCAAATTTATTTTCTTCTCTTAGACTGATGATAAAAATGTCACGGTATGATGCTTTAGCAGGCCCAAGAGCTCCCACCTACAGCTGCGGGGCTCGAGTAGAACTCGGAGCCAAGAATGCCATAAGGAGAACAGACACTGAGTCTACCAATGCTGCTCCTTCTGCATTGCTCATTCTCCTGCTAAATGATGCAATGGGACCCCCTCAGGGATTCTGAGTCTGATCATGTTTTTCTTGCTATTTTTTTCCTGCTTCCATCTTCCCTTTACTAAAGCAACCCAAACTGCTGAATTTTTCATGAAAGAGATAATATCATTGTACACAAGATAATGGCATTCAAATACATCCATCTGCTTGTTAAGCTCTGACTACATTGATTGCAATTCTCCTGAAAGAATATTTATAAAAATGTTTTTTCTGCATTTGTGGTGTAAAATATTCACATTTTCATAAGTGAACTATAGAGAGACCCTTATATGTACCTAAGATAAGATGGGAAAATGAACTGAGAAATTAAAAAATGGATCTTGGGATTTACCCAAGTACAATCATTTACACCATTCTACATGATGAATTAAAAAGCCAGGTGAGTTTTATGACCAAATGGTTTTGTTCTTCTATTATTTGTAGAAACCATAGTAGAAAACTGAATTTTAGTTCTGAGGAATAAAATACCTTACATAGTTCAAACAAGTAGTGGGCAATTTAAAGAGCCATGTCATTTACTAAAATGACAAGTCACACATGCAATGGACAATTCCAAGCTTCAGATGAAGGGGAAGAATAAGACAGAAAGCTTCCCCAGTTAATCTTTGATAGTGATCCTATGTCCCCAAATGTTATTGAGGAGCAAGGGAGAAATTATGTTGGTGGGAAAAAGTCAGTGTATCATTCCTCTTACATCCCTCTCTTTCTCAGAATTTGGTCCCAGACTTTAGAGTGGTTACACATCAAATTGAGTTAGCCAGGAGCTATTAATTAAATTTCCACTGTATTGCATTTGAAAAGTCAATTTCCTGAGCCCCTAACCTAAGATGCAACAATAGAACTCCAAAAGCATCCACAGCCATCCCACTCATTCTCTCATAAACACTGTTCTTCTTTATTTATTTCACTTGCAATTCTAATTCTTGTTCTCTACTTCAGAAGTTAAAAAAAAATTAATTTTTCATATTGGTAAAAATGCCCAACCATTATACTATAAGACATTGTTTCCTCTATATTTTCTTTTTTGTCTTCTTCCGCTATGATCATGTTGTGTTAAACAGACTAGATTCTTATTTGAATAATTGATAAGACATTTTCTAACTGGCATGAGATTTTTAATTGAATGTTCAATTAATTCAATTACCCCTAGCATCCCTAAATTCTAGACAAAGATATTTTTGTCTAGTATGAAAACAGAATAAGAAGTTCATTTCCCTGAGTACTGTTTTCAATCCTTCAAAATAAAGAGATGACATGTTGTGCTTAACCTAAGTAATCTCCCAGTAAGAAACTCCATTAGGGTCTTTAACACTCACTGACTATCACAAAGTATTATATAAATTTCTTTTTAACCATTCAAGAGAGCTTCCAAGGAGCTATTCATGCATCTTATATCCAAGAGTTCCTCCATTAAGAAAAGATGATTGGGGGGGGGGGGACAAGAAGTATTACAGAAGCAATAATCATGCATATCTTTTTGACTGACACACAGAGAAAGGTAAGGAAGAGAGAAAAAGAGAAAAAATACATCTATATTAACCATCTATTAAAAACTCTGAAGTAATTGCTCTGCATTTGTCTTAACCAAAACCAGAACTCTGCAGAAACTCAAGAGCAAGGAAGAGAAAAGACCTTTGATGCCATAAATTTGTCCTGCTTGTATTTATGTGTATGCTTAATTAAAAAGAAAATTACTTTTGGCCATACTGATTTCCTTTTATTCTTTCAAATAGAAGCTAACCTCTTTTTCTTTATAACATTTTTTAATCTTTCATGAAAGAAAAAGAATCCAAATAACTGCCAGTGATTTAAAACATTTTTGAAGCTGATAAATATATCTTTTTACTTTCATGAATTTAAAATTTTAATGGGGGTTCTATTTAAGACTACTCCTTGGTCTGAATTCTCTCTTCATTTTTTTCTAGGAATAATGAAGACCATATGGAACATGCAATCCTCAGTGCATAACACATAGTTCCCATTACTGCTAATAGCAGCTCTGTACACCAACTAAGGGAAACTAAGTCCCTTGGACATTTGTTCATATATTTGTATTTAATGATTCAGCATTATGAACAACAGATTCTCCTGACATTCACTAGATTTAAATAACATCCCACTACTTAGTCCAAAAGCTTTGGTCAAGGTAGGAAACTGTCAATATACATTCCTGTTAACAAATTTAACTGTCAGCATCTCTAAACTGAAGAAGCTAGTTGATTGAGACTGCAGTGGCAATAAAATGCTTCCATTTTATTTTAAATGT
Source organism: Sarcophilus harrisii (assembly GCF_902635505.1). Classification (NCBI taxonomy): domain Eukaryota; kingdom Metazoa; phylum Chordata; class Mammalia; order Dasyuromorphia; family Dasyuridae; genus Sarcophilus; species Sarcophilus harrisii. Next base: position 100,735,399 of record NC_045427.1, read on the forward strand.
CAATGAAATGTATAGTAATAACAAGAACAGTACTAGCACCATTCATTCTGAGGTTAAAAAAATTAAAAAAATAAAAGCTCTGAGAAAAAAAAAATGTAAGGCACTATTTAGCTTTACCCACACAACGTAATGGATATAAAGAATGTGTATTCCATATTTCCTCTTCAGCTATGAAGCATATTTAGGGCAAACAATATTAACTAATGAGAAGAACAACCCCCATTTCTCTTCCCCTTCACATATTGAACCATGTTTTAACCACTAATCAAGTTCTTAATGCCTCTAATCATCCTCATGCTTTTGCTCTCACTCATCTCCCACAATTACTTTTACCATGCTTTCCATTTCAAACTAGGTTAGAGTGATAAATAAATTACTTATGGCAAGCAAAATTTTTGACTTGGTTTCATTTTGTAACAACTCTTTAGTTTGGGAGGGCAAATTATAGAAATATGAATTTAGAAATACAGGATTGATGATGTTACTAGCTGAGGATTATTGCCTAGAGGAACAAAGAGTGATTTTCAGGAGTGAACTTTAGGAATTCAGTCCAGTAGAAGTACTTGACCAATACTTGCGTCACATGTGGATATAAATTGTCACTAATGCTGTAAAGATTACAAGCTAAGTTTTAAGACTAGTCTGCCAGAGACCAAAAGAGTGGAGGGACAAAATACAACAAAAATATTTGGGTTTTTTTTCCATAAAATAAATATTCCTTTGCAAAATAAATTTTCCAAATAATTAAATAGAACTAAAGGGCTACTCATTGTGGTCTCCTAACAAATACAGATACAGAGTGAATGGAAGTTCAAGTAAACAGCAACTAAAAAAAAAAACACAAACCCATCAGAGTGAGCCAAAGGGAATATTCTCCTGTATATCATCTGCTCTGTAGTAAATTACTTCTGAAACCAAGTCAACAAGCATATTAAATGCTTACTGTATTACAAGCATTTTTTTTAAATACTAGGGTTATAAAGAGATGCAAAAAAGTTCCTGTTCTTAAGGAGTTCATAATCTAATGGAGAGCATAATATGTAAACAATGATGTATAAATAAGATATATAGAGGATAAATTGAAGGTATCTCAAAGGGTAAGTTTTAGCATAAAGGAGGATTAGGAAAGACTTCTTGTGGAAAATAAGCTGAAACTTGAAGCCAGGGAAATGATGAGATAGAGACAAGAAAGGAGAAAATTCTTGATAGGAGAAATAGTCAATGAAAATAATTAGAGTAAGGAGATAGAATATATTGTCACTGGCAAGAATATGGGATATGTATAGGGGAGTAAAGTAGGAGAATAATAGGGAGCTATGAGGCAGCCAGGTTAGGAATGTCTTTGAACAATAGTTAGAGGATCCTGGAGATCCTGGATTTGATTGAATAGATGGGATGACCTGTATAGAATTGTGCTTTAGGAAGACTTGAAGCAAGGAGAACAACCTCATCAGGGTGAGGAGGATCAACAGGAAAAATTGTGGCAGTGTCAGAAAAGATGGGGTCAGCTAGGTGGCACAGTGGATAATTCTGGGCCTAGAATTATGATGACCTGATTTCAGATCTGGCCTCAGACACGAGATGTGTGATCTAAGCAAGTCACTTAATCCTATTTGCCTCAATTTCATCATCCATAAAATAAATTGGAGAAGAAAGTAGCGAACCATTCCAGTACCTATTTCAAGGAAACCTAACTGGGATCATGAAGACCCACAGTTTAGTCAGAGGTGACTAAAAACAATATATATAAAATATGTTATGAGCAAAGGTAAAAAAAAAGGTAAAAAGCATATGATTTATATATATGGGTAATTTTTCAACCTTGACCCTTGCAAAAACTTCTGGTTCAACTTTTCCCCTTCTTCCATACACTCCCACCCCTAGACTGAAGGTAGTCTCATTCATGTTAAATATGTTAAAGTATATATTAAATATATATTAAATGTATTAATTATTAATTAATTGATTAATTAATGATTATATATTAAATATAAAAATATATATTAAATGCATATTAAATACAATATATGTATACATATTTATACAGTTATCTTGTTGTACAAGAAAGATCAGATTTAGAAAGAGGGTAAAAATAACCTGAGAGGAAAAAAACAAAAATGCAAGCAAACAATAACAGAAAGAGTAAAAATGTTATGTTGTGGTCCATACTCATTTCCCAGTGTTCTTTCTCTGGATGTAGCTGGTTCTGTTCATTACAGATCAATTGGAACTGATTTGGATCCTCTCATTATTGAAGAGAGCCACGTCTATCCAAATTTATCATCATATAGTATTGTTGCTAAAGTGTATAATGATCTCCTGGTTCTGCTCATTTCATTCAGCATCAGTTCATGTATGTCTCTCCAAGTCTTTCTGTATTTATGCTAGAGAGCATGAGTTTTAACCTGGATTTCAAGCCCAGGTAGCTGGGAGAGTGGTGGTATTGTTGATAGAAACAAAGAAGTTAGGAAAAGAGGAAAGTTTTGAAAGAAAGATAATAAGCTCAGAGTTGGACATACTGAATTTAAAATGATTACAGAACATCCAGTTAAGAATGTCTAATAGGGATTTAAAGATGTGAGACTAGAGATCAAAAAAAGAACTTAGTGGATCTGAAAATCATCTGTATAGAAATGATAATGGAATCCATGGAGTTGATGAAATCACAAAGAGAATTTTGGGAATAATATAACAGAAAAAGAAGGCATAAGAGAGAGCCTTGCGGGATAACCACCATTAGTGTGAATAATCTGGACAAAAATCTAGCTGAAGTGACTAAGAAGGATAGGAGAAAAATCAGAGATAAATGTCACAAAACTGAGAGAGAGAGAGTATGAAGCAGAAGAGGATGACTGACAAGCATCTCTTGTCAAAAACTGCACAAAGTCAAGAAGGATAAGGACCAAGGAAAAAATATAAATTGGCAAAATTGAAGAAAGTAATTTAAGTTGAATAATAAAGTTTGGAAATCATATTGTAGAAAATTAAGAAGAAAGTAACATGAAAGGAACTAACAATACAGAGTGTATCCATGAAAGAGAGGAGAGATATAAGGTCATGTTTACCATGGGTGAATGAATCAAGTGAGTATATTTTGAGGGTAAAGAGTTATGGATATGTTTTGTTTTATTTTGCTTATAAAATAACTCTTTGCTTCTCAGAGCATAGACATTGGGCTGGTGGCTAAACCTGATCTATACTCTTACTCCCAGATTGCCATGTCTATTCTCCAAATACATGGGCTAAAGACTTCATTCACTGCACCTAGAATAGAAGTAAGACAGGAAAGGGGGGAAAAGCATTTATATAATATCTACTTTATGCCAAGTGCATCTACATGGTACAGTAGATAGAAAGCTACACCCAGAATCAGGAAGGGCTGATTTCAAATCCAGCCTCAGATACTTACTCCATGGGTGACCTTAGTCAAATCACTTAATCTTATTTGCCTCAGTTTCCTCATCTGTAAAATTTCTGGAGAAGGAAATGGCAAACCACTCCAGTGTCGTTGACAAGAAAACCCCAAATGGAGTCCCAAAAAGTTGGATATGACTGACAAATGATTGAATAACAACCATGCTAAGGTATTATCTCATTGGACTTGGCTCTTTTCAACAATGAGATGATTCAAGTAAATCCAATAAACTTGTGATAGAAAGAGCCATCTGCATCAGACAAAGAACTATGGAGGCTGAATGTAGATCAGATGTAGTAGTTTAAACTTTTTTTTAGTAGTGGTAGTGTTTGCTTGTTTTTTTTTTCTTATTTTTTTTTCTATTTTGATCTGATTTTTCTTACATAGCATGAAGAACATGGAAGTTTGTTTAGAAGATTTGTACATGTTTAACCTATAGTGGATTGCTTGCTCTCTGGGGGAAGGCAAAAAAGGGGAGGAAGGAGAAAAATTTAGAATACAAGGTTTTGCAAAAGTGAATGTCGAAACTATCTTTGCATGTACTTGGAAAAATAAAAAGGTATAAAAATATCATGTCTTTTAATCCTTATAACAACACTGTGAGATGGATATTATTGTCTCCATTTTACAGAGCAGGAAACTGAGGCAACCAGAATAAAGTGACTTGCTCAGGGTCACTAGTGAATGTTTGAACCAGTCTTTCTGAATCCATGTCCTAATACTGTGCTATCTATTTAATTCAGAAAAAGAAAACAAGACCATGAGAATAGGGGAAACAAACAAAGAGAAGAATGAACAAATAGACCAAGAGAAGAGCCCCTTTCCTGAATTCCAGGTGGCCTTATGTGGAAAGAAAACTCAAGGTCTTTCCCCTTATAGCATAGTCCTTAAGTAGATACCAAAATAAATGAATTAATACACTCAACCCTATGGATTTTAGAAAGAACCCCAACTATTTCATAATCCTGGAAGACACTATTGGTTGTAGCTAGATAATCTTTAGAAAAAAATCTTCCTTCAGATTATATAGTTGAATGATCAGATCCGTTAACAAAATGTCCACATGTGCTCATCTCCCCATCGCACTTTCCTTATACAGCGCTATTATCCCAAAATTACATCTTCAGAATCCTCTATAAAGAAGTGCCAATTGTGCAAGTTGATGGGGTATTCACATGCACCAGACCTCCATTATAAATTAATATTGCTACAAGGAAAGATGCAAAAGCTATAGCTCTCAAAGTGCACACTTCAATGGATGTTAGAGACATTGCAGTAGCAGTTATTGGTGTAGGGAAGGGAAATATTTCAGCGTTTGCTAAAAACCACAAGAAACAAAATTATTCCTAGGAAAGTATATTCAAAGTTATATTCAAAGCAATGCCAAGAACTTCCAAACTAGTGAGCTAAACATACTAATTAATCATCAGAAAACAAAGGTCTTCATAAGGTCTTGGCAGTTGAAGGGAATATTATTAATCCCTATGCAGTAAAGAAATTCTTGAAATTTGTAGGACAGTGAAAAGATCATTTTTTTTAAAAAAGCCATTAATCATTTGTCTAGAAAAATAATACAAATATTAGAATGTTAAAGTTTAGAAAAAGGTATTTTTACTGATGAAACTCACTTTCCATTCAAAGATACACCAGAATCATTATAAGAAGTCCAGGTGAGTCTACAAGATTATATTATCATCATTGAACTATAAAACATCCACCCTCCAAAATGTCTGAGGGATTGTTTGCTTCTATGTGTCTGAAAGACTTGTTCCCAATAAGGGATAATATGAACTCTGAGAATAATAAAATAGTTAATGGTAACTAGCATTTTTATAGTATTTTAACATTTGCAAAATATTTCACAAATATCATTTAACTTCTTACAACAATCCTGGGAACCAGATGTTTATTATGATTCCCATTTTACAGATGAGGAAACTGAGGCAAACAAAGATTAAATGATTTGAAAAATAGCAATATACTTACAAATAAAGTTGTTCCAGATTAATAAAAATTCCCAAATGGATAAAGAATACTACAGGATAGCCTATCATCCAAAAGATGGTAATAAAGATGCTTCAATGGTGTAGAAACTAAATTGATTTAAACAACAAAAAATAGCTTATGGGCTATAATTAAATCTAGACTTGGAGATTTTTGTAGGATAATAATGAGTTATAAGATTAGAATGGGAGGTGATGCCATGACATGAAAGTGAATTGGATTTATGTGAAGGAGGGCTGCACAAGATCACCCGCCTCACTTTCTCCTCCAGAGCTATCTAAATGCAGTGGCCAGATATAGATCAGGATGACTGGAGATGAATCTGGATTATTCTTTATAAATTAAATTTGGTAGCAGCATTAAATAACTGATAGAACTCGGACCTTGAAGTTAGAAAATCCTGGATTTGAGCTCTGCTTTTGATATACTAGCAAAGTGATGTTGGGTCTGGTAACAACATTTCAGTGTGCCAGGTAACTCTCCTCAGCAATAATTTACTGAAGAGTTACTAATGCACATCAGTGAGGGAAAATGTCATAAAAGAAAGATCTACCAGATAGTGATGCAATCATAGGTTTAGACCAAAAAATAAGTTATGATATGTTATAGACCTTATTTATATGTGTGAACTTTATAAAAAATGCCTTGTTTGGTGCCATTTAACAAGCTCAATGCTCCTTAACAGAAATTGTTTAAAATAAGCATATATCCTCATCTGATAAAGATTTCTTCAAAAAATTTTATTTTATTTCATTTTGCTTTTTAATACACATTTCTTTATGACTCATGTTAGGATAGAAAAAAAATCAGAACAAAAGGGAAAAATCATGGGAAAGGGAAAAAAACAGAAAAAAGAAGTGAATATAATAACTTGTGTTGATTTACCTTAAAACTCCATAGTTCTTCTTCTGAATGCAGATAGTGTTTTTTTTTTGTTGTTTTTTTTTTTTTTTTTTGTCCAAAGTTTATTAGGACTACTTTGGATCTCTGAACCACCAAGAAGAACTAAGTCTTTCATAGTTATTCATTGCACATTCTTGCTGTTACTGTGTACAATATACTTCTGGTTCTGCTTGTTTCACTCAGCATCAGGTCATGTAAATCTTTCCAGATTTTTGTAAAATCAACTTGTTCATCATTTTTCATAGAACAATAATATTTTGTTATCTTTATATACTACAACTTATTCAGTCATCCCCCAGTTAATGGGCATCTACCCATTTTCCAATTCTTTGCTTTGGTAAAGATTTCAGTGTAGAATAAATAAGTACAATTTCCATTCATAACCTTACACTGATATCCCAAGAAACATTTTCATGTCTGATAATGGCTTAGAGTGATTAGAGACCTATGCTATATTACCTTTAGGTAAACTTCTTGAAATTGTATCACAAGTCAACCAAAATGAGATGAAATTGTGGGAAAGATTATTTTGGTCTTCACCACTCTTAATAAAAATGGAATAAATGCTCTTTTTAAAAAAAAATTCTATATAAAAGAGATAAACATATAATATATCCAACTATTAAAAATACATAACAGTCTATTGAACAAAGCTTATATATGAGAAGCACGATCATCTTTTAGCCTGCAAATATAATACAATTCAATTAGTAAATGTATTATGTGACTACAATGTATGTGTCATTGTGCTAAGTGCTCAGGATATAAAGATGAAAAACCATACACTTTCTGCCCTCAATGAGCTTAAATTTGACTAAAGCAATTCAGTATAAAAATATATGAATGGTTTATGATTCATCATAATGATGGATTCAATTCAATGCATTAGTGAATTATGTATTATGTACCAGGTACTGCAGGAAGAGAACTAACTGACTTAGAAGACAAATACTAGCAATTGCCTTGAAGTATCATGATGTTAACATGCCTCAACTAATTTCACTGACATTAAATTTTGTCCATATTTTGTCCATAAATTTAAGTCCATATATTCCTAAATTTAAATATTGCACTCTCTCTACTATGCCATACCTTCTCTCTTCACATAAAATAAAGTGGAAAATTAGAAGGAGAAGAATATTCATTGCAACTATAAAATGATGTCTGACTGTGGAAGAAGGAAAGAGGCAGAAGAACTATTTAAAAAGCATTGATGAAGCCTGTAAGAACAAAACAACTTAAAGCCATTTAGCAAAGCCACATACACATTTTAATAGTGGGATGATGTCATGGTACTACAGGTAAGTACATCAAAGTGTCAGAAATAATTAATATTCCTAAGGATAACACTAAGCAAGTCTATACCTTCATATTTATCACTCACTACTTTCCTTTATACACTGTGTTCCACCCAAATTGGCCTATTTACTGTTCCCTTCATATGACATTCTTTCTTAATCTTTGTCCCTCTGAACACAGCTTGTCCCTCCCTCATATCTCATGCAATTCATAGTTCTTTCGAGGCTACACTCAAGTGTTACTTCCAATATTAGACCTTTTCTGATCACCCTGAGTCTTAATGCTGCTCTGTGTGCATTTCACATTTACTTATCTATGTACTTGGTCTTTTCCCCTAATAGAATATAAGCTTAAGAATAGAGAGTTTTAGTGGCAAAATATCAATGACCTATTTGATAGGTCTAATATCCCATAGACACTTGAAAACAGTATCAAAATCAGAACTCATTCTATTTTCCCCTAATCCTTTCTTCCCCTTCCAAATTTCCCTATTGTTTTTGAAGGGGCCACTATCCTTCTAGCGCCTTGAGTTTATAATCTCAATATTCTTCTAGAGTCCATATTTTCCTCACCCTACATACCCAATCAGTTCCCAAATCTTTACCTCTGCAACATTTCTCACATGCAATTCCTTCTCTCTGCTAATATAGCTCCACCTTCATTCAAGCTTGCATCATCTCTCATTTAAACTATTGCAAAAGACTCCTAAGTGTTGCCACTGTCTCTTCTCTCATTGGTACTATCTATCCGATACATTGTTGCCAGAGTACTTTTCCTTAAAGAGAGATCTGTTCACAGGACTTCTCTACCATATTCAGTGCCTTCCTTTTGCTTCCAAGATAAAATATAAACTATAAACTCTTCGGTTCATCTTTCAAAGTCCTACCTAAACTGGTATAGTATGATCTCCAAATTATTTATGCATGAATAAATTCAAACTTCATAGTTTCACTGAGTAAGTTAACTTTAATTTTTCTATTTCTTTTCTAAATTCACAAAAACTTCACATCTCAATGAATTGTGTGGTAGAACAATATACCTGCAGAAGTCACTTTATAAAAAATGTGGATTCCTCCCTAACAATGTATGTAGATTATACTGTGTATCAAATGATCTTTTCAGTGTGATGAGTAATTTTATTTTTTAAAAAATACTACTATGAATTTTTTGGTCCTTATCTCATTAAATCCCAATGATACTTATAAAATCAAATTTGTATCTGTGTATTATTAGAAACTCAAATTTCTCTTGCTTTTTGCCTAAATTTTTTTAAAGATATATGAAGCCGAGGACTTTACTATTGGCTTCTTCCTTGAATTTTGTCATCTATGAATTCTTCGATGTCTTATTTCCTATTATCTTCATTATCGCTATATCTAAGATATCTAACTTGGTGGATATGCATAAGCAGTTTTCTTCCTCTATTGCCTTTTTTGGTTTAAATCCTTTTTTGTTCACAATTGAAAAACATCCAGTATGTGTAGTATACCATGTACCTGCTCAGAAGTCTGATATCCATGTACTTTAAAGTATGGTCTAGAAATCCAGAGCCCATTCTCTAACACCACTTTCTCAGCCAGTTGCTCACCTCTCAAATCAATTGAGCACCCCTAATATATCATCTATATAAACTAAAATTGAGTTTACAGAAAGCAAAATCTGCCAATTTGGTTCATTCCTTAAAGAGTTAATATTTGGAGGATTATGGTTACCTTTTGCTTTCTTTCCTGATTTAATTCTTCTATTAACTTCCCAAACTAAGGTTTCATGTGTGTAAACTTTAACTTATTTTCCTCTTTGAGAAATCAAAGTATTAAGGAGTCTTATTTTAATAGATTTATTTGGAAATTTCATTTCTTCAGGTAATGTCTTAAGCTCTGAAAATCAAATCTCAGATTTTCAGAGATTTTAAAGAGAACTTCAGAATATACTCCTACTTTAGCCTTCATTTAGGCATAAGAATAGATTCTACAAAGTTAAATTATAACATTGAAAGTAGACATTTAATATCTTCCATAATCTGGCCACATATCTACCTTAATTTCTCACTGTAACCCAATGTGAATTCTAATAAATTATGTAATCAATAAATATTTATGTGTGTGGCAGAACCTTGTGTGAATGGGCTATGAATACAAGGAAAAACAAAACAAAACAAAAATTCCTTTTCTTAAATAAGGAGTTTACATTCTAACAAGGGCATCAAGATGTAATTCAATAGGAACATGCATGCTAGTATAAATGAAACATAATCTTAGAGAAAAGGTTCTACCAGCAAAGGACACAAGGAAAAATTTTTCTAAAAGATAAGAGTTGAAGCTGTCTTGTGACTAGTCAACCATTTAAATGAGTGAAAACATAGAAATGGAAGATCTGGGAAGTCATGTACAAGAAACAAAAAGTAGGATAGAATAATGTATTTCAGAGTTTGTGGAGGAGAATAAAAGTTAAAAGATAGAAAGAAAAGAAATGACCAGGTTGTCAAGACCTTTAAATGCTATAGGACTTCATATTTTATACTAGAATCAATGGATAATCACATGACATTTAATAATCCCGAAGAAATTCTGTTTATTTTTAGTGCCCAAACTTTGTTTTTAATATTTTCTACACCATGGAATACATTCTTCTTTTCTTTTTTTTTTCTTGGCTATCTTGATGGGTCTGTGAACTAATCAATGCGCTTACTTATTCCACCTATACAGAGGACAATCCATCTATGCTCTCTCAACTTCTGTATGTCTTGTGTTTGCTGTTCTGTAGAGGATCCTCAAAGTACTAAGAATCTGTTCTTGAATCTTTGAGTAATGCCTTTTTGTTACTTAGCTATATTCTATTCATTCCAAAAGATTCAACTCAAATTCTACTTCTTCTATGAGGTCTTTGGAAAGCAATTTAGCTCTCACTGCATTATTTCTTCTCTGATAATTTAGATTTCATAATCACTGGTATTTATATAATAGTTTAAAGTTAACTAAAGTACTTGTTAATTATTTTCTAATTTTCTTGTATATTTACATTCTTTCTCATTGCTTTTATCATATATTCTATTATACATAACAACCCTATATGGTAGAAACTCCAGGTATTATTATCTTCATTTTTCATATGAGGAAACTAAATATCCAAAAGCCTGAGTTCATCGCCTACTGTCATCTAGTTGGCAAATCTCAATGTATATTCAGTTGGTGGTCAGTGATTCCCTGCTTAAGGATACCAAAGTGTTTTATTTAATAATACAGGGAACCATTGTCTTTTGGGAAATTTTATCTAATACATAACAGAGATCCTCCTAAGCCTTATAAAAATGCATTACTAACACCCTCTTTTGGCAGTTTATGTGGGAAGAAATTATATTGACAGTAGGAACCAACAGAAATCTCTAAGGATTATGACGTCTAGAGGGCAAGAAATGAAAGGCATAGCAATACAGATTGTGTTTTTCACAATGCTTCAAATTGAAAACAAAAGATGCAGAGGAGAAAAAAATTGATTTGAGAGGTGAGCAACTGGCTGAGAAAGTGGTGTTAGAGAATGGGCTCTGGATTTCTAGACCATACTTTAAAGTACATGGATATCAGACTTCTGAGCAGGTACATGGTATACTACACATACTGGATGTTTTTCAATTGTGAACAAAAAAGGATTTAAACCAAAAAAGGACAATAGAGGAAGAAAACTGCTTATGCATATCCACCAAGTTAGATATCTTAGATATAGCGATAATGAAGATAATAGGAAATAAGACATCGAAGAATTCATAGATGACAAAATTCAAGGAAGAAGCCAATAGTAAAGTCCTCGGCTTCATATATCTTTAAAAAAATTTAGGCAAAAAGCAAGAGAAATTTGAGTTTCTAATAATACACAGATACAAATTTGATTTTATAAGTATCATTGGGATTTAATGAGATAAGGACCATAAAATCAATATAGTTTTCCTTATAGAAAAGAACCAGAATAAATAAAAGAAAGGGAGAGGAGTTTTAAAAAGGCAAAATTAAGTAAAAAATACAGGAGCAGATTGGGAAAATATACTGGACAATATTTCAGTGAAAAACAATGGTGGTAGAAATAGAAGAAATATTGTCATTGAAATATACAAAGAATATGTAGACAAAAGGATATAATAAAAATATTCAGGAAACATATCACAAACCTAATACAATTGTGATATAGCTGTGATAGGAATTGTCAGTTTTCCAAATATCTGTTAATAACTTTTTCATCCTATTAATGATATCCTTAACCTAATGTTAAAAAGTTTGAAGAACTGAAGTGAAATTTGGTTTTGGGTCAATTCTTTCTTTCCAAGGTAGAACTGATTTCTAAGATGAAAATGATGGGAATCATACATGGAGAAGACATAGAGAAGACCACTCTCTCCTAGAGTTTCTTATAGATGAGAGGAAATCTTTCATTCCACTCCCAGTGCTTACTACCTACCTACCTATTTCTGACCTGCACACTGGATATAGGAAAAGAGCTTTTCAAGAAGTTCAGAAGGATAGTAGGGTCCTGTGAACTAAATTTTTAAAGGGAAAGTCAGTATAGGAGGGATGAAAAACTCTTAAGAATTAAATTATGAATACCAAAAGGGGAATAATTCCCACATGGAGAAAAAATGGGAGTTATCTAAAGAGACAGTGTAAATATACTCTTGATTTCCAAAAGATATGTACAGAAGATAGAAGCAAGGAAAGAGAATAGAGAAAAAAATATAATACCATGGGACAACCCCTATACAAGAATAGTGTAAATTATACTAGAGTATCAAATGAGCAGGGCAGACAAGGGAAATTAAGAAGGAAAAATAAAAAGATTTGCTTTGATTTTTAGCCATATTGGGGGAAAGAATTAAAATCTAAACCACTGCTTGAGATAGACCAAAGGACAGTAGGAAAAGACAACAGAAATAAATAAGAGCTACCGTATTTTTACTTTGCTTCTGTCTTCCCTAGTAAAGTGAATTATCATCAGATTAAAAACACCAAAACAAAATGGCTGACAGGTAATTGATCCGAGTCCCATGATGCCCATGGATTGCATCCTCTGGCCAAATGACTGAAATAAATGATTGGAAAAACCATTGCCAGAAATATTTTAAAGGACTAGAAAAAGACAAATGTCCAGATTTAAAAAAAAAGTCTAAAAACTATAGGTCAATAAGCACAACTTCAATGCCTGGGGAAATTCTAGGACAGATTATTAAAAAGATGGCCAGTGAACATCCAGAAAAAATAAATAGGTTCATCAATGCCTATGTCAAAGAAAGACCATGCTGAATAACTCATGACAGATTTCTTCTTGTTGCCTTTTTGGACAGAAAAGTGCTAATGAGATAGTTTACCTAAATATTAGCAAAGAACTAGAAAAGGTACTTCATGTTATTTTTGTGGAAAGGATGGAGAGATGTAAAGTAGATAATAATAGAACTAAACAGATTTAGAACTTACTGAATAATCAGAGTAAAGGAATAGCTATAATTTGTTGTCAGGTTGGAGGGAGGTCACTAGTAGAGTGCCCCAGACATCTGTTCTTTGTCTTGTGAAGTTTAACATTTTTTATTTATTACTTGGATCAGAGCATAGTAGATATGTGCATAAAATTTTCAGTTGACATTAGCTAGAGGTAGCAAATAACCTCTGATGACAGAATCAAGGTCCAAAAACATCTTAATTGGAAGATTAGGCATTAAAATGAATCTAAGAAGTAGAAATTCAATATGATTAAAATGGAAAATCTTAAATTTAGGTTCAAAAATTAACTTTACAATTACAAGATGGAAGTAGTTATGATTACATAGAATTTTTTTGAAAAAGATCTCAGCTTTTAGTGGACCCCAAGTTTAATATAACAGTGGTATCAGGGAGCAACCAAAAAGTTAATACAATCTTGGAGTGAATTATGAGGATCATATTTTCCATAAGGAAGTGATATTCCTATTCCAATTTGCTTTCGAGAGACTTTATCTGTATTATTATTTTGCTCCATAGTTAAAAGAGGACATTAGTAGCCTAAAGAGTACACAGAGAAAGGCAAGTTGTTTTGTACCCCTAATCCCTACCATAATGCCGAGCAGGTAGAAAGTACTTAACAAATACTTGTTGACTTATTATTTTATTCTGCTTGAGAGTAAGATATCATTTCAAAGCAAGGAAAAATTCTTAAAAATTAGAGTTTTACAAAAGTATAATAGTCTTCTTTAGGATGTGGGAACTTCTCCCTCATTTGGGGATATTTAAGCAGAGAATGGATAACCCATTCTTCTGATGTACTATGTACTATGCTGGGGATTTATTTTCAGATATGGGTTAAAGTAGATGGTTGGTGAGATCCTTTCCAAATCTAAAATACTGTGACTCCAAACCCACCATTCAGAATACTGTAAATATATCTCTAACATTCACTGTCTGCATCAGAAATCTTGGCATTTAATAATGTATTGTCTTGACTTGTTGCTTAACAATTTCACATGTGAATGTCTATCTCGCCAATTATATTATAAATTCATGCATAAAGGTAGGCCTGTCTTACGTTTATGTCCCCCTCATTGCCAAGCATAGTGGAAGGCATCTAGCTGTATTCTTAACATTTGAAATTCTTTTCTGTAGAATTCAGCCACAAGTTTTGGAATTCACCACTACTATTTAGTACCTGGAGAGGAATTATGGTAGCATTTAGTCAATGCATACTTGTTGAATGATGAACAATGAACATTGTGGTATAGTGAAAGCACCCTGTAAGGTTTAAAGGTTGTGAATTGAGGTTGGAAGAGAGCTAGACCAGGAGGCAGGAGATAAAAGATCTTTTTACTATGATGCTGCTGCTGTAAAGCCCATGTAATATGACTTTCAGCATACCCTATAGCCTCTGTTGGTGTTTAATCATTTTACTCATGTCCAAGTCTTCTTGGAAAAGATATTAGAGTAATTTACCACTTTCTTCTCTAATTCATTTTACAGATGAGGAACTGATACAAACAGGGTTAAATGACTTATACAGAGTCACACACCTAGTGAGTATCTGAGGCTGAATTTGAACTCATGAAGATGACTCTTCTTGACTCTAGACCTAGCACTCTATTCACTGTTTCACCTATCTCATGTGTATTTCAGCCTATAAGAACCTCCACTTTCTTATCTACAAAATGAAAACTTGGAGATATATGTCCTAATGTCCAGATCAAAATAATGATTCTTTATAACTTTAAGTATAGCATATGTAGACTTGCCTATAAGAGCCAGTCTTTGAAATATGATCAAATGTTCACTACCTGATTTCATTATATGGAACTATGTGGAAATTAATTGGAAATTAGGAGGGAGAGATCAGTTGCCAGACATGATGAATTAAGCTATACAAGTATTTATTAAACACCAATCACCAAAGAGGCAACTAGTTACTTAGTGGATAGGACATTGGGTCTGGAGCCAGAAATACCTGAGATCCAATCTGGGCTTAGTCACTTACTAGCTGTGTGACCTGGGGCAAGTCATTTAACCTCTGTTTGCCTTAATGCACGGTAAAATGAAATGCAAACTATTTCAGTATCCTTGCCAAGAAAGCCCTATGAATAGTATGGCTTAGAAGTTCATAAAGAATTAGACACAACTGAATGATGAAACAGCAACACTGCTCACTCATGAGTCAAAAGTACTTGTCACCCAAAAACAAAATGAGAGATGCATTGTGAATAAGTAGGACACAAGTTATCATAAGTGCAATTTGCATATAAGAAATGACATAAAAAGACATTATCAATAGCACATACGACCAGGAGACCAGGCAAGCCAATAATTTAGCAGGAGCAACAGATGACAGAAAAATAGCTCAATTATTCATAAAATATTACAGATCCTAAAGAAAGAATTCCAACAGGTTAGGTGGATACTCTGTGGTTGACTTTTTGAAGGTCATGGATAAATATGGAAAATAAGAAAGAGAAGAAGAGCTTTGATCTACACTAGTATAGGGAATATTCATATCAGTGAGATCATGGACCTGTCAAAGCACCTACCATCTCTGAGCACCAAGCATGTCATTCCTCTTCCCCAGCACATCTCAGACAGGATAATCTTTTGATTACCTCCCTAAAATGAATCACTTCTTTCCAGGTCAACACCTTGGTTCTTGGTCCATCAGGGAACATAAAAGTTCTCTTAGCAAGGTCAGAAAGTGGTTCCAGTATCAAATTCTCCTAGTGCTTTATGTCTCATTTGCTAACTTCCTTGTCTTATCCTTTCAGTTTCCTAGCTCTTCCTGGCTCTCAAGTGCCTGCTTGGTTTTGACCTTCTGTCTTATTCTGACCAATAACATATGTGTTTGTCCCAACTCCAGATTGTCCATCTGGCTCCAGACCAGTGGCTTCTAATTACTTCCCATCTTCTCTCTGTGACCAGTCATTACCCACAGGCCTAGTGCTAACAATATGTACCCCAAACTGTTAGCTATTCTAGGTGACGCAAAAACAACAGGCTGTTATTTCCTAAAGGGCAGGGTCTATAGCTCTGAATTTGCAGAGCAGTGACAAGCATGATGAGTGCTCTTAATAAACATTGCATTAGTATAACAAAGAACCATGAGTAAAAAGCTAAAATGTAATTCTGGAAGCACTAGCTTCTGGATAAAGCAACATACCCAAATATCTGCTCACAACTATAATGCTGACTTTAAAAATAAAAGTGAAATTAGTTTTGAAAGCCAGTTAGTCGTCCAACTATCTTTGGCTATATAGGTTATAATCGGGTGACCTTCACATTAGTTTTCATTAAATCTGTAGTTTGATGATTTTCAAGGCATAAAAACACAATCTGGGAATGATAGAAATATACTTTCTCTCTTTGAAGTGATTTTTGAATGTTTATAAATTGAACTATACCTTAAAATATATTATTTATAGGAATCATAACAGCAACTTTCATTTTCTTCTATCTTTCCTCTCTTTTTCCCTTGCCTGATTTGTTCTTTTCCTTTCTGTCACTAGCCCTAATCAATGCAGGAGGTCAACTTGAAAGAATGGACAGCCTCAGAGCCACATACATTTAAACCACTTTAATGCAAATATTGATTGAAGGCACATAGACACAGGCAGGGACTGCTTTTTTTTTTTTTTTTTAAATGGACATGTTTTCCCTGGGTTTGCACTTCATGTGATAAAATAGATCACCATAGATCAGGGACTCAACTGTCTCCCTCAGCACAAGGATGAATACGCAAATTAACAAATTCAAAAGATAGGCCAGTCATAATGCCAAGCTCTGCTGGGAAACCAAGATGCTGTCTGCATCCAAAGCAGGTACTTCACCAGTCTGTTGGGCCATATTTTCATAACTGTTTTCACTTCTGCCTTCACACTTCCTAGTAGAGCTGTTTTTGCAAACAAGGTGGGCTTGCCAGGATGGGTGTTGCACCTCCAGTCACTGGGAGTAGTTGTGCAGCAACAATGCATACTATGTTGAGCCACTTAATTCCCATGTACACAAGATTATCAAAGCGTTTTATTAGAAAGCCACTGCCTACAGCTTATATTTAGCAACAGTGTGCTAGTCCGAGCTGAAATCCAAAAGGAGAGATCAAGGGAGGGAAGGAATTCTAAGGACCGCTTTGAAATTCAACACTAAAAAGATCTGACATTCTTCTATCTGTGGGCATTTTTAGGCTGGAGTTGGGGAGGGGGGAACGAAAAAGAAAACCTGTTTGTACAGAGAAAGCTAGCTTGGCACATGGCCAAGACAGGAAGTCTATCAAAGCTGGGGAGTGTTTGAAAGCAACAGAATATTGAAACAGCAAGGAGGAAAAAATGAACAAGTTGATCTGATATTGGACTTTTTCAGTTCTTCTCCATTATTCTTGGTCAACCATAGTCCTAATCATGGAAAGAGGAAGTAAACTTATTTTCTGGGTTGGATTTTATAAGGTAAGGAAACAACAGTCAAAGCAAGTAAGAGGGATGAAGTCAGATTTGGTATCTATCACCAAAAAAAAGAAAAATGGACTTTTTCAGTTCTCTCTTTTTATTCTTGACCAACTATAGCCCCAATTGTGGAAAAAAGGAAGTAAACTTATTTTCTGGGTTGGATTTTATAAGGTAAGGAAACAACAGTCAAGGCAGGTAAGAGAGATAAAGTCAGACTTGGTATCTATCACCAAAAAAAAAAAAAAAAAAGAAAAATGGACTTTTTCAGTTCTTTTTTATTTTTGGCCAAACAGAGCCCCAATCATGAAAGAGAAAGTAAACTTATTTTCTGGGTTGGGTTTTATAAGGTAAGGAAACAACAGTCAGGGCAGGTAAGAGGGATGAAGTCAGACTTGGTATCTATCACTAAAAAAAAAAAGAAAAATAGACTTTTTCAGTTCTTCTTTTTTATTTTTGGCCAAACAGAGCCCCAGTCATGAAAGAGAAAGCAAACTTATTTTCTGGGTTGGGTTTTATAAGGTAAGGAAACAACAGTCAAGCCAGATAAGAGGGATAAAGTCAGACTTGGTATCTATCACCAAAAAAAAAGAAAAGAAAAGAAAAGAAAAATGGACTTTTTCAGTTCTTCTCTCTTTTTAGTTTTGGCCAACAATAGCCCCAGTCATAGTAAGAGGAAGTAAACTTACTTTCTGGGTTGGGTTTTATAAAGTAAGGAAACAACAGTCAAGGCAGGTAAGAGGGATGAAGTTAGACTTGGTACCTACCACCAAAATAAAAAGAAAAATGCTAGATCTCTCTGCTTTTTTCTCTACAGCCAAGCTAGGCCAAAGGGCCCCTGAGCAAAAGAATGATTGTCATCAAAAATTGCTGCTGAAGTGCACTGGCACAGTGTTCCCTGTAGACTTATCAGCCACAAGGCCCGAGATAACCAGAGGTGAGGGGGAGGCGAGATTGGAAGCAAACTGGGAGGGAAGTATGCCTCTTCTTCCCAACCAAATGACAGAATGAAGCTCTTGACCTTGGGAGAGTATGATCGCTCGGGGAGGGTGGGGTGTGAAGAAATGGGAAGGAGGGGAGGGGAGAAGAATGATATTAAGAATTTCTTGCTGTAATATATTCGGGTAAAAATGGGGCTGTCATCTTGAGCTACAAGTTAGAAAGTTATTACTTTTAATATGGCACTACCTTAGGCCTATACTGTTATGTAAAAGAAAAATAACCTTGTGTGACAGTTTAACATTGATCGATGTGCCTGCCAAATGCAAAGAGATAAATAAGCAGGTGATGAATAAACAGCACTTCAAGTAAAGACATTACGCGGCATGCATAAAACGGCGCCAGGCACCTAGGAGCTGTGGGTGGCCGAAGGTTAGCCATTTCATGCCCACTCAGTAAAGCAGACTTAATCGCTTCCAATATTTTCTGTTAAAAAGCACGCTTAATGAGCCAATTTCACAAGCCCAGAGAAACTGATTATTATCTCTGAGTTCCAGCAGAGTTGGTTGTTTTCCAAGAGCCAGTTTTTTTTTTTTTTTTTTTCCTTGACGGGATAAAAACCTTTTAAAAAAAGAGAGAGAGAGAGAGAGAGAGAGAGAGAGAGAGAGAGAGAGCGAGCGCAGAAGAGAGAGAGAGCAAAAAAGAGGGAGAGGGAGAGAAGAAGCTTAAAAAGAGAGAGGGCAAAGATTAAAAAAAAAAAACAAAAACACAAGACCCACAATTGGGGAGGTTGGCAGTAGATGGCAGTGTTACTCTGTAGTCCGGATTTCATTAGAGGAAGGGACCCAGCTTAGGCTGGCTGGTAAAATGGTACTTTAAATAAAGCTGAAAGCAAATGCCTGAAGGTCCTCTGTCCTTCTCCGGCCCATAACTTTTCCCACCTTCCTTCTCTCTAAACATGGCAGTAAACCTGAATATACAGTGAGAATTGAAGAGGAGAGGGAAGTGCGCCTTACAGACCATTCCTATCCAAACCACCTAGTCTATACTTGATCCTACACTATCTCACTGGGTTTTCTAACCTCCTCATAACCATCGGTCCTATCTCCTTCAGAAGACTATCCACTCCTTGAGAAGATGGAGGCTCTGGAGGAGTTTGAAATCTCTTAGGTATTCAGAAAGAGCTCCTTTGGTGAATTCTACACCCTGGTGATTTCCCAGGCTCTAAAACCACCAGGGGAAGGTAGGCACCTGCATGGAAAGCCTCCCTTGTCTTGTGATCCCTCCTGTTCTCATTAAGAGGCACTTATTTCTGGAGCCTTTAGAAGCAGAGGCTAAAAGAATGGGGATCTACCCTAAGCCCAGAACCTACTTGGGGAAAAGGTTGGGGAGGGGGGAGAGAGACACTTCTCTGAAGGGCATGATTATGTGCCTTCCTCCAGCTGCACAGCAACATTGTGAAAGCCACAAAAACACAGGGTTATTGTCACCAGCAGCAGTTACTCAATCGCCACTTACCAAAGAAACCCCAGCAGCTAGACCTCAGCATATAATTAACTCAGATATAAAAAAAAAAATCAAATTGAAGTGAACTGTTTATTGGGCTCTAAATCGAGAGGCAAGTTAATTATTTATTATGAATATTCATAGAAAACTTGTACACTTTCCAAACTTGGCCTTCAATTACTAATCAGCTAAATAAGCGATGTTGGTTTCTTCATGGGATGAATTGTTTTAGATCTGCAATAGACCTTTAAAACAGGTTGTGAAAAATTCTCTCAGCAAAAGGATTTTATCCCAAATTTATGATCAGTATTTGACCTGCTGTTCAACAGGAAGAAGCAAGAATTTTCTAGGGATATGGATAGAGGAACAAAGATAAAATGGGGGAGATAATGCAATACCTCCCTCCTTCCCAAATAAAATGGGGGAGATAATGCAATACCTCCCTCCTTCCCAAATGTGAGACACAAAGTCTCCTTTGGTGTGTATAAAAAGCACCTTGAAACTATAAAGTGTATAAATGTAAGCTATAATTATTAATAGATTATTCTTCATTCACAATGAGATGTAAAAGACTGATAGTTTGAAGCCAGCTTTTCTTCAGGAAAATTTGCATTTTCATAGCTTTTAAACAACAGGGATTAACCTCTAAAGCTGAAATTTTAAGTACTGGGCAACAGGTGGAAGAGAATTAGTATATGTATGGGGGTGGGGAGAAAGTAGAAGACCTTGGATAGCATCAGGGACCAGACCCTGGAGGTTGAATTAGCTATGTGATCGGCTGCTCTGCCACAAAGTTTGACTTTTTAACCTCCTGCGGTCTTTGAATGGATGATTCAGCCACTGGAGATTGTGGAGTAAAAGACTCAGGGGAAAAGAAACACTTTTGCTGGACTTTATCCCTTGTTTGAGAGATAACTACAGTTATAATTGGGTGAGAACTGTTAAGAATTGAATTAGAAAGTATTTCAATGTGCAATTTTGATTAAATGATTTGTGTAACCAGTATTTCGGCTTTATTATCATATGTAGTGGGCATGGACCAATTGTTTGGCAGATTGGAGAGTGCTCTCTGCATAGGACTAAACATTAGGCAGTTAAATAACAGAGTGTTTAGAACACTAGACTTGGATTTAGGAAGACTGAATTGTGCATCTTGCTCAGACCTTTTAGTTGTGTCACATAATCTGGGCAAGTCACATAATCTCTGAGCTTTTATTTTCTTTTCTATAAAATATAGATATTAGCATCTACTTCACAAGGTTGTCATGAGGATTAAATGAGATTATATTTGTAAAGCCCTTTGCAAATGTTTTAAAATGCTATATAAATTCTAGTGATGATGATGATGATGATGATGCTTACCCCAGAACGCTGAAGAATGGTGTGTGGATAGTCAATGAATTTGATTTTCCTCCTGACCTTCCTTCTAAATTGCCCTATGACATTAAACAAATAATTTCACTCTAAAATGAGGGAGATAAAATGACATCATCCCCAAGATCCTACTGATATTATATTTATTCTAAATTCTTTCTCTTGGCCTTTTATCTTGGTTTCCCATTAAAAATTAAATAAATAAAACAAGCTAGGGTCTAACAACAATTTAGTTTGTCAGAGTGAAGGAAAATTGGAAGTTTGAATAACTTCAAACTAGACATAAGTCAAATCTGCAGTCTTCAGCTAGGAAGAAATTCAGTGCAGATGTTCTTTCATTTTTCATCTTTCAATCAATCACATGCACAAATGCACACACACTTCAACTTCAACCAAGTATATACTCACACATATATATGTATGTATATATACATACACACATTTATGTGTATATACACTTATATGATAATTGTTACACTATTGTATTTTCTTAACTGAGGCCCATAAAAAGGATTTGTTGGGAAGGAATTTCAGGGCCTATAGTAGAACATCAAGGAAATATTGTAGAGACCAAGGAAGGTCTCTGCAAGGAGATCTGCAGAGTCTCATGTCACCCTCCAAACCATTGTATGTGTATATTTTCTTATTGTCATTCCACATAAATCTACTCTAGCAGGACAGCAAGTCAAAGATACCTGACATAGACAAATTCAAATAATGAAAATGGCCAACGAAGGCTGAATATTACAAAAAACTCTAAAAACATAAGAAATTTCAGTCTGCCTCTTAAGAGCATCTGTGTTACTGAATAGAGCTGGCATTCTTTGTTCCCTTTTGCTCCAAAAGTCACTGTTTCTAGGTGAGGCAGATTTATGCAGCAAGAATTGAGGACTGAAATTCGTGTCCCTTCTAAAAAGACGAGCATGTCTATAATACTTTCCTTTACTCTCACCATGCTGGCACTACTTCCATTCAAACAACCATCTCAGACTTAGATCTAGCACTATGTTTGTTGTTAAAGTTCCACCAAATATTGATCTGGGTTATAGTGTAATGAACTAAGGGAAAGTCTCCCGTCAACATCAATGCCCTTTCTAATGCATAGGGTTATTGAAAAGTTCAAATGAGATCATCATGTAAAAGTCACTTATAAAATATGAAGCCACACGGATTCTAGGAATGATTCAAATCCTTGCTTTCTGTTTAAAAGGAATTTAAATGTGTGTTGATTGAAGTTGGCTAAATCTGTAGAAAAGACTATGACTAATGCAAAATACTCTAGTAGCCCCTTTCTAGGCTGATCATGGACATCTCAGGGCTTCAGCTGTCTATGACTGATCCCAAAGTGAAAAATAACTTCGCTGAGGAAGCAAGACTGTTGGTAGTTCTAATGTACAATAACTTTTTATTTTCCCAAGTATAGAAATCATTGCAAATCATGACTTATTTTTCAATTTTCATGACTCTCTCACTGTCACATTCTCCCCAGTTTTGTGTCAACTGTATTAATTTTTCACCAACAACAAAGAAAGGACTTTCTTTTCTTTGTATCTTATTTTGAGTTGTCCATTCTCTCATGCACATCAATCCAACACTTAATGGGTCATTGGGGTGAGGTACTCATCCTTTTTCTAGATGTTTAAAAAATGAAAGAAAGTCACAAACCTGTAGTTCATTACATTACAAGTACAGAACAATTTCTGAAGCCAAGAAAGACAACAACAGTCCTACTGTAGACAAAATGTTCCATTTAAACCAAATCTTGATATACATTAGCAGAGACATTCCTTTCCTCATGACTGAGATATACCTACTTTACTGACACCTTTCATGTGCTTAAAATACTTCTAGGTGCTTTAGAGAAAATGTGTGAGTGGTAGGCAGTCGGGAAAACAACTTCTGAACCCTGCTTAAACTTAGAAAGGTTACAAACACTGTAAAATTAAATAATGCACTGAGACAGTGTTGGCAAAATCATTAGTAACTATGTGTCAGGTGCTCTGCTTAATACTAGATAGCAACAAAAAGCAAAAACAGGACCTGCCTTCAAAAAGCTCACAATCAAATGAGGGAGATGCAAATAGCTAGTTACAAACAAAATTTGTGCAGGATAATTTGAGATAATCTCAGAAAGAAGGCTTTTTTATGATAAATGGCATTTTAGCTGAGAGTTGAAGAAAGCCAGAGAAACCAAGAAAGGAATGGAAGTTAGCCAGTGAAAATTCATGAAAGCGGGAGATGAATTATTTGGTAGGAGAATGAGGTCAGCATCTCTCCAGCCATGCTAGAGTGTGTAGGAGTAAGGTGTAGTTAAACTGGAAAGATGGGGGGGAAAAACAGATTGGCTTAAGTGGACTTTAAAATTCAAAAAAAGTTCCATATTTGATCCTGGGGGCAGAAGGGAGCCACTGGAGTTTTGTTTTTGTTTTTTAAATATAGTGATTTTAAGTCAAATGAAACAACAATTTGGAAAATGTGTATATGTATGTATAAAAAATGCATAATGAACTATCAAATGCAGGAAGACTATCCATACTTTTATTGTAAATGGTAAAATAGTATTGTTCACTGATATTTTTTTCAAGGTTAAAAATCATTTGCAACAGACTCTGAAACCAGTTTAAATAAAACTGATTTTGAGGAGAAATCATTGAAGCTCAATAAATTCATATTCTCAATGAGCTCAATTGTGGGATATAGGGTTTAAAAAAAAGAAATTAAAAGCATATAATAAAAGCTGTACATGGTTCTACAAATGTAAAAGACAAGTGTTTAGTACAAAAGTCTCCACTATTGGTCAATATTTTAGTTACATGAATAGAAAAAAGTATAAAAGTACATGCTTCTCACACACAGAGGTAACATGATATAGCAGCAAAAGCATTAGTCATAGAGTCCACAATCTAAGGTTGGAATATCCCTTCTAATAAATATAACAGTTACTGTGTGAGAAGAGGTCAATCATCTCAGCTCTGTGAATCTCAGTTTCCTTACCTGTAAAGTGGGATAATGCTACTATTTTGCAAGATTATGGCAAGAAAAACCTATTGTAACTTGGAACGCATATGCTATGAACGTGTAAATTATTATTGTTATGAAAAGCTTGGCCATTATACAATAGGCACAAAACTGGCACATTAACAAAAGAACACTTCAGGAATGAGCCAGAATGAGCAAACCTCAGATCATGTAGCAGCATACAGTGGATTTGCCACTTGTGCTCTTTAAATAAAGGAATTGCCTTGATATTTCTAAAATAAAGGAGGTGTAGATTCCTCCACATTATCAAAACAATTACTCACAATCTTTTATTTACAAAGTGAAGGTAGCAGATGCTGGGGTTTTCACCACCTTCTTTTTCAGGCAAATGGAAAGATCACAGGTATCAAGGGCAAGCAAACTGATTGGTCAAGAGAGTGCCCTTGTATTTGGATAAAGACTATAATTAAAGAGTAATACACATTCAAGTATAATGATAATCAGGATAATAATATCTTGGTTAATATATTTTGAAAGCAAAAAGTAACAACAGCACTACAAATATGAAATTAAGCTTTCATAACATGTTAATATAAAAATATTATTACTCTTCATCGTGCCTGCCTGCTTAGGTGTAAACCAGAAGGATTTCCATGTGTAAATAGGATCATATGTGCATTCCAGAAGAGGCCAAATGCAGATATTTTTACAGGATACAAAAAGTTATATAAATTAAAACTAGGGAAGAAAGAGACTCATGGCTTCTTGCCAACTCCCTTATCATGCTCAAGTTTTCTTCCTTTACTCAGCTAACAACATGGTCCTATGGAAAAAATCTTTGGTTCTGTTTTCAGAGAACCCAGGTTCAAAGTCCACCTTTTATGTCCACTACCTGAACAACTAATGGTAAATCACTTGACCCCCTTGAATCCTTAATTGTCAAAGAAAAAATCAGACTTCTGCCAATGTACAGGCTATTTGTTGGTTTTAATTAAAAGTAAATAGGAGAGAGAATTTGTTTCAGGCAAAATTGTAAATTAGGGCAAGTTTTATATTTGACCCAAGAAAACTTTGCTCATCATTCCACTATCTACAAAAGTAGTTTCCAGCTGCTCAGGACTCCCACAATAAGACCTTTTCTATGTCAGCCACTCAGCTAGGTATTGGATATGCAGAGACAAAAAGGAAATACTCTGTGCTTCACTACCCTACTGATAAAAACATCTTATTTATCTTCAGTTCCATCCTTTTGAACATAAGGTTTCTGCATTCCAAGTCAACAGATAACTGATTCAGCTGACAAATAGCTATTGAAACATTCAATAACTCACATTTCTCTAGAACTTTAAAAGTTTCAGAAATCTCCCTCTTTTTTTAACCACAATCTTGTGTAGTACCTGTCTCAATAAAATGGGGGTACCATTTTACAGAGAAGGGATACTGGGATTCAGAGAAATCATGATCAAACAGAATCAGGAACCAAATCTGGACCTCCGACCTTTAGGTCCAATGAGAGTTCTTCATCATTACAGCTCACAATAACAGTTGACCTTCAAGTGGCACTTTTTGCTTCCCACAATTCTATGAAGGCTAAGAGAAGGACACAGAGGCTCAGAAGTCAGAAGAGCCTGATTTTGACTTCTGACTCTTCCATTCACGGTACAGTCTAAGAATCAGAGATAGTCTTTAAAGAGTAAACCTCAAATTGTTGACTAAATGTTATCTATGGTTATACTAACCATTTTTCATCTAGTTGTGAGTTCATTGTTAATGTGTTAATGAGAATAGGCCAGATTTTCAGTTTTCCCCTTGCATTATATAATCTCAAATCTCCAGAGATACTTTCTACCTGACAAGAAAAACTCTGTTGCTGGACAGTACAATCAGTGGGTAACAAGAAATGTTTATGTGTAACTAGGTATTAGAATTTTTTGTAGAATTACAATTTCTAAATAACTAAAACTCATCACTTTAAACATATTTAAATTTTTTACTTTAACTATTTTCAATGAAAATTCTCCTGCAATGGGATGCATTTGTCCCTATCTCATTAAACAAAGTATATTAAACATTATTTCATCTTTTCTTGAATCATCATCATAATCATTATGAATTCCAGTTACTGTACAGTGTTATACAATAATGTCCTCCGGGGATATTGGGATACATAGAGGTTTTTTGTTGTTGGGTTTTTTTCCCCATATATTAAATGGTCCCAGTATGCTGTGGTTTTTTAAAATTAATGTATTTTTCAAGTTTCAAACTCTTCTGTGTGGCCTGCCTTTTATCTGTCTCCTTCCAGTCCCTACTCACCATCCCTTCTATTTACTAAGATAATTTTTTTGTTTCTAACATTACTATGGGGAGAAAAAAATTCATATTTGTTATGTGTTCAAAATAAGAGCAAATGAGTAAAGATTGAGGGTCTTAGGGTGTTCCTAAAGAAGGAACATAAAATTTTTATATTAAGTCCATTACACTTCCTTTGGCCATTCGAGAAGGTTTGGGGACTTATTTATAGGAGTTCAGCTATGTTTCATAGGGTTGAAATTGCCGAATAAATGATCCCTGAATAAGTATATACACATACACACACGCACACATACTCACACATACACAATCAGCTACATCACCTACCTCTTGTGTCTTTTTCACAGGGATCAAAGTTTAATAAAGAGATAGAGGGAACAAGAACACCATAATGCTTCAAGAGTTTGATCATGCCATGCCAGCACTGACTCAGCTTCAGAATGAAACAGTGGCCCATCTCATTACAATGTGTGACTTATACAAATGACTTAGAATCTTGCTCTCTGAATTATATTCTTGATAAGAAACAGTTCATCCACCCTCATATCTCTTTCATTTAGCCCTTAAACCCACCCAGATTCTAATGAGTCAATGCTTTTAATCAGAAGCTACTTAATTTTAATTGATGGATAATGATGAAGATGAAGATGATGTTGAGCTATTTTCAACCTGCCAGAAACTTCAATGAAAAGAATATGTACATACATACATACAAGTCCCCCCTACCCCAAAAAAGTCTACTCCTAATAAATGAAACATTTTCATTAAATCTTAAATACTCAATTCTTCAGAACCTGGAAGCTCTAGCTTTCCCCCCTTCAGACAATATTTTATTATCATGGAGATATCTGAGATTTATCCATTTGCTACTCATCACATGAAGGCAACAATGAATTCTTTGTCTAAATAGGCCTTTCAGTTCATTGGAGAATGGGTTTCTTTGATGTGTTAAATCCCCGAGAATCAAAATAGTGGAGTTTTCCACTAGGAGAAACTCAGTTCAATTTCTAAACATATTTTCCTGAAAGGAGCAATTACAAATGAATTGAAAGCCTAGGCTTGAAATATTAGAAGTTATAACATCCAAACTAAAGGCTAAAATAAAAACATCATATTTAACAGGAGAGGTGGCCTGTAAAAGCCACATATTTGAAAAAGTATTTAGAATGGAATTAAGCAGCTGAAAAATACAATTTGCTCCCTGCTACATCAGTATTCCCATTCATGCATTAGGATCACGGAAATGGAATTATTGAGTGCCCTAGTCATTTAGTGATAAGTGGTGGCAGAACCCAATGGTTTTCCAATTCCAAGCCCACATAATGCATACAGGAGATAATTCAGTATCACTTGAAAAAAAAAATGATGAGAAGATATTTTCACTTCAGAGAAAAGACCATGTGTTTATGTAGTCTGTGCCTCACAGAGCAGCTAGTAAACATCGGTTTGAATAACTGCAGGTAAATTCACCTATTAAAATTAAATAACAACATGTTAGTTTCACTGTATTCAACCTATTTAGTCACTTTAAGGTAGAGATCTGTAATACGCAGGAAGATCTTTGTGTTATTAACTGGCATTTGTTACCTGTGACTCAATCCAAAGGAAGCCTATATTGGAAGCTTGAAATGGACCTCCTTGTGTAGAAACCATACTTTTCACAGCTAATGAAGCATTTTGAATGCTACAGAAAAATACATAGCATATGTATTTTTTTTTTATTTTAAGCATATAAGAACCTGAATATTTCAAATGGAGAGGTATTTTCAGTATATTTAACAAAAAATATACTAGAGCTATTCCAGTTTCTTTTGCTAACTGGACTATCATGCAGATAGGAAAGAGAGGATTGCCCTATAATCTATTTTCTTTCAGTATATTCTAATTTGCAAAGCAGCCAAGAGTTTCCAAGAAAGACCTTCCACAGGAAAAACGTCTGCCTGGAAGGGTGACCATTTTTCGAAGAATTCTCATTGTTAAAGAAAGAAACTTTCAGGAATCAGGTCACAGAGTAGCAATGAGTCTGTGGTTTCTCATTCCTGGTATCATATGGCAATTTCTCCAGAAGCCCCATTCTACAGTGTAATACGCTATAGTGATAACATTCTAATACTTACACAGACTCAACACTCTAAAATGTTATAGTGAGTCACTGATGGCGGCCAGAAGCTGGAGTCAATACATCTCTAAGAAAGGGGTCTGCAAAAGGAATATTCCTAAGGCCTGCACCAAAACAATGAAGTAAAGAAGTCCCCAATGTATTTTCCCAATTTAAATTAAATTGCAATTGGTTTCAGATCCAACTGCAACATAGACACGATAAAATATGACTAGCAAAGCTCACTTTGGGACAAAGGTTGGTTTGATAATCATAATTACATTTCCACTATCACTATTTTCTTAAGTGTTCATAGATTTATTATCCTTTTCCTGAATAACCTATGGCTGATTTGAAACTTCTTTGGTAATTTCTAAGGAGGAACTAGCAATTTCTTACATCTTCAGTAATGCCTGAAATGGACATTTTTTATATTAATGATCTCACCAGGAGAAAAAGTGTACTGTGAATGCATGATGGCCATATGGAAAAGACAATGAAGTTTAGTAATTAAAACTGAAAAGGGAAAGAACTGTGCAGTAATTAGAACACTGATTAATCAGCTGATAATTTTATCTTGATTAATGCTTCTGATTTTCCTCTTCTTATTGACCTAGGAAAGGTAGGTTTAGACCAATTAAATATAAATTATTCCCTTTTTTCACATTCCAGGCAGATTTGAGTGTTCTAAGTCATACTACATTTAAGATGAGCTGTTGAATTGCTTTTACTAAATTGGGCAGCTCCACAAAAGATGGAATAAGGTTTATGTTCCAAATACCCTGATGCTTTTATCTAAGTCTGAATTGTACAGAATAGGTTTATTTCACTATTGTGTGAAGAATATTAAAAGTAGAGTAAATTGAGATAAAAAAATAATTTTTCTCTGCTAAAAATCCAATAGCAGAAAGAATGAAGAATTTATTCATTTTCATCATATCTAAGATGTGGAATATAATAAGAAGCTGAAGTTTGGGAACAGCACTAAGATCAGTCATATAATTTCATATGTAAGACTTCACATATAACTCCAAAAATGTGTTATTTAATAATAAGTTGTTCTGATATTAAACAGAGTTCATCACCTACTTTAAGATCAACACAGATAGATTCTTAAAAAAACAAACTGAAATACCACCTCATTTTATATTCAACATCTATGGAAGAATAATGCAAATATCCAAGAAAATGATGACAGTAATGGATAAATGGACAAAACCTGACCTCAGAATCAGGAAGGCCTGACTTTTAATTCCATCATCTAGTATAAGTACATAGTGAGTGACCGTGGTAAAGTTACTTCTTAAACCTCTTGATGTCCCATGTCACTCTAAGATTCTATATTACCAATTTTCACTGGCAGTAGTTTTTCACCAAGAGTTCCTATACCAAAGAAAATACAGGTCCTGTTTTTTATTCAGAAAAAAATAAATGGAAAGAGGAAGGAAGGAAGAATGGAAAGAAGGAACGAAGGAAAAGGAAAAGGAAAAGGAAAGGGGAAAGGGAAAGGGAAAGGGAAAGGGAAAGGGAAAGGGAAAGGGAAAGGGAAAGGGAAAGGGAAAGGAAAGGAAAGGAAAGGAAAGGAAAGGGAGGAGGGAGGGAGGGGAGAAGATGAAAATTAATGCATAGAGTTGAAATTATATTTCTATAACAGCAAAATTTGATTACATCCACCATACTTGTCACATTCTCAGTTTGTACTAACTTTGGAATCAGAAGATCTGGTGAGAATCTGAGTGGTCTTACACAAGTCACTTATAACCTTTCTGACCTTTAATTTTTTCAGCAATAAAATTAAGTAATGTTTCTCTTTAGAACTACAATCCATGATTTTTTTAAAAAGATATATAATTTTAATTTCTAACCCATATTTTCAAATTAGAACACAAATTACACTTTTCTCACCTAAGAAAAGAGGCAACATGATATTCAGGTTGTCTTCTTGGCTCTATCATCATTTGATTTTATGCTCCTTGACAAATTGCTTAATGTCTCCAGACCTCAGTTTTCTCAAATTGAAGATGAAATGTTCAGTTGTTTGTAAACTGGTATGTTATTGGATAGAACACAGAAAAATTCAAAATAAGAGACAATTTTGTAGAGTGGATAAAGAACTGACCAAGTCAGAAAGATTTCAATGCATGTCTAACCTTTGGCATATGCTAGCCATGTAATCCTTATTTAGTCATTTACCCTCTCAATAACTCAAAATATACTAGTCTGAATTGGGAATTTTGTTTAGTTTAGTTTTGTTTTTCCCACATTGTAATCTCTATTTACTGAAATCACATATATAGTTTAAAAAAATTAAAATAAAATAATTGATGGAGAAGGGTATCTGTGTGTGTGTTTGTGTGCTAAAGAATAGAAAGAGAATCAGAAAAGGCTTACATAGGGCTTGAGCTGGGCCTTGAAGGGAACCCAAAGTCAGAAGTAAGAAAGGAGACCATTACAAGAATGGTGATGGAGTCATATACAGTTAAGAGCATGTGGTCCAATTTGATTGGATTATAGAATAGTTGAGGGCAAGAAATAGGAAGTAAGACTGGAAAGATAAAATAGAGTGAGACTGATGGTAGTATTTAAATGCCAAAAAGAAGAATCTGTGATCTATAACAAATAAAGTAGGGAGCATTAAAGCTTCCTGAGTAGAAGAGTGACATGGTCAGACTTGTGTTTTAGAAATATCCACTTGGCAGCCAAGTATTAGAAAGGGGAGAGAACAAGGACAGGGGTCCAAGTCTGGAGGCTCTGACAAGAGCACTAAACAGAAGTGAGAAGAGTCTGAATTATGCTAGCAGAAGAGAGCATAAAGAATAGGATGCCCAGGAGAGATGCTGTTGAGGAGGAATTGACAGACTTAGCAACTAATTAGATATATGTAATAAGAAAAAGTGAAGACTCAAACTTGGCTCCAAATTGTAGGACCATAGTGACAAGAATAATTGTGGTGTCCTTGATAGAAATTGGCAAATAAGTAGTGAATTAAAGGGAAAGAGAATAAGCAGTGAAAATATGTGGTGAGGAAGTAAATGCAGTAAGTATAGACAACTCTTTCTAAAATTTTAGCAGGAGAGATATAGGATAATGGTTCAAGGACATAACTAGATGAAAAAGAACATGTTTTAGATTTTTCATTTAGTTTTAGGTTATGAGAGATACCTATTCATAGGCAACTGGGAAGAAGCCAGTAAATAAGGTGAAACAATGATTTAGAATTTCCTCTATGTCAGGCACTGTGCTAAGCACCGGAGATAAAAAGAAGCAAAAAAATAAGTCCCTTGAACAACAGATTTACATTCTTCGTGTCAAAGAGACAAGTAGAATAAGCCTTGACAAAGAGGCCTACTTCACCCTAAGTGGCTGGAACAAATGAGATAATGGGCGAGGACATGGAAAGGTTTTGAGGTTTAGAAAATTGGAATGTGAGAAAGCTCATGACAAATGGACTCAATATCTTCAATAAAACAGCAAGCAAAGTGACCTGCTGAGAAGGATAGCAGTAGAGGTGCAGGCTTGAGGAGAAAGGAGGTTTGAAGTCACTGTGGGGAGTAAATCAGAGTTGAATAACAAAATAGCAATTCAGTGATGAGGGCCCAAGTAAAGTTGGCATTTGTAATGTTACATTAATTTATGTATACTTGTATTTGTATATATATATATATATATATATATATATAACATAGGTACATACATGCATCTATATAATGTGCACACATGTACATGCTGCACCCTGTATTGTGTCTATATAATACATGTATGTGTGTATATATATATATATATATATATATATATATATATATATATGTCTACATATCCGGATCTCTCTATATAATATATAATGGAACAGCTTGGTGATACAGTAGATAAGAGTCTGAGACCTAGCATAGGAAGACTCACCTTTTTAAGTTCAAATCTGACCCTAGGCATTTATTGTCTGTATCATCTTGAGCAGATCAGTTAACCCTGTCTGCCTCAGTTTCCTCAGCTGTAAAATGAGCTAGAATGAGAAATGGCAAACCATTGCAGCATCTTTGCCAAGAAAATGACAAATGGGATCATGAAAAGTTAAACAAGACTGAAATGACTGAACAAAAAGAAATGCATATTTTGTTACTTCTATAATATAAAATATATAACTTAAAATGAACCTAGTCAGTATGGCTAGTAGTAGGTCTCCTCTTTTCTTTCAACATTACCTCTCTGGGTAATCCAATGGGTTCGGTTATTATTTCTATGAAGATGACTCCCAGATCTAAAGAGAGAACACAGTCACTCTTGCCCCCAGCCCCATGTATCTAGCTGACAAAAGCAGCTAGTGGTGGGGTACGTAGAGTGCTGGACCTGTAGTAGGGATATTCAATCGTTTTCAGTCATGTCCAACTCTTCACAACCACATTTGGGATTTTCTTGGCAAAGATACTGGAGTTGTTTGCCATTTCTTTCCCTATCTCATTTTACAATTGTGGATACTGAGGCAAACAGGATTAAGTGATTTGCCAAGAGTCACATAGCTTATAAGTATCTGAAGCCACATTTGAATTCAGACTCCAAGTCTAGCACTCTATCCATTGTGCCATCTACCTGCCCTCAGGATGGCATGAAATCAAATCAGGTCTCAATAAGAACTAGCTGTGTGAGACTGAGTACATTTAGGTCAAATAATAAGCACTATTTGCCCCAGTTTTTTAAACTGTAAAATGGGGATAATAATATCTACCTTTCAAGGTTGTTGTAAGAATCAAATGAGATAATATCTGTTAAAAAGCACTTGGCACATATTAGGTGCTATATAAATGCTGCTTCTTCCCTCTTCCTTCTCCTCCAAACATTTTGGACTATATGTTGTTGAAGCATCTCAAACTCAAAATTCCTTTATTCCCCCCTCCAAAAAACTCTTTCCCTCTTATAGACTATGCTATTAGTCAATACTAAACCATCCCCTCAGTTTCCTAGTTTTGCAATTTTAGTATTCTCCATGATCCTCATATTTGCCAAATCATTTATATCATTTGTTCCTTCACAGCATCTTTTGTGTAAATTCCTTCTTTCTACATACAAAGAGCCACCATTTGAATTCAGGCACCAACTAACTGCCTGAACTTTTCCCCATACCTACAATTCTCTCTCTTTCCTCACTTCCATCTCCAGATTTCCCTGGTTTACTTCAAGTTCCAAATAAAATCCCATCTTTTATAGAAAGTCTTTCCCAATCCCCATCAATTCTAGTGCCTACCCTCTTTTAATTATTTCCTATTTTTCCTGTATATAACTTGTTTGTATATTTTTGTCTGCTTATTCCCCCATTAGATTGTAAGCCCCTTGATGGCAAGGTCTGTTTTTCACCTGTTTTAGCCCAGTTTCTACTATATGTCAAGCAATGTTTATTGACTGACTAAATGTCTATTAAAATAGCCTTCTAGTTGCATTTCCTGCCTCACATTTCTCTCATCTATTAAACTGCTAAGGTGATTTCTCTAAAGCATAGGTGTGACCACACACACCTGTTCTCCCAAACTCCCTAACATGAACTCCAGGAATCCCCTCTTAGTTTCAGTATTAAAAATAAAGTTCGTTCTTTGCCACTTAAGGCTATTCACCAACTTGACCCCTTCCTATCTTGTCAGTCGTCAAATTTACTCTTCTCCATGTATTCTCTAGCTATTAGGAGCTAGCACCCAAATGTTTTATTTCCCATCTCCACGCCTTAGGGCTGACTATTCCCTCTGCCTAAAATACTCCTCCTTCTTTAATTCCAACTCTTGACATGTCAGGCTTCTTTTAAGACTTGATTCAAATACCATCTTTTGCAGAAAGTTTTCATGTTTTCCCTAATCATATGAGACTTTACCTCCCTACTAGTCCATATCTAGCACGTATGTATATAGGTGAGATTGAAACCATCCTAATTTAGTCTGATATCACAATCAAGTAAGAATTATATTTTGATTGAATCAATCAGAACTAAATGTGGATTGAGCCTGTATACATCTAGAATCAATCAAGACCATTTTGTTAAAGAGTGGTCATACCTTGAACAATTTGTATAAAAAGAAGAGAGAGCACCTCAGACCCAGAAGGGGATATTCTGAGATTCAAGAGATTAGAGAAAGTGTAGAATTTCCAGTAAACCTTTGAGGAGCAGAGGAGGTAATTATCAAGGAGAGTCCGAAGTGGTTCTCTAAGCATATAGAAGCAGAAGGACAAAAATACCAAGAAAAGTTCAGCTCTTCCCCAGTTTTCCCTTTCAGTGTCTTTCTGTCCACAAACAATATAATATCATTTGCTGTTCATTACACAAACTATACTAATCAATTGAATTTTACCTCAGCCACAAAGAAAAATTAATGGAAGATTAGCCAGATAAACCAGTTTCTGCTTGGATGTCATGGATTTTCAAACAGTGTTCAAAGCAATTGTGACTGAACTCAGAATTTTTCATCAAAATAAATTTCCTAAAGCTAAAAAAGAGGGAAGCAAATAGACCTTAATGGTCATTCTATTGTTTAAAATGAGTGAATGACTGTAATTGTGTCTTTCATATGTGGCTATATGTCATTTCCCCAATTGTCATGAAATTTCCTTGAGGGTGAAGATTTCTATGTCTTTTTGCTTCTCTTTGGCTTCTGTGTTTGCCACATGGTAAAGGCTTAATAAATGCTTACAGAATGGCTTATTGATTAAAATTAAAAGACTGCAGAAAAGTGAAGCAGTCATAACAAAGGCTGAAAGACAAGAGAGTATTGGCCATACGAGGGATTTCTGAGTTTCAGAGCTTAGAGATGAAAAGATTTTATTTGATAATGGGTTTCAAGAAGTGGCTAGGGATTAAGGTTAGGCTGTGGGTAGCTGAAGTTGTACTGAGACAGAAGTCATGACATTCAAGGAGGTTAGTGAATTTGGAGACCAAGGTATTCAAGAGGTCATTAATCTGTATACTGAAGTCACAAAGGATGATGGCCTGGAGAGAGAGAAAAGGTACTGAGTCATTCCAGAAGAATTAACCTGGACAAGTCAAGTATTTGACAGCAACAAGGATAGACAGCCTAATATGCTGCAAGGGAATGGCATGAACTTCAATCATTCAACCAAACATTTATTAAGTGCCAGGTTCTTTGATAAAGAAGGTTTTGAAGAAAAATGCTGGCAAAGGGACTAATGTTAGAAGTGGGAGTGAGTATAAAGGAATTTACTAATTCTTCTTCTTGGTCCTACATATGGGTGCTATCATTGTATATGTTGATAATGGATATGTTACCTTAAAGAGAAAGTCAAATTTTCATTGATCCTAAAATATGAAAGGAAGAAAAAAAAATCAAGGATTTAAAACAAAATAGAGTAAAAAGCTCAAAAATGTATAGTGGAGACACTCCACAGAAGAAGATAAGCTGTAAGGAGGGTTCAGGGTTGAATTGGCTAAATAGGAGTTAAGAATAACATTCTCTTCAGCATAAACATAAACCCATTGTACTTTAAGGAATAAGGGAATAGGAGATTAGGATTTGCTAGCCTTAGTGAATGAAAGTAAAAGTAATCAGAATTTAACAGAATAAACCAACTCCAAGGTTCTAATTAAAGTATTAGTAGGATGAATATATATTATGTGATAACTGGGTGGCTCAGTGGATATAGCACTGGTTCTGGAGCAAGGAAAATTAAAGCTAATATCCAGCCTCAGACAAATACTGGCTGTGTGGCCTGGGTGAATCACTTAACCTTGTTTATATCAGTTTCTTCATCTGTAAAATGAGTTGGAAAAGAAAATAGAAAACCCCTCATTATCTTTGTCAAGAAAACTCCATAGAATTTGGTACATTTGAGTCACGAAAAGTCAGACAAGATTGAACGATAACAGCATGAATTATAAATCTAAGATGAATCAAACACTTAAAGCTATGTCAGGATGAATTGTAATCCTTATTTCACAGATAAGGAAACTGAGGACAAAAAGGTTCAAAGATGTGACCCAAATCCCAGAAGTAGTAAATGAAATAACCAGGATTGGAACTCAAGTCATATGATTCCATGTTCAAAATATATTCCACAGTACCACCCCCCCTTGTGTCTGTTTATTGTAGATACCTCTCAGATGATTACAGCTGAGAAAAAATAAGCCAGGAGGGCCCAAAGGAACCCCTCTACCATCAATATAACATTATCACTCCCAGGTGAAGCTTATTCAGATAATTGAGGGAAGAGGAGAGGGGCAGTAGAAAAGAAATAATAGCTAATTTGGTTCTACTTTGACTCACAATTCAATTTATCAGTCCATTTTTACAGAGATTATGGTAATACACTCAAAAGGCCCAAAAGCCATTTATTAATTATAAATTCTTAATGACTGATATTGATGTAACAAAACTAACAAAATAAATATTCAAGTGTATATGACTTCAAAGTGTTCTCATGAATCCAATCCTCATGAATAACTTTGTATCTTGGTTTCCTTGTTCTAAACTATAAACTCCATATAATCTGGACTATATTTTTTCCTATTACTTCCCTCTCCCTCAGCACCTCATCCAATTCTCTGTTCAGAATTTGTACTTCATTCATGGAGAATTCACTGAACATGGTGAACACTTTGAGGAACCCGATCTAATTTTAAATTTATATCAAAACCAAGCAACTATCTCCCAAAATGGAATACACCAAGAAAGCTGATTCCATTGAAAAAGGCAATGAAATGAAGTAAAAAGTTCAAAGTAGATCTCAAAGACAGTAATGTCACCTAATTTTAATAAAAAAGACTGAATTTCCCATTGTTCCCTATAATCACAATTTATTCCTTGCTAATGGCACAAATTAACCCGGATCTACACAAATGCCTATTGGTTGCTTAATTTGAGTTCAGAATTTATAAGGAATTTATAGACCTGATTTGAAAAAAAAAAAAAAAAAAAAAAAAAAGAAAGATGTGTGATGTCAGGAAGGAATAAGGTACTAAAAGAGAAAGGACTTAATTATTTGAGAAAGTCTTGTTGAATGGATAGGACTATAGGATAAGAAAATAGATATGTGTACTAAAACATGGTAAAACATAGAATAAGAAGCAATATGGCATAACAGAGCCAAACCATGTTCAAGTCCTTCTTCTGACACTTACAACACAGGTGCCCAGCCCTGGGAAAATCTCAACTACTCTGAGCCCTAGGCATTATTTTTAAGTCTATAAATCACAAAGAAGGTGCTAAAGTGCATTGATAGAAGAAGTTCCTTCTACCAAATGAAATCACATATCTGATCCTTACCCCTAGTCTATTGAAAAACTAATACACAACAAATTCTCAAGATCAGTTACTAAATTTTGCCCAAATTAAAATTTGTGAATACCAATTTGGATCCTGTTTTCCCTTGTCCAATATTAAAACCAAGTCCTGCACATGAAATCAGGAAGGCATCAACTTCTCTGCTGCTTTAGGGATTTTATATTAAAACAAAACTGAAAAATGTAAACAAATTCGATTATTCAGAGCACCCAGTTAGGAAAATTTCTAACATTTAGGCAGAGGTTTGATTTCTTGCTTTAATTTTAATTTATATTTATCACTAGCTAACTGCCAGCCTCTTAGTGGTTGAAACAAATTTCAATTTAACAACACACATTTGAGTAAAGAATAAAGCCAGATTGGTTATAGTGTTTGTTAACAGATAGATAGGCATTGGGAAAGGGAAGTTGGGCAAAGAGTAGACCTTCTTGGTCCTTAAGGAGATAGATGCTGGGAGAGTCAAGGGCCCTCCTCCCTGCCTGTCATAAATCAATTATACATTTTCCCCCCTCTCCTTTAACCTTGTCCTTATATTTCCAATTTCTTTTGACTAAGCTTTTAAGGTCCAACCCAGAGCAGGCAGGTTATGTTGGACTGTTTTGGGCTGCAATCAGGAAGATCTGAGTTCAAATTTGACATTAGGTATTTACTGTCTTAGCCTGGGCAGTAACTTAATGAGATTTTTACCTCAGTTTTCTCAACTATAAAATCAGACTAATAACACCTATTTTGCAGGTTTACTGTGAAGATCAAATGGGAAATTTCTAAAGCATTTAGTACAGTGCCTAACACACTGTAATTGCTATATAAATGCTTAAATCCTTCCCTTTTTTCTCCAGCTCATTGGTTTTATGCAAGTCCCACAAGGTTAAATACCTCAATATTTGCAAACCAACTTTCTATTATACCTGGGATATATCTAGACCTTGGTGTTTCGACTATGGATGGGTGTGTAGGTATATTGAAATTCATTATCTTAACTTAGTCAAGTCCTAGTCTTACAAAAATAAGACCTAATTTCTAGGTTACAAGGTTATAAATTTCAAAAGCTAATACTACAGTTATTAATACTCTGGAACAATTTCTGGACATGATAATACTACTTAGAGATCACAGAACTTTATTTAATCCAATTCAACAGGTATTTATTAAGCACCTACTATATTCTAAGAATCATGCTAGAAACAGGGAACTAAAGTTCAAAAAAAATTTTTTTGCCCCTTTACACACTCAAAAAGCTTACATTCTAAACCAAGGGTTTTAAACCTTTTTTGTATGTCCTTTTTACATGTTTTTGTATGTTCACAGATACCAAGTAGAGAACCCCTACTCTAAACAAAAGATAATATTTTTCCAAAAAGGCAAATTTGGAACATTAGGAAGGGCCAATATAGCCTTTTGATCAAAAATCTGATCTTTGATTTCTGACCTTTGATCAAAAATTTCTATCAGGGATAGAGACAGAGACAGATGTCTTTTTTATTTTAGGGCATTAAATTCAATGTCTAACGCATATCCAGTTAAATCAGTCCTTTTCATGCCTAATTCTTATTTCAAGTTGAGCTATGTCTTTTATACTATACATATGCAACTTTGGTTTATTTTAATTTTCAAATTGTGAATTTGGTAGATAGTCATGTATTTCCTTAAACCAGTGATTTCTAAACTAGAGTTGAAGATTCTTTCTGAAGGAGGTAGGAGGAGAATAGAATTATTTTAATGGGGCTGGAAATCTATAAATATATGCACATTTTCTTTAGACTGAATAAATGCACATGCTTGCTTCCTGTCTGTCTCTGTGTGTATGTAAATGTGTGTGTCTTTTTTTTATGAGCATCGATATATGATCTACTCCATAATAAAATTCAAATTCATTTAAAAGTATTACTAGTTTTCTGTCATTATATATTTTTCTTCATTAGTGGAGTATAGCTGCTGTCATGTGGGGATTGGTGAAATTTTTGGACATCAAAACAGAATACGCAAATTTAAAAAGATTCTTAGCCTTATTTAATTTTTTACATCGTTCAAGTACTAAAATATCAAATAGAACCTAAGCAAAGGTTTAGTTCCAGAAATTCAAATAAACAATAATAAAAATCCTAAGTATGATTTCCACCAGTATTTCTCAAAATATAAGCTTCTAGAGGGTGGGACTATCTTGTGTATATTGTGCACAATGCCTAAATTATTTTTGGTTTACTAAAATATGAATTATATCTTATTTATGACCTTGGATAGTAAGTAAAAAAAATAAATCTTCTATACTGGGTATCTCTCCATATAACTTATAATATATATCCCTCCTAATTGAAAAGCCCTAGGTCTATTAGTGGTCAGAGTGCTTGAGTACAAATCCATGGGATTCTTCCAATCTTCCAAAGATACTTAGCTCTAGATTTATAAGTTTCTATATAGTGAAACACCAGAATGGGGCATTTTAAAGCCAGCACTCTCTTTATCTCAATTCTGCAATCTGAAAATCACTTAAGTGTTGCCCAGTTCAGCAGCATAAATTATATCCAACCTCAAGGGCTATAACTCATACTCCTCTTCTAGTGGCTCACAATATGTGTTCCTTCCTTGCAAAAAAAATATTAACACAATGTTTTTCATGACATATAGGCCCCAGTGCAAACTTTACTACTGAAGAGGAATAACTGGAAGGGTTCCCGGAATGAGAGTTCTCTAGGGCCAGCTGAGGGAGACTGATGAATGCTCCAGTTTCCTGGGAAGGTAGTAGACAGTAGGCGATTCACCCTCCCTGCTTATGAAGACTACCTTCCTCTACAGGAAACGCTCCCACATTTTGCTTCTTGGGCCACTGCTACAGAAAAAATGACATTTCTCCTATGTCAGAAGGAGGTCACCACTAGTAGAGCAAATATACCTCTGTGATGCTCATTGTAAATGCATTGACCTTTTGGCTCAGCCCTTTTTGCTAGTCCTATTAGCTGTTCATCTATAGTATGTTTTTTAGGAATGAGCACAGTTGGGGAACAGACCAGGAAGAGAGAGTTTTATGAGAGATGAGAGCTTAGCAGTCATTGTTTAAATAAGAAGAGAATTGAAACTTTTATTCATGATTTGTGTTGTGTTGATTCAATTCAGTTTAACTGGCATTTATTAATTACCTACTATGTTTAGGGCATTACACAAAAATGAAAAACAATGTCTGCCTTAAAGGAGCTAACCTTCTATTATAGGAATCCAAAAATCACTTCTTTTTGATTCAAAGGCCAGAATATGAATGTAATGAGGGACACCTGCTGAATTCTGGTTATGTATGTATGTAGAAGAAAAGGTGGTTTCACAAAATTCATGGAAAGCTTCAAGTACAAAAACTTGGACCAACAAAGTGATCAGTAAATAATAAGGGGGCATTTTATTCAAGGTCAAGAAATTGCAATCCAGGGTACTGAGTTGCCTTTTTGTAATGGGATGCCAGGGTGGGGAGTCCCACTAAAGATTAAATTCACTCTAGAAGGAAATTAGGTAATAGATGGAACAGTGGGTGGGTTGGAAGTTTTTTACTGCAGTGTAATAGAACCTTCCTAGAAAAATCGCTGGATTGGTTCAAGTGTTCTCTGGCTGACAAAGGCAGGCCACTGACCATACCCCAAACTGGGATTACCTATAGGGTCAACAGACTTGCTGAAGTTCAGATAGGGAGGGGT
This sequence comes from Sarcophilus harrisii, assembly GCF_902635505.1. Classification (NCBI taxonomy): domain Eukaryota; kingdom Metazoa; phylum Chordata; class Mammalia; order Dasyuromorphia; family Dasyuridae; genus Sarcophilus; species Sarcophilus harrisii. Next base: position 100,777,088 of record NC_045427.1, read on the forward strand.
TGCAGAAGCATCCTTAGAGTTATCTCTGTCTTAGAACAGGAACAGTTAGAAACCGTTGATTTCAACAAAGATTTCCAGGACTTTGGCAGTAGGGGTAGAAGGTAATTAGAAACTTCTAGTCAGAACAGAGAAGGGGCCCAGAGTTTCCCAGGGGGTGACAAAAGAAAAAGAAATTTCTGATTTTTAAAAATAAAATAAAATAATGGAAATGTCATTCACTTATCCAAATAAGTGGTTGTGTCTTTTAAAACAAGTAAAATTGCTAGCCTACATGTTGTCATAAGGATCAAAGACAATTAAATAGGATTTTAAGGTTTTTTGTTTTGTTTTTTGCTAAGGCAAGTGGGGTTAAGTGACTTGCCTAGGCCACACATCTAGGAAGTATTAAGTGTCTGAAGTCACATTTGAACTCAGGTCCTCCTGATTTCAGGGCTGGTGCTCTATCCACCTAGCTGCCCGGGGATTTGAAGTTATAAGGGATCATTTCTGTTGCCCCTAGACTTAAATGCAAGCTAATTATTGTTGTTGAGTGTGGTTATGTCTTCAGATCCAATGTTAGGGTGAGGAAGAATGGTTGGTAACCCCCATGAATCTACCTACCATCATGCAATCTTGTGAGCAACAGCATTCCTAAGTCTTATAGGCGCTCATAGGGCAGGTTGGAGGTGTCATAGGGAATAGAGCACCAGGCATGGAGCAGGGAATTTATCTTCTGAATTCAAATGTGACCTCAGGCATTTACTAGGGGGTGTAACCCTGGGCCCTTCATCCTCTGTGGCCTTTTCCTCACCTGAAACAGGAGAAGAAAATGGCAGATCATTTAGTACCTTTGCTTAAAAAAAAAAAAATCCCAAATGCAATGAAGCCACCCGTGACTTAAAACAACAGAAACCCACTCATACACAAATAAACTTTGTATGGTAGTCATGCTTTTATTATTTTAGTTTATGTTACTCCATAGAGAATGGAAAGATTATCATAAGGAGCAAAGTTAGGTCAAGAAATCCTGTATCCTAAACATAGCAAACTAGATACACTCTTTTTTATCAGTTCTGGAGAGGCAATTATGCTCATTTTCAAATAAACCTTTTGCTTTAAGTTCAGATGCTTTCAGATAAAAAGAACTGCCCTCCAGGGCAGGTTGAGGGCTCACCACTTAAATACATAGCTCTTGGGAACAATCCATCCTCATCTTCATCATGTCCCACCCCCTGTGATAAATTCATTATTAAATCATGAGGACAACTTCTGGGTTGCTACACACACTTCCCCTCTTGTCTCCTCTAACTCTCTGATTAGCCTCCCTTTACACAGAGGATTCAAAATGCTAACCCTCCCTTCATTTGCCAACAACTGCCCTTCTTAATTTCAATTTTATCAGTGTCTTCATCATGCTCCTGCCCTGGTACTTTCTAGCCATCTTCACCTCCCCTCTTTTTCCTCAATCTTCCTCTTTCTGCTCTCCTTTTAGTTATTATCTTTCCTTATTAGATTGTAACTCCCTAAAAGGTAATCTTGCCTTTCTTTTGTTACTTATATCCCCATGCTTAAAATATCATTTCATAAAAGAAAGTTTAAGGTTAAATAAGAGGGATCATGGGAATAGGAATGGGGGAAAATAAGACTCCATATTATGCAATCCCTTCATTCCACTAATTAAAAAAAAGATCAAGAGAGTTTAAGTGATTTATCTGAGGTCACAAGAGTAGTGAATAGCAGAAGATGGATTTGGGATCTTATAATTCCAATTCTAGTGCTCTTTCTACTACATTTGCTTCTTTCAATACCAAGTTGTCATCCCAGCTGAAACTTAATTGAACAATGTTGTTTTTTCAGATCTGAAAATACATACTCTTTACATTGAGGCATCTAAAAATCAGAAATAATAAGGTTTTAGTAATCTAATCTTTTGACATCAAAATCCCTCCAATCTGCTGAAGTGAAGTTAGTCTTTAGTAAAAGGATAGACAACTTTACCCATGACAGTCACTCCACAAGTAAAATTTTAAACAAACAACAACAAAAATGAGGTGTTTCCAAATCCCTCTCTAAGGCTATGTTCTCATCTCATTGATCATGCATGCTATATAGGGCTGAACTAGTAACTTGGAGCAAAAGAGGATACATAAATCACTGCTCCTTTCATTTAAGAGGGTTCTTACAGCTCTAAAAGTCTATGATGTTCCCTCCCCCATGCACAGATTCTATGAAATACCATATTAGCAATTTTAGAAAAGCAAGGTTTATAACCTACTTCACACAAAGAAATCACCCTAATAGACTTATTTTAAGCCAATGGTGACATCCATAATTTGGAAGTAATAAGGAAACTATAAACTTTTCACAATGACCATAATTAAGTAATCCAGAGTAGAACTGGGCGAATGCCCAAAGCAAATAAACAGAAATACTGTGTGGCAGAACAAACAGTACATTGTGCAGATATCCCATAAATCCACAGTTAGTAAGTTGGATTTTTTTTAATCTTCATAAATATTTCCCTCTCTTTAAAAAGATGGAGGAGGGGAGAAGTTTAAGATAAATATGACATATTCAAAAAGCCACAAATGAAGATTAGCTAATCTGAGAATATATATAATGACTTCCTCCAAAATAATTTGTATTCTCTTAAACTATGTGTCATTATGAAATCTTATAATAGTTTCTGAGCTATAAACTGGATTATAAGAGTCAAATTTTAAAAGCAACATTGTACAAAAGGAGTTAATATACCATCTGGCCTTTATCTCAAATAACATTAGGATGTGTCCACATGGCTGGGGCCAAATGGCAAGCAGCCAGCACACTAAGAGGAGCCTCTCATAGTATTGTGCAAATGAAGGGATTCTCCCCTAAATGGTATTTTTACCCCACTGGAGTCAGCCTTTTATTATATAACAAGTAGAAGATTATGTGATACAAGTCTAGCTTTCCTGGCTTTCTTCAAGTCCCAGCAAAAGTCACCTCTTCAACAAGAAGCCTTTTCTAGTCCTCTTTAACCTTAGTGTCTTATTTCTGAGATCTCCAATTTATCCGGTGTATATCTTGTATGCAAGTTGTCTTCAGCACCTTATAACTTGAGCTTTTTGAGATTGGGGTCGTTTGCATTTCTTTATATGACCAGAACTTAACACAGTAGGTGCTTTATCACAAATATTAGTTGATTGATTGCAAATGACCAAGTATCTTTTGAGGAAGACAGAACAATTTAGTTATAACACTGACCGCAGCCAAAATATAGTAAAATCTTAAATATGTCAGATTTTGGGGGAATAGGATATTCTATTTAATTTAATTTTCTTATTAAAAAATGATGCTTTTCCCCCTCCACTATTTACTGGGGCAAATATAATTGATTTAACCCATTTAAGAGTATATAAATAATGGGCTATGAAAAATGAGATGTGCATAAATGCCTTTGGCTCTATCACCATTTCTGAGAAGTATTGAATCAGTATAAAACAATCGTTATAACAAAGAGGCCATGAGAACCCAAAAAACTACTCAGCCAGATAACATTTGATCTACTGGTCATACAAAAAGACAAAATCAAGGGCAAAGCTGATTTAAAATAGTTTATTTTGAACAAATTTAGAATTAGGTGATGAAGAACAAGTAACCTTTAGGCTTCAGAAAACAATGAAAAAGAGCAGAAGGAAAATAAGCCAGAAGAAAATTTGACCCATCTTGATATCAAAGACAATCAAAGTCTGTCTATTACATAGATCAATCAATAAGGTTTTCTTAAATGCAGACAGTGTCAGACATATATGACTAAAAAGTTGGTCTGCTCATGTTGTAACAAAATATAACAAACAGAAAAAATAAAAATATAGAGGAAACACTTCAATAGTTTAGATAGATCATCTATATGGACTTGATGGAAGAATATTGAAACGAATCACACAGGATGAGATGCAGAAATGGTTTTCAACCTGTTTTGGGAGAAAGAATATGTACATCAGGGAAATCATAGAGTCAGTGAAGTATTAAAAATCTTTGTTAAATGTTTCTTCTATTTCCTGAATTTGTAAGTGTAGTGTATTAAAAACATAATTGCATGATTTCCTGAACCTGTGATTAAACATGTCCCAATACCCTTGTTACTCTTCCAAATATTATAACTGTATTGTATTGAAGTTGTAGACATTTTAGAAAATTGGACTGAACGTATAGTCTTTCTGTAGTATATTTTCAAAGTGTCTTGTTTCTTTAGTAAATCTCTGGTAGTAACCTTTCTCCTAAAATTCAAATGTGAAAGGTGGGTGGGAAGAAAGAAGACAAGGAGAGAGAGAATGGGGAGTAGGATGTGAAAACAAAGAACAACAAAGCTAGAGGGAGAAAGAATGAGAGGAAAGAGAGAGAAAAAGGGGAAAGAAAGGAAGGAGAGGAAAAAAGGAGAGAAGAGAGACTATGAGAGGAAGGGGAAGGGGAAGGGGAAGGAGGAAGAAAAAGAGAGAGAGAGGAAGGGGAAAAGGGAGAGAAGGAGGAAAGGAGGGAGGAAGGGAGTAAAGAAGAGTAAAAGAAGGCAGAAAGGAAAAGACAGATAGGAAGGAGAAAGAAAGAGGTCATTGCTTAGTGTTCTTATCATCAAGGATTGAATTTCTAAGATACAAATAGAGTTTATTAACATTATGCTTTATTAGTATTAATAAGCATTCTTTACCAAAATTTTTAAATAAACAAAACTGAAAGAAAGGGAATTCTGATGAAAACTATTCAAAACTTTTAAAGAAGCAATGTGTTTCACTGGAAAATATTTGTGATTTTGAATAGGAAGAGTCATGTTCAAACCCTGGTTCTGTCACTTACTTGTCATGTGACCTTGGGCTAGTTATGTAATATCTCTGGGTCTCAGTTTCCTCATCTGCAAAATGATGCTATTATATCAAATGCCTATCAAGGTCCCTTCTGGGTTGAAATCTATGATCCTATGATCCTAAGTAAAGGGAAAATTAAAATGTATCAGGCAATCTCATATCAGACCCACAAAACTGTCATATCCATACTCAAAGACAATGGATCTTTGGACCACAAAATGCTACTATCTGAAACAACAGCTCCCATTTCATCAGGAGTTTTCTAAGGAAAACCTCTCAATGAACAGAAAATTTCTAAAGGACTTTTTTATGATTCATAGTTTCAATGACAGCTACATCAAACTCTTATTTTAAATCTGAAATCTAGCAAAATTCAGAGATTTATGCTGAACATTGATTTTTATTCAAACTGGAACCTCAAAGACAATCTCGTGGAGTGTGAACCCATATCAACTACAGCTTTCAAAGGTTTGAATGACATTCTTCAGAAGTTAGGGTTGCGTTGTAAGCAACACTCCTTTGAGAAAATACAACTCAACACTAATGGCAAAAGAGATCCTACAATCTTCTTTATCCTCCAATTTTGCACCTCACATAAACAATCTGGAAAATTTTCTGACTTGGCAAGTAATGAATTTGAACAAATGGCTGAATATGGGACCCAAGAACCAAAGCTTTATTATACAATGTAATGAATCAGCCCTAAGCACATTGAAAAGAATAGCGTGATAGAGACGATGGTAACTCATTTACGCCTGATTTTTTTTTTTTTTAAGAATGATTTAACAAAGTGACTATGTCTCTTTTTAACATCCAGGAACAAAGCCAGACATCTGAGAACAGTTAGTCAGTGTCATAACAAAAGGTTAAAAAAAATCACCAATTCTGACAAATGTAAGTAGATGTTGGATCAAAATAGAAGTGACTTCTTTAAAGGACAATGGTACATTGTTCTCTAAACCTGTCTAACAAGGCAAGGAATAAAAAATAGCACCATTTTAGGAAATGACAGGGCTGAGCTGGACAGATATCACTCAGTTACTGAAAGTTATTTGAAAATTCAGCCTCTTTAGTTACAGAAAAGTCAAGATATTGCTATTTGGAATCTTGAAATATCCAAACTGAAGCTGCTATTGCTAAATGATAAATTAACCTCAATATAACAAAGAATGTCAGACTGGTTGGATTCAATATTTCTAAATACACTTATGTGAAACATTAGGCTCTCAGTATTTTGAAAAATGTTATTGAACCAAAACAATAACACGATCACCTAAGTCCCCTTTCTTTACAATTAAAGAAAATAGAGGTATTTGATTGTTTATAATAATCAAAAAGACCAGGCATATGGAAGGACAATAGCACTCTATCTTTTGAGATACAAGCTCCATTCAACCCTGGACAATAACTTATTTGGTATAATATAGTGGAGATTTTCTTGTATACAGCTTGGACTAGATGGAATCTGAGACTTCCATGGATTCTCACAAATATGAACACTAGTGTGTCCAATTTCTGTTTCTTTTTTTTCAAATTATAATATTACCAAACAAACTAATAACTATATGAGCATTGTGATTAAATTATAAACAAAAGGCATTCATGCCTATAAGAATAAGTTAACAACCCCACCTCACTTCAAAAAGTTAAGCACTACTATTTACAGGTGACACAAAGAAATTTAACCTAATAGTCCCTATTATTGAAGAGATTAAGGCTTTTTTGGGGAGCCAAGATGTATGAAAAGATCACTAACAATCCAAGCAAAGTAAGTGTCAAATCTGTGTCACAGATAATAAGGTCTATAGAAGTTCAGCGTCGTGACAAAAATCTGCAATAAAGAGCATCTGAGGCACAAAGTTCCAAGCATAATGTATTTATTAGCAAGGCTAACAATTGCCAATAACAGAGATCAATGGACTCTTAGTAACCAGAGGCATCTTTGACATCCAGGCCAGTCTTTTTTATACATTTGAAAAAATAAGAGATGCAAAAAATCAGTTCTGTGATGAAAACTAAACTAAACCAGTAACTGGCATATATCAGAAGTATGGATGGTCTTACATTTGACCTGATTCACACCAGGGTATCTCCAAGATTTATGGCAATGAGGAAAACCCAGAGTTTGTCAACATTCTCTGGAAAGTGCTGTATTAAGCAAGCTCCTAAACCTAGACTTATCACCAAGCAGAATTTCTTATGACTATGTCAACTGATCCTCCCTCTTCCCTTCTAGGGTAACATGGATTCTGAGAAAGATAGTTTGAATCCAGACTATGGCCCATGGAAATGGAGAAGTTAAACTCTTATGTGAAACTCTTAAGTGAAACTATTTTATAATGCCAAGTCAAATTCTCTTTTTTAAATCAAATTAATTCATAAGTATTTATTCTAGTGATTAGATACAATTCCCAATCAAAATTAATAAATAATATACAATAAAGTAGAGTAATCTAACTGGGTTGGTCAAGGAAGCCTTCATAATGGATTACATTTAAAAAAAAAAAAAAAACTCAGGCTATTTCTGAAATCACTAAAATCCCAGTAAAGATCTGAAAGGCAGAATATGAACCCAACAATACCAAATAGTTATTTCTATATGTGTCCCAGTCCTTGAATGTCTAATCTTTAGACATACAAGATAATTTCCTCTCTTAATAAGACTGCCATTCCGAAGGAGCCCATCCAATTCTCTAGGTTAAAACCCTTAACTTAAAAGACCTCAAGATATTAAAAAAAACTAAGGGAGCCCATTTCATTTTGAATACAGGTATCACTGTTCAGAAGCTTTTTCTTATATCAAATCTGAATTGGCCCTTTTGAAACTTATATTTGTAGTTCGAGTTGAAATATCTCTATACACAAATTTAATAAAATATTAACATTATGTAAAGTAAAAGAGAATAATTAGCAATAGAGAGTAAAATGAAAGAAATGGATATTTAATGGAAAGAATATATTTGCTGATTCTAGAAAATATATATATATATATATTTTTTAAAAGGCTACCAGATATCTATTCATAACAAATGCTAAATACTTCTTTTAGGAAAAGAAAGCCTTATGAAAAAAATTGTATTTAGGAGATCTGACTAATCACAACACTCATTATAATGCAATAACATATGGGATAAATCTGTTTTTCATCACTCAAAATGATTTTTTTCAAAAGACTTAACAAATTAAGCCAAAATGCACTTATTTTTTTTTTTTTAGAAATTTTCAGAATAAAACTGTAAAACTGTCAATTGCAGTTAAATTAAAATACAATAATTTAAGCTGAATGGAATTGTATGTTCTAGACAAATTTATCAGTGTATGAAAAAATTCCAAGTACTCTATTATAAATCAATGAAATATTAAATCATACATCTCAATAATTTGAATAGAGAAATAATCTAAATGTGACTGAATGATGAATTATGGTCTCAAGGATTTATCCTCTGCTGAATGGAAGAATGTGTTGATAGTAATGTTATCAAATAGGTACAAATTCTGCCCAGTAACCCTTCATTTTTTTAAACCCTTTAAACCCTTCATTTGATTTTTTAAAGATTATTTAAGTAATAAGTCTAAGTAAGCAACTCTTTCAAAATATGAGGTTAATTAAAAATATCCAATAGTAAATTAAGACTATCAAGAAAACACCTCATTTTATCAAAGTATATCTCAAATAATCTGTTGCTGCATTGAAGACTATGGGAAAAAATAAAGTACTAAAGTTTAAATTCTTATCTTCCAGTCCATTTTTTTATATGACAACTAATGACTTTCCAGTAGCTTCTGTCCCTCTCCAAGTTCACGTTAAGAGTCCTTCCAAAGAAGGAACTAGCCAAAATACAGAAACACTAACAACTTCTTCCATCACCCAACCATCATACCTCTAATGGCCTTGATCTTATTTCCAAAAAATATTGTCTGGAGAAAGAGTGTTATTAACTTTTTTTCTATTTTTTAAACTCTTGAAAGTTTCCACATCTATTGATTTCCAGGTATTAGTCATATTTCTTTGGAGATTTTTTTTTTTTAACAAAGGAGAAATAGATATATTCTACTCCAGAATATCTGCAGATCTAAATCCAATATCTGTGAGTCTCCAACTTCTGCTTCATATGTCTATTTTTTCCCCTATGTCCAGTCTCAGCAAACTTACAAATTCAACAATGCAAAACTTGGCTGTCTTCTAAGATCAACAAGGAGACTGCCCTTTGTCAAAAATTATTCTGTACTTTTCTGCAGCCCCAGTAGCACTTTTCACAGTCGGGATTATTCTCCACATTGTTGCATACAGTCAAAGTCACTCAAGAATTCCTACGGTCCCAGAAGCACTAAAAATACATAACAGCCTCCTTACAATAATGGCTGTGAATCACAGCATTCCTCGGCTGACATAAGTAGTTAAAATAGTTGGGGGAAAAAAGTTAAATAAAAGTTTTTCAAAAGTTCAAGTAAAAAAAATGAAAAGGGGTTGAAAAGGACTCCCCTACCGTCTAACAATATTAAAGTCTGTCTCAAATTTACAAACGTCCTCAGCAACATCAAATGCCGCAGCTTCAAACACACGCGCCAGCTTCAAGCCCGGCAGCTTCAAATGCCGCAGCTTCAAACACACGCGGCAGCTTCAAACGCGCCAGCTTCAAACAGCCTTGTGGCAGCCATCTTGTACACGCTCAAAAGAGCACAACCCCAGGAACCTTAGGCAGCCACCTTCTCCGAGAGGCTACACAGAGCCTTTGTTGGGGGGAAAAATGGAAGGAGAGAGAGAAAAAAAGGAATTTGCAGACATCAAATTAGCCCATAGAGGGAGCTCGTATAGGCCCATAATTTCACAGTAATTGGAATCTCCTCTAATTTAAAATATGTGTGTCATTTGTTAGAGAAAGACTCAAGAGGTCAAAGAGTGCATGTCTTCCTTCATACCAATCTCTGTCTACCCATAAAATGTAATTCCACTTATACCCCCTTGACCGTGGGTTTTGTTACCTCAACAAAAAGAAGAAGATTCTTGGCTACATGTTCTCCAAATCTAGCCCAGCAATTAAAGTGATTCTTCTGTGTGCACCGTTAGGGTGAATCCACCTGAATAAAAAACCATAATAAGAATGAAGTTCCAACAATTAGAATTGTCATGGCAATGCCCTAAATCTCCTATTCACTGAGAGCGGTTTAGAAAGCGATGTACTCTCTTTCCAACTTGACTAGAGATACTCTTGTGGCTGTCCATGTCTCTCCTTGTCTAGTGTCCTTAAACTAGGAATGCTGAAATGTGCCTCCTAAGAGAGGATAATAATTGAAAACAAAACAATATAATGTCATAGGGCTTTTTCAATGAAACACTAGGGAAACCAAATTCCACATTCTTTCAGAAATGCCACAAAGAAATGTGCCTCACAATAAAAGGAGAATCTAAATGTGCAGTAGAGAGTGGAAAACTATTCTTTGCTCTTGCAGAACATATTTTGGGAAGAAAAACAACAATTTAATTGATCTGATTCCAAATATTTAGATTCATTAAAATGATACAAGCCTGAAGTGGTTACTGAGAACATTTAATCTGAAAAGAAAGGTTATTTCTCTCTTAAAGTAAACCTGAATGCTGAATACAGGGAACCAAATGTGTAGGGTTTAATCAGTAACTTATCATGTTCAGATTTCCTTAGATTTAGAATAAATATTAGGTCCTACCCAAAAAAAAGTCCATTTTTTTTCTAATTCATTTTTTGGAGTATTTGTCTGTTAGAACTGCCTTTCTGAAACACAATTACTCCCCAACTTGATATTGGGGATAATTACTTTTATCATAGCTCATAATTTTTAAATATGTTGTAAAATTTGAGGATTTAAACAATCTCAGAGTATGACAGATGCCATTTTAAGCATGGCAATCATTTTTTAATATTGGGGACTATTTTTCTGAGAAAATATTTCCTTGAAAATGCCAGAACAGAGCTCCATTTCAGAACCATATTTGTCATGCCTAGCTTCTAGACAAACTCTGCCAGTAAAAAGTGTCTGCTTTATCTGATTCTGCTGCCTCCCAAACCCTTATCCTTTTTTGTAACTTCTGTTCTTGCCGTCTTTGAAAGGGCACACATTTCAAATTTCATTTGCAATTCACCAAATGAGAGGCTTTTTATCAGATGTTCAAGTCCCTCATCTCCTTATTTCATGCCAGTCCCAAGTAAGAAATGTTGAGAACATTCTAAACATGATTTGTCATTGAATGGTGAACCATATAATCTTAGAAAGTCAATGGAATTATGCTATAGTAAGACCAATGTTAACTGGTTTTAGGCTACTAAGAGTGGGGGAAAAATAAAAACATAGATTATCATATGCTTCAGTGGATGAGAAACCATTTGAAACAGACTCTTTGAGGTTATATTCATCAAAATAACCACATTATGTGTACATTGTTAAATTCTCCTCCAGTCAGTTATTGAATTTATCTTGTTGGGATATTGTGACTTTTCTACGCCTTTCATGGAACTGTGTGGATTTGTCATCTCTATATCTACAAAATACCTAATGCCTAGAACCCAGAATTAGGAAACATTAGAAGAAAGAACAAAGAAGAAGCTTCTTTGTAAATTTTCAGGCTGTGTGGTAGAATACAGCCAACAGCAATTGATGGATTAGTTTTAATTACTAACAACCGCAGATAGATATGAATGAAGGTACAGGCACACAAATGCTGTGCACATACATTTACAGCCTTCACAGAAAGAAACAAAAATGACCAAGTTTTATTATAATAAATAGGGTTCTATCAATGAGGTAAAATGAGACAAAGGTTGATTATTATCTCTCCTTATTGCAATTTATTCCATCACGAGATACATTGTGTGTTTGACTACCTCTTATTTAGTAATGAATTGTAATGTTAACTTTTACATATGCCAAATATAGATTATTAATTATGAGGAAAGTGGAAAAAAGGTTAGTAAAAGATATATGGAAAGATAGTCTTCCCCTCAAGGTTAAAATGTTTTGATAAAACAGAATAATGAAATGGTACATCAGCTTAAGAAAAAAAAAAAAAGATTTCCAAGTTTCAATGAAGATGAAAGATGAGGTTATCATGAACACCTCCACTTCTTCAGTATTTCAATAGATCCATGCTCTCATTCATGAACTCTACTGTGGGGTAGACAGATAGCCACACATCTATATTTTCTTTTCCAATGCTCCTTGTATAAATTCTCAATAAAAGAGCTATTCAATGCATTGTAATTCTTTCTTGTAGTATTTTGTGCCTAACAATGTAGCACTTAGGTTGTTATTTGGAATCAAATAATACTGTGCATAGTATTCTGAATCTTTATATTATCAACATGAGGAAGAACTTCTGAAGCTGGTTTTTTTTGTTGTTGTTGTTGTTGTCATTTCAGTCATGTTTGACTCTCTGTGACCCCATTTGGGGTCTTCTTGGAAAAGATATTGAAGTGGTTTGCCATTTCCTTCTCTACTTCATTCTACAAGTTAGGAAACTGAAGCAAGCAAGATTAAGTGACTTGGCCAAGTTCACATAGTAAGATGTGAGGCCAGACTTGAATTCATGAAGATGAGTCTTCTTGACCTCAGGTCTGACACTCTATTCACTCTGAACCTAGCTTTCCCTCATCTGATATAACTAACAACATATAGGCAATCCTGCCATGACAATGGAAATCACCTTCAGAATTTTTCCTATTTTATGCCTTATTCTCCTAGAAGAAGAAGGAGAAGAAAGAGGATAAAAAGGAGGAAGAGAAGAAGGAAAAGGAGGAGAAGAAGAAATAGAAAAAAGAGGAGGAGGAGAAGGAGAAGAAGGAGGAGAAGGAGGAAAAGGAAAAGGAGGAGAAGAAAGAAGAGGAGAAAAATATTAAACAAAGTTATCTTAATGGTGCCTCCACAAAAATCTTACTTTGATGTCTCACTTGAATATGGAAGTGATTCTTATTTCTTGAAGGTTTTACCACTAGAACAAAAAATCTGGCAAATTCAACTATTCTGGAAAGGCTTCCAAGTATCACTCCAGCAACAAATTGTCTATTTGCCAAGACCTAGCCTAGCTAAGTAATTAAGGCTAAGTAATTATATTGTGAGCTGACCACAGAAACCCATGAACAAAGTAAAAAAAAAAAAAAAATGACAAAATGCTGGATGAGCCATTCTGTTTTTGCATTGATGTGTAATATAGTGAAAAGGGAGTGTCACAGAACTTTTAAACTTGTAATGAACATTAATCTTACCTTGGGAACTTTAAATATGATACCCTCTTCCAACAATCAGAAAGTGTATATTCCAGGAGTAAAATTGAATTTTCTCATTCTTCATATTGACAATCTTGATTAAATGGGAAGATAAAATGAAGTTATAGCTAAATCACAGTATGGTTCCCTTCTACTCTCCAGTCTTAAACCTTACTCTTCTCCCCATGTACTATGATACTGAGTTCCTTGCTATTCATCATACAAGACACTCCATCTTCTTACTCTATGCATTTTCACAGACTGACATCTCCATGCCTTCAATGGTCTCCTTCCTCATATCTCTTTCCTGGCTCCCTTGGCTTTCTTCAAATCTAAGCTAAAATCCTACTTTGCATAAGAAGCTTTTCCTAGTTCCTTTAAACACTAATACCTTTATCTGATTATCTCCCATTTCTCCGGTATCATGTATTATATATATATATATATATATTATAGTTGCCATGATATATTATAGTTGCCATGAGAAATGTGATACAATAGCAAAAAAATAAGAGTCTAAAGGCTTATAGCCAATAAAAGAAACTCATTCCCCTAGATTAGAAATACTTTCTTCAAAAAGAAAGTCAGAAAATACTTGAAGTGTTGGTCACAAAAAAAAATTACAGAAAATGAAATTGATTATATTCTAAAAGACAGAAAATGACAGGTTACCATTGTGAAATTCATTTACAAATAAATTCTGTAATTCAAACAGTTGGCTTATTGGAACATAATAAAAATCAATATCAAATTAGGGGGGGAAATAAAAAGATACAATATGCTTCTGAGGCATCTTCAAATTTTAACCAATAAAAGTAATCACCGAAGTAAGAAAATCAAAATTATCTAAACACTACCTCACTCAACAAACACTTGTACCCTTGATAAGCATATAGACATGACACCAAAACCATAGAATTTGACATGACTAAATTTAGAAAGTGAACTATTTAAAATCTTACAAAAGAGGGTGAAAGAAGAGACTAAAATGTTTTACCTCATCAAAAATGGGAAGCAATAGAAGAAAAAAATGTATATGAAACTTTGTGAAAGATCCAATTAAGCCAGATGACATCATGAACATCTAAATATAAATCTGAAACCAAGGAAAACAAAGAGAAGAAAAAATAGAAAAGATGTGTTAAAATTTTTTATAACAAACTTATTTTCCATCAATAACACTAGTGGCAACACTTTTTAACTTTAGTGATGGTCTCCATTATAGTTCATAACAACATTTAAAAGATACCATAGAAAACAGAAAGAAAAAACAGTTATAGCAAAAAGAATACACATAGAGGAGGTATATACTGATAGTGATACAACTGTGAATATTGAGAGATAAATTATCAAGAAAATTATCAGAAATTTTGCATAAACACTATTTCAAGGTAGTTCTGGATGTTGCATCAGGAAGAACATGAATTCAAGTCTGGTCACAGATATTAAAAGTTATGTGACTTTAGAAAAGTGATTTAAATGTTTTTCTGTCTCTTTTTTTAATCTATAAAATGGGAATAATAATAGCACTTATCTCCCCACATTACTGTGGAATCAAATGAGATAATAATTGTAATGTGCTTAGCCTAGTGCTTGACACATAGTAACCATTATATAAATGTTAGTTATTATTATTGTTATTATTACTTAACCTATTTGTCTCTGTTTTCTTATTCATAAAATGTAGATAATAATAGCATCTCTTTCCCAGGTTTTTTGTGAGAGGGAAAATGGAAAATATTTATAAATCTCTTTGCTTAGTTTAAAGTGCTATATATATATATATATATATATATATCCTAATTGTTATTATTATTAAAATCATGAGTAAAAGTATATCAATGACTACTAATCTATACTTTTGCATTTCTATAAAATCTCTCTGAAAATAATCTAAACATTTACAAAGAATTTTTTTTATGAAAGCATAAGAAAAGAACCAAAGCCAGACTTTTGCAAATAAAATTTCACAGCAAATTATATCTTTACAATCACACAATTGATTGAAAAATACAGAGAGCAAAAGACCTCATTGTCCTTGTTATTTATTGCTTATGAAATTTTATTTGGTTTGGTAGTTCAAAATTCTACCAAGCCTTGGAACACTGAAAATATAAAATAACTCAAAAAATAGCAGAGAAAAAAATCCTATATAATCAGGACTTTTTATTGTCTGGGTTATGACATGGCAGTAGTTAGACAACTCATATAATTAGTGATGAATATCTATGTTGTTCAGAATCTATGAAAGTCCAGTGAATTAGACCCAGAATCTAGTAGGGTGGAGGAGTCTGGGCAAGATACCCTTCAAGTCACTTTACTCTCTATTTGCCTCAAGTTCTTCAACTATAAAATGGAGATAACAAGAACCTTCTAACTTGGAGGACTGTCGTGAGGATCAAATGAGATATATTTGCAAAAATGAGATATATTTGCTTAGATGAGTACCTGGCATATAGTAAGCACTATATACTCAGTGTTTATTGTTCTTATTGTTCTTTTTAATGACTTCAAGAATGACTGAAGAAAAGTCTAAATGTTTAACATCAATGCAATTCCACTAATTCTATATGCTATCATTGGATATGAAAGTGTCTGAGGAGCTGAAATTGCTGATGTGGCAATGAAAAGATAGATGATGAGTAAATATTTATTAGCAATCTAGAATTCAGTGGAGGAAAAGCATAAAAATATTGTCAGAGATATGGCTGGAAAAGGAGACAAATCAATTATGTAGTGAAATTAAGAAATAATATGCTGTATTGGAAAGAAATCTAAAAGACTCTCAGTACATTGAGTATACCCTCTAAGGAGAATTATAGGAACAAGAACTGTGCACAATAAAGTGTAGATAGGTTGGAATTAATACCATTGGAGGAAGTACTGTACCTAAGAGATCACAGATTCATTGAAATATTATTATGGTTACACTTATCAAAACATTTTATATGATTTTCCTAAAACCCTCATGAAAGTCCTTTAAAAAGTTCCTTTTACATATATATATATATGTGTGTGTGTGTGTGTGTGTGTGTGTGTGTGTATGTGTGTGTACATACATTCACATATAGATATAGATACGCATACACATAAATAATATAAAATAAACTTTGTGGTATCTTGAGTTTTCTACACCTATTATTTGTTTGGTCATGAGAATATAGCCTGATTTTTAAGAATTCTTTATAAAACCATGCTTTAAAAAATCTAAAAGTTTTGGTTTTTATTTTGTTTGTTATTACATTAAGGAAAAGAGATTCAAAGAAGGGATTGGATTGCTGGTACAGGTTGAAGAGATGATGATGACAAAGAAGACAGAATTTGCTAAGAAGCAGACCCAAAAACTCCTTTGAGGAAGTTCTGAGAATATTCCATGGAATAGCCCTTGAAAATTAAATCAGCCTCTACTAACATTTCATAAGAGTTCTTGCATTGATCTTTTGTTGATTCACACAGATATTATCCAAGTTCAACCATAGTCATATGTTATTACATAGTTATTACATCAGTTTCCTCATCAGAACTCCGCACTTCTAATCATTCCCTTCTCCAATCCACACTTCATATATATACTTGCAAAAAGATTTTCCTAAAGCAAAGGTCTTGAGCTTGTCTACAAGCTCAAAATTCTTTAATGGATCCCTATTCTTCCTAGGATAAAATTATCTAAGTGTAGCATTAGCCACTTTTTATTTTTCTTTTGTTTTTTTTCTCTTGTGGTTTTTCCCTTTTGTTCCAATTTTTCTCTCCCGATATAATTCATAAGGAAATGTACACTTAAAAAAGTGAATTTACATGTATAACCAGAAAAAAAAATCAAACAATTAAAAAAGGAAAGATAATGGCTAAAGTAGCCATTCCCTCAAGATAAAATTATTTAAGTGTAGCAATAAGATGCTTTTTGAATTAAATTTTAATGCATTGAATTGGACAAGAAGTAGAGATGGGGCTTGAACAATCCTAAAGTTAGTGGCAGATAAAAAAAGTATCTTTGGTTGCTTTGGTCTGGATGATTCAAGGTCCACTTAGAAAAGGGTTTCCAGTGGAGATTTTTAAGGGCCTGAATGTGATCCTATATTATTTAACACTATTTATCAAAGATTTGAATAAAGTCAGATATGACATGTTGATCCAAGTGGCAGAAGCTACAAAGGATAGAACAGTAAATAACAAGGTCATGTTTTAAAATTATTTTTAAAAGTTAGAATAAATTTATTAAGATTAAAGTTAATAGTTGGTACAAATAAAACTTTGTAAATTCAGAACAAAGGAGAGATGACTAAATGGAAATTCATTGGGAAAAAAAACTTAAGGGCCTTAATGCACTGTTTAACATAAACCAATAATGTGATAGGACAATTTAAAAAATGCATTATAAAGCTACATTAAAAGAAACACCTAGTATGGGGTGGGGAGGCATGGTCGTTATAGTCCTTGTTGGACAGTATCTGAAATAATTGAGTTCATTCCATATAAGGATTCATAGAAGAAAATTAGAATGGTAAGCATGAAAAAGAGGAGGGGAAGAGCTGTGATAACTGTCTCCAAGTATATGAATACATAGAAAAAACATTTGAGATATTCATCGACCCAGAGAACTGAACAAGCATCTTTGGATAAACATTGATAAACATTAAAAATAGCAGAAGTAGAATGAATTATCTTGAAAGGTAATGGATAGAAGCAGAACCAAGAACATTGTACACAGTAACATCATGATTGTTCGATGTACAGCTATGAAAGACTTGGTTCTTCTCAGCAGTTCAGTGATTCAAGGCAATCTCAATAAACAGGATGGAAACGCCATCTGAAGCCAGAGAGAAACTGTGGAGACTGAATTTAAATTAACACATGCTATGTTCACTTCTTTTTCTTTTCCTTTTGTTTTCTTTTCTCTAATGGTTTTTCCTTTTTGTTATGATTTTTCTCTCCTGACATGAATGGGAAAAGAAAAAATTGAACAATTTTTTTTTGGAGGGGAGGGGATTGTAATGTAACAGGTTTCTTATTTAGGTGCTGGTTCAATCGGATGGCCTCAGAAGTTCCTTCCTATTCTATGATTCTGTGATTTAGTGCTGCCTGTTAGCTTCTCATTTGCATTGTTTTCATTTTTATCATTTATTTCATTTTCATCATTATTTTCATTTTCATTATGAATATCATGAATATATATATATATATACATATACATACTCTAGTCTTAAATGTTTCAGAAAGCTAAGAAAGCAGTTATATGGGTCAGTAACTCCAGATTTTTCCTTTGCCATATTTTTAGATAATAATATTTAAGATAAATTTTATTTTCTGTTCTTTTTGCTTCTGGAGATATTTTGAAAATTAATTCATTAATGTTTTCAATATTGTGACACATAAATATTTCTTATGTCTATATTTGATTAGTTCCAATTGTTCTCCTAAACTTAGTTTTTTGAAGTACCATTTGTTCATATAGTAAAAGCTGGAAAAGTTTAAATTAGAGTTTAAATGTGTTGTTTTCACATTTATTGATTATAGCAACTGTTCATTCCTTTTTCCAATGTATTTTTATGCTCATCCTAGTTTCATTTATTACTATATATATATATATATATATATATATATATGTATATATATATATATATATGTAGATATAGATATAGTATCTATATATACATACAGAGAGAGAAAGAGAGAAGAAAAGAGGGAGAGAGGGACAGAAGGAGAGAGAGGGGGGATAGTGGGGAAGAGAAGGAGAGGGAGAGAGAGGGAGAAAGGGAGAGAGGGAAAGAAGGAGAGAGGGAGAGAAGTCTTTCCCCCATTGAAATGTAAATTCCCTGATGTCATGGGCTAGCTTTATTTTTGTTTGCATTTCTCTTCCTAGTGGTTAGCAGCTTCTTGGCATATAGAAACACTTAATGCTTGTTCACTATAACAATCCTGTGAGGTAAGTGATATTATCCTTATTTTGTCAATGATATATCGAGCATGTAAGGAAGCCTATTCTTTTAATTCTCTTCCCAAGAACCTATGGAATCTATCTTTCTATGAATTGATACAGTTCATGTCTTCTGTTTTTATTTTTATTAAAAAATGATCAATATTTATTTAGATCCATATTTTCAAGAATACTATATATTAACTTGGTCATTGGATGCAAATACCATATTTAGAATACCAATGATTATATGAATAAACTTTGAAACTCAGGATTCTTTGACCCCCTTCCCACCAATTCAGTAAGGCTATATTCAAAATCTTTCCAATTCAGGAAGAAACTAGTAATCCTCATTGCCTTACTAGTATAACCTTTGAGAATTCAGGGACCCCTCTATGCTATAATGAAGCACATTCATAAATTATGTGAACTCTATTTTCCTATCTTAGTAAAGTATGTGGAATTAATCTTTCTTTCATAATTATACATAATATTTTGCTTAATAATATTTTACAGTATTACCCATGAAGAAATGTATGAGATTAAGTTGAATATATATGGGCCTATGGAAATTATCTGCAGGGGGTGGGGAGTATAATTATTTACATTATTGTGGAGTTTTTGAAGACAAGCACAGAAAAAAATTTTCCAGTTATTTGAAAATTCTGAATTTGAAAATTATTTTAGTCTATGGTATACAAACACACACACACAGTCACAAAAAATGACTTAAAGACATTCCCAATATCATTTATATTTGATTATTCCAAATATATTTGAATTTGTCTCACCAAAACTTTATGATATATAAACCTATAGCCTGTGGAGGTATAAATCAAAATTGCCTATAGAATAAGACTTTAGTCTCCATCAAGTGTATATAGGTTTTTAATACTCTATATCAGGAAAGTTTCTAGAGGGGAAAATCTAGAAATTTAATTGGTGAATCAGATGATAAAAAATCTGATCTATGATCTTTAAGTTGAAGAATCTGTTTAGAAAAATGCATAATATTTTTTCTCAAATTTTCTAAATAAAGCATTTAGTGATGAATGTACTTCTGAACAAAGAATGAAGAGTATTTGAATGACAACTGACCTTTCTTAAGTGAAAGAGAGATAATACAGAAACACTTTCTTGGCCTACTTTCTCCCATACTTCACATAAAATGACAGAATTTTAGCTCCTTGTATCAGAACTATTTTCAATGGCTACCCTCCAAGAAGACGTGTGGTTTGGACTGGGACTGGAAGTAGTTTGCAAAATAAGCCATTCCTAGGCTACTGTCTAAAAAGCAGATCTGGAGTCAATTTAGTGAGCATAAGTTACAATTAACTTTGAAAGTAATTGCTTAAGCATTTGAGCATCCTCAGAACTGTAGCCAATAGGAAGCTGACGAGCTGCATATGTATTTTAACATTTCCAACATCTTCAACATCTTTTAGCTATGTCACACGAGTAAAACAAGAGAGAAGAATGAAAAATCTAGCTCTTTAGGATATTATGTAGATTTATGATTTTTTACTTATGAAACAATGAAAGGATTATGCTGGTTAATTCAGAGAAGTTTTTTTTTAAGTTGTAGAGTGATGAAATTTATAATATGCTACATTTAATAAAAAATCTGAATGTATTTCAATACTAGTTATTCCTAACTTAAAATGTTCCTTGATAGGCTAATCCACTGAAGAACATCTGGGAGAGACAACAACAGAATGGAAATGATTTTACAACAGTACAGTGTGATAATTACAAGTTTGTTTTCTCTACATCAAAAGCAAATAAAATAAAATCTCCATCAGTTACACTTAGAGATAGAGGGACAGATTATCCCCAGGACAGGAAGTATCACCTACATTTCCTCAAATATTGCCTAGGACATGGCATTTGTGATGGGTGTTTACAATGTTTTCCTCAAGCCACACACCTGAAAAAATGTTATCTGCCTTAAATTTAATGTTCATATTCTGAGAGACAGCCACATGTTCTCATCACTTATTTCTTCAGGACAATTATACTCCTTTATATGCAAATATTTTACATTTCAAATGTTTGGTTTCTTATATGGCCAGATACAGTGTTCCCCTGGGAACCTGATTACATAATTTTCCCCAATAAATTTAGTTCTTTTAAAAGTGAGGTTTCTATATTTTTCATTTAAGTTTCTTGTAAAAATTAAAGAAACTCAATTGAATAAGACAGTTTCTTACTGAACACACTTCAATAATTTAGTTCTTCACAGATCCATAGTTTCATCATGATTGACCATCATTTCACCAATTCATATCATAATCCCTTCATGATTTAATAGCCATTTTTCCAAGTGAGATGTTAAAAAGACAGAATCAATAGGACTTGGCAACAGAGTGGGTATGGGGAGTCAATGGGAAATTGGAGAGTCAAAGATGATACATATGTTGTGAGTCTAGGTGAGTGGGAGACTTGTGGTATTCTTTAGAATAATAGGAAAGTTAGGAAGTGGGTAAGGGTTAGGGGGGAATACTCAGTTTAAGATGTCCAATACATTGGAAATTCAAGCATGCAGATTACAAGAAAGGTTAGGACTGGAAAAAATAAATCTAAGAATCTTCTGAATAAAGATAATAATTGAATTCAAGGAAAATGATGAGATCACTAGCAGAATAGTATAAATAGATGAAGAATAACAGAGGATCCAGGAAAGATTGTTGGGGACCCACATTAGTGGGCTTGGTCTGACTGAAGACTTAGCAAAGGATCCTGGGTAAGAGGTGAAAAATTGGAACAAGAGGTTTGGCAATTGTTAATGCTGTAAAGTTACCCATGTATATATCCTGTAAATAAAAGGCTATTAAATAAATAAAAAAAAAAAAAAGAAAAATAGAGGAGCCATGGGTGTGCTTATAGGCAGTAGAAAGCAGTAGACATGGAGAAATTGAAGATTAGTGAGCTAGTAGAGATAATAAAGAAGGTCATCTGCTGGAGAAGTCATGATAGAATAGGATCACTTGGATACATAGTGGGATTTGCCTTTGTAAGAAGAATCACTTTTTCATGAGAGACAGGGATGAAGGAGGCAATAAGTGGTAGAAAACAGCTTAGTGGTGTGAGATGAAGAGATGATAAGAAAGTGCATTTAGCAAATAGTTTCATTTTTTAATGAAATATGAAGAAATGACAGCTGAAAAGTAGGAAGAAGGAAAGCCATGAAAGTTTAAGGAGGGAAAAATCACTGTAGTAAATAGGATATGAATTAATTTGGGAGGAATAAAAGGATTGCCTTACCATGGTAAGTGTTTAATTGAAATTGTGTAGCATAAATTTCTAATGGTCCTTGTCAATATGATTTCATGATTTTCTACAGCTTTGATTAGCAGTATGTGAATATCAGCAAAGGAAGTGAGAGGATAACGAGCTAAGGCTTGGTTAAACAAGTTTGACTAGAGGAGCATGATTCTTGAGAAAAGAGGGCATTGCAAAGTTGAACTGGCTTACCAAAAGGTCAAAATAGGAAAGGGAAGCCAGGACAGGAGAAGCACCTGAAGGGTGGGGAGATTAGATCCTGTTAGGACAAAGAACATGATTAGGGATTTCAAGATAGAGGGAGCAGAAGAAAGGCAAAATTTTCAGGTTACATGAGGAAATTTTAGAGTTCATGAACATGGAAGTAGAATACTTAAAAATGATGATTAGGGCAAGGGTATATAATCATTTCTGTGTAGCTGATGCCAGTTGCAGGAATGTTCATATGAAATGAGTAAATTGAAGAACTGGGAGGTTAGGGTATTTGAAAGAGTATTTATGTCTATAATGACATTGCTAAAATGAGGACAAAAGTGAGGAGTAAGGACTGAACCAGGCATTGAAGTTGCTAAGGAAAAAAAAAAGATAATTTGGAATGCTGATAGATAACAGCCACTAGAATCTTGTTCGGGTGGTAAATGTATATTAACTGAACCCCAAGGAACTCCCAAGGGAGTGTGAGTAATAGACTGAGAGTCTGAAACTATAATTCTCCTATAATTTATGTAAGCCAATATTTATATTCCAGAATCATTTTGCATGTATATTCTGACTATATATGTAATATATATAAATATATATTTTGTTAATTTTTCATGTCTAATAAAATCCATTAAAATGTGTTTCTTCAGAGTTAATAGACTGCTTGTATTCATACAATATTATTTTGTTGATTATGTCTTGAAATTTTGTGCTGTATTTGATTTATAGATAATACTGTAACTAACTCTACAAGCCAGTTGTTAAAACTCAAATAGCAGGTCTCAAGACAGGAATAAAGTTTAGTACAATTGTTCTGTAAATTTTCATTTTGATCTGGATCTTTATTACATATGGTTTTGTGCTATATAAAAAGGAAAATTGATTAGCTGAAAAGAATAGTCATCTAAGAGTCAAAATACTAAGTTTTGAGACTGGTCTCTTCTGATTATCCTGTCTAAAGAGTTAATCTTTTCTAATGGTTTTTCATCCATATCATACCTCTTAATTACCAGTGCCTATCCTCTAATGCTCTCTCCTAATCCCATTTCTCTTTTTCTTCTCTTTTGGTGACCTCATCAGATACCAGGAGTTTGTTTATCATCTTTATTATAGATGATTGCTACATGTATATGTCTATTTTTAATCTCTCTCCTGAGCTATATTCATACATCTCCACCTTTCTTTTGGACATCTCTAGCTGGGTATATCTAAAATTGGTGGTGTTCAAAACAGCTATTTATCTTTCCCTTAGAAACTTCCTCTCTTCTCAATTTCCTTATTACTGTCAAAGGTACTACTACCCTCCTAGTCACCCATTCTCACAACTTCCAGTATAATCCTAAACATTTCATTCTCACTCATCCCACATATTTACTCTGTTGTCAAATCTTAACAGTACTATCTTTGTGATATTTTTATATCTCACCTTTGTATTCACAAGAGTTACAACTCTAGTTAAAGCCTTCATCCCCTCCCTCCCAGACTATTGCAGTAACTTTTATCCATTCTTCTTTCATCAAATCTTTCCTCACTCCTATCTTTTCTCCCTTCAACTGTCAAGGTTATTTTTCTAAAGTGTAGGTCTGAAGTGTAAGTTGCTTCTCTCCTATCACTCCCACCCTCCTCACTGAGCTCTATGGCTCCCTGTTACTTCAAGGATCAAGTTTATAATCTTTTGTCAAGTAACCTGGATGCTTTCTACATTTCCATTGTTATTACATTTTAGTGGCTTTCACATATTCTGTGTTCAAGTAACACTGACCTACTTGCATTTTCTTTATTAAAGAAAACATTCCATCTCCTAACTCTATATCTTTGTACTGGAATACCGTGCTTCCATACCATCTCTTCTCATTTCATATACTGAATTCTTATTTGTTTTAAGACCTGCTAAAAAAGTTTGACTAAATGTAATAAAGTAATATATATGAGACAAAGGTAAAGTTTGACATGGATTAAAAAATTAACTTTACAGGTAAAAGATAAGGGAAGAATGGTTAACAAGCAAATTTTCTGGAAAAAAAATCTAGATATTTTTGTAAACTTTATGTTGAATATGGTCAATTTTGCTATATGGCAGCTAAAAAGTTAATGTATTTAGAAATATTAATATCCAAATTTGTTCTGACCTGGTCTTACATGCCTAGAAAATTGTATTTAGTTATGGACCTATTAGGAATCAAAGATAAAGGAAGATTATTGAGAAGCTGTGTGGTATTCATAACAAGTAACTAGAATATGAAGGTCTTCAATATCAGGTCATATGAGGTTGACCAGCTAATTAAAATAAGGGTGCTTTGTCTGGAGAAGAAAAAACTGAAGGGAAAACAAGAAACCTTCAAGTACTTGAAGGTCTTTGGTCTTTGAAAAGCATTAAGATGATTCAACTTAGTCCCATACAGCAGCAAGAATTGTGAGTTAATTGTACTGAGGCAAATTTAGTGAGACGTCAAGGAAGAATAAAACTCTTCCTAACAGTACTATCTAAAAGTGAAAGAGGTTGCTAGAGTCGTAATGGGTTTTCCTTTAGTAGAGGGTTTCAAGAGGAGGCTCAATGACCCCTTATCTAGTGATAAAAGACAATTTTTATGCAGGGATAGTTCTTAATAGCTAACTTTGAAAGTTATTTCCCACTCTGTGATTCTGTGATTGGAAGACCACATCGTTTATCAGCTTTCCTCCTTCAAACCTTACATAATACTTTGTTTGCATCTCTTTTAATATGGTCACCTTGCAAAATTTTGTTTAAATCTATTTGTCATATCCCACAACTACATGAAATAAACTCTACAAGATCAGAAGCCCTCTCTTATCTAAATGTATCTTTGCAACAAGTCTTAATTTCAGAGATAGATTTACCCTTGACAGCATGTTTTGAGCTCTTCCCTATTCTTTTGACTTTTACTTGTATCAGAGATCACTGTATCCTTCATTAGAATGGGAACTGCTTAAAAGAAGGCATCATTTTTTTTTTTTTAGCTTTCTTTGTATTCCCAGCAATTATCTCTGGACCTGGCACATAACAGTCACTTAATAAGAACTTGTTGACCAACAGATTTTTATGAGAAAGAAACAGAAACTTATAAGATCCATCCACCTCAATCCCTCATATACTCCAGTACTGTTAATCTATAAAATTTTCTTATATTTCTTCTGGAAACTAAGAAGTATTTGTGTGTGTGTGTGTGTGTGTGTATAAATGGTATCTAATCATCTAATCTGTAATTCAAACGTTTCAATGCCTTGATCTGTGTGATAAACAGAACCATATTAATCCAATTTCAGCTGACAATTAGCTAGATAAGAAAATTCAGTATCACTTAGTATTTCCTAACTGAAACTGACATACCTAAAATCTGAAATCTTCTAATAAAAGTAGAAAAGAAAAATGGTGAAGAAGTAGGAGCCACAATGGAAAATTGGTTGATAAAGATGTCTCGAAACATATGATCTGAATATTAATGGCTGTCAATAATTCAATTCAATCAACATTTACAAAGAATCTACTCTGTACTGAATATTGTGCTAAAAACTGATTTTGAGGAACAAAGTAACCATTCTCTAACACTTAGTCTCTAAGCTTAAGACTTTTTCAGTAATATGTAATATATCCCAATGCACCCAACTTCTCTAAGTTCATACATCTACTGCAAATAAATCCTGAAATATGCCATACGTTTTGCTCCATAACTACAGATTGCTAAGATGTATCATTTTTGTGAATTTTCCTTAGTTTTAAATTGTGATATAGCATTAATCTTTGCCCAACAATCTTTTGCTTTTAATTGACATCTTGGGGGAAAAGGCATAAATTTTCAGAGGATCACAGACAAATTACTGAAAAAGAACTCAGAGATCACTTAGTCCAACTATGCACAAACAAAAAACAATAAAAAAAAAAAAAAAAAAAAAGACCCCTCTCATTATTTGTGTAATCTAATATCTCCTTGAAGATCTTCAAGGAAGAGGAAGTCACTACCTCTTAAGTGCCATTTTTAAGATAGTCCTAATTATTAGAAAGTTTTCTCTAATACCAAGCCTATTTTTGTACCTTTGCAACTCTTAATCATTGGTTCTGGTTATGCCCCATAAAACATTGACAGAGAATTGGGGCCCAAAGATATAAAATCACTTAACCATGATCACACAGGACTAGGATTCAAATGCCATCCCTTTGACTCCAAATCTAGGATATTTTCTACTGTAACTCTGTCACTTCAAATAGTATTCAAGTCTCTGAAAGCAACAATATGATGCCTTGATTTTTATAGGCCTTATGCTAATTTATATTAATTTATAAAATTTTATTTTTCCTATCAATGAATATATCTGTAAAGAAAACACTTTAGGGGAAAAAAATACCACTAAGAACAGTACCAAATTGCTATTTTTTAAATTCCCTTCAAATGTTTATAAATTCTATTGTCATCCCAAAACAAAAGTTTGATAATATGTAATTTATACAGGAAAAATAACCTGTTGGATATTCTCCTCTTTGCCTTTAGATATCTCTTTTTTCTGTTGTTCTTTGTCTTCTTCCTGACTCTCTGAAGTGACATATGTAGGATTCTGCTTTTGACTTTATTCATGACTCGCTTGCTATGTATTCCTGAATTCATCCTCTTCTTTCCATTCTCACTATTAACAGTACCAGTTCTCATTACTATCCACTTAAAATTTAACATAATTTTCCATAGGTATTCCCAACCCTCTTATTTTTCTCTAACTTATTTTTACACCTGGCTTGAAAATTTCTTAAATCTCTCTTCTGTTCCAACATTTTCAGTTGTTTCATTTTGCCAAGAGAAGTTTAAGCTTCTTGACTAAGATTCAAGGCCACTACTATCTGAAACTTTAAAACCTATCAGTAATAACTCATATTACTTTCCTCCATACACTAGATGTTTCATTAAAAAGGAAAACTCTCCATCCTTCCCAAAAGAATTATATCTTTCCCACCCAAATATCTTTGCTCACACTGTCCCCAGTGCTTAAAATGCACTCTAAGCTCATTCATTGCTGGAAAAATTGCAAACTACTAGAACGGTTTTTCGTACAGATATGAGGCAGTAAGCAGTAAAAGTTATCAAGCGCTTTGACACAGTAATTCCATTGTTGCATATATTCCCTAAAAATATAAAAAGGATCATTTCTTGTCCAAACTTTCTTTATCCCCTAGAATCTATGACATTATTCTGCAAATATAGGTCCTGGGGAAATGTTTATTCAATTTGAATTTGAATTGCCAAATGGCATTGCTCTGTAGATGCTCTAAGAGCTCAAATTATTTTCCAATGTCTAAAATATTTTGATCAAAAATTATTTTTATACATTTTTAAAAGCATGGCATTAAATCAGAATAGATCCATACATAAGGAAATCTCAATAGTTTCTATTTAGTTTTCAGATCAAAAAAGTTACTTTGAAGTTTCTGCTTTATCACCAGATAAGTGAATTAGTAATTTCAATCATCTTCAACTCCTTATTCTTTAGTCCCTATGCATAATTAGTTATAAAATCCTTTTGATTCTACCTCCACCCTAGTACTAGCCCTTATTAATTTTTACCTTACTACAGCATCATCCTAACTGGTCTCCTAGTCTCTAATATCTTCCCCTTTAAATCTCTCTAATACAGTGAATACAAATTTAATCTTCCCAATACATAGGTTTGTTTGTGTAACTTAGGAGTAAAGAATAGAATCATATCTATGCTATCACTGAAATATGGATCTCCTAGATGAATAAATTCCCTCTATCAAAACAGGTAGACACCTTCTTTGAAACTCCTATCTTTAATAGATTTGTCTAAGGTATGAACAAATTAAGTGACTTAACCTAATCGGTCTATGTCAGAGGAGCAACTATAATTGAGATTTTCCTGAATTCTAATACCAAATCTCTATCCAGTTTACTGAATTGACATTTAGTGTCACTCAGTTACCCCAAAGTCATTATCTAACATTATAATTGCTGTTGTTATTTGTATTAATTTGTTTATAAACTGATAAATAACATCCAAACTCTTAAATTTACTTTTCAAGGCCATCTACAATCTAGCTCCAGATTTTCTACCTAGGTTTATTTTAATTCCTTATGTGATATATGATCAAATCAGATTGTAATTTTTGTTGTTCTTTGAATATTTTTTTCCACTTACCCATGTCAGTACCTTTGTTCATGGTATTCTCTGTGCGTGAAATATACTCTGACCCTGTTGAAATTCTTCAATTTAATAGTATTTCCTTTATGAAGGAACATCCCTTGATGTCCCTAGCTAGAAGCAGTCTTTCTTATTTATGAACTCTTATTTTTCCTTGTTCATACCCTTTTTATGCACTTATATTTTGTAATATGTAGGTTTACAATACAACAGCTAGATGGTGCAGTGCATAGAGCACTAGACCTGGAATTAGGAAGAGATGAATTCAAATCCAGACTCAGATACTTATCACCCATGTGACCTTAGGCAAGTCACTTAACTCAGTTTGCTTTAGTTTCCTCAACTATAAAATAGCAGGACCTATCTTGCATTGTTGTTGTGAGGGTCAAATGAGAAGATATTTATAAAGTGTGCAGCACAGTGCCTGGCACACAGTAGCTACTAAATGAAATGCTTATTCCCTTCTCTCCTATTCTTTCTTTTATATTATATATATACATATATAAATATATATGTGTGTATATATACATATTCCTTGAAGTAGGAACTGTATCTTTTTTATATGTGCATCTTTCCCATTCCCAAATAATTTTTCTAAACATAGTATTAAATAAATATTTATGGAATGAATGGAAGGACATGAATTTTTTTCTGGTACTGAACTAAAATTTTGGAATCCTCAAATAACCGTATGTTGTCAGTAATCATGCATAAATTTTTTCAAAACAACTTTAGAAATCAAATAGAAGAAAATAAAGAATAGAAATGACTGGAAGTAGATTAAATTTAGAGTTATCCATATAGAAACAATTATATCCAAGATAGTATTTAATAATAAAAAACCTTATTTCTAATTTATTCAATTAAAAGTATATAAATTTTCAGCCAATTACCATGTACTCAATTAAACCATATATTATTCAATATTTTGATCCATTTTGATTGATAATTATGTATAAAATAGTCATTATGACATATATTCTACTAAAATAATTATCAGATTGTAAAGTTGTAGCTAATGCTGTTTTATAAAAAAATAAATTTTAATGTCAGTTGATTTTTAGTAATCCCAATTCCAAATATATCAGCATCTATATATTATACATTTGTCATATATATATATATTGTCAAAGTCCTACTCCAAAGCCTTATTGAAAACAGATGCTGAATTCTTCATAATCATGCCAGAAAAACAAAAGATCAAGCTAGTTCTGTCATACTGGAAAGACTTCAAGAATAGGTAGAGTCCCAGAAACCAACTGTATCTGCATTCTGAGGACAGTCAGTGTTTATACATTCAGAGATATTGTTCACCATTAAATACATTTCACTGATCACTTGATATTGAAATTTTTGGCTGTTAGCAGTCCATCATATAGATGAAAATACAAAAATGACTCTGTATTGTACAAGGCTCCTCTCTCTCTATTTTCTACTTTCATAGTAATAGTAGAAGAGTATCAGAAAAGGAAGCAGAGGATACTAACAGTTGAATGATCTATGAACATTAATTGATTTGTTGATATATTAAGGGTCAGATTGTTTTTCAGTGACTAACAAGTGGACTAACTAGAAAAGATTGTTAAACTATTTTTTAGGGTCAGGGACCTCTATGGCAAACTGAGAAAAGTTAATAAACCCCTTTGCAGAATAATATTTGTAAATGCATTAAATAAAATCTGTGAAGTCTGGGCTAGCTCCCTGGAGGCCTCAAGAACAGCCAGAGTCAGGATAATCAAAAGTCCTTGGTCTTCAGGGGGAGAAGTGAAGGGGGATGGACAAAACTGCCAGGAGTTTTGCCAAGGATCTAGAGTTCAGAATCTCCACACTTTTCTTTTCTTCATTCTGCAACCAAGTGAGTCTGGCTCATCTCACTCTGCCCTCTAATCCCTCCTACAATTATCTGTATACACCAAAAAATAGAGCCAGCACAGAATAGGGCCAAGTTTCTAAACATATGCTAATAGAGTTATTGTCCAATAAGTAATTAGCCTTAAGAGTTCTGTTGTCTGATTCCAGGGCACCTATTCAGAGTTTCAGCCCTTTACAAAAATCTATAACATTACAAAAAAACCCACTTGTATAGAAAATTTTAAAATATATATGTATTTTTAAAATAGTTCCCTGATCCTGAATTAAGAATCCTTAGATTAGAGAAATTAAGTCATATTGAGCTTTCTATTCTCATCAAAAATGAAACCAGAAGATAGAAGAAATACATAAATGGAGAAATGATTCAAAGATTCTCCTTGGTGAAGCATAAAGAAAAATAAAGTTAGTTCTAACAGAAACCAGAGGTTAAGAAACATGTTAATGAGGAAATTTGATTGTCTTATATATCAGTGCTCTGATTAAGTTGTTAAAGAACAAAAACAAAAAATAATTATCCACCATGGATATAATTACATGTACCACTTATGTACCACACTACCTGTTTCTACAAAGTACACAAATTTTATAAAGATCTCAGTAACACGCTCCAAACTAAATCATCATATCTTTTAATATTCAGTGACTTCAATGTAAAGGTGAAAATTGAGAAGGATGACAAAATGCATTCTAGAAAAAATAGCTCAAGAGTAAAAAATAAGAGAAACTAAATGCTTCTGGACCATGAAAAAGCTTCATATTATGCATACTTCTTTCAAGAAGAGAGTAAGATGCAGTCAATATAAAATTGATTCCATTCTAACAGACAGGAAATGGTTGGGAGACTGTACAGTTTAATGGGAAAAACTATTGATTGAGAGGGTTATGAAGTTCATATTATCTGTCTGACATTTATTACCTGGTTGAGCCATTTAATCACTGCAGGCTTCCATTTCCACATTTGTAAAATAAAGGAGTTGGACAAGTTGGAATTAAGTGTCCTTTTTAACTCTAGACTGTTGATAGGTAAGTGATTTCCAAATCAGCTATTTATATAGTCAAATCATTATCGTACAAGAATAAAAAGAAAAATACCAAATTAGAATAATAAATATAAGATGATATTCAGTTTAATGATTCCAACATGACCTAGTAAAACAAGCCATTGATTAAAAGGGAGAACTGGATAAAGGAGCAGATGTCGACACAGATCATTGCCATTTTTCTAAGGAACTTTGATTTATGAAATCAATCATCATGATGAGAAAGAAAACCAATAAAATCTAGATGTTACCTCAAGCAACAAATACTTGAGCTTCATATCAAGTGAATAAAGGCAGGATCCAAGGAAAAGACAAGTTTAGAATATAAATTCATTTGTAAAATTTTTTATAAAAGAGAGTAGTAGTGTATTTGGAATATTGACTTTGGCATCATGAAAACCTGTGTTCAAATCTCAACTCAGACTTTTATTTTTTGTGTAATCATGGGAAAATCTCTTAGCCTTCCGGGACCGTAGTTTTCTCATCTGTAAAATAAGGGTATTCAGGTTAATGATATCTGACCTTCCTTCCCATTCTATATCTGTGTCTATATCTATATTCTAAGAAAATAATAGAGAGTTATCAGCAATAACATTTCATAAAACTAAGATAAATTGTGAAGGGAAAAAACAAATTTACAGAAATCATAGTGAAAGATCCAATTAAGTCATATCAGCCTGAAAACATTCAAGCATGAAACTGGCAGTAAAGGAATGAATACATAATACTGGGTAAAAGATTTGAAAGAGTTCCATAACAATATCTTTTATATTTCTCTCTATTATCTATATCTATGAAGTAACACCACAATATTTGAACTCTAACATTTTAGTTCCTGATTACCATTATGTCAAGGGGGCAGAAATGATCCTAAAGAAAATAAAATTGAGAAAAATATCCACTTTAAGTTAAAATGCAATATCACTGAAATATGCTGAAAGAAGGATCAATGATGGAAATGAGCTAATTTTAAGGAATAACATAGGTTACCGTATCATCTGAAAAAGGAGATGATACCAAACACTTGGGAAGGAAAATAAATATTACTGGTCCAAAAGGTAACATATAAAACCATAATTACTCACCCATATGTCTAATTTTAAAACCTATAAAATCTTTTGGGGAATAATTTTTATGTCGATACATATATATGTGAGAGAGAATAGTCAGACTTCCAAAAATAGGAGAAATAGAATAAGGACATATATAACAAGAGAGATGTATCATCAAAAAAGAGATGATCTGTTCACATAATCTTGGACACAAGGAAAGATAGTCTATTTATCCATTGCCACCCATGCAATATCATGAAATTTAGAGAACAAGCCATAGTATGTTTGATATATGCCCATGTAGGATATATATAAGGACATAAAATAAGGACATTGAATGGAAGGCAAGAATGTAGGTACCACAGAAGGGAATACTCATGCACAGATCCATCAAAGCATTATAATAAATATTAAGTACTATCAATATAAATAATAAGCACTCTATGTTAATGGTCATGCTATAAGAACCTCAGGCACATCTGAGGGAGGGAGTGGGGGAAAGGAAGGGAAAAATTGGAACAAGAGGTTTGGTAATTGTCAATGCTGTAAAGTTACCCATACATATAACCTGTAAATAAAAGGCTATTAAAAATAAAAATAATAATAATAATAATTAAAAAAAGAACCTCAGGCACCATTATGATACTTCTAATTAGGTTTAAAGAAGACTTAGTAACACCTTTGTGTGGTTCAAAGAATTAATTTTTTTAAAGAAAGATTTTGAAGCTTAGAACACTGGAATAGAATGGCAAGTATGTCAAGGAAATCTGGTGTGGTTTTTTTTTTTTTTGTGTGTGTGTGTGTGTGTGTGTGTGTGTTGCTTTATTCTGTTTTGTTTTTAAAGAATCTCATGAGATTTTCAGGCAAGCAAGTAGACTGTTTTTTTGCACTTTAATGTTTTCTTTTTCTTCTATCTAATGGACCACAACACAAAAATGGAAGGAAAATACTTTGTGGAGGACAAATATGGCCTCTTTTCTTCTGAGTCATAAATAAGATAGTCCTTAGAACTCTTTTTGCTTGAATGAATATTAGTGGGTAAGATCCTTCACGTTTTTAGCCATCTGACTCAAAAGTGATATGGCAGTTTGGTATGCTAATTTCAAGCATACCAAAGTTGGATACAAATACTAGGAAGTTCTGAGCAGACATCAGAAGAAATAGGATAAGTTATTTCTATTTAAAACTTGAGAAAAATTAAATTTATAGAATCATAGAATGTTTGTAATGAAGAAGTGTCAAACATGTAGCCTGGGGACTTGATACAGATTGAAATGTAATGGGGATATATTTAACAAAAAAGACAAAAATCATTGTCATAAATATTATTACATTTTAAAACAAAGTCAATATGTGGCCTTCAGGGATTCATATATACAGCTTACTGGCTCCTTCCCATTTCTATCTGAGTTGGACATCATTGATCTCATCCAATCCCTCCAAATTACAGTTAAAGAAATGAAAACTCAAGCAAGAGAAACCTGTGTGCAGCCACTAGGAAAGCTGGGAATCAAACCTCAGTTTCCTGATGTAAAATCCAGAGAACATTCAATTGAGACTTCAATATTCAGTGGATTTGTGAGTTCATCAATTAGGGTATTATCTCCATCAATGCAGATAATAGTCCATCCATGCCATCTCAATTTGGATGGCTGTTCAAAATGAATCGATAAAATACTAAATTGTAGATGGCTATTTATATTCTACTAAATTTTGGGTTGTATTATGTGTCATTTTAAAATATAACATTCTCACATTTGTTTTTTAACAAAAACTACATTTCTAATGAGATAATCACTAAAGTATTTTGCAAATTTTAAAGCATTCTATAAATGCCAATTATTATTGTTAGTTAATAATCTGAACTTTGATTGTTAGAAAAGTATTCTTTTATTTTTAATAAAAGCCTTTTAATTTAATTGGTAATATGCATAAGATGTTTGGGTTATATGGCCACAGTCAAAGTACCAATGTACACCTGGTAGCACTTTACACAATATTGAAGCAATATGGCTCAGTACAAAGACATTTATCTTAATAGTCAAATAGTACGGGTTGCATATTGGCAGCACCATCTTGAGCAAGTCACTGTATCAATAAATCTCAGAGTTGGAAGGAACCTAAGAGGTCATTTTTGTCTAACCCATACCTGAACATGAAGTTCTGCAAGATACCTGAAAAGTGACTATCTAGCTTTTGTTTGAAGGTCTCCAGTGAAGAGGAAATCCTTTTAAATTTGAGGCAGCTTTAATAGTTAGGAAGATTTCCTTTACATTTGGCCTAAATTTGCTTCTTTGCAACATCTACCAATTGGTCCTGATTCTGCCCTCTGGGGCCAAATTAAGCAAGTCTAATCCCCTTCCAAATGATGGCCTTTCAAATATTTGAAGATAGTTATTATATCCCACTCTCTTCCTGCCTTTCAAGTCTCTCCTGCTCCAGGCTAAACATTTCCAGTTCCTTCAATCAATTCTCATATGGCAGGAAGTCAAGGTCCTTCACAATGCTGGTTACATTCCTTTGGATGCTCTCCAATGTCATTTCTCATACATAGTATGCAAAGGTAATACAATATATCAGATGTGATTTGAGCAAGACAGAATATAATTGGACACTATGTAACTCCATCCCCCTGAGCCTCAGTTTCTTCCCCTGTAAAGTACAATTCCATTTGTATTATCTATCTCAAAAGAAATACAGTGTTTTGAATTTTTTAAAGTACTATAAAACATTAGTTATTAGTATCTCCCAAAGAAATAAGAGTCTTTGGAGAATTACATTTACAAGCTGAAGTCTTCGTAAAAAGAAGGAAAACCTTAGAGTTTCTTTTTTCTTATGTAAATAGATTATCTATACTCGATGTAACATTCTATAATTTTTTAGTATATACAAGGTAGTGATTTTGAACAGGTTAAAAGAAAGGTCACTAAAATAGAGAGATCTGCTCCATGTAATAAGGAGATATAAAACATCAAACAATTCTCAGAAATCAGGTCAAGGAAATGTTCAGTATAATTGTTGATCATTATTAAGTAGACATGGAGAATGAGCTGTATCTGGAATTGAATAGAAGGAGGAGAGCAGGCTGCCTTACACTTGAGAAACTATACAGAATTTCAATGATCCAAAACCACTCCTCTCATAACAACCTTAAAAAATATTCTTCTATGGATTAATGGAAGAACTTGGACAAGAATCCTAGAGGGAAGACATGAATGGATTGTAGTCCAAAGTACTACTGGACTGTACACATTGATGAAATCACAAATCAGTAAGCAGTCAACAAGAATTTATTAAGCACCTACTGTAATGCCAGAGAAACTGAGACAAGATAGAAATTAGAGAGTTTTAGTATTTTATTCGAAAGGGAAAGATTGTGCTGGGACCAAATGATTCCATGATTTGGAATGAGACTGTGGTTTCCAAGAATGCAGCAGCCAATGTGAGTTCTCAATGACATATATATGGACTGGGCTCCAAGCTACCAGGCAGGTGTGGAATCAGAGCACTGAGAGTGAGAAGGGATTATCAATCCAGTTCTGATAGGGTGTGGGTAGGCACCAGACATTCTGATAAGTTGGGATCAAGAAGTACAATGACAGAATGGGAGGAGACACTGGACATTCTGATAAGTAGGGAAGGTCTGGGATCATGATGTCTAAGATAGAAGATCTTTCTCCTTATCTGGATCATGATGATTAGGAGGGAAGGGTAGTGTTGCAGGATTGAGCAGAACAATTAGGAACTGAGGCAAAACAATTCAGGGAAACTGAGTCAGGACAATTAGGGAAACTGAGCCAGGACAATAAAAGGGAATTGTGGTACAACACCACTGTGTTAGACAGTTACCAAGCACTAAGAATTCATAAAAAGACAAAAATAGTTCCTGGTTTCAAGTAGCTCACATTCCAGTGAGGGAGACAACAGACAAACAACTATGTGCATATAAAATAATACAGGGAAAATTGGGATTAACTTCAGAAACAATATGTTAACATTTAGGAAGACTATAGAATACTTCTTAGAGAAGGTGAAATTTTAACTGTGACCTGAAATAAGCCAGGGAAGCCAGGAGGAGGAGATGAGGAAAGAGAACATTCTAACCATGAGAAGTTACCATTGAAAATCCTTGACACTGAGAGACTGAGCATCTTCTGTGAGCTATCACAAAAAAGCTAGTATAATTGGGGGCAGCTAAATCGCACAATGAATAGAGCCAAACACCTGGAGTTAGGAAGACTTATCTTATTAAATTCAAATCTGATCCTAGATATATATTACTATGTGATCTTGGGCAAATCACTTGACCCCATATGCCTCAGTTTCCTCATCTGGAATGAGCTGGAGAAGGAAATGGAAAAGGAAATGGAAAATTACTTCAATATCTTTGCCAAAAAATCCCCAAATGGGATTTGAAGAGTTAGACATGAATGAACAACAACAGTGTGAATTGGATCACAAAATATGAGAAGAAGAGTAAAGTATAAGACAGCTAGAATGATAGAATGGGGGAAAAAAGTTATGAAGGGTTTTGAATGCAACACAAAGGATTTCATATTTAATCTTGGAGGGAAAATGACATTTTTTAAGGGTGACAGTCAGACCTGTACAAATCTTCCAAAGTGTTTAAGCATCAACCACATTTTTCATAAATGAAGGGTGGGGATGAATGAAGAATTATAAAGAACTAATTTTAAAGTTCTATTAACTTCCTGACTTCTAACATCACCACCATCAAAGGTATGATACCAATGTAGAACAGAACTACTATTTAGCAGATGCTGAAACATAAGAGGAGCTGAAGAGGCTAAGCAATCATATGGAGATTTTTATTGATTCTCCATCCTGAAAATCAAGGAAGAGGAGCTGGAACCTAAAGGAGTAAAAAATGTGCCTAGAATCTTTTTCCTGAATGAATCAACATCAAACGAAAGACTATGGGTAAAGTGCTTTGCAAACCTTAAAATACTATGTAAACTTTAGCTATTATTAGTTATTGTTGTTTATCTTTGTGATTGTTATTGTTTTTGTCAGTGGCCTAAAGACAAGGGCAAAACCATTATTGGTTATAGCCTTGAGTCCCAAATATAACACATTCTCAATTATAGGACAGAAATAATAAAAATAATCCCCAAATTTCCAGTTCTTAGCATAGTGACTGCATTTACTGACAGAAAATCACAGAACCAAAGAATTTCATAATTGGAAGAGACTTTATTGGCTTTTTCATCCAAGCTCTGAATAAGAATTTCGTTTACAATTTCTCTAATAAGTGGCTATTTAACTAGCATTTGAAGACTTTCAATAAAAAGGCATTCTGTTCCTTTTTTTTTTTTTTTTTTTTTTTTTTTTTTGGATAACTCTCATTATTAGGAAGTTTTCCTTTGCATCAAAGCTATCAACCTTTTTTAGGTTTCCATCCATTGCTCTTCCACATGACATCTCTTAAAGGAAGTCATCATTTCCACTCCTCCTCATTCCATTCTTCTCTTCTTCCTACTAAGCATCCCCAGTTACTTCAACTTATCCTTATATGGGATAATTTTAAAATCTTTTCCCTTGTTGGTGATCTTCCTCTATCTACTCTCTAATCCATCAATGCTGTTTCTGAATAGAGGATCTAGAATGGTACATAATACTCTAGAAATAGATTTGAGCAGAACATAATAGTGAGAGCTCTTTTTGTTCAGTCATTTCTCAGTAGCGTGTACAACTCTTCATGACCCCATTTGAGGTTTTCTTGGCAAAGATGCTAGAGTGCTTTGTCATTTCCTTCTTCAATTCATTTTTATCAACAAGGAAAATGAGGCACAAGGGTTAAGTTACATACCCAGCTTCACATAACTAGTAATTATCTAAGGCTACATTTAAACCCAGGAAGGTATCTTCCTGATTACTAACCCAGAGTTCTATGTACTATGCTACGTAGCTGCTCCATAATGTGACTACTCTGTTAAGAAAAATTCTATTTAACTAAATAATTCAGTTCTCTAGTCTTTTCTTATGTAACATTTTTGCCATGGCTGCGGAGACCAAGCATACCCTTTAGCCTTCTGGAAAATGATGAGAATAAAGTAAGGAGATAGAAAATAGATAAAAAATCATGACATCAATCTTTCAATAATGAAGAACAAACTATAAGCATTACTTTGTGTTCAAATTCTTTTGAGAATTACAAAATTAAATAGCTCTGAAAATTGTTGCTTTTGTTTTGTCTTTCATAAGAAGCTTTAAAAAGCTTTGCTTTTTTAAAAGCCTTTTAAAATCCTATTAAAGGTTAAAAAACAGTTCCTATTTAACATTTTTTGTATGGGGATGATATATTCAATATAATTTTCCCTGATAACCTTTTAATAATACTTGAAATCTATTTGATTTTTGAAGGATTGTACAAAGTAATATATACCTTACAGATATCAAGATTATAAACACAAGCTCTTGAGTTAGAAATTATTCTTTTTCTTCACAAGTTACAAACATGATATAGCAAATATATACAAATATGTATATATATACATACCCCCACACATATACATATATATGCATATGTATGGGGGACATTCTGTAAGCAACCCACCCAAAGTTTCCATGAGCTTGACAATTTGTCATCTGTGAAGGCTGAGGTATTCATATTGAATCAAACTCAGATATCTGACATTTTAAATTTAGTTAACTTGAATTCAACATTCAGTGACAAATTCTGTAGGTCTTCAGAGTGAAAGCCTAGAGCCTTCTATTCCCTTCAGGCTCTCATTTTACATCAGAGATAGAGGCACCTCAAAAACACAAGCTTAAATAGGATTTTAGGGTTACTAATATGGAGTCAGTTCTTGTCATGATTCCTACCTTCCCAATGGCATAATCAATTTAGAATACTGGCTTTGTAGTCAGGAAGATCTGGATTCAACTTGGGCCTCAGCCAATAAATGTGTGATCCAGAGCAAGTCATTTAGCCCTGTATATCTCAGTTTCCTCATCTGTAAAATAAGCTGGAGAGGGAAATGGCAAACAATTACAATATTTTTGCAAAGAAAAGCCCAAAGGGTGACATGAAAAGTCGGTTACAACTAAAAAATGACTGAATAACAAGAACAACTCAATGTCATTTCCTCAGTGATGAGGCAGAAGGGTAGGAGGAAATAAAGAAAGGGCAAATTTATGTAGTCATATTACAGCACAATGTGACAAAGCTCCAAATGCTCATGATCATACTTAGTTGAGGAAGCAGTGTCTTCTTGTGATTAACTGACTGCCAGATCTGTTTTGTACAATCCTGAGTCCTTGTCCTCCGTAAAGGTGAAAAGTCCCATGTTTCCCTTGTACCACAAAACTCCCATTTCCCCTAAGCCTTCAATTCCTCCTTCCAGCAGTAAAAACAAACAAAAACCCTATATTTCCTTCCTTGCCAATAAGAACTATACAGGTATGACATGGGGTTTTCCTCTCTATTTAAAAAGAGTCCCCACTTTCAATAATTTCTCAATAAAGCTATGAAATGAGTGGTCAGATCATCATCAGTAGAAAAAAATATATATATATATATGTATATATATTTATGTGACATTATTGCTTTTGGTCAAGGACTCTGTCTGACAAGGGCCATATGGATGATTATTTATTGGTTGCCCAGCCTACAGCATTTGCATCTCTGAGCCCCTGGGGTTTCTCTGCCTCAGAGCCACCAAACAATCATCAGCTGCAGAGACCCTGCTGTTAAGAGAATTACTAGAACATGCTGAAAAATATCTGAATGGTAGAATGATAATGTCTTCCAGTAGGTATGTTTCCCTACTCAGTCACTGACTTGACCTGTTTCTTTAGGAAATTCTTCATTTGCAAGGCAATTCTATTGCAAGGCAACTTCCTTTTTTTCCAGTGAGTGATAAATGATGGCCACAGAAGAATATGTGCAATGAGTTACAAGCCAATTCTTGATTATTCAGGTCCTAATTATTCAGTTTGTGAATTATTTAAGACTGCGTTTTTGCCATTTCACTGCTTGTTAGTGTCAGAGATCTCTCAGGCAGTTATGCTGATCTCACTCACATTCAAAACTCTAGGTATATCCCCAAGGAATACTCTTTTCCTACAAGAGATTCAGAAATTTGCCATTGAGATAGGGAACCCGCCTGCCTCCCCCTTCCCCACACAATGTTGGAACAGCTACAATGGGGAAGAGAGGGTGGGTAGGGATAATAAAAAATAAGATGCAATTTATCCTTCCTGCCATAGCCCAACCTTAATCAGTGATATTTCTTCCCATTTTTATTTTTTTGGTAAACCTACTGTTTTTTGGGGTCTTCTACCTATCCTACTTCACTTAGTATAATACCAGTCAATGGATGAGTTCTTACATAAAGCCAAGCTACAATTGGCAACTGCAGACAACTATATACCATTGCCACCTCCCACACCCAGATGTTTCCCCTTTGCTGGTGTTCTCAGACTCTATCAACACTCCTCCTCCCCCCCTCCCCACCGACACTTTTATCTTCTTTCCCCTCTACTTCTTTGGGGAAGTAGATGTTAAGAGAAGACACAAGAATAAAAGTAAGCCTCAGAGAGGGAACTGCCACTACATTCCAAAATATTTAAATGACATTGCCTTCCATTCATAGCAGCTGTCCCCATCCCCAATATGTGTGTTCCCCAAGCTAGGCCAACTCAGGTTAAGGTATTCTGTGAGTCTCATCAACTCAAATCCCA
The DNA here is from genome assembly GCF_902635505.1 of Sarcophilus harrisii. Classification (NCBI taxonomy): domain Eukaryota; kingdom Metazoa; phylum Chordata; class Mammalia; order Dasyuromorphia; family Dasyuridae; genus Sarcophilus; species Sarcophilus harrisii. The sequence continues at coordinate 100,818,371 of NC_045427.1, forward strand.
TAAACAATGGGCTTTTTTTCCCCTAGTAAGACAAAGGACCCAATTAATTAAAAGATATATACCAAACAATCGATTCTCTTTCTACAAATGATTTTCTGAAACCAAGTCATATTCTTTTTTCCCCAAATTTTTTTATTTCTTTCAATTTTTAACATTCTTTTTTTAAAGCTTAGTTCCAAGTTCTTGCCCTCCTTCTGTCCTCTCCCTCCTCCTTGAGAATTCCAGCAATTTGCTATAGATTATACATGTGCAGTCATGCAAAACATATAGCTCTATTCTTTCTATAAAGGCTACACCCTCTTATTCTGCTGGCTTGCTCCTCTGCCAGTCTCTTCTCTTGGTCCTGCAGTTTACTGTTGAAGTAGGCATAGTTCTCTCTTTTATTTTTCTCTTCCACTTCATCTTTCAGCTGCTCAGTCCTTTGGTCTCCTCCAACTCACAATATACTTGATTTAAAATATTTCCTAACATCACTCTTCATTTCCTTTTCCTTATCTGTTTCAGTCTTACCATTTCCTGAACTCTTGCTACATGAAGACATCATTCATGAAAAGTAGGAAATGTATCTCAGTGTCAACATTCTGAGCCTATTCTAGGGGAAGGGCATTGCTCAAAAGTCCAATCAAGTCAGGGATAGTGCTTCATAAACCAGTGGGCCAATTTCTCAATATAAAAATCACTGACCAGTAACAGACCTGATTTATTTACAAGTGCCTCTGGTGACTGTAATCAAAGTTGATTCTCCATTACTGCTCTAAGCTGGAGAACTGCCTTCAAAATACTTGGCAGATTGGGTGTCCTTGGGACTCTTCACTAAAAGTATAAAATTATACCTCCTGTACAGAGGCTCTTGACAATATTAAGTGACTCCCAGATAGAGAAGTTTAGGCTTGCTTTTTTGTTCCTGGATTCTTCTTACCACAGTCCCTCAAACCTCAGGCTTACTTTTTCCTCAGATTTAGCAGCTTTTCTGACTTCATTGGACTTTATCTCACATACTCTGATAAAATCTCTTTTCTCCTCACTTCTCAATCCTCATGTTCTATTCCCTACCCCCCATTCTATCTTTTTCCTCTCTACTAGTTATCCCTCATGCCTACAATGTACTTCTTCTTGAGTCCATCACACAGAATCTCTCTCTTCCTTGACCATGAAAGAGTTCTTAATCTAGAGTCCACTATAAACTTTTCTTAATAAATTATTTTGAAATTTATATTTTGATATAATTGGTTTCCTTTGCAATACTAGTTATTTTATGAAATGGGCTGAAACTGAGTTGATGCACTGAGGACTGAGCACTTAAGGCTAATTACCAATTGGACAATACTCTATTAGCATATGCTTGGAGAAAGAATAGCCCTGCCCACTACTCTGTGTAGGTTTTGATCTGTTGGCATATAGAGAGATTGAGGCAGGATTTAGAGGGTGGAGTAAGATTGCCAAGATGGCTCTAAATGAAAAAGCCAAAGTCACTACTGGCAGATTCATGTTGAGATTCCTCTCACTTCGTATCAGCATTCCATTCTCATCCACAAAGAATAAAAATCAAGGACTTTCACTTATCCTGTCTCTGGCTGATTTTAAAGTATCCATGGTGCTAACATGGTCATTGCAATTTTATGCATTTAAAAACATTATTCTGAAAATAGAACCAGGGTTTACCACACTGCCAAACCAATCCATCACACAGAAGAGGGTAAAGATTCCTGTGTGAAGACTTTTCTTATCTCAATTGCTGATGTTCTTCCTCTTAAACAATCTTGTTTTTGGCTACTTTGTATTTATTCTCTCTTTATATTAATTCTGTATATATTTACATATGTCTTTAATGTCTCTCTTATTCAAACAAAATCTTACATATATATATATATATATATATATATATGTATATGTATATGTATGCGTATATATATATACCTGTACCTATATTTAGCATAGCACTTATAACAGAGTAAGTGCTTAATAAATATTTATTGATTGGTTACAATGGTTACAATTTATCTTCCAAATAAAGACTGCCTGATAGTAGAGTTTAGAACTGTATGTTCAACTATCACTTCAGGATCTCAATCTAGGTGTCCTCCTCCCAACCCAAAATGGTTGATTCTCAAGAGTTTGAACCCACTAAGGTTCTACTTTCAGCAGAAGTGTCTCCCCAAATCCTCCATACTACTCACAGAAATATCGGTATGAAATCTGGTAAGGGAAGCCAAAATTTGTAGAGGACCAAAGCTCTGGAAGGTATACTTGATGCAAGGATACTTATAGCAGGGTGTTTACTCAGTGTAATTGATGAGATAATGATTCTCTAGTTCACTGGGCAGGAGGAAGAGGAGGAGTAGGAGGATGAATGATACCATCAGCACCACCCATGCAGCAATTTTGTCCCCTCTGTATGACACAATTACAAAAGGCATTAGTTAAAACTAAAGAGGAAGGACAGGATACATCTGATTTGAGAACAGAAGCATACCCTGTGATTAAAGAGTTTGACTCTTCAGGTCAAGCCAGGAGAAGATATTAATCTGGAAATTATCAAAGATCTGAAAAAGGCTTGTACTCTTTATCGATCTATATCTTCTTATGCTAAGATGGTATTAGAGAATTTAGCTTATGAAATTTAACCCCTGTAATTGGAAATGTATAGCAAAGACATGTTTAAAACCTGGAAAAAACTTGTTAAGGCTTTCTGACTATAGTGAACTCTGTAGTATACAAGCCCAATGAAATAGGCAATTTGGATTAATATACCAGTCACCTTTGATGAACCAGCAGGTATAGATCCTTACACAGACACTTTAGAGCAGATTAATTACTCTATAGCAGCATATGAGCTAATTGCTTCTTTTGCTATCAAAGCATAGGGCACCCTCCCAAGAAGACAAGATAGAGGAGAAGCCTTCCCAAAAATAGTGCAAGGTCCAAATGAACCCTTTGCTGATTTCGTGGGATGTTTACACTCAGCTGTCATATGAACTATTGGTGAAAATGTAGCAACAGAAATTATGATAAGGCAACTTGCTAGAGAAAATGATAATGAGGCTTGTAGAAGAATTGTACTCCTTTAGAGGAGATCATAAAATGCTGTGCCACAATGGGCACAAAAACATTTTATAGTCAGGCTATGATGCAGACTTTTCAAGATCTGAACATGGAAAGACAGGGTCCCTTTTATCAAGGGATTTCCAGAGAGACTCATCAATGTTTTCAGTGTGGTAAAGTAGAGCATCTGAAAGCTCAATTTTGGCATAAAAAACAGGGCAAGAGAACAGACCCAAAATGTTATGTCCAAAATGCAACAAAGGCTTCCATTGAGTATCAGAATGTAGATTGACTCAGGGAAATGGGAAGCAGGGTTTGGCACCAGGGTCCCCGGCAAAAAATACTTGTAGCATGATGGCATCTAATGTTACACCCAGAAAGTCTTTAGAAATTCAGTACTCCAACATAATTAATCAGCCGAGAAGCAACCTGAAGGGAGAAAGGGATTACAATTGGGAGAATAGAGTTGTGTATGCATCTGGGACTACTGAGATATCCCCTGGATATCCCTGTCTGGCCTATAGATCTCTTGCCTCCACACACAGTAGGCTTAACCATTTCACCTCTTGAGAGTGCTTACAAAACAGTGTCTATCCATACATTGATTTGGGAAACTGGGGAATGTGTAGCTAATACCCCAATCACTAATACAGGTAGACAATGTGTGACTTTATCACCCAGGAGAAGTAGTAGCATCAGGTTTACTGATACACATTCCTGGTAGGCAATCTAATGATATTTATCCCAATTTTGACTCCCAGTAACAGAATTCAAGAATATTCTAGACTGCAGCTGTTACAGCTGACCATCCTATGCTCACTATCTATGTAAATGGCATACCATTGAAAGGGTTGGTAGACATAGGTGCAGATCTTAGAGGTGCCAGTTGTCCCAGTCATTGGCAAAAGATTATGGCAGATATCTATATATATCTGGCATAGGAGGATCAATAGCAGCTGAAATTAGTGTTACCCCTTTGAGATGGATAACTGAAGGTAAAACAGGAGTTTTTGCTCCTTTTGTAGTTGAAAAAAATCCCCATCAATTTATGGGGAAGAGACATCTTACAACAGTTAGGATTACAATTTAGTATTTCTGTTTTTTAGGCAGGGCTGCTGGTGAAGGCCTGCCTGCACTCTCACCTGTTCCCATTCAATGGAAAACTGATATACCAGTACGGGTGGAACAGTGGCCCTTAACAAGTGAAAACATTCAGGCTTAATTAGATATAGTACAGGAGCAACTTGACCAAGGACACTTACAACCTTATCTAAGTCCTTGGAACTCCCCTATATTTGTTTTAAAAAAAGAAGTCTAAAAAATGGAGGGCATTGACTGATTTGAAAAAAGTAAATGAATAAATAGAAACTATGGGAACTCTTCAGCTTGGACTTCCATTTCCTATGCAATTGCCTGGAGAATTACCTCTTTGAGTTATAGACATTAAGGATTGTTTCTACTCTATCTCTCGGATAAGGAGAATATGAAAAGATTTACCTTTTCAGTGCCCAGCATTAATTTAGCTGAGCCTTATAAAAGATATGAATGGGCAGTTTTGCCAAATGATAATATGAATAAAAAATAGCCCTACTATGTGTCAAATGTATGTAGCTGCTGCTCTTATTCTAGTAAGAAAAGCATTTCCAAAAGTTATGTTGTTACATTACATGGATGATATCTTGGGGTGTGCACCTGAGGAGCAAATATTAGAAGCATGTCTACAAAAGACCATAGAAACACTAAGGAATTACAAATTGCACATAGCTCCAGAAAAAATTCAAAGGCATGATCCTTTTCAATATTTAGGAAATGAAGTATATCCTAAGGTACATACAGAACAAAAGCTTTCTTTAAGAACAGAGAAGTTGAACACTTTAAATGACTTTCAGAAATTGATAGGAGATATCCATCCAATGGATGTATCTAGTGTAGGCTTAACTACCTATCAAATACAACCATTATATGACATTTTAAGGGAAGATACTGCTTTAAACTCATCACACCAGCTTACAAAAGAGGATCAAGAGGCTTTGAGAGAAGTTGAACTGGCTTTATCCAATGTGATTGAAAGAGTTACTCAAAAACCCTTAGAAATACCAGTTTTTGCTACAAAGAGGCACCCACAGCAGTCTTTCCTCAAGGAGAAAGTGTGATAGAGTGGTTGAACCTCCCAGCACTACCAGAACAAAGCCTTACTCCTTACCCAGTGATTATGGCTAGAATTTTATTAAAGGCCATTAAGGTAGTAGTACAATTATCCAGGATAAGACCTGACAAGATATACACTTATTATACTAAAGCACAAATTAATGTATGCTGTGAAACCATCCCAGAGTGGCAAATTTTATTGGCCACAGCTCCAAATTTTATACAGGAGTCTCCATTAAAGATAACCCGGATATTACATAATTGGCAATAGATTTTTGAAGAAAAGGTTTCTAAGATTCTCTTAAAAGACCAACTATCTTTACAGATGCATCCAAATATAACATTTGTGCTGTATACTCTCGTGACTTAACTATAAAGAAAGTAATCAGAACTCCTTTTCAGTTCACTCAGCCAACTGAATTGTATGCAATCATTCTACTCTTACTTATTATCCAGGAGATGTAAATTTAATATATCATTCGGCTTATTCAGTAGGTGTGGTACAAATTGCCATAGCCCAAATAAAATTTGTAGCCTCTAATATATATCAGCTTTCTAAGGAACTTCAAGAGCAAGTAAGAAAGCATCAAAGTAACATTTATATCTTGCACGTCCACTCTCATAGGGGACTTCCAGGTCCTATTTTTTATGAAAATTCAAAGGCAGATAACCTTATAACCATGTTAACCAATACTCCTTTATTTCAGGCAGCCTAAGATTCTCATTCTAAATATCATCAGGCTGCTCAAGCTTTAAGTTTTCCATTTGAGATAACAAAAGGGGAAGTTAGGGGCATAGTAAAAGCTTGTACAGCTTGCCTTCCTTTCCATGCTCCTACAGTCCCTCCAGGGAAGAACCCTTGTGGTTTGAGACCCAGTGAAATTTAGCAAATGGATGTGACCCATTATAAATCTTTTGGTTGTCTGTCTTTTATCCATGTTGTAGTAAACATCTATTCAGGATTTACTTTTGCAATACCAGCAGCAAAAGAGGCTGCCTAAGTAGTCACTGAATTCCTTATACAAGCTTTTGCAATTATGGGTGTGTCCCAAGCAATAAAAACAGATAATTGATCTTCATATACTTCTAAACATTTTGCACACTTTTGTGCACAGTATAAGATTTTACACACCACTGGTATACCTTCTAATCCTCAAGGAAAGGCAATAGTAGACAGGAGAAACAGAGACATCAAGACACCCCTCCAAAAACAAAAGAAAGGGGAAGCCATAGGTAATCCTAGAGAACTTTTAAATTTAGTATAACTATTAACTTTTGGATTTTTGATAAAGATGCACTGGCTCCGACAGACAGGTTTTATAACCTGCCAGAAGAGCAGTGTTCAGTGCGAGTAGTTCCACTATCTTTAGATAATCACCAGGTGATGTGGAGAGATTCAGAAAGTGGTGAATGAAAGGGACCAGATAGGTTAACTTCTTGGGGAAGAGGCTTTGCTTGTATCTCTACAGCTGGAGAAGGAAATCAAATGCCAACGAGGTGCAAATACAGCCTTGTCCATGAGAGAGACGGAGAAGACCCTTGAAACAAAGGAAAAGACCCAAGAAACATCTTGAGGTTCCATCTCTGACTACACGTGTCACTGAAAAAGCATGGCTGTTAACCCAATGTGTATGACAATTTATTCATGAACACCAAAAATTGTTAATGAGACTGATATAGGACTTCAAAATTTGCAGGAATCATTGAATTCCCTGACACATGAGATAATAGATTGGTTATGGACTACCTCTTGGCTTTTGAAGGAGGTGTATGTGTGATTGTTATAAATATATCCTCCTTCTAGGACTTATGGACATGTATAATTCCTCATGTTGATTCATGTTGTTTGTTACATCACTTCTAGCCTGTGTTATATTTACTATGTGTTTGTGTAATACCTCCTATGCTGATGGATTTATGTATACCTGTTTCAGTTAAGACCCTTCAACCCAGAGGAAACCTGCTAACAGTATCTGATTTGACTCCCTTTGGTGTCCACCTTCCTTCCTGATAAGTCAGGGAAGGCGTGATCACTTCCCTTTGGTGTTCTCACTTCCCTTCTTGAGAAGTCAGGGTGTAATCACCTCCTTTTTGGTGTTTTCCCCTCCCTTCCTGAGATGTCAGGGAGGGCATGATCACCTGTGTTCTAAAACAAAAGAAAGAGGGAGATGTACATGGCCGGAACTCTGGAAAGGTATACTTGATGCAAGGATACTTACAGCAGGGTGTTTACTCAGTGTGATTGATGAGATAATGGTTCTCTAGTTCACATATACTTGGTATGATGTAATGATGTAATCACTCTAGTTGGCATATACTTAGTGTAATATAGTTATGTAATGGTTCTACAGTTGGCACATGGTCAGTGTGCTGTGGTGATGTAATTGTACTAAGGTATTTAAGGGCTGAGAGGACTGGAGACAAGTGTGTGTGCTCCAGCTCAGACTCAGACTCCAGACTCTATCCTTGACCATCCTCGTGGTGGCTTTTCTGCCTTTATTACTTCTCCAGCTAAGACCAAGGCCCATCCAAAGATCCTTCAGAAAGCTAATTTGGACATTACAAAAATTCATTTTAAAATTTACTTCAAAACATTAGTAATTCCCAGAAAAGAACCACTTTTCCTTATAAAAAACACTGGCCTTTTCAATGCAGAATCTATCATATAATCAATAACAAATGTGTGGCGATACATATTAATAGTTAGAAAGCAATAGTTACCAAATGCCAGTCTAGCCCTTCTTTAAGAACACAGTTAAAGATGATATTGAGTCATAAGGAGTGGTTAAGCAGGCAATAGCTTACACCAAGTAATTTTTTTTCTGATAGATTAATGATAATCCTTTGAAAGTCCAAGAGATGTCTTCTTAGATCTCTCCAATTCTCACTAATACATCTTAGTGTTAGGAGAGTATCAGGAGTTGCCTCCATAGTAAAGAGGACATATGAGTTGTACAGCAGCTTTGAAATCTTTGTTGTTCCTCACAGAAGCTACCCCATTTCCCATTTTCAATATTTGCTTGCTTGTGCCCCATGTGTGGAATGCTCTCCCTTCTTGTCTTCACTTTCTGGCTTGATTTCCTTCAAATCTTAGCTAAAATCTTTTCCTTTACAAGAAATCTTACCCTCAGTGCCTTCCCTCTGAAATCATATCTAGCTTATCTCTCAATATCTTCTTTGTACATATAGAATCTTGATTCATTTTCATGTCACATATCATATCAATTAACAAATTTTTAGCAAATCCACTTCCATATTTCCAGAAAGTATCCTCTTTACTCCACTCATACAACTAATTTCATCACCTTTCACCTGAACAGATGACAATTCCATCCAAAGGTAGAGGGAGCTACCAAGGCTTCTCCCATTGTAGATTTCAAGATAAGCCTGGACAACTATTTGGTGAGTTTAGCATAGAATATAATGGAAATTGCTTGAGGTCTTTTCTAAATCTTTAATAGTCCAGGATTCAATGATACCTCAAATAAGTTAATTTTTCCTCCTTTTCCCCTGTTCCATTCAAGATTTGTCAGGGAAGCTATACTTGAATATTTAAAACATTCATTGGTGTGTGTCCTGTCTCCTCCAATGCAGATCACAATCTCTTTACCACTTAGTAGAAAGAAGAATTGCTATGGCTGAAAAATTCATCACCTTGTAACCGCGGTGACCAAGAGACTCTCTGAACTTAGCCTGATCTTTGGATGATAGACATATTGACTGTCTAGGGGCAGTACTTAAGAAGGCTGAATATTTAAATTAGATCACAGGGTCACCAGTGGCTTTAAGCTATTCATGCTTTTCCTGATCCTATATTCCTAGGGATTGGGAGAATTCTTTCATACAATTGTTAATAGTTTGTGATTCTTTCTGACTTTCAACAATTATTTATTAAGTTTCTGCTAAATTCAAGGGACTGTATTCCCTACACATGTCCATAATATATGCATGGAAATTGAGTCTATTATCTTTCTAACTCCCAGAGAAGAAGAATGCTGACTATTTCAGAGAGTTGAACACCTTTAAAAGTGGACTGAGGAACAGAAAAATCATACTTGTTTTTTTTTTTTTTTGCATGGTCTATGCCTTTCCTAGAACACAAAAGATATTTCTAGTCATGTCTGTGCCACTGATATGCCCCCTGTAACCCTGATCAAATTGCTTCACCTTTCTCTACCTCAATGTTATGAGGATAATACTGTCTACTCTGTCTACCTTACATGGTTATTATGAGAATAAAATGAGCTAAAGACAGAACTGACCATGTTACTCCCCTGCTGAAGAAACTCCACATGGCCACTTATTATCTCGAGAATAAAATACAAACTTCCCAATTTGGTATTTAAAGTCCTTTCCAATCTCACTCAACCTATCTTTTCAGATTTATTTCACATTTCTCTCCCTCAGCTAGTTGATACACCAGCCAAACTGGTCTACATGTTTCTCTCATTTTATCACCTATATATGTGCTTTTATGTAACATGTCTCCCACATCTTGATTGTTTTCTCTCTTTTCTTCTGCCTTTTGGAATCCCTCCCATCATTCAAGGTTCAAAGAATGAGATCTCTTAAAATAGGTCTTTCCCAATTCCTCCCTACCCCAGTTGTTAGCAATCCTCCCATTCCTGGAATTTAATTGTATTTGGCATTTACCTTTCTGTGTTACTATTGCTTTTGTCTAGGATTTTGTAAGATCCTTGAGGGCAAGAATTGTTTACATATTTATTCTTATGTTTCTAGCGCTTTGTACATAGTAGATGCTTAATAAATTCTTCTTGAATTCAATTAAATTGAATAATTAATCTGAAAGTGTTCTGAAAGATACAAAGCTACACAAATAAAAGACAGGAAAGGATTTTTTTTATTGTTTTATACAAAGCTGTACCTGATAAACCACCTTTTGAAAGTATAACAGATATAAGTAAATTATACTAAACAAAACTATAGTCTAGAATCACTTGAAAACCATCAAAATAATTTCCCTAAAGTAATGTTCATCTCCTCTGTTCCTCTTCTCCCTGAAAATACCCTATGTTCCTGAATACATAGTAAGTAGCTGCTTACTAAGTCCCCAAGGAATGAATAGAATATATTTTTATTTAATAAAGAGAATCATTAAGTTCCTAGTTTCCAAATTCCTCAGCTTAATTTTCTCATGGTTTGAGATTCACAATCAATACACATTTATTAAATGCCTACTAAGAACAGATGAGGCACAGAAGATACAAAAACAAAAATTAAAAAACAAGCTGCTTATATTCTATTAAAGGAAACAACATGTACGTATACATGGTATCTCAAAAGTCAGTTCAACTTTAAGCTTTTAAAACAACCCCCCAAAACAAAACAAAAAAACCTGCACAAAACCTTTTAGAATACTCTGTGCAGCTATATACAAAACACATACAAAACAAATAAAAGGTGGCTTTGGAGGAGAAGACCCTAGCAATTGGGGGAAAAGGCATCACGCAGAAAGTGATACTTAAGCAAGGTCTTGAAGTAAACAGAAATTTCAAGTGATAAAGTCAAAGTAGGAGTACATTCAAGATATGACCATCACTAATCCTTTTAATTTTGTCTTCTCACAGAACTCTGATGACTCTGGAAGAAAGAATAAGATGAACAACTTTGTACAACTCTACCTCACTTAAATCCAGATTATGTGGAAATCAAAGACATATCATCTTACCATCTTTCCATACCTCAAAATCTTGTGGCAACAGGTAAGTGATAAAGCAGCTACAAATATGCTGGGAGTTGTAGATACAAACCTACCACAGGTGACTCAGCCTATAGAGGGTCTTCTCATTAATCTGATATAATGGTGGCATGCAGCAGCTCTGGGGCATCTGAGCAGTCTTTTTAAATGTCCACACAGTTCATATTCTGTTGTGAGAAAGAAGATAGAAAAGATGCCCTAAAAACTGCCTGCTTCACTCAATCCTGGCCAGATTACTATGACAGGTGAGGAACTTACCCTGTGATCAAAACACACATGCACAAAAGTACAAAAAGTTTTGCAAAAAAGATTCCGTTCACCAGGGAATGTGCATATACTTATGGACAAGACAAAATCCAGTAGACTTGATAGAAAAACAGTTCTTATTCATGAGAACTCAGCATCCAATAAACAACCTGAATGAAATGACTGGCAAGTGAAGAACAGCTTTCCAAAGTCACAGTTAAAGATATGTTTTTTCTTGAGAAGTTACAGTGAAGGGGAGTACTGTGAAACTAGCATAGTTTTTGTTATCAAAACTAATCTCTTGTATGAGTAAATGATATGGCATTGTAAATTGTTTCTTGAAGTCATGCTGTCATCAGTGCATATGCTAAATATACTATATATAATATATATATATATGTATACATATATATACACACACACTATACATAACTATGTATAACTATACTACTCTGTATATAACTATAACCATATAATATACTATAACTCTAACAAACTATAGACTATAGTATATAGCATATAATAAACTCTAATGAGGTCAAAAAAAATTTTATGAAGACCTGGAGTAATCATTAGCATGCCAAAAAAAAAAAGTTAATTCTGAATGACTTTATTGAAAAAGTAGGAATAGACAACCACCCATGGCAGGGAATCCTCAGGAGGAATGGAGTGGAAAAAAGAAATAGCAAAGGTCACTTACTAGTGAAGACTTATGCATCTCCTGACTTTCTTATCACCAGCACTGTCTTTCATTTACCTTTAGGTACCCTCATAGCAACACTGACATGTAATAGACTATGCCATTGTAAGGACAAGAGATAGAACCGTGTCAATGATGAGGGTATATCATACATGGTGATAGACTGATCATAGATCTATCTCCAAGTTCATTATTTGCTTTCAACAAAAGTGGTGGCCCCAGGCAAGATGACTACCAAAAGACTAATGTCAATAGATGAGAATGCTCTCTGAGCATGAATTGTTTGTTACTAAACTGGAGGGAAAGCTGAGCCAACAGGTAGTTGGCAACAGTGGAACAAAAAAGGACAGGGAAACTTTCAGATATTTGATGTATGGCACTTAATTTACTCATCTGGAACAGAATACTTATGAACATTGGATTGATTTGATGAAAATGATGAGGAAATTAAGAAGCTGCTAAATGAAAAATGAAAACTTTACAGGGCATATCATCAGGATACTTCATCCAGCTCTAAAAATGCAGCATTTAATGCCATCAAAAGTGAAATACAAACAAAGGTTAGAGAGATGCAGGATTCTTGGTTCAGTAAGAAAGCAGATGAAATTCAGTTTTATGCTGACAGTAGCAATCCAAAGCACTTTCATGATGCCCTGAAGGCTATTTAATGGGTTAAAGACTTATGTTGCATCTTAACTACTTATTGCTGATAGAGTGACAATAATCAGTGATAAGAATATGGTCCTGGAGAGGAGGGCTAAACATTTATATACTATTCTCAACCAACTTCATCAATGAATGATGAAGTCATTGACCATATCCTCCAGATTGAAGTCAATCAGTCTCTAGTCAAATTTCCAAGTAAAGAAGTGTTGAATACGATTAGATTCCTCTATTATGGCAAAACACTTGGTGCTAATTCTATTTCAGCTGCCATTTACAAAGCAGGGGGTCCACTTTTCATAAAAAGGCTAACAGAAATTTTCTAATTTATATGGCAAGAGGAAGTTATCTCTCAGGAGTTCAAGGAGTTCAAGTCTCTATTGTCCATTTCTATAAAGCTAAAGGAAATGAATTATCCTGTGACAATCACGGGGGAATCTCTCTTTTAGTCACTGTTGGTAAGCTTATTGTCAAAGTCCTTCTTAATAAGCTGATCTTTCACATAGAAGATGGTCATCTACCTAAGAGCCAATAGAGTTTCAGAAAGCGTTGAGGAGTGATTCATATTATGTTTGCTGACTGACAATTCCATGAGAAATGCCAGGAGTAAAACAAAGGCCTGTAGACAATGATCTGACCAAGGCATTTGATATGATACTGTTAGTCATGAGGGTTTCTGGATAATTATGGCAAAATTTAGTTGCCCAGAGAAGTTCATCAGTATCATATTTCAGTTTCATGATAGCATGCTTGCACAGGATCTGGAGAGTAGATAATGATGTTATACTTTCCAAGGCTGCCACAGAGTGAAATGGGTTGTGTGTTTGCTATAATGCTTTTTAGCATGGTGTTTTCAGTAATGTTGTTAAGCATTTTCAACAAGGATGAAAATGGCATTCTGGTCAACTATCCCACTAGTGGTAAATTCTTCATTTTAAAAGGCTACAAGCCAAGAATAAGATGGAGCAAGAGTTGGCTCATGATTTTTTTTTTGGCAGATAATTATGCCCTTAATACAGACTATAAATCTGAGATCCAACAAAGTATGGATGAATTCTCCACTGCTTGTGCTAATTCTGTTTTAACAAGTCATACTATGAAAACACAAGGCCTCCATTAGCCAGCAGTGCACTATCCTTATGTGGAATGATTTATTATAGCAAATGGAGAAAATTTGAATGCTGGGGATATGTTCATTTATCTTGGCACATTGATAATGAGATTGACACATGCATTGCTAACGCTAGCTCAGTGTTTGGGAGGCTCCAAAGGAAAGCGTGGGAGAAGAGAGGTATTAGACCAACTACCAAATTGAATGTCTACAGAGCCATTGTGCTTTCTTCATTGTTATATGCCTATGAAACCTGGACTATATCTACCAACACCATGCCAGGAAACTGAATTGCTTCCATTTGAATTGTCTTAAGAAGATTCTGAAAATGTCCTAAACTGCCAAGTATTCAAATTCTACTTCAAGAGTGTGCAGTTCCATTGGACTAGACACATTATTCAAATATCAAATGTATGTTTGCCCAAAAGACCCTTTTATGGAGGACTCACACAAAGTAAAGGCTCACAAGGTGGTCAGAAAAGGCGATACAAGGACACTCTCAAGGTCTCTTTTAAGAACCTTAGAATTGATTTATGATACAGAAGACATTGGTATCAGACTGTCGAGGATGATGTGCACTCAAAGTACTATTTTCTATGAGCAAAGCAGAACTGAATCAGCTCAAAAGAAATGCAAGATACACAAAGTTAGAGAGTCCACTCCAAATGTTGATAGGGATTATTTGTGTCTGACCTTAGTCAGAGTACTCCAAACTCATACTGGTCTAATCAGCCACAGTCAGACACATAAGTTGACTCTAACATAGGGATGCTATTTTGGTCTTCTTCAAGAACAAAGGACAACAAACAACCACCTTGACTTCAATATATCAAAGTCATTTTTGTTCTCTTCAAGAATGAAGGACAATAACCAAGTAAACCAATTTTTGTATTCAGCACTATCTTTCCAGATATACAGTACTAACTTGTAAAAAATCCAAAGAAAAATAAAGTTTCTTTGTATTTGGCTCAGGAATCCATGAGTTTTTCTATATTTGCATGTGAATTAATTTGAGCATCAGTTTATACCAAACTTAAAGAACAAAGCCAAATTCAAGACTTATATAAGAAAATCAGGATAATCCGAATGAATCTATATTACTCCTCCCTGTGGCCTCTTGTTGAGAGTTGGTGACAGTATGACTATTTTCTGTAAAGCACAAGTCTTTACAGCAGGTAGAACTTTTATCATCATCTTCTCTTTCCCCTCCTTTTCTTCTTTGTCTTCCTTCTCCACTTAGAATATTGCACAGTAAGAGCTTAATAAATGTTGAATTCATTTGAAGTTACCAGAGAATGAATTAGCAAAACCCTTTCTAATCTGAAACGGTATACATCATTATAGATATTATTTTAGAGAAATGCTTAGTATATGGCCTGGAAGTTGGATGATAAAAGGTTATATTTTTAAAACGGCCTCAGATCAAAAACTTTAAAGTCTGCAACTAACTTTTTCAGGTGCTTTTTCAAATATGCTACAAACTCATTTTGGCATAAATTAATTTGGTCTTATAATGAGCAGTATTCTTATTTGCTAACTAACTATTCTTTGTGACTGGCATGAAGGTGAAGTCAAAATTAATCATTGACTTGAAATAGGCTCAATCAATATATTTATTTCCTTGGATTTAAATGAAGAGAATAACTGCAAAGTACCTAAGATGATTAAATATATCCACAAAGAATGGAGATTCTCAAGTAAAGATGGCCTACAAATACAAAATGTTATTACCAGCATTACTGGATGGGATAAATGGACTCACACATTTAAAAAAAAATCAATACATCCTTACACACAGCTATTTCAGAACTCATCTCATTGCTAGGATATGTGGAACAATACACTTGCTATATTTTGTCAACTCAGTTCTGCTCCTCACTTGATCTTTTAAGTCTCATTTTCTAAGGTTCAGTAACAATATCAGTTATGGGCTGTGTAAAATAGAAGACTGGAGGTGACATACAAAAGACATGTGACCTCAACAGCCTCTGTCTATTATTTGGAAGTGTGTATTTTTTCACAAAAGTTTTAAGGATAAGAATTTTTTTCTTATTTTTTAACTGGATTTTGTACCTGCATCATGAATATATTTCTTTTTTTTCCCCATCTGCTTTCACTCCATGTGAGTTTTAATTTGATGGCCAAAGTAAAAGACAGACTTTCCAAATGAAGATTTATCAATTTCAGTCTCCTCAGGAGGCAGAGAAAAAGAAGGGGGGAAAAAACACTTTTAGCAGTTTGAGGGAGGAAGTTTGAATGAGAATGATAAAAGATCCATAGGCTTGCATATCAGTTTATCTGAGGAAAGGAAAGGTTTATGGAGTTTTCCAAGAAATCCATAACTGGTGAGATATGCCTTCCACTGGAAATGACATTAAAAATTAGGACAGATATATTAAGTCCAAAGGGCATGTCGTTTCTCCAAAATTTTTTCTAAGTTTTCTCATTTTGAATTTATCTTCATTATGTCATTAGTCAGAAGTTTCAAGTTAAATAAGTAGCAAAAACCATAATAATAACACATGTTTATATAGTGATTTAAGATTTACAGGGTGCTTTAGCTCATTGCAACCTCACAACAATTCTGTGAGGTGGTAGCTCTGGCCCTGAATAAGAAAATTGAAGCAGGAGTTTTAGTGACTTGCCTTTGGTCATACAACTAGTATATTTCAGAGATGATATTTGAACCCTGATCTTCCTTCAAGAAAAACATGGCATAGTGTGATAACTATTGGGCCTAACAGAGTTCAAACCCTGACTCTGACACTTAACAATTATATGAATCTGAGCCTATTCTATGCTTTATATACCTCAACCAATTACCAGGGTCATATCTACTAAGTCATATATAAGTTAAGAGTTGAATTAATAGAAAGAGTTCTCATACTAGGAGTTTTCAAAACTGGTGAAATTACAGATCATTTGAATTTTACAGAAAGAGCTCTAACAAAAAAAGGAGATATGAAAAGGAAGTTACAAAAAAGTAACTGAAGACCATCTTATTATCATTTCCCTATACTTGATATCATGTGTTCTGGTCTAGACCACTCTCCTTCTTCAATTCTTTTGGTTGCCCTAACATAGCCCTTTGTCATTAATCCTGAGCAAGTACCCCAATGTCTCTTATGACTAATGACATTTTAAATATCTTATAGCCATAATCCTTTCACAGTTTCATATCCCCAGGGTTTTTGAGGGTCTCTAATTAAACCAGGATTAAGATTTAGGATGGAAGAGTGATGATTGTTTTAAAGGATAGCAGTATCCAAGTACAAAAGAAGATAAAATTCAGAGTTTTCTTATATTAGCTACTAAACCCTTTCCCAACTCCTTCATAATTTAGGATTTCAATAATCCTGACCAACCACATGGTTAGGGATAGCCTGGGGGAAAGGAAGTAGGTGTCTATGGAGAAGAGAAGGACCAAGAAGCGTCATCTAGTTACAATTTTCTAATAAGGTACAGGAGGGAAAAGGCAGGAAGAGCATTAAGAGAAAGGTGAAGAAGCAATCTGTCTTAAAAGGTTTCTTAGACTTTTCAAGAACTTCCCAAGTAATCTTCCCTCTACTCTTTCATGGATCAGAAGTCATGAATCCAACCAACTCCCAGTATTTATCTAGGGAAAGAAGAAAATAGGTTGCAAAAAGAGGGGACTCCATAGAAGTAGAACCAGGAAAGGTTAAAAAAAAGTAGCAGATGCAGCTGCAGTGCGATCTCAGGATTTCCTCTTGTGTGGTATGTGTACTAGACCCCCTTTCCCAAATTAACTAATCAGAGACATCATCAGGTACAATGAGAAAGGATTTATTTAATCTCTGCAGGGAGAGGCCGGGACACACACCTGGGAGCCATCCCAACTCCTGCCATGTGCTCCTGGAACCCAGCCAGCTTCCAGCTTCTCCAGGATTTAAAAGCAAAAGAGCTGAGCCTTTTCACTGGATAGACTAAAAGGATGCAATCATCCTTGACCAATGGTCACCAGTGTTGTCTGCCTTCCACAAGTCATGTCACTTCTTGCAACTTCACTAATTTCTTGCATCACAGGGTTCAAGGCTGGGAATAGGGATCATGTGACTTCCTGAAACCTGAAGCCCAAGGTCTCATCTTCCTGTAAAGATCATGCAAAGTCTCAATACATCCCATCAATTCTATTCACTCTGGTAATGTTTCTACTATTCAACTCTAATATATTGAGGACCACAGAGTTTATCTAACCTTAATTGTCTGGTGAGAAGAAAAAACAGGAATTAGGGGTTGGGAAAGGGATAAAACAGATTCTTTCTTAAAGTTATCATACCTTAGAGGAAAAGGTATTGACACTAAAAAAGCAGAATTACTTCTAAAATGCCCTTTAAAAAACCATTGAATGACTGAAAGAGGTAAATAAAAGTAACAAAATAGAAAAACTGAAGAGTAAAAGAAATATTTTGGGGAAAAGAAATCAACAACAAAAACTCAAAATAAGGCAAAAACATTACATAAATTTTATATATCCTCAAGAAATTACATTAGAGGAGTTCTGTGATAGTTTTAAAAAATAATAAAAAATTAAGAGAGGATATCAAGAAATAAGGGAAGAAATTAGAAAGCTTGGAAAAGAAATCAATGAATTTGAAAGAGTAAAATATTTAGAATAAATCATATACTTATGGATAAAAGGAAACTGAGTAATTATCTAGTCTAATCCCTTTGTTTTGTTGTTAAAGAAATTGACATCAAGTTAGAGATTTGATCCTATTATATTCTATAAAAGAAATGAAATCAGGAAATGGGTAGAATTGAGGCTCCATTCCTTAGTAAAAGATATTAGAAACTAACTTCACAGAAATTTAGAGAATGGTTGGCATGGAGAATTAATTATCACAATTTTATCGGAATGGGAAAAAAAGGTTTAAACAAAAGAGAACAAGTCAGAGACAAAGACGATTCAAGTAATCTCAGAAATTTGGGATAGAGATATTAGGTACAAGTGGAAATTATAAATAGAATAAACAAAACTACAGATACTTATGTTTGATAGAAAACAATATGAAAGAATTGGTTGGAAGAAAATACAAAATTATTATATCCTAAAAATAAATTGATTAAATTCCTCAATAAGGTTAAAGCAATAGGAAAACTGTATTTTTTAAAATTGTTGCACATAAGAAAGATATAATCAAGTGAAAATGAAATTATGGAACAAAAGCTATTATACTTCAGACAATTCTAAAAAAAAAAAGAGAGAGAGAGAAAGAGAGAGTAAGAGTTGTCTTAATATTTTCTCAAAAGTTCACCTCAGAAAGTTCATTCAATATGCTAGAAGCCTTTGTTACCTTTCTCCTGGCATTGCTAAGATACAGATAAGACACTGTGACTTTCAGTGTGCTATTCCTTATCACATACCCAGTCCATCATAGTTTTTACTCATACGTTTTCCTTCTTTTACTTCTATTCTTCAATGGCTTCCACTTATTTGGTTAAATATTGCAGTCTATACAAATGCACATTGTTCTTCTTGATTGTATCTGTGTAATGCTATCAACTTCAATTCTTCAGATACTTTTTCATTCCATGTCTGATTTTCATCAGTGAAATGTTCGTGTTTTAAAAAAACGGGTCTTGTTTGTGAGAGAAGTAATGAGAAGTAATCTTGCAAAGGCAATATAACCTTTCTCCTCTTCCTGTTATTTATCTGACCATTCATCTTTATGCTATATTCTTGATATACAGTGCATATTGATGGAAAAGTCCTATATGTTGTCTATCCAAATGCATATAATAATAGACACTGTATAATAGACACTTTTCATCCACTTGATCTCTCCTGTGTGGATAGGCAGGCCAAAACTTTGAGCTATTATACATCTTTTTCATGGTATATTTCAATGTTCTATGTCTTGATACTACCAGAACAGTACAATTCATAAATAGAAATATTTAGAGGAACCCCTTATCCACAGATAAACTCTCTTGGATTTAGAAGCTGTACTAGACTCCTCCATCACAATCATGTTCATTTTTATGCTTTGTCTCGTGTTAATCATCAGATAGTCATTGAAAAGAGTTATTTCTGATAAATATTTCAAGAAATTTTAAATAATTCTGAATGTAAGACAACTTAGAGGTGGTATGTTCTAACAAATCAAATGTCAAAATGAAATTTTTGTATTCATTAAATCTTTTAGTTAATTTTTAAATAATTATGAAGTTCATAACTGGATATCACTTTTGAAATACGCTTATTCACTATAAATATAACCTTAGGACAATCCTGATTTTGTGTGCAAATAAAGCACAAAAACTGCATAAATGAGAAAGTGGGCCTACGGGTTGATAGATTGATGAGCTTATAGACTTGGTAGAAAGTAGATAGAAGTGGATAGAAGACAGTGTACAGGAAAACCTGAGTTCAAAACCTTTCTCAGATACAATCCATATGACTCTAAACATGTCATTCAATCACTGTGTGCCTCAATTTCTTTGTCTATGAAATGGGGATAACAATGGCACCTAAATCATGGTTTTTGTGAGGATAAATGAGTTAACATATGTAAACTGTTTTGTAAGCTTTAAAAAACTATGTAAATAGCATCTATCACTATTGGCATTGCTATCATTAGTTTAAGTAGTTCAAAATTGAGTTGCTTCTAAATTTATAGCATACCTGTTTTTCTCACAATTATTCTTGAACTTTTACTAATTCTGGTGTTTGTTCTAACAAATCAATGATCTGCCTGTACACAGACAACAGATTTAGTATTGATTACCCTATTAATAATGATTCTGATCCTATCTGTAAAAACACAGTCAATTGAATAATTTAATTTTCTGGTTTTATACAGAACTTCTGAATCTTTTTTGGGGGAAAGTTCATAATACAAAACTATGAAGCTTCTTTGTAGGTCTCTCATTACTTTTTCTTTCCTCCTTTTCCCCCTCCTTCCCCCTCCTATCTTATTCATAACCAAGCATATAAAATTGAGGCACACAGTGATTGAAAGACAAGTATATATATATGTATGTATACATATATATTGATAGTGCCTGACATACAGTAGGCATTCAATAAATGTTTATTGTTGATTCAATTATTTTCAGAGTGGTTCTTTTGCAAATATTACAAGATGACCAAAATGACAAAAAAAAAAAAAATAATAATAATGTTGTTGCCATTGAACAACCTTTCTTTGTTTCTCCAAGACATATCTGTAAAATATCCTTCTATTTAAATGAAATTTCCTTCTTTCTCTAGTTTAACACATAAGTGTATTTCTTTAATGTTATCAAAGAGTATATATCTAAAAACAAGTTTGCATTATTTGCAATGGAGAATTTGCACTGAAGATTTTCTGAATATATTGATAAAGTAAGCATGCTTTATCAAGATATAAATAAATATATATACATATATGTGTGTATGATTAAAGATATCTATGTCTATTTATGTATCTATATGTATGAATAGGTATATGTATATATAAATATAGGTGTATGTGTAAGTTTATGTATATATAAATATACTTGTGCTTAATTGTAACTTTTTTGGGTTAAGAATGGGGACTAGAGGCAAGAAAAAAAAGAATAAAATAAAAAGTTCACAATAGAGAACAAAAGAAACCTAAAAGGAAGAAAAGATGGACAGCTCTGAACACAATATGGAGTATTTATTATATAGGCTTTCTTGAAATGGAAATCTATTGCTTCATATTTTAAATCCTTGTTTATGTTCTGCTGTATACATGGGATTTTTTTTCCTTCTATTTTGTATTTAAATTTTTAATTAATTATTTGAAAACATAATCTGTGAAGAAATTAACTGAGATGATTGATAACTTTAGTAATTTAGTAGGATACAATATAAATCCATAAAAATACCCAACATTTGTATACATTACTAACAAAGGCCAAAAAGAAAAGACAATAATAACAATTTCATTGAAAATTATTTATAAATAATTGGAATTTAATCAATAAAAACACAAGTTTTTTTTTTTACAAATAATATACAAAACACTATAAAAATAAAAGGAAGAAAAGTAATTAGAGATAATTTAATGCTTAATGTTGGCTGAACAAATATAATAAAAATGTCACTATATAAGTTGATATGCATATTCAGTTATGTAACAGTAAAATGATGGAAGGAATACTTTAAGAAAGTTTTAAAAATTACAAGATTCATTTGAAGGAACAAAAGGTCTGGAATCTCAGGAGAAATGATTTTAAAAGTAGAATGAAGAAGAATTCATGACCAAATAAGAGATAGAGAGCATTATGAGATATAAAATATACATTTTTGATTAAATTAATTTGAAAACCTTTTGTACAAACAAAACTAATGCAATCAAGATTAGAAAAAAAAAAGCTAAAAGCTGGGAAACAATTTGGGGGACAAGATTCTCTAAAAAAAAAAAAAAAAAAAAAAAAAGACCTCATTTCCCATATGCAAAGAGAATTAAATTTATAAGAATATGAGCTATTTTCCCAATTGACATATGGTCAAAGGATATGGAAAGTCAGTTTTCAGATAAAAAAATTCAAAATTATCTGTAGTCATTTGAGGAAGAACTCTAAATCACATTTGATTAGAGAAATTCAAATTAAAACAATAATAAGGTACCATGTCAGATTGGCTAATATGACTAAAAAGAAGAAAATAAATATTGGAAAAATTATGGGAAAATTTAGAACACTAATACGTATGTTGGTGAAATTGCGACCTGATCCCATTATTCTAGAGAGTAATGTGGAATCATGCCCAAAGGGGATACTGTATATTCTTAAACCCAAAAATACCAGTACAAACTCTGTATCCTAAAGATATCATTAAAAAGAGACCTACATGAACAAAAATATTTATAACAGCCTTTTTGGATGATGACCAACTATGAATGACTCAGGTCTTCTCAGCAACAAAATGATACAAGATAATTTCAAAGGCTTTATGATGAAAAATGCTATCCACATCCAGATAAAGAACTAATGGAGTCTGACTGCAGATCAAAGTTTTTTCACTGTATTTTTTTTTCTTTCTTCTTTTGTTTTCCTTTTTCATCTATTTTTTCTTTCACAATTGTGACTAATATAGAAATATGGTTTATATAATTGCACATATATAACCTATTTCAAATTGCTTACTATTTTAGGAAAAGGGAAAGAAGGGAAGAATAAAGATTTGGATTCAAAATTTTGTAAAAGTGAATACTAAAAATTGTCTTTACATATAATTAGGAAAAAATAAAATACTACTTGAAAAAAGTACAATGAAGGAGACCATACATATATTTTCTAACCTCAAAGCAAACTACAAAGTAATAATTATCTGAACTATTTGGTACTTGTTTAAAAAAAAATAGAAAAATAGATCATAGAAGAGACCAATACCTAAATTGAAACAACCATAGTCAAATGTTTGATAAACCTAAGAATAAAAATTACTTGGAAAGGATTCTCTGTTTGACAAGGACTATTAGGAAAATTATGCCTAGACCAACATCTTATTCCATATTCCACATTCAAAAGGAATGTTAAAAATGATTATAAAAGGTTGTAGCATTATGAACATACATACATACACACACACATAAATGAGAGCAGAAGATAACTCACAGTTAGAAGAGAATAGAATAGAATGCTTAAGAAATGAAGGGATAAGGATACTATCAAAAGACAAAATATATTGTTTACATAAAAATCAAAAAGATATTGCAAGATCAAAATAAACATAGAATAGCAAGAGAAATTGTCAAATAGGAAATATATATCAATTATCACTAATAATATTGTATAATATACATCTATTATATTTACCTAATATGTAGAGGAGGGTTGACCCAAATGGGTAACAAAGCTTTCCACCAAAGCTTTGGGTCAAAGAATAGGTACAATTTTCAAATAAATTGCTAAATGTCAATTTTTCTATTAAAAACATCCTCTGGAAGGAATTTGTGACCAAAGAAGAACTAGAACTCATTATTGATCACAAAATAGAAAATTTTGATTATATCAAATTGAAAAGCTTTTGTACAAACAAAACTAATGCAGACAAGATTAGAAGGGAAGCAATAAACTGGAAAAACATTTTTAAAGTTAAAGGTTGTGATAAAGGTTCATTTCCAAAATGTATAGAGAATTGACGCTAATTTATAAGAAATCAAGCCATTCTCCAATGTGAAGGGCTGAAACTCTGAGTAGATGCACTGGAATCAGACAACCAAGCACTTAAAAATATTTACTTATTGGACAATACTCTATTAGCATATGCTTGGAAAATGGCCCTTCCCACTATCCTGTGCTGGCTCGATTTTTTGGTGTACACAGAGAATTGTAGGAGGGTTTAGGAGGTGGAGTAAGACAAGCCAGAGTCACTTTTGCGGCAGACAGAGGAGAAGGGAGGTTGTGGAAAGTTTGTGTCCATTCCCTTCACTTCTACACCTAAAGACCAAGAATAAATGCCAAGGACTTTTGCTGATTCTAAGGTATCCAGGATGCTAACTCGATCTTCACACTCCAACTTAAAAATGGTCAAAGGATATGAACAGATAATTTTCAAATGAAGAAATTGAAATTATTTCTAGCCATATGAAAAGATTCTCCAAGTCATTATTAATCAGAGAAATGCAAATTAAAACAACTCTGAGATACTTTATCCACCTCTCAGATTGGCTAGGATGACAGGAAAAGATAATGCTGAATATTAGAGGGGATGTGGGAAAACTAGGACACTGATACATTGTTGGTGGAATTGTGAATACATCCAGCTATTCTGGAGAGGGATTTGGAACTATGCCCAAAAAAGTTATCAAACTGTGCATACCCTTTGATCCAGCAGTGTTATTACTGGGCTTATATCCCAAAGAGATCTTAAAGAAGAGAAAGGGACCTGTATGTGCAAGAATGTTTGTGGCAGCCCTCTTTGTAGTGGCCAGAAACTGGAAACTGAGTGGATGCCCATCAATTGGAGAATGTCTGAATAAATTGTGGTATATGAATGTTATGGAATATTATTATTCTGTAAGAAATGACCAGCAGGATGATTTCAGAAAGGCCTGGAGAGACTTATATGAACTGATGCTGAGTGACATGAGCAGGACCAGGAGATCATTATATACTTCAACAACAATACTATAGGATGTTCAATTCTGATGGACGTGGCCATCTTCAGCAATGAGATGAACCAAATCAGTTCCATTTGTTCAATAATGAATAGAACCAGCTACACCCAGAAAAAGAACTCTGGGAAATGAGTGTGAACCACTACATACCATTTATAATTTCTGTTTTTGTTGGCCTGTATTTTTGATTTCCTTCACAGGTTAATTGTACATTATTTCAAAGTCTGATTCTTCTTGTACAGCAAAATAACTATGGATATGTATATATATATTGTATTTAACATATTTTAAAACATATTTAACATGCATTGGTCTACCTGCCATCTGGGGGAATGGGTGGGGCGAAGGAGGGAAAAAATTGGAACAAAAGGTTTTGCAATTGTTGATGCTGAAAAATTACCCATGCATGTATCTTGTAAATAAAAAGTTATTTAAAAAATCCTCTGAATCACTTACAATAAAAAATATATATTAAAACAACACTGAAATTTTTAACCCACTCTCTGAAATTTTCAAGGATGACAATAATTAGAAATTACTTAATATAGGAGAAGTTTTGGAAAGACTAATCTATTGTGAGGAGAAATGTGACTTGATGGCACTGTTCTGGATAAAAATTTGGGATTATGCAAAAAACAAAACGCATCATACCTTTTGATTCACTACATGACATATATATAGGCGATCAAAGAGAGAAACAGAAGTCCAATATATTCCAAAATATTTATAGCATCATTCTTTGTAAAAGCAAAAAACTGGAGGGCAGGGAGGGAGGAAAGTAGATGTTCATCAATTGTAAAAAGACTAAACAAACTGTACTATTTTGTGGAATATATTGTGTGGTAAGAAATAAAGAATAGATAGAATTGGAGAGCATATGGGGATATATGTAGATATATAGATGTGTACATTATACAAATACATGTATATATTTATAGAAGCCATATGTAGTGGATCAAGCAAAATTAGGAGAGATATATACAAGATTATAGTCATATAAATAAAAAGATAATTATAAGGATGTCATAACCAGAATAACTTAAAAGCCAATTAGAACAATTATATCTTTAAACTAGGTAATGAAAAATACTCCTCCACCACTCCCAAAAGACTGGTGGGGATCTCTGAGAGCAGGAAATTGTGCATAGTGTCAGATGAGTCAACTTAACTTTCACTTAACTATTTTTCTTTATCACAAAAGAGGGTTCAGTCATGCTGAAGGGGTAATATATTAAAAAAACTATAACATACAAACTATATCATTAAAACATATTATGAAATATAAAATAAAAGTAACAACAAAATGGTGATATTCTATTTTGTTCTTTTTATGGATACATGAGTTACATTCCAATCAGTAGTGAGAACAAGGAAACATTATTCTCCAGTAGTTTTTAAAGCAGTCATGATTAGATTTCATTTGGATCCCTTGTGTGAAAGATTTTGTATTAAAAAGCAGAAAAAGAATGGAGGGCAAAAATTAAAACAAGCAATATCCAGGATTTCTACATGTGTTTTTCAGTAAGTATACTAGGTACAACATCCTTTATCAAATATTTATTTTACATCTATCAAACTAAAAATGCCACATGTGAAGCATAAAGCTATTAAAATGGTGATAATGTGCTATTCCATCTACATATAATAGACCTTACTTAAATCCATGTTTATTAAAAAAAATAAATTTTACTCTAAACTAAATTTAACCATGTAAAATATAACAATGGTGCCCTCCAAAATGAATGACAAAGGAACAAAGGATAAAAATGTGAGCTTTTCCATCAGAAAAAGAGTTTATTCCCAGCAATCCCACCTTATTATAATTGAAGACATGTGAAAGAACAGATATCCCTAAAGGACATGGGGAAAGCAGTTCTAGGCTGATGGGCTAAAGTCTAAGATCTTAAATTTTAAATTTATATTATTGACTCACATATGTCCTTTATAACCTAGAGTGCCCCAAGGATTCTGGTATGATAATATTTAACATGGGTTAAGCCTCAAGACTTGAACTCAAGAGTTCTGTATCTCCTTTTGGCTACTGGTTCAACATGCAATTTTCTAGGAGATTCTCTAAATAACTAATTAGCTTATGTCTAGATTTTTTTTTCTAAATGTGGGTAATAAGATTTCCAACTCTTCCCACAAGTACTTACTGAACACTATGGCTTCTAGCATATAAAACTGCCTTAATTTCACCTCCTCAAAACTGTGTAAGATACTAAGGAATCATAGAACTATGAACAAATTGAGGGAAAAAATGTCCTCAAATAGCCCATCAGAATCATTAGAATTCCTACAAGATGAACATACTATAGAAACAATTCATTTCCCTTTATACTGGATATCCACTCTTACAGTGAATCACCAAAATAGAGGAGTTGACTGGGTCCAAATTTCTTGCTCTCTATGATGAGAAAACTCATGTCCTGTGCCTTTAAGATGCTAGAAGTTACCACTGGGAGGAGTGCAAAGGAAAAATCCCATTCCCTCTCCATCTCCCTCCTTTTTTTGGGGGAAAAGGATTAATGTAAAGAAAAAATCCTAAAATGTAGAGGAGTACTCATGACTAGCCTTACACAGGGAGAAGTACTCCCAGTTTCACTCTCCTTGAATCTTAGTCTTGGGAAACCAGTTAGAGGTATTCTGTGTGTTGATCAACAAGGAGACAATATCCATATCCACCTAAGTGTGATATTTCTTCAGATAATTATGGACAAAATGTCCATGCAAGATAATCTCATCACATAGATTGGAAACTCATCAAATTCATAAGTATTCCCCTAACAAACACTTCAAAAAGAAGGGAAAGAAGATTTCTCATATGTAAATCTTTACCAAATGCATTGTGCCTTGAAGCAAGAGGGGTTTTAACAGGATTATATTATGTTAACCATCAAATCAAATATTCTTTAAAATGAATGGAACTACTTAGATCAGCTTACTTAGTCAGACTTGAAGGAACAACTTAAAACTCATGAGTCCAGACTACTCCATTGTTCTTTCCACTACCTCTCACTTCCCATGTATTCAGTGAGATAACATTAAGAGGAAGAATTTCTGTGAATTTCCTATAATTAGAAGAAAATTTAGAAGGTCATGGGGAAACCAATCCAATTTAATTCAAAACTATTTATCAAGCACCTACTATGTGTCAAGCATTATGTTAGGTGCTAGAGATACAAAAAGAGACAAAAGATAGGCCTGACTTCAGGGAGTTTACAATCTAATGAGAGAGACTACAAACAAATATGTACAAAGCAAGTTACCTACAAGAGAAACAGGAAAAAAATCACTTCTTTTATAGTCTCAATTTCTCCATTAGTAAA
Source organism: Sarcophilus harrisii (assembly GCF_902635505.1). NCBI lineage: Eukaryota > Metazoa > Chordata > Mammalia > Dasyuromorphia > Dasyuridae > Sarcophilus > Sarcophilus harrisii. The sequence goes on from NC_045427.1 coordinate 100,846,425, forward strand.
ATGAGCAGATGAGACTGCATCCCCTCAAGATCTAAAAGCCAAGATTGTCTCTCAATGTATAATGATTAGCACCTAAATTTCAGGATGCCAGTAAGTATCTAATGTAGGAAAGATGTGGCCACCAGTTGCTGTCATTTCTTCTATTGATAACCTCTTCATACAAAACAAAATAACAACAACAACAACAACAAATCCACCCCCCCCCCCCATAATCCCTCTGCTTAGAGGTCCAGAATAATCATTTCCTCAGGATGGCACTGATTTTACAGTACTGGAAGTTTAAGGAAGAAAGGGTAAACTGTATTCAATGGTATATTTTTCTGCCCCAACTTTGTCTTTAAATGTTAGATATCAAAGACCCAAGGTCATCCACTGCATTTCTAGACATTTTCAGTCATCTTGTCTCAGTCCTGCCAACCTCATGCAACTCTGCCATATTTAAATACAATTTACACATAAATCAAAAAATATGGATAGAAATGCTTTCAGTATAGAAGAGTAGATAGGTAATTGGACTTGGAATCAAGAAGAAAAAGGTTCAAATTCTACCTCAGGTACTTATTAGTCATGTGACCCTGATCAAGCCAAATTACCATTCAGGCTGATGAATGGGCCATTGCAATTCTAAATCTATAATCATATAATCTTGTACACATATTTGTGAAAATAGACAACTTTGGTTGAAAAGTACTCTCTCAGTTTACATAATTGTGTGGAGCTCTGCCATGGGAATATATGAAACCACAATCACTTTTTTTTTTGGTATTTTCTTGGAGAAAGAATGAGAAAGGAAGAATTAGAAAATATCCCTAGGAATACCACCAACAATAGAAAGTCAACCAACATTTATATATACATTTAAAGTTTACAAGGCATTTTATGTGTTATCTCATACCCTATGAGGTTGGTGCTATTATTATCCTCATTTTATAGATGAGGAAACTGAGGCAAAGAGAAGTTAAGTGACTTGTCTGGCTAATAAGTATCTGAGGAAGGTTCAAATTCAACCCTTCCTGACTCTAGGCACCTGTACCACCTAGTTATGTATACAAATATTCAATAATTCCAACTCTGTGAATTAGCTTTTGGGGGGTTATGGAGGTGGAGAACAAAAGAAAGTTCCTTTCTAAGAGATCCCCCATATTCCCATGGATAGGTAATATTAATCACTAGCATTTACATAGCATTTTAAAATTTCAAATCACTTTACAAATATTATTTCACTTTATCCTCATAACAAGCCCAGAAGATAAGTATTATTATTATCTATATTCTACAAATGAGGAAACCGAGGCAAAAGAGGTAAAGTTATTTGCCCAATTTCACATAGTTAGAAAGTATCTGTGTCTATATTTAAATGAAGGACTTCATCACTCAAACTAGTCTAACACTATCCACTAGGCTACTCTCGCTGCTTATAATAGCATAGGAACTATCAGAGAATCTAAATTACCAGTGGACATAATTCAGTGTGGAAAGGATGAAACAAAATTAAAAATATCCAGGGAGTTACTGTACACTTTCTACCTACAAGGTCATTCTCAGAGAGCTTGGGTTGGATCCAGCTGAATAGGCAGGTAATACAAACCCTGGGTGGGGGTGGAGGTGGGAAGGTAAATCAGTGCTGGCTCAGAATCCCAGGGGACCAGCCGGAAGGCTGCCATGCCAGATGACCAGCCATATCCATAACTGCAAATAGAGAACTACCTGAGTCAGCCTTCTCCCAATGATATTGAGAGCCAATGTACCATGGACAAGCCCATTGAGCTGTTATTAGAGCAGATGGGAGCCAGTTTCCATCTTCACCTTTTAGCTGAGATTGCTCCTTGAGTTAGATCTGAAGCTAGGTGAGCCTTCTCACACCCTGGACTAAAAGTTCTGCTTCATTCTTATCTGCACTGGGCAATAAAACTATGATATTTTACATTGTAGAATGTAAGCTCCTTGAGAGCAGTTATTGTCTTAGTTTTTGCATTTGTATTATTGGATTTGACATAGTCTTTGACACAGCAACAGCACAATTCAATGCTTTCTTATTTGTTCATTCATTCACTTTAAAGCTTTTTTCAGAAGTGGTCATGATCATGTAATAAATGATCGCCCTTCCTCCCAAAATCATTAAGTTGGTTTGTACTTTGTATATAATTAGACCATTGTTTAATTTTTAAAAGTCTCATTACATAAACAGGTTGAAATGCTCTTTCCTAAGTTCTAGTTCTCAAAAAATTCCCTGAAGTTTTCCCTACAGGAGACTGGACCTGCAGCTAAATGCTAATTTGACTGGCACCTTAAGATGCTGAGTCTTCTACCTTCAAGCTGCTGTGGCCTTTGAGTGACTAGCTGAGCTGCTGGAAACCCTGGAGAGTCTCAGCAGGACATAATTGTTGATGGACTTTGTAGTTTTTGTTTTGGATTTGAATTATTTATTTGTTTGGCCAGTGCTTAGAAATTGCCCCAATCATGCAATTTTTAAATGGATAGTTTTATCAATATATAAAGGAGGTTGAAAAGGGAAATTCCCTGTTCAATTTGATTAGCTTACTAGGGCACAAGTGAGCCTTTATTTGGAATATTTGATTGCCTAAACTTTCTTGCATAAGAGAATGTGTACATATCAATTGTTATGAGGACAAAAAACAACTCCTAATTAAATGTCAATAACTATTGCTGTCCTGAGATAAATTGAGACATTTAGGAGATAGATTCCAGTGGCTAGAGCATGTGCTCCATATATGTGGGTTACCTGGGACTATGAAAAGGAACTACTCTTTTTACTGGCTTATAAGAGCTAGCCACTGACAGAGCTTCTCAAATCTATCTAGGCTTCTTTTTGCCCTTCCCAATTATTCTATCTTCGTTTCTTCCTTCCTTTCATTCATCCATTGCTCCTTCCTTCCTTCCTCCTTCCCTCCCTCTTTCTTTGCTTCCTTTCTTCCCTTCTCTTTCTCTACTTATTTCTTTTTCTCTTTCAGTGTTTGTGGGGGCATGAAAAAAGAGAAGAATTTCTACTCCACCTCAGTTGTTAGAGGAAAAGCAGCTGGAAGTCATACTCAAGCCCACAAAGCCTCTGACTTCCTGGCCTTCTGTTTTTACTTTTTCTGTCCCATTCACACCACAGCTCTGAATCTGAACACCAGAAACTTTAGAGTAGATGTCAATTAAACAGAACTTGAGCAATGGTGTATCTAGAGAAGCAGATAAGAACTCCATAATGTTATCCCTGAATCCTAACTTCCTAGTTATAGAGTAAGATAGCCAAGTCAGTACTAGCCTTCTGGATTGCTCTACAAGTAACACAAATTTAGGATGTTTTGTATTCAACTTCTAATGAAAGAAGGAGAATTCTTAAGCAATGTACTTGGATAGAGATACAGGAAAAAAAACAGTCCATCTGTCCTCTTAAACCTGTAAAATCAATAAAGGACTAAATTCACACAAAGGGGAACAAAAGACCTTGATTTTATTTGTTGCTATTATAGCAACTTATTTGGATAGTGTCAGAGAATGGGATTGCTTGTACAATAATATGTGTGTATGTGTGTATGTGTACATTTTCCAGGGGGAATTCTGAACCAAAGGTATCACTTTTAGTCAGTGGGAAATATTGTATTTTCCAGCATGAGAGTAAGTTCTGGAATGTCAAAATATTGTATAAATGACATTATTAGGTTTAATTTCCTTGCAAGGACTGTCCAAGCCATGGGTGGTGCTAACTATAGAGAAGTCTAGCCCTGTTGGAATAGTGGAACCCATTTGAGAGATAGTGGATTATATCAATTGTTTATAGGATGCTGAGAATTTCTTTGTTTTCTACATTTTTAACATGAGTTTCTATGACTCTTTTAGACTTTGTGTATTTTATGATAGGTGAAAATTAAGGTTGTCCTGTACCCAATACTATTCTTATCTTGAGCGTTTATATAGGAGCTGAACACTCAAACTTAACAAGGTTTGTAATATCAGATACTTTAACACTTTTAAACAAAGAGAAAAACCACTCCTTAGACACAGTTGTTACTAAAGATATCTACAGAGGTGGTAAGATGGTTTTGTCTATCATTGTCATAATACAGTCTCTTTCCATGAAAATTTGAAAAGAATATTATCCAGTGCAAATTATCCTTGACTAAAGCAATGAAATATACCAAGCCTTGAAGATTTGGGTACAATAACTGAGAACAAGTTAATGTAAGCCTTGGTTTTTCCAAGGAATGGTATCCCTTCAATATCCCCTTATTCTCTCAATTTCTAGAGTTAGGAGTCTCGATATATTCTTCCAGTAGTTTAGGATAGTTGTTACTGATGTCTACATGGCCATGAATGGCCTTATTTGTCTACCCTGATGAAATTATAAAATTATAAAATAAGTTGGGAAATATATAAAGAGACTGCTAACAAACAGGGGAAATAAATAAAAGTAAATTAGATGAAGGACCAACAGGTAGGTGGCTCAAAATGAAAGATGGCTTTAATTATTTTATTTTTTTAAATTTTTAGTTATCAATGTTTATTTTTATAAGATTTGATTTTCATTTTTTTCTTCCTGTCTCCCTCTCCTCCAATAGTATGCTTTGATCTACATCCAGAGCCTATAATTTTTTCTCTAGATACGGATAGTATTTTCCATCATGAGTCTTTTGGCATTGTCTTAGGTTCTTGTATTGCTAAGGAAAGCTAAGTCTATCAAAGCTGATCATCACACATTGTTGCTATTATGATTTCAATTCTAAAACTCCTGTGTAAGAAGCAATGTTCTTATTCACATCCCTTAGTAGAAGGACTAAGTAAGGAAAATAAGGTGAAAATAGACTGTGACCAAAGAAATGGTCATCATGGTATTTATAATATTCCTCTCAAAAAATGTAAACATAAATAGTCATATTAAAAAAATTACTCAGCATTCTGTTTCTTCTTCAGAGTACTATGGTTCCTCCAAAACTATATTCTTGCCCTTTGTAGCTATATCCACAAAAAAGGTATTGGTTAAGTTTCTGAAATACTTCAAATCATATTGGTTTCTGCTTATTCTGAGGTTATTTTCCTCAAAATTTTCTGCCCTTGATATTTAAATGTACCTACAAATATGGATTTAGAAATAGAGACCAGATGTGTGATTTCCTGAGCATAAAGAACTCCTAGGTAAGGAAATTCCCTCTCCTAAGACAGACCAGCACTTTCCCTGAAACTTCACTTTTTAGGGATTTGCTTAGAGTGCTGAGAATTTCAATGACACACAGAAGTGACAAGTCTTCTTGGCTTTGAGACATCTTCTGTACACTGCACTAATGGACTCATAAATTTAAAAATAGTTTTAAAATAAAGAGAGAAAGGGAGATAGGGAAAGAGTGAGGGAGTATTTTTGTGGAGGGGAGAGTGGTGGAGAAATACAGAAATAAGACCCACACATTGGAAATCTGTTTACACTGAATTTATCAAAGGTTATTTCATAAGAGTTACTCTCAAAGCCAAGAAGCTTCTTAAAATATCTTTAAACATATTTAAGTCTTCATGCCTCAAAAACAGGAAGCTGCCTTTAGTTAAGAGTTAAGCAATAAAACCCAAAAAGTATCATATTTAGTTTTAAATTGTAACATCACAGAGTCTGAATGAACTTTAAACTCACCAAAAGATTTTTTTTTTCCCTTGGGAGATGAAAGTAAATTTCTCCATTATGTTTTATATATTCAATTAATATCATAAATATTATTTTCAGCACTTTTGAATTCATGGGACATTCTTATATTATTTTGGAATCCATACTTTTTCTCCCCTGAGGCAATTAGGGTTAAGTGACTTGTTCAGGGTCACACAGCTTGGGAGTGTTAAGTGTCTGAAGCCATATTTGAACTCAAGTCCTCCTGACTTCAGGGCTGGTGCTCTATGCACTGCATCACCTAGCTGCCCCAATCCATACAATTTTCAAAAGGAAAAAGAAATGGACGTCTTTGTTTGTGCTTGTTATAATTCCAAAATAAACACTTATTCTTATTCTATTCCACTAGTGGTTTCATTTGTGTGGCCTACTGATTATCTCAGATTCTTAGGAAATACAGTCTTAACGTGTCTAGCTTTATGTCTCAGTCTATTCATAGGGTTAAAGAATGCATGGAGAAAGTACTTATGATTTATAAGCTAGCAATAAATATATGCTGTAAATTTTTTCAACTCTTTGAACATTCCTTTATCAAGGAAAAAACTGAAAATGCAGGGTTAGATTGTTGATAGCCCTTTAAGATAAAACTTTAGTACAATTGAACTAGATCTTCCTAATAAAATCTTAATCTAAGTTATTAGACTCTTTATTGGGGGGTGGGATTTAAATATCAAGAGCAGAGAATTTTGAGGAAAATAACTTCAGAATGAGCAGAAATCAACATGGTTTTAGGTATTTCAGAAACTTAACCCAATACCTTTTTTTGTGTGGGTGTATATAGCTAGAAAGGGCAAGAATATAGTTTTGGAGGAACCATAGTACTCTAAAGAAGAAATGGAATGTTGAGTGATTTTTTTTAATATGACTATTTATGCTTACATTTTTTGAGAGGAATCTTATCAATATCATGATGACCATTTCTTTGGTCACAGTCTATTTTCATCTTATTTTCCCTACTTAGTCCTTCTGCTAAGGGATGTGAATAGGGCCTAAGAATATTGCTTCTTACACAAAAGTTTAAGAATTGAAACCATTATAGCAACAATGAGTGATGACCAGCTTTGGTAGACTTAGCTTTCCTTAGCAATACAAGAACCTAAGACAATCCCAAAATACTCATGATGGAAAAATACTATCCATATCTAGAGAATTATAGGCTCTGGATACAGATCAAAGCATACTAGTCAGAGCTTTTGGAAGCTCTGAATAAAAGAAATGAGTCTCATGATAATATGAACATCCATATTCTATATATGCTCTCAGCCTCTAGAAGCAGTCTAGAAGGAGGGTTCTATTAAGAACATTTACAAATTCTTGGCTCTAAAAATTTTAATAAATACTGTTATAATATGAAATTATAGGAATTTCTGTGTGATATATCACAGTGTAAATATTATCACAAAATGCTGGCAGAGTGGCCAAAATAGAATCTGGTACTATGTTTCCTCAAAAAACTTTAAAATGTATTTGGTAGCTGTTAATCTTTTTACGTATTCATTTTCTTTTTGCATGTCTCAGAACATTTGAGCATGATAAGATGAAAGCTAAAATAGATCCTGTCGGGCATAAACAGCAAATTTAGTAAAACCTAATTAATTTTGATAGACAATGGGCTGAAGCATCTCCTTCGAAAGACTTGCTGTCCAAAGAAATAGTGTAAAGCTTAGAACTAAAGGTGGAGGCTAACTTAAGATAACAATATTCTCAAGGACTTTAGAATCATCCATTTACATTAATTGATGTTACATATTATATATAAATTAATTACATGTTGATCTCATCTATTCATTGAAGAGTTTGTCAAAGATTCTATTTTGACAGCTCAACCTGGCAATTATGATATGTGCTGGAGAAATAATAAAATTGTTTTTATTGTTAAATATGCTAGCATTCTGATTTTCTACTAATCAAGCTAACTTTCTCCCCAATCATCTGAATTTACAAAGTTGTACAATATTATGGATATAAGATTATGAAATTATTTAGCATTATCACCAATATAGAAAGATTCAAGAAGACCCGAATTGAATATGAATGTTAATTTAAAAAGCAATCAAAATATTTTTATAGAGTCAGTTTTCTTACATAATTAGATTTCAGGTAGTGAGTGAAACTGATATACAAAATTATTATTTTGTTGAATTAACAAACAGAAATGAGGTAAATCACGCAAAATAATATGGACCCCCCCAAAATGTAAGAATTTCTCAGGAAACAGTATTAAAATATCTGCACTTACTCACAAATTATGTTCTGTTTAGTTCTAATTGACTGGCAGCACCCAGGTGAAAGAAAAGAAGGAACAGAGATTTAAGAGATAATGTATAGAGTCAGAGATTCTAAGGCATAGAAGAAATGTCTATGCTCTGGTGGATATGAGGACATAAGAAGAAAGGGGATTTTAAGCTAAAATAAATACTGTAAAAAGAAAAGAAAACTGTTGGGTGAGAACATCTCTTCCCAGAATTATAAAACAATGAGAATGCTTCCAAACCCAGAATGCCAAAAGACTACCCAAACTTTCCAATTCTTTCTTACAAAAAAGTCATTTTTAGAGAATTTTTTCCTCTAGTAACTTAATTTCACATTTTTTTAAAGTGAGAAAGTTTGATTTACTTTAAAGAAATTTACATTATAGCCAACATCTCTAAAAAATAACACATAATTATAACATTAAGAAAGTTAAGACATTATTAAATACCAGCCCATATGTCTCTTTTCTCATTTCATGAATAATGGTTTATGCATCTATGGAGAGCATCTAGGATGAAAACATGAGAACAGAAAACACACGATCTTCAAATACAGAAACATCATTTAGCTTCATGCAATTAGATAAACAATCCCACTGTGTCTCCTATTTGTGAAAGTTTTTGTATAGTCTTTTGTCTACTGGAACAAAATATGGTATCAAAGGCATTGATCAGAAGAAGCATATCTCATGTATATTTATCAAAGTTACATAAGACTTTCTGGCAAATGAAACTGAAGAGATAACTTTATTAAAGATGGTGATTACTATTGACACTAAACAAATGCCTTAAATGTGCCCATTTAAGATATTTGCTAATGTCTTAGGCAATGTCTTTTGTAGAATCCAAGCAATAATAGGCTTCTCTATTGAAAATTACAAAATTATTGAAAATTTTCCAAGTTTCCTCTTTGTGCTAATCATATCAAGCCCTGAACACTATTCAATGAAATCCATAACAATGTGAAAGAGATTATTCTAACTAAACTAGAAAAACTCAGTAGATGAAAAGTGCTGACAAAAACATAAAACTGGATGGGCAACAAACACATTGAATTTGCTGGAGTGTGTGTGTGTATGTGTTTATGTGCATATGTATGCATGTGTGTGCATGTGTGAGAAAGAGAGAATGAGTATTTTCTTTTAAGATTACTTTTCATCTACTCTGTAAATATTTTGTATGTGTCAATTTACATAAATGTTGTCTTTTCCATTAAAGACTTACATTAACTGATGCAAAGTGAACAGAACCAGGAGACTGTTGTACACAGTAACAGCTTTATTGTACAATAAATAATTGTGAATGACTTAGATATTCTAAGCTCATTGTTGTTGTTTTATTCTCAGCAATATACAATGATCCAAGATAATCCCAAAGGACTAATTATGAAACATACTTCCAGAGAAAAAACTGATAATGTTTGAATACAAACTAAAGTATGCTATTTTTCATTTTTTTTTCCATTCTTTTTCTTTTATTTAATTCTTCTTGTTTAAAATGGTTACTGTGGAAATATTTTATATACACAGAGGCAACATATATGATTGCTTATCATCTCAGAGAGTTGTGAGGGAAGGGAGGAAGGAAGGGTTAGAATTTAGAACTCAAAACTTTTTTTTAAAAAAAGTTTTAAAATTGGTTTTTAACATATACTTGAGGGAAATAAACACACACACACACACACACACACACACACACAGAGAGAGAGAGAGATATATGTATGTATTTTGTCCTTGAGAACAGTGATAATTTTTGCCCTTCTTATATCCCTGAGACTTGAGATCCTTTGATCCTATGAACTTGGGCATCCAGCCCAGATATAAAAATTTTCCATAAACAACTGGTTGAATCACAAATGGTTTTACTTTTTAAAGGCATCTTCTTGTTCTGATACATATTGATCGGATTTGGTTCATTTATGCTTTAAAAGTTTAAATTTTGTGAAAAATAGTCACTACATATCTACTAAGCATCTTAGTAAATGCTTAATAAAGACTTGATGGATCAATTGGTATCAGACAGGCATGGGAGGTGGACAATGAAATCAATTTAAGATTAACAAAACAAGAAAATCACCACGTAAATTACACAGGGATTTCAGCAATCCCAAACTGCTTACTTCTATACATATAGGCTAAGTGATGTTGTAGTATCAAAATGTTTTTTTTAACAGAATGTAGGCTGTCAAATCAACAAGCATTTAATAAACACTACTATATCTAAGACCTAAGAATATGAAAAAAGACCCCACCAAAAAAAATCCCTAAAAAGTGCCAGTCCCTGCTTTCAAGCTCACAATCTAATGGGAAACATATAATTATGCACCAACCAAGATAAATACAGGATAAATTGAAAATAATCTCAGAAGGAATCATCAAGATGCTATATGAATAATTATGGAAAGATATTGAAAGGCAACAAGGAAGGGATGCCACAAAGAGCCATATAAGGATGGAAGTGGTAGGAGGAGAATAAATGCCAAAGGAAAACTGTAGAGGGAAGCATGCATGCTATATACACATATCATTTCCTGATTCAGAGGTAGGATAGAGGTTTAGACCTGCAGCAAGATACGCAAGGTTCTAAAGCCACTAAAGATTCAATATATGTTGAGTTATAGACAAAGAGCTGATGATGATCTTTATAGGAGACTGCCCCATCTCTACTGAGGTCAGTGTAAATCACTAAATTAAGGGATTCTTAAATTTCCCAATAAAGAAGGAGAAATGGAGGGTAAGAAACAAAGAAATTTAACTCTGTGCCACAGCAAGATCTGGAGAATGCAACAAAGTAAAAGTCCAACTTAATTGAACATTAACACACATCCTGCAATCTAGACTTATTCCAGTCAAATTAATTTTCACCCACTTGCAGAGACAGACAAGAATGGTAAATGAGGAGAAAACTAAGAGAATTTGGCATAGTCAGGAGTAGAGGGAATACCCACATGGATGAAATCACATCTCCATCAAATTAGATACTATAAAACTATAGTATACCAAAAGGACAAATGAGAGAATATAATTTAAAATAGGAAATGGCTTTTTTTACCCATGAAATTTAGTACTTTGCTTCTCAAAAAGCTTGCATCTAAACTTGCACCAAAAGGTCAAGAAATCAAATGAATGGTTAATATGTATCTACTTATATGAATATTGGATAACATTCTTTTATGGCCTTGGAGTACATAGTAAAGTCTATACATAGTAACTATTTTCACAGAATTTAAACTTTTAAAGGGAAACAAACCAAATAAGATCAATATGTATAATCTCCTTCAAGAACAAGAAGATGTCTTTAAGACCATTTGTGATTCAACTAGATGCTATGGAAATCTTTTATATCTGGGCTGGATGCCCAAGTTCATAGAATTAAAGAATTTCAAGAATTGAAAGGTACTCAGAATTCATATGAGCAAAACACTTCTCAAATTGGAAATCTGACATTCCCAATAGAGATCCTCATCTAAACTGCATTTGATGAACTGCAGTTTGGGTAAATTAATTACATCCTAAGGCATTACCTTCCATTCCCCTTTTGGACAGATGTTATGGTTAGGAAACTTTTCTTTATATGGAACCAATCTCCCTGCAACTTTTACCCATTGATCCTAAAACTGCCAAGTAAAATAAATGTGCACTTCTATAATGAAAATATCTATTATGGCCCTTTTAACTCTTATTTTTAACCTGGCTACGAGACCCTAACTCTTTCAACTAATCTGAAATTTTTCAGTCCTCTAAATTTTTATTAAAATACTTATTTCCTATGAACAGGAAGTTTTTCAAAGAAATTAAAGCTATGTATAGTTTATATGAAAAAATGTTCTAAATCACTATTGATTAGAAAAATACAAATTAAACCAACTTTGGGGATGCCAACTCACACCTATTATATTTGGCTAATATGACAGAATATAAAAATGACCTGCAGCAAGATATGCATTTGGATATAAGGTATAAAGCTCAAATGTGTTGAGTTAAAGACAAAGAGCTGATAATGGTGATATGTCAAGCGATATCTGGTGTCACCCAATAGGTGATAATAAATGTTGGAGAGCATGTGAGACTCTTTGACTCAATAATATCACTACTAAGTTTGTATCTGAAAGAGAACAAAGGGAAAGGATCTAGATCTACAAAATATATTGATAGCTATTCATTTTGTGATGACAAAAAATTAGAAATGGAGGAAATGCCTATCATTTGGAGAATGGCTGAACAAGTTATGATATATGATTGGAATAGAATACTATTATACTATTAGAAAAGATGATGGAGGTTTCAGAAAAATCTGGGGAAACTTGTATGAACTGATGCATGTGAAGTGAGCAGAACCAAAACATTGTACACATTAACAGCAATACTGTTTGATGAAGAACTGGGAATGACTTGTTCTCAGAAACACAATGATCCAAAACAATTCCAAAGATCTTATGATAAAAAAAAATGTTCTACACTTACAGAGAAAGAATTGATGGAGTCTAAATGCAGATTGAAGCATACTTTTTTTACCTTTATTTTTCTTCAGGGTTTTTTTTTGTCTGTATTTTCTCTTGCAAACTGGTTAATATGGAAATGTGTTTTGAATGATTTCATATATATTACTGATATCACATTTCTTCCCTTCTCAATGGATAAGAGAAGGGTGTGAGGGAGGTTGCTAAATCAGAACTCAAAACTTTTTTAAATGAATGTTAAAAACATTTAAACATTAGAGTTATTTTTAAATAAGAAAATAAAATACTCCTTCATTTATAACAATTAGGAGTCAGAATATGAATATTATAGAGTACAATAAAATAGGAAGAAACATATGGCAAAAGCAAGAGCTTAAAGAAATGCCTTAAGTACCATTAATGCTTCAGAGAAACACTACTCTAATCCCATAAACTGATTTTGGGCTTAGCTTCCTAGAAGGTGATAAGGGCAGATTTATATCCTGGTTAAAGCTTAAAGCTAGAAATCAATTTGAGCTCACTCAGTTCTCTCTTCCCATTTAGGCATATGATGGAACCATGTTAAACGAAAGGAAGATGAGTAGACTTGAATGTCTTCCCCATTTCCCTGTAGATAATATTTCTGCCTTTAGGGACAGGGCTGAATAGAGTAAGAGAGGTAGGATAGACTATGTCATAGCAACTAGTTTAAAACCTGTTGCATATAGCAACCTTTCATTTTATAGTATAGGATAAGCAAAATCTGTGTTTATCTTCAGGCCAGCCTTTATCTTTTTGGAGATGCCATCTTGGGCATTCTCCATTCCATGTGTATTTGAGGGAAATATTCTGTTTGTATTCTTGGAATGTCATGTTGTAGACAATTTATAGAGAATTGAAAGTATGGAGTAAGAAATCTTCCCTATATTAATGCACAAGCTTCAGAGTCTACAGGAGCCAAATATCAATCCTACCATTTATAATCTTACCCTTACGTCTTCATTCTTTAGGAACCTAAAGACTTTTGTTTTTCAATCTTCCCTTAGTAAAATGCAAAAGACCCCTAGGAGAAGTACCAACTTCAGCCCTCATCAGTTTAGCTCCTTGGTAAAATTCCATATTAAGGATATATACTAGGTTTGAACACCTTAAGAGGAAAAGGAAAGTTGGAGAAAAGGTAGAAACTCCCTTTTTAAAAGAACTTGGGGGGGAAAGATGTATAGTAACCCCAGTAAAAAAGACCCAAATTCATTTGGCAAACCAGAAAACCTTTCACAGATGTTTTTTTTCTGCCATCTCACTCTGACTTCAGTTTGGATTGATCTTCTATCCTCAAAGAGTTAGCCCAGGTGGAATAATTACCAACAGATCTTTCTGGGTACCTACTCTGATAAACCTCATTTTCCATTTGAATTATCTCCTGTCTGTAAGGGGTGAGTGAGCTGCTGAGTAAACTAACAACCATCATTCTTTTTGCTAAGCATTCCAGACAACATGCATTTCTTGCTGCTCTTCAAGGTCAGTGAAACTGGACTCAGAAGTGGACTGAGGGACAATATTTGCCCACTTAAGCAGCCAGGTCTAGAGGAATGTGGCCTGAGAAGCAGAAGGTCTTTTTTTTTTTAATCACTTCCTTAAAAGTGGTCATTTATGCTGTACCCACAACAACATATGAAGGGTAGGGAGGTAAAGTGACACATTTATTTGTAAATGAGACTATCTTTATATGATGAGGTTTCACTTTATTTCAAAGTATTCATTTCCACTGTGTGGAAGGAAAGCTTCCTATTTGACTACCAATACCTTCTCTATTCACTGACAAAGATAGTGGAGCAGAATCAGAACTTGGAATTAGACATTTGAGTCCAAAATCATCAATTATAAGATCATAGAATTAGAGCTGGAAGGGGCTTTCACATTCATAGAATGTGCCCCCTTCCATTTTACAGTTAAGGAAATTGAGGCACAGAGCACTTAAATAACTTGGCCAGAGTCATAAAGCAAATAAGCATCTAAGGCAAAAGTAGAAAGATTTGTCCTCAGAGAGCTTTTTGCTCTTCAGTTATGTCTGATCCTCTGTGATTCAATGTGGGGTTTTCTTGAAAAAGATTATGAGTGATTTATTGTTTCCTTCTCCAGTTCATCTTGCAGACAAGGAAATTGAAGCAAACAGGATTAAGTGATCTTCCCAGGGTCACACAGCTAGTAAGTAGCTGAAGCCAGATTTGAACTCAGGAAGATAAGTTTTCATTAGGAAGATGATGTCGCCACATACCCCAATTTTTCTATTCTCCAAACTAAATAGCTCAGAGTTAGAAGGGGGTGTTAGGGAAAGTGGAGTTAGTCAATCCTCACATGGCATGGTTTTAATGCTTTCACCTGCTCATTGTTCTTATCTGGACAGCCAATATAGTAGATGGGAAATAACATTGTATCTGGAGTCAGAAGACAGGTTCAAATAATCCTTCTGCCACTTTTCTATCTGTGTAACTATTGGCCAATTACTTACCCTACCTGGGTCTTACTTTCCTCATCTATAAAATAAAGAAGTTGGTCTACCTGACTGCTAGTCCTTTCCAGTTTTCTATACGTGATCTTATTATTCTAGCTATAAATCTAAGTCAATTTCTTTGTAAAATATCTTAATCAGTACTAGATATAATACTCCTGATACAATCTAACCAGAGCAAGGTATAACTTTCCTTATTTGAGGTATCCCATTTCCCAATAATCCTGGTTATAGAGAAATTCACTCTAGTAACTAATCATATAATCTGTAGTCTTCCATTTTCCTTCCAGACTTTTATTTGTACTCTCTGTCTCCTTTATGGATTGGGGAATAACTAACCCTAAGTCAGCATGGTAAATCTCCACAGTCCATTCAGTGAAGCATGAGACATCCACAGTTTTTGTCCTGACATGGTCACCACTCGCTGTCATTCTCCAACATGCTTTATTCAGAATATCTGGTTTCAGTGATTTAAAGAAAGAGGCTTATAGCAGCTGTTAACAAATCATCTCTTAAATTGGCCCCTACCCTTCCTAGACCCTTTGTTTAGAAGGATAGTAAGTCTCTGAACCTGTCATTTAGAAATGTCCATTATTTGTGACCTTATTTAAAGCTAGATAAATGCATTTTTCAGCTGTAATTTTATGGGGCAGCCATGTCATCCAATAACTGGACAGGTTAATCCTATGGATCTAATCTCTATGGATTTGTGAGAGACAGATAGCCAGTATCTACTTCTTTTATTGATAAACTCCAATTTAAACTCAAATGGGTCTGAACTACTGACTCTGCTTGCTGAATTTCTAGCCTGAGTTTTACCCCAATCCTTCCCCCGAAGCACCATAAAAAAATTGTATTCTTTTCACCAGGAAATAATAAATTCAAATCCCATTTAAATTATAAGTGACTGAGAATAGATATCTGATTGGTGAAAAGTAGAAGTACTCTAAGATCAAGAAAGAAGCTGTCCATACCTCAAAAGCCACCACTATCATTGGGGCTAATTGCCAGTCTTTTCTGACAAAACTAAGAAGAATGAATCAATTTCAAAATTAAATCATCATTTGCCTGAAAATTGACCAGTCAGGGGAATTCTGCAGAGGACCTACATTCTGTACATATCCTGATTCCCATGATGTTGTGAAGTTTAAAAGAGGCAATTCACATAAAGTATTTTGCAGATATCTAAGTAGTATATGAGTGCTAGCTGCTATTGTCCTTGTAACAACAACAAAAAAAAAAAAAAAAAAAAAAGACTTGATAATTCATCCATGTGAAAGCTCCATCCTCCAATGGATGCAGATAATGAAATAGAATTCAATGGTTCTCAAAGTGTGATTCAGAGTCCTGGGGGTCTTTGAAACCCTTTCAGAGGGTCTACAGATTCAAAATTGGTTTTTATTTCCAATATATCTATATATCTATAAATATAACATACATAAACAAAAACTTTGGGGACATATCCTCAATAATTTTAGTAGTATAAAGATACTGAGAATGTAAGTTCAGAACCACTGGAAGAGATCACCCATTGACCTGAATACTACTAGCTTAGAGAATTGCTCAAGATTTTGTTAAAATGAAATGCCCACAGGCGCACAGATTGTATCAGAGACAGAACTTGAAATCAGACCTTCCTGATTCCATGTCTGTTTGTCTATCCTCTATGTGAACGTACCTTTCATATGAACTACTCTGTTTGGCATGTAGAGACCTTCAGCATGTTTCTCTTACCCATTAATTTTCTTTCAGAAGCCTTTTGTCTGCTAACCACATTTGTTCATCCATCTCCCCTCTCTATGCCCATTTTCTGGGCTTTCCTCCATTTCTAAAACATTCCCTTCTCACCTCTGTTTTATAGAATTCCCAACCTCTCGCAGAGTTCAGTTCAATTGTCAGCACCTCTAAAATTCTCTGGCATTCAAAGCTCTCAATTACCTGGCCCTGGTCAACCTTTCCAGGTACCTGAATTGACCTTTGTAGAAAGGAGGATTTTAAAGAACAACTATAAACATTAACCTAGATAATCACTAATGAGGAACTTGTACTATGAAAGAAATTAAATCATAACAGTCTTAATATTCTTACTGCAAATGAAACCAGAAGATAAAAGAAAATTTCTGATAAATGAGGAAGAAAAATGGCTCATGTTTTTTTTTTTTTTTATAGCATGTAAAAAGACAATAAGAAACATCATTCTTAGGAAAGCTCGTCATCTATTAGATTGCACTAAGTGGCTGTAGAGGACTTTTAAAATTCTATGATTGAGGAAAAGACAGATTGAGAAGAAATAACCTTAATCTCATTGAATTAGGAGACAAAGTGATATGCTTTGCATAATAGAGTAGATAATAGGGGGCTTGTGGATCATTTGGAATGACAATGTAAGGAATAAAATTGGGAGTTAATAAGGAACAGGTGAAAAGACTGCAGTGAGAACCAGTTACATGATACTTAGAGTGGACTGAAATTTGAAACATATCATGACTTTCTATAACAATTGTTGTTGCTATTTGTCTTTTGTTCTTGAAGTGGTCATAATATCAAGGAAGTGATGTCATGATATGCAAGTGAATTGGATTGGGGCTAGATAAGGGATCAATTGAAGTAAAAAGGAGAAAAGGAAAGATAGACAAAGCAGAAATAAAGATAAACATGATCAACAAGTTCATTAAAAGTGAGAGATTTGGAGAGTTGGAGTGAAGAGGCAGAGAATTCTGAGATTAGAAGTAGAATAATTTTGTACAGTGATGAGACCCAAAGTAAAACCTGGAATGTGAATGACTGGGACACAGCTAAAGGTTATTAGAATTGTTGGAATTGGAGTACTGGGAAGCTAAATTTGCTACAGAGGACATCAATTTGTAAATATCTGTTATAACTCTTAAAATGCAGAATGCTTTGGAAATAAATGGAAGTCATTTGACAGAAGTTAGGGAGAGCCTTATGATCTCAGTACTAGAGGAAGAGATGGAGAAAAGTTCATTACCACTGGGAATCCTTTGCAGTATGGTAGAAAGAGAACCAGATGGAGAGGCAGGAAACCTGAGTTCTAGTCATGACTTCATCTGTTAAAATAAGGAATTAGATAGATAGAACAACTATCAAATTTATAAATAGGGATCTGGAAAGAAAATAAAAGGGGGGTAAGATTTCTCTTACACAGATATCATTCATCACCATTGGCAGGTCATGAGAAAAAAGAAAAGGGCTAAAGTATCATCAAAAGACATCCATTCAATAAGCAAACCTTCTCCTCCTCTCTGTTCCTTCATGAACTCCTCTGGAAATCAGAAATTCCCACAAATTATCACCTCTATCCATCTCTCAATTCCTTGCAAGTATCCAGTTCTCCAAGATTATCTTTCCTTTCTCCCCATCTGATTCTCAATAAAGCATGCAAGTTGCTACTAATGAGCATCTGTATAACACTTAATAGATTACAAAATGATTTAATGCATTATTTTATTTTGATTCTCACAATTGCAAGAGAAGTAATGCAAATGTTACTATCTAAATTTTACAGATGAGGAACATATGAACTATTGAGTGACTTAATAGAGAAGCTAAGTCACTAGCTTAAAGTCAGTTGCCAAGTTTGTTCTCAAATGGCCAAGCCTCATCTTTCTGATTACAAATCTAGTACTCTTTCCTCTACACCATAGTCGTTACATAAAAATTAAGGTAAGAAAACATCAAATCAATCCAACCAATCCATTCAACAACATTATTTAAACACCTGTTATTGGGAGAGGTCGTTGTGATGAGTTGTAAAGAAAATATAAAATTTGCTTAAGAGATTGACTTTATGGAGCTTACAGTTTAACAGGGAACAAAAGGCAATCACACACCAAAATAATACATTATGCTACATCATAAACTCAGTGGAAAGGGGAACAAAACTAAGAGTTTCTGGAGATTTGAGAGGATGATTCCATTTCTTTAAAAAATAAAGTTTGTTGATCTAAATGAATAGATATCCCATTTATTGATAGATTAACTCACCATTCAAAAGATCACTTGTAACTTGCCTTTTGATATTGTCTGCAATAATGTAAAATGAAATGCCCATCAATTGGCTGGATAAAGAGGAAACCAGACAGGTGATTTCTCATGTTTAAGCCCCATCATTGCTTATATCTGCATATGGGTGATCTCCAGTAGCTATGGAGGCTCATCTAAAAGACAATTACTTTTGTGGGACTCTATCCACTACTTGGTCTGATTTGTGGCTAAGGCTGAGCTCAGAGGGAAAATGTCAAATAAAATGTTCACTGTCTCCATAAAATACCTTCACTTTAAAAGAGAATAATCCTGCTTCTTTGAACTAGCTGAAAACTGACCTTCCCTCACTCTGAACTGCCTGTAAGAGTCCCAGGACAGGTTGTTCTGACATTCTTTTAACATCATCTCATCATCACAGCCAAAACTAATCACAAGAATATTACCCGTTGACAGGTGCATTTATTCTGTCAATTAAATCAGATGGTTAAATCGAAATGTGCCCCAAATCTCTCTTGTTTGCATTATCCATATTGGCGTTTCTTGGCCGTGGCTCATTGCTGGCTGGAAGTCATCCAGCCCCTGCAGAGTCACTTTGCAATATTGTGCCAGCAAGTTTCCATGCTCAGCAGCAGCCGTTACGACGGGGCCAGAACAGCGCTACAGGACTGACCTGGAATGTTATATTGCTTCACTAAGATTTATTAAAAAATGGAAGGAGGGAGACTTAGATCAATGTTTTTGGAATGGATGAGGATATATCATCTCATGGCTAAGCACGGGTGACATGTGGGCACTGGAGCAAGGCTGCTAAGGAGAGCGATGGAAAAGGCTGAAGGAAGGAGGGTGAGAGGAAAGATAAAATGAGTTCAACACCTGCCATCTGAAACACTTCAGCAAATGTCTTCTCGATGGAAATGGAAATGACCAAAGGAAATGTAGTTGCCTAAAAGATCCCCTCTTCTGTTTTTAGAATCATTATCCCCAAATGAAAGACCGAAGGTTACTGAGTAAAGACAAATGCATGCAAACCAAACAGTGCAGCTACAATTCTGTCAAGCCATTTTCTTGAATTCAGTCACTGGCCACGTCCCCAAACAGTGAGAGAGTTTACATAACATCCTGGCCACAATAACCAATCACACTGAGGCCCATCAAGGACAGCCCCAGGATTTTGATCCCAGATGTACCAAAGAAGCGCCAGGGTATTTTGGCTCAGATGTCAAATTTCCTAGCTTTTGGTAGTTGGTGTCACAGCCTGAGGCTTGCTTTATTTATTATTTTTTTTTAGCTGACATTTACATAGTACTTTAAAATGCACACTAGCATTATCTCATCTGATCCTCTCAACAACCCTGGGAAGGAGGGTGTTATTATCACTATTTTACAGATGAGCAAAAGGAGGCTCAGAGCAATTAAATGACTTTCCAACTGTCAAACAGCTAGTTTCTGATTTCAACTGAAGTCTTTCTAACTCCAAAGTCTGTATTCTATCCACACTATTTTTTTTTAAACCAAAGCCCTCTCTTCTGAGCCCTCTTCTCTTTACTCTTTGTTATACCTCTTGACAATGTCATTATCTCTCTTGGATTTGATGATCATATCTTTGCACATGATGTCCATATATCCAGTCTTCATCTGTCCTCTGAACTCCAATGTAGTATTATCTCATCTTTATCAGGCTTTTCCACAGGTATCCCAAAATTGGTCCAAAAGAGAAATCATATTTCTTCCAGAACCCTTTCCCCCTTCCAAATTTGTTCCTATCTGTTTAGGGTACAGTGCCTAGGGTACAACATCTAGATTTGGAATACTTGGAGCAGCTTTCCCCCTCAATCCCAAATGCTTGCCTAAAATATCTGTTGGTACACTCATTGGTCATCTACTTCCACCAAAGGAAAAAATAAAAATAATAGTAAATCTTTCAATAGGGTGTGCCGGAAGCCTCTAGGCAGTATAGTTATGATCAATACCTATATCCAATCAGGTGCTAAATATTAATGATCCCACTTCCACTTCTCTTGAATCTTCTTTCCTCCATTCATCCGCATCTGTCTCCATTCAGGGCATCATCACTTACTTACATAATCTGGACTATTATAATAGCTTCTTATTTATTGTCACTAACTTAAACTCTTCCTCTTAGTCTTTAATAGTTCCCTATTACCTCTAGGGGAAAAAATACATAACATTTTTACCCTGGCATTCAAATCCCTCCGCTATATGGCGCTCTTATTTTCATATTGCTCATATTATTGTTTGATCCAGCAAAACTCATCTTCTAGCTATTTCCCATATTCTATCTTATATTTGTATATTTTGGGAACATAGTTCCTCATGTCAGGAAGGCACTCACTCTTCATTCTTACAGTCCTTGAAAGAATAGTTGAGCTGCCTCCTTCTACCTGAGACCTTTAGTGCTGTCTCCCACCTCCCACCCCACCAAAGACAAACATGTTTATTGGCACTCTTCTCTTAAAATGACTATTTCTTTGTGTAGATTTTACATTTACTTAAATATAACATATATGTACAATATTTGTCCAGTGGAATATAAACCTTTTGAGGACAGGAACTAATTTGCTTTTGTATTCATGTGTCCAGCACCTAGCATACTTTTACACATAATGGGTACTTAATAAATGCTTACTGAACTGAACTTATGTCAGTGCTCTATTTCTTTAGATATCTTCCCAGATAATAAAATAGATAACAAAGGCCCAGCCAACAGTTAAGCAAACCACACCTGTGTCAGCCCCACTAACTACTTTACATGCATACAAGGCAAGTATAGAACTATGAATACTGAGCACTGCCTTAATGAAGCTTATTAGCCAACATCTGAAAAATAAAGGGATCTAAATGAGAGACAGAAACAGAAAAATACAAAATTGAAATGGAGAGGTCACAGGGCAAAAAAATTCCTCAAGTGAACACAAATTGAAATGATAACTCAAAACACTGAAGTATACAATATCATCTAAGTGGACATTTGTACATTTCTATAAACTTGTCTTCTGCTTACCTGCGAGCATAGAATGATCTCTTTCTTATATGTACAGGTTGCAAAATGCATAAGTAGTTAGCTGTTTCCTTCCTATGCAACCAACTAACATAGTCAATTCTTAGGCACTTTGAGGAGGAAGGACAAAAATAAAGAACCCAAATAAGTTATCTACCTGGGAAAAGGCTAAAGAAAGGATCAGAATAAATTATCTGCCTATGGATAAGGGGAAGGGTCAACATATACTATATATCAATAGAGAAATGAAGACTGGAGTCCACATACGTTTTCTGCCCTTGGCTAAATCCAGAGGGAGAGATGTTTCAGAAAACTTTAACTTTCAAAACATGGGATTTCTCTACTCAACATGAGTTCTCCACTCAACTCCCATTGAATCTAATGATTCAAGCCCCATGTACCACTTTAAGAGTTTAGGGCTATGATTTATCTAAAAGAACAGTCACAGTCAATTGGTAAATTCCTATTTTGGTCAATTTGCAACACAGGAATTTTATGCACCTGAGGTAAGATGTTTCAGATTATTCTGTACAACTTTATTTAAGCACCTTTTAACACATGTAGTCTATGCCCAGGAGATGATTTGGTCTCCATTTAGGCTAATTAGCATTTAGGGCATGTATTGCATATAATAGAATTGTGTATTTAAAATCCTGAGAAAAAAATATTACCAATCAAGCACATCAACTACTTTGAAGAATTTAATATCTAATAATTCTGAAATTTTACTGCCAATTTGGCAAGGCCAGTACTCTCCTCAGAATGGCAGGAATGGGAGAGAAATTCTGTAGTACTAAGTACAGAGCAGACTAAGCTCACAGTTTTAGTGACTTGTCCAAAAGATCAAAATCAAAAATCAAGATGGATCCCATAGAATCTAAGCTGTAGGCCTTTTGAGTTTGAAATGAGGGCAGGATTTGTGAAGAAATTAATCCTGGGGCCTTAAGAACCTCAATATAAGAATACAAAGTCTTATGACAAACTTCCAGATTACTCTATCTACTGTACTGACAATTCCAACATTGTCTTTCCTTCATGACTATTCATAACTCTTTTCTACCACAAATGTTCACACTTATTAGATTAGATTGTTGATAGAGAAAGATTTTTCTCTCAATTAGTCTCAAGTGTTTTCATACGTGTGTTTTGTTTCCCAACCAAATTGTAGGTCATTTGAGGACAGAGCTCATATCTTATAGTTCTCTTGCATTTTCCAAGTGCCTTGTACAGTAGAACAGTACTAGAATTATTAAAATCATCCAAAAATATATTGATTGAGATCAACATAAATTGATGATTCAAATTTTTAAGATTTAATTTCCTTTAAAAGGAAAATGGGTCTTATCTTATGGTCATATGCCAATAAAGAAGAAAAGTAGTTGAGATCAGTGACCCTTTGCCTAATAAATCTTTTCCTCTTCTTAATCATTAATCTCTAATCTTAAACATTTTATTCTACCTCTTACAATTGAGAGTTAACATCTGGGTATTGACCAATTCATTAGTTTTCTATTTTGGCCTTAGGATACATCTAGTTTGAAGAATCATGGGAAAATCAGATTTGTTCCATAGCTGTTCAGGATTTGGCCTACAGTGGACAATTCAATCAAAGATGATCTTTAAAAAGAGATAAATCTCACAAAGTGGTCCCAGAGCTGACCCACTTTCAATAGGTCTATAGAAAGCTTTGGACCAAGAATGAATTGTGTTAATTTGACCTCAATGGAGCATCTTTTTCAATCTTATTCTAGTTTGGATTTATCCTGGAACCAAACCAATCTGAAGAGAACATGAAGAACTAGAGAGTGGGTATCTGGAAAATAGCCATTCATCTTATTGGATTCCATGACACAGCAAACTGCTTCTTCTGGTAGAATCTTAACACTGTCATTTGGCTCCTTCATTGGGGGAAAGACAGGTGCTAAATTTTCATTCTGACCTCTAGTTGTCAAGACAGTTTTAATAAAAGCAAAAATTAACAGAATAAATTCTGGACTACCTGTGCTCCCTAGGGCTTGGCATGTGGCTAAGCATACATACTCACCCAACAGATCCACCTTTCCAAATGAATGGCCTGACTCCAGAAAACATGAATCTTAGAAGGTTGCCTGGCCTGCCAGCTGCCTCATTTTTAGCACAATGATTTAATGTATTTTAAATAAATGTAACATAAGGAAAAAAAATGCTTTGTACAAATTGGTCATCTGTTGTTTTTCTGGCTGGCACCATGATTTATGTAATATATCACTAGAACGACATCTCTCTATCTGGCTCTTGGATAACAAAGTACATATGGAAGCTTCTCTATAGCACTTTAACTCCCTGATGACTACAAAAGGTCCTGCTAAGAATTCATTCTTCAAGTAGCATTTAAAAAAAATGTTAAAGAGGCAATCATACATTTAAAAGCATTATATGTATATATATATATATATATATATATATATATATGTACTCAATGTATTGCAATAGAAAAAGCAATTATAAATGCTCATTATATGACAATCATTGTGCACTGTGTCCTGGGTCTACAAAAGCAAAAATAAAATAGCCCTTGCCCTCAAGATATGTATATTCTAACATATATATATATATATATATATATATACACACAAACATACACATATATACATAAACAATATGTGTACATATACATTATATATACATACTCACACACTGTGTATACACACAAATATATTTTGATTCTTTAATATCTCCATCTTTGCAGATTGCAAGTCCTTTATAACTTTACAAAAGGTCATCAAGAGTTGTTTTGACATCATTCTGTGAAAATGGGTCTCTCTGAACTCACCCAGTCTGGTCCTCATTGAGTGGTGTACAATCCAGCAGTGGTGCTGTATTTGAAGTACTTCCATCTTAGCTGAAACAGCCAAGGATTTTACTCTACAGGCGCAGCTTTCAAAAATCCAGCCAAATTTCCATATTAAATGTAGGCATTGCCCTAAGACTTTGGTGAAGAGTATTATATATGTGTGAATAGCTAAATAGATAGATAAATAAATGTATGTTTATATATGTGTATATATACATATATTTATGTATATGCATATGCTTGTATAAGCCTATACTTATATATAAATAGATACATACATCTATGTATGTATATGCATATAGTTATATATACATATATGTGTATATGTAAATATGCATATATATGTATATACACACATTTGTATATATTTTTCTTCAGTTCCTATTTCCTATGCTCAACATCCCATAATGCTATATTGCATCAAAGAATTTTGGCTCTTCCCATGTTCAGAATACTCCCATTCAACACTTGTATTGCACTCATTCAAATTTAAGTCTGTATTAGAACCTCTTAATTTTTTCATTTGGTCTGTATTGACTTTAACCAGAGATTGTGAAGTAGTTAAATTTTCTTTCATTCTATTTCCTATTTTTCCTCCATGAGACAAGAAAAAATGTTTCTCAATTTCCTTACTTTTTATTGGTATGATGTATTTTCTGTTTATCTACTGAAACTGGAAGTACTCAAGCCTTTGAATAAGGTTCTCTATTCTTCTACCACTAATGATTCCTCTATGAGATTATCAAGTAGCCCTGGTGCCTTAAATGAACCTAGGATGAAGTACAGTAGAGTAACATACAGCAAGAAGCAGACTTTTTTAGGTTCTCCACAGAGGGACTGCAGCTTTCTAATTAATCCCTTAGGAACAACATGGCGGATTTGTTTTATACCTTGCTTATAATGATTGTGTCTAGTCTGGTTAACTTCATTGATCAAAGAATGGCGCTAATGAGAAAAAGGTCATAAATCGGATTTCTTTAGAGGTCAACTAGCAGCCGTGCAGAGAAAAACTCACCGTATTCTCAGGCAACCATTCTGAAAATGTAGGCTATTGGTCACCACTGAAAGTATAAATGGTTAAAAGAAACCCATCCCTACTTCATGACTTACTTGTAATAGATGAGAAAATGGAAGGAGTAACAACATGTTATAGCAGAAAAAGTCCTCAACTGGGGAGTCAGAAGGTATGTCACTAACTAGAATCAAGGGTTCACAATATCTTTATATTTGACACTCACATGATGACTAAGGACCTCTTCTCAAAGCAATATTATTAAATGGATATAATTGATAGGATAATAAACTCAACCAGCTACATGGAAATAGAGTTAAGAAAGTATTTTTAAAAGCTGATGTACCCCCAGGTTAAGAATTTTGAACTAGATATCCCAGAAGTCACTAGCTCTGTGTCCTAGTTTCTTAACCCAGTCAATTAGAGGTTTAAACTAGATCATTTCTGAAACCATTTGTTTCATAACTAGTATTCTGTCCAATGAAATAAGAATTCTATCAGAAAATGCTAAGGTACATGTTGTTTTCCCTTTGAAATATTACAATGGAATTATCTATGTAACAAAAATAATTCTTAACTGTGATTTTTTTCATTATAAGAATAAGTTTACTTTCTTCTTCTTGCCTCCAAAATTTCTCCAGTGCCCTCTCCTTTATATTGAACATATTCCATATCTCCTGGACAATGGATCAGTATTTATGAGTTTTGTCAATATATTTCAATCCCAAACATGTTCCATAGCCAAATTAGTTTTGGTAAATACTGAACCAGATGATTTTTAAGGTCTCTTCCAATTTTAAATTCTGTGATTCTGAAAAGCAGCATGATGTAGTGGGTAGAGGGCCAAGTTTGGAGTCAAAAAAGCTTGGGTTTTAGGCCTTTACAAGGTGAGTCACTTAACTTCTCAGCGTTCCTAAGCAACTCTCTTAACACAATGTTAGAGTGGCTCATCTGCATTAGAGGAAGGAGTTTTCATACTAGGAGTTCACTGCAGGATGAAATCACAAGTGCGGAAGCTTCTTATCCCCACCAAAAAAAAAAAATAATAATAAAATAAAACCTATGAATTTCTAATCTGTTTATAGAGAGGATTTCATAATGCTTTTTAGAAGCAGGGGAATAAAAGGAAAATCAGCATGGCTACTCTCTGTCATTGAAAAATGTCCTGATGATTTAACAATGATACAGAGTTCCCAGATTAAATCCCTTTCATTGCCATCCTTGACCATGAGGTAACAAACTGAAACTCGTGCTACAGATCAGGAGCCTCCCTTTATGATCCTTCCAATTTACAGGAACTTGTGCCAATTGGCATACATCAGGTTCAGACCTGTAACTCTCACCTCACATGAAAGCAAAAAGCTTTAAGAATCAGAAATCTACATCACTGATGGTAAATTAAACTAAAAAGATTTTTTTTTTCAAAAAATATTTTACACACCTCATTGAGTTGCCAGGGAAGGATTCTAAAATAAACTTGTTGTCATTTTTGTTATTGTTTCTATAAATTTCCACAAATCAGTCCGAAAAAGGCAAATACCAGTTAAAGCAGAACATTTCATCTTGCTTATAAATAAATGGTAGACTCACTACCTACCTGGAGTACCCATCTGTACTCTAAATTATTTGAAGTGCAATACTGTCTACAAAGTGTGGAGACATTGGATTATATGCTTAGGGGTTTGGGTTTATATTTGTTTGGTTTTTGTTGTTGGTTTTTTTTTTAAGCAGTTTGTTTTTTATAAAATAGCATCAAAAATACTCTTATTTTCATTTATTTCTGATCCTCCTAATTTAGCAATAGAGCTAATTCCCATTTAGGGTAATATGGTATGGGACAACAATGCAGCAATATTAAGTAAGAAAGCCATATGTTTCTTGCTCCTACCATACTGTTTGTGACTGCCCCTCAGCCCTGATGGATTAGCTCTTTCATCAATTAGGCCAGCAGGGATGGAATGCCTTTTACAGGTATTTGGTTAAGATCATGCAAAAAACGCCAATTTTTTTGAGGGGAGTCAGGCTGTCTAATACATGCAGAAATAGCTACTTGCTTTCACTTAAGATGCAATCCGCAGAGGGCTGCTGCAGACTCTTAATTTATAGTATTATCTTTATATATCATAATAAGTGACTGCCTGCCCCCAGATAGCTGACACAGTGCCCAGAATATTCAGAGCTGTCTCGTTTTGATCATCTTACAGTTTGTCTAGGAAAGTATTAGAAGCAAACTGATTACAGGGCTATATTGTGACCAAAAATGAAAATATACTTCATCAAACAGGCTTCTCCACGTTAAATTCTAAGAAAGGGCACACGCCCCAGTGCAGAGGTTAGAAAGTAATGAATCTTTAAATACATTCCCACACAAAGCTCCTTTTGCAAGCTGCCATTCTATTCTCCTCTGATTTGCTGATTTTTTTTTTTTTTTTTATCTAGTCCAAGGCTCCGCAGAAATCGGTAAGAATGTATGTAAAGCAAAGAAGCCCATCAACTAAGTGGAAGGTTAAGCATGAGCACTGCCGACTCCCATCATTTGAAATGATATTATCACGGTTTTCCCCGAGCTTGAGAGAATCTTCTTCCACTTACTCATTTGCTGCCCAAATTAAAGTGGAGGTGCGCAGGGTCTCAAGGAGGAAATCGAACAAGAGGGAAAGTATAAAAACAATGCAAGTGGAGAAGCATGAGGTTTATATTTTTATGCTAATGGGCTGGTAAGAAAAGGGTTCCATTTGGGGAGTAATAAAAATGGAGGGGGGGAGGAGTGTGCAAGCAGAACTCTGCTTTTTTGAACAGAGATTTTCTATGCAGATGGAGGATTTAAAAGAAGTAAAATGATAACCACATAGTCAAGAGACTAGAAAAGAGACCTTGATGTTTGATAGTTGTAATAACCTACAGAGTGCTCTAATGGCTTAGGGATCAGGTGCGGAACTATGGCAATAACAAGAGCTGAATAATTATCTCCACCATATCTGTATAACCAAAGTCCCAGAGTATGAACTATATAAGGAGGCTTCTGCTGCCTCTCCAAGATTTCCTGAAATGTTAAATCACTGATTTGGGAGCACTTCCAGCATTAGTACTGCCCAGTTAGAAAGAAATAAAGCCCAGAATTCTCCAGTGGCAGTTCTAATGTCTTTGTTAATTATGAATTATGGGTAAACATGCAGACTCACAGAGGTCATGGCTGTCAGCAACAATAGTTTTCAAGAAGGATTTTTATGAGGGTCTTTTTCACTCCCCTATAATGTCCTTTTTATATACATAAACAGTGCCAGGCATACAAAAAAATGGTGTTTGTTTTGTAGGGGCGGTGTATTTATTTTCCCCCCTTTCTCCTCCATCCCCTCCCCTCTTGTAGAGGCATGCATCCACAGCCAAAGAGATCAGGTTCATAACTAGAGTTCTCCTCTGTGGCTAACAACAGCTGCACCATTCCAAGGACTAGGCAGAGTCACTGGGGCTGAGGCTAGGTTAATGATCAGACACTCAGAAAACCACTACTTTCTTGTTAGCAGAATAAGCGGCCAGCCGGGCATCCCATAGGCGGGTAGTCACCTTTCACATACAATGGAAAAACAAAAGCTGCATACGGTATGCTTGATTAA
Source organism: Sarcophilus harrisii (assembly GCF_902635505.1). Lineage (NCBI taxonomy): Eukaryota > Metazoa > Chordata > Mammalia > Dasyuromorphia > Dasyuridae > Sarcophilus > Sarcophilus harrisii. Next base: position 100,875,760 of record NC_045427.1, read on the forward strand.
CCTCACTTAAATGGCAACGCTGATCTCAAATCTGTCCCAAGAGTGTATATAAACAGGATTAAAATTATATTACGTGTGGATCCTGCCCAACAAAAGCAACTGGCACAAAATCATTTTAATTAGGTGGTAGCGGCTGTAACTCATTCAACTTTGGCATTAATTCGTCTTGTCCCATCAAAGAACTTCGGGGACTTTCCATAAGATAGAGTGGGATAAAGAAGCTGTTCAGTGGGTAGTAAATCAGGTCTGGGCCTCTGCTCTATGCATAATGTGTTGGCGTGTTGACAGGGGGTTATATAGTACAACCATTTCAAAATTTGATCAGAACATCCAGGATTGCTGGGCATAACCTCTTCCAGGTGGACATTGTAGCTGGGGAAAAAGTTTGGGGAATTTGTGCTTTCAAGCTGTGTTGATGGAGTCAAAAAAGCAGGCTAAAATCCTGATTCAGAGTGACCTTCTGTGACCTTGGACAAATAATTGCACCACTCTGGGTTTTGGTTCCCTCATCTGTGAAATGAAAGGATTTAGACTACATGATTTCTGAGGTCCCTTGCAGCTCTAAATTCTGTGAGCTATCATGGCTTAATTTGTACAAATGTGCTCAAGTCATAAGCTTTTTTTAAAAAGGCATCCAAAGAAACTAAAATGTCGACTCTATAGATTTGTGAAGGCGGGACTCCTTTTTTCTGTTGTCTTTCCTGCCTAGTTTCTCTCCTTTGTTTCCATTTTAAAGTGGTTTTTTTTTTTCCTCTAGAGATCTCTGGGGTTTCTTTCCACAAGTTTCGAAAGATTTCTAGTTCTGGGAAGATTTTCTCTTCCAACTTCCAACTTTCCCTTGGAAAAATGGATAAAGGGTGGTTTTCCCTAATTGAGCTGTAGGAGCCTACTTACACATTGGCTAATTCTGAGCATTACTGAGCCCTCCTAAATTAATACACAGCAATGAAACAGTCACTTGAACTGTATAGGAAATAAAGATGAATGAGGGGGTCAAAGAAGTATAAAACATATGTGGAAATAAGATATATCGACAATATTCATGGCATATTCTTTTTATTCAAGTTTCTTCAGGGTTTTTCTCATTTAAAAACAACTTCCTAATTTTCATACATGTTGACTAACAATTAATTTAGAAGGACTCTCTTTGTTGACTGCCAATACAAGAGTCATCTTGCCATCGAAGGGCAAAAAGAAAAGGCAGCTTATAGCTTTGCTTTAAGCTGTTCTTTTCATGCAACTTGTATGAGTCATTGAGGCCCCTTTTCTAATAGTTCTTGTGTGGTCTTGAACAGGTCACTTTCATCAGAAGACTATTTCCTCTTCAGGATATCTCCTTCACCCTGTAAAGCATGCACTTTTCTTTTGTTACTAACTAATCAGAGTCTGTGAGAATCTCTATATCTGCCTTTTCTACTCCCAAAATTAATACCATAATGTTAATAACACTACTTTCAAAGCCAGGAATGTCTGGAAATACCCAACTTTGTCCTCAAAAGTACATATGTTTCTTGTGTGGGGATTAATAATTAAGTCAAAAGTATTTAAAATCACTGAAATCCCTCATTTTTTTCCTATTTGGGGCAATCCCACTATATAGTTGAATTACTACAGCTATAAGATTAGTACTTGTATAAAAAATAAATATGAAAAGAATTCCAAACTAAAATCCATGGCCCTTGAACAAGATGATGGGGTGGGGACATTGAAATTTGTATTACATTAATTCTGACTTTCACATATTTCCATGTTACCCAAATTTAGCACTGACAACAGAGTCAATCAATGCAGTAACATATTGGCGACATGGGTAATCACTGGAAGAACCCTTTAAGCATCAGTCACCCTGACTTAGAAGAAACAATCAAAGAAACTAAATGGAAAAATTTAAATAGAAAAGAAAATGAGTGAATAAAGAAAGAAATATAAAGTTCACATTACATATGAAAATCTAGAGAGAAACTCACAAAATGAGGCAGAAGAAATGGAGTTCAGATGTTTTCAGAAGTTTCCAATATGAGGAAAGTACAGGTTGGTGGAGAATGGACTTTGACTATTCATCTGGCGGAGTGGAAAAGTTACTGGATCATGAGTAAATAAATGTGCATTTGTATATTATATACCACTTCACTTTGTAAAGTTTATATCTTCAGTAAAAAAAATCTGTATATGAATCCAATAAAAAAAGAAATTTAATTCTAGTGCTGATTCTGCTAGTAACTATCTGTGTAATTGACTAGTTAGCTGATAACTTCCCCTTTCTGGAGTCCCTGGGGTCTTTCTAATGCCTGGTACCATCTTGGTACGTAGGAGTTTCATAGAATTATAGGAGCATTGATTTATGCTGAAAAGAAATGTTGAGACTTTGGAGTCCATTTTTATTCAATGTTTGTTGAAACAAATTCTTATGGTTTCAGTTAATAACTCAGGCAGGTCTTTTAAGAACAAAATCATTTGAATAGGCTTCTCATACTAAACCTTGTCATATTCATATCACTTTGTTGGCCGATACTGGGGCCAGACCTTAGTTTTTGTGAGGGAAACTGATTGAGTCATTCAAACTACTCCTTGAATCAAACCCCTATCCCATTCCCTCTTCATTCTCCTTTTCACTTTTGCCTTTCAGACTTGCCTGAATGTATTCCAAGGGTCCCTTGCCATGACAACACCTGCAGGTGAAGTCAGAGCTCATCACTACAGGCTTTGCCAGTGTTGAAGAGGCAACTAATCACTGTACAAGTAGAGTAGTGCTGTCTCCAAGATACCCATGAACAGTTTGCAAACGTGGGTGTCCCTGAAGCACCCACTTCTCACAGGTGTTTAATCTGCTTATCTAAAAACTGGAAATGGAGAGGAAGAAAAAGAGGCTTTTCCCCCTACTGTTTGCATCTCATCACCATCTTCCCTACACTGATTCACACATAGCTAGAAACCTTTATTAACAGTCACAAGGTGTCAACTTTACTTATGCAATATTTTATATATGATGTGCAAACCCAAACAGTAGGAAAGTTGCTCTCTAAACCTCTCCAGCTTCAACTCCTACCCCCCAATACTAAATGTGTCAGATACCCCTTATTTTAAGATGAGATCTACCACTGCACCCTGGTGTATAAAGTGATAGATGGAATGTTGTGAAATGCCAAGGGGTGTATGACACCCCCACCATCTTGGGTCACTGCCAATCATCCTTCAGTTTTGAAAAGACATCTCCTTCCGAGATGTTTTCAATCAAACCAAATCTGCCTCTTGTTCTTGCTTTCAACAAAAATAGAATACCACTTCTGCCTGATGTTGCTGTCTTTCCATTCAGATTCTTAAAGTACCACATGAGCCATACCTTGGAGCCAAAGGCCACCTTCCTCTCAATTATATAGACAAATAGGCACAAAGGAGGCAAGAGACTGACCTCTTGTTTGTTGACTCACAAATCAATAGCAAGGCTGGGACTAGCCCTGGAGAGCCTTGATTTCCAAACTGGTATTCCAAGGGTCCTTTCTTCCAGCCTCTCTTTAGTGGTGATTCCACAAAGTTTTAAATACCTTGGGAGGTCAAGGAGAACATGTGGTGAAAAATTATTGTTACTGACTGAGACTAGCGGCAAAATGTTAAGTGTGATTTAGACCTCAGGCTACCTTGCATTTTCTTTTCTTTAACAAATATTCATGTATTTTTCTTGAAAGTTTACAATAAGATGGGCTCAGTTACCATTGTGGCTTAGGGTTGGACAGTCATAGGGTCAAAGCTTCAGTTCCTGAAATCTAAAAGAAAAGTAAAAACCACGAATGTCCAATTGTTCTGCATTCAGAAAGTTCTTTCTCCTAGGAATGCAGCTGTCAACTACATTAAAGCCATCTCTTCACCAAATGTCAGTTCAGCTCAGTGGAATAAATTTCTGGATAGGGGATTTTTTTTTTAAGTAGGAGGAGGGGGGCATCACAGATCTAGCACTTTCCATTCTCCAAAGGTATCATTGATTACCTAAAGGCTCTGGACTGGGAGCCACTTTCCCCAATCATCATGTGACTCCTAGACCTTGCAGAATCAGTCTGTCTACATTCTGACTTTCCTAAGAAACAATCTCTGTCCCAAGTAGCAATGACTATCACTTTCTGTGATCAGGAACAGAAATCTTATTAGCTTTTACCTGTTCTCAGTTCTACACTATATGATTCACAGTTTTACCTATCAGTCTTTGAGATCTCTCCTTTCTATCTTTATTTACAGCTCTTTCTTTATACTTTGTTTTTCATTCCCAAATGAGTTAAGGAAACACACACATACACGTGTATATTCACACCATCCCCAACACCATCCCCCTTCAACACCATCCCCAAGGAAATGGAAAACAATGACCTGACTCCATCAGACAGTGCTAAAATCAATGCAAAAGGAAAAAGATGAAACAAAGAACTATCTGGCAACTGGGACTGTGAAATGATTGGTCACCAACACATAAGAAAAAATGGCCTGGAATGCTCTTTCTCCTATTGCTTTTTTTTTTTAAATCCAAATTAATATGCTTTCTTTTATAGGAAGCTTTCCCCAAATTCTCTTAATTCTAGTGCCTTCTCATTGTTAATTGTTTTCTATTTATCCTACATATAGGTTGCTTAGTATAAATTTGTTTGCATATTGTATGTATGTAACATTAGATTGCAAGTTCTTTGAGGGAAGGGACTATCTTTTGTTTTTCATTATGTCCCCAGCACTTTGTAAAATGCTAAGCACTTAATAGGCATTTGATAAATGTTTATTGACTGCTTTGTTGATTTATTTAAAGAAAACCTGAAATTTAAGATGGTACCATGCACAAAATTCAGTTTTCCATGGAACTAGACAAATCAAATCAACAAATATTTATTAGGCATATTTCATGTGCATGGCATTGAGTGAGACAAAGTATTATAATTAATCAATAAGCATTTATTAAGCAAAAATCAAGACAATCTCTTCCCTCTAAGAGTTTGTATTCTGCTAATACCAATCCCTGTTTAAGTTTAATTGTTTATATCTCATTCTTAAAATATATCTATTTTTTATTTAAACAAAACCAAAAAACAAAATTGGAAGTTTGGGGCTTATGAATGTCAGGTGCAACATTTCATAAACTTTAATTTTGAGTTCTCCAAAGGCATCATAGCAAGAAACAAAAGCCTAAAGAAACTCTGTTACAAATGAATATTTGTGGTCATGTCAGAATCACATTCGTGAAAGAAAGATTACATGTAGCTACAATTGGAGTTGAACTGGAAAACTTGAGTTCACATCCCAAATCTACTTACTATCTGTGTGACTTGGGGCAAGTTGCTATGTAGACCTCAGTGCTCCCCTTTGTAAAATAAGGTTTGGTCACATTAAATTTTCTCCAATAAAATGTAAGTGATTCCAATAGAATATATGGATTGTTTTTGGTTTTGCTTTACATTTAAATGTTTATTAAGTGTGTGCTGAACTAAATTAAAAATTCTTTCTAATTCCAAAATCCTATTAATCTCAACAAAAGATAGAGACAACTCCAAATCAGTACTTGAAGGACATAACAAAGAACCCATAATTTTTGATATTCTGTGCCTAGATTCATAAGGATTTAACTTTAATTCACTCCATTCTTCGCTAGTCTTAGTGCCAGATATTCCAGGCTTTTCTTCCCTGACTCAGTAGCTTTCTCATGGTGGAAACTTCTTCCATTCCTACCTGCAATTGGTGAGTTCCTCTCAGAACTCCACTTTGAAGAAGCACCTTGGCCAACTATGGGCTCATTCATTTACCCCTCTCCTGCCTCCACTCCTGACTCTATATTTCTTCTCATTTTTCAGCTCCTTTTCCTGCATAGTCTTTCCTTATTAGAATGTATTCTCCTTGAGGGCAGGAATTATCTTTTTTTGTTGTTGTTTTTTGTTTGTATCTCTATTCTCAGCACTTAGTCTAATATAAACAATAAATGTTTGTTGTTTGTATGTTTTTAAGCTTGACGTTCATCCTAAAATAAAATAAATGATGGGGATTATGGCTACTGGGTAAAGGTCAAAAAACTAAACCATAGATAACTAAGACTCAGAAATTAAACATACCTACCAAAGTAGGACAGGTAAGAGCTGATGCCAATTGTAACAGGAGAAAGTTTGGACAGGTAAGTGGATCCTGAAGGGAACTGGACAGCTGCCAACAGGTAGAAGTTCAGACCAAGAAACAAGGAGTACAGGAGTAAGACCACATTACTAGAAGAACTGGTATGAAAAAGGGTTCTCCCTGAATGATGTTTGGTAGACTGGTAAATTGTTCAATTTGTCTTAACCTATAGGTAATTTTCCAACTACCCATCCAAGAGGAACTGGGTACTGAATAGAGCATCAAGATAGGAATTTAAGCATTTGGAAATAGATTAAAGAATCAGATATGATAATAGTATTGTATAAGACAAGAGTTTAGTTATTAGACATAAGGTCATAGTAAGGCTGTATCAAAATGATGTGATACACCGTCCCTAATATGGTGATATATGTGAGTCATTATACCCGGTCCAGAAGCCAAAGTAGTTACTTTAGACTGTAACTAAGCCAAGGCCTCAGAAGATTAGGATATTATCATATCTCAGTGTTCCCTTCCTATTGACCAACATCCTTATCAAAACTATAGTGCATTGGCATTGGCAACAATTAACAAAATGCTTCAAGCATGTACCAAATCTTTTCTACTTGCCATATACTTCATTAGGAGCTGGATCATATAAAGATAAAATAAGTCTGTGATCTCAAAGAATTTATATTAAGAGGAAAATCATATGTATAATATAAGTAAACACAAAATAAATATAAAGTAATTTGCATGGTGGAAGTAGAAAGGGACATAGAACTAATATAAAAGGCAATCTATTAATAATAGAGACTTCAAGAGGGCAAAATGGGAAAAAGGGGTACAGAAAAGTAGGACGGAGGCACTTAAGGGATAGGAGCCAACATTGATGGTCTGAGGAGCAGGGAACAGTGATCCAGAGAAGAGAGATTTTGCCTGGGAGCCTAGGGATAGCCCAGGGCCACAAGGATATTGAGGGTAGACATAGGAGAGTATACTATTATGGCCTTCAAGATAGCAAATGTACTGTTGATTTAATTATCAATCCCTGAAAAAGAAATTGAAATGGCAAACAGCAACAGTTTGTGCCTTTGCCTAATGGTAAGAGTAGAAGTCACTGGAGTTTGGGGGCCAAAATGGTTTCAAAGCTATGTGTAACCAATGTGGTCTCCTTCTCAAATGACCTTTCTAATTAACACTTACAGGTATACATTAGTGTTCATCCTGAGTCACACTGCTCATGATTATCTCTTTTTGATTTAATTGAGTAAGGGGCTAAGAATTCTGGTTAGGTCTTTGACAGAAACATTTTCATTCCTGCCCCCAAAGCACAAAAGGAAATTTCCTTTACAGGAAATGTTGGATTAAGGACAAAGTATTTTCAAAGTTCTCCAGTCTTTTACCCAACACTTCCTTATACATTCTAATACTAAGGCCCAGTTATTTCCACATCCCATCCTAAGATAACCTCATCTCTTTAGAAGGTATTACATATATAGTAGATTGGGTTTTTTTTTTTAGGGTCACAAAGAATAACTAGAAATGCTATTTTGTACTCAATCTCTTTGGTTCAGAGGTGCTGTCATTGGATAGAAAAGCTGCAGATCATGTGTTATCTGACAGAACATAGTCCAAGCTCTCCCTCCCCATGCCCACAATGAGAAATGCCCTTTGAATACCAGCTTCATTGACTAGGCAAGAGATAATAGTACTGACTAGAGAATAGTACCAACATTAAGAAGATAGAGTATATCCTATGTCTCTTATTTGAAAAGTAATTTTCATGTCATCTTTTCATTATATTATAAACTCTTTAAGAATGGGAACTGGTTTTTTGCCTTTCTTTGTATCTCCATTGCAAATTTTGGTGCCTGGCACATAGTGGGTGCTTAAATGCTTGTTGATTGATCAACAACTGGATATCTCAATTTTCCAACTCAATATTGGGTCTCAATAAAAATCAACGTAAACTGACTATCCCCAATATTACTTCCTTTATCTTACAAGTCTTAGGGCCAAATGATCCCCCTGGTCTACTATAAGGTAATCCCTCAATTCTTTCTACCAAGGAATATCTGAGTACTTATAATGTAGTAGAAAGAACACTGATTGAAGTCACAAAACATGGCAGTAACAGTCTCAGTTTTCCTGCCAGTCATGTGACCTTGGACAAATAACTTTGTTCTCAGCTTCCTCATCTTAAAAACAAGAATAGAGATCCATGGTTCCCCATGGAATCTAGGAATAGGTTTCAGAGAGTCTGGGAACTATGATGAGGGAAAAATACATCACTATGTCAATTTAGTCCATCTCCTTCATAACTTATGTATTATCTTTTATGCATTTAAGCATATTCTTCTGAGAAAAGCATTCAAAAGCTATGCTAGTTGTTAAAGATGTCTATAACATTGAACAGGTTCCCTTGACTTAAAGGAAAGAACATTGGACCAGGAGGCAGGAGACTTCAGTTTAAGAAAGATATGTTTCTGACCAGCTGTGTCATTTGGCAAGCTTGTCTTGGAAAAGTCAAGATAGAGAACATTTCTGAGCTTCAGTTTCCTTATTTGTAAAAAAAAAAAAAAATTGGTGATACTTGCACTAGCCACTTCATTGATTGCACATTATAAACTATAAAATTTTATATAAAAGCAATTTTTCATCATTTAACAAAAACTTCTTTTACTATCTCAAAGAGTTGTAGAAATTATATAAATGAAAAGTGTTTTGAAATAATAAATGTTTTATGGCTATATTTTATAACAATATAATTGGACTTCTTTATAATCTTACATATTTTACTTTATTCATTTAAAAACATTATTCAGAGAAGAGGTCCATAGGCTTTACCTGATTGTTCCCACAGGGATCCATGTCACATATAAAAAATGTTAAGGACCCCTAGGTTACTTATAGTTTAAAAGAAACCTAAGGTTACTTATAGTTTAAAATCCTAGGATCTTATGGGCTTCTACTTAAAGGAAACACATAGTACATACACTTCAGTTATTGGAGTGGAATAGTATTCTGTTATGCTTAGGGGTGCTTTTCCAATTTTTTTGATTGGGTATATCATATGGAGATCATCAGGGATCGCCTGGTACTCTGTAGGTGGTTAGCTCCTTAGATGAAGATTCATAGCTGAAAGAGACCCCTACAGCCTTTGTAGTACCCAGCTGAAGCTAATCTTGAAAGGCAAAGGGAGCAAATTCCCCATAGGGGGCATTGGAAGACTTACAGAATCCTAGAATGGCCTGAAGGGCCAAGCAGCTGTTGTTTGTGACAATGCCATTGGAGTAGATGGATACTAATGTGATCCAGATGAACCTGAAAAGTGCCCAGGATTCAAGGTGACACTGCCAAAGCTTGGTGACTGTAGCAGATTTGGAGAAGGAATGAAGGAGGGAACCGTATGGCCGAGCAAATGAACTATGGTCCTTAGGATTCTGCTCAGTTAAACATATCTGGAGGCTATAAGTGGACATTCTAGGACCTAAACCTCTGATATCCAAATACAAATCTAGGGCTTTTGTGAACCAAAGAAGAGTTCTAGATACCAAGAAGAGGAACTTTGAGAAAGCAAAATTTTCCCCCTATTACTAGGTTGCTCTTTGAGGGTGGGAGGAAGGAAAGAAAAGAAAAGAAGAAAAAATTTTCTTCTCTGGGTGTCTAGTGGGTCTAGTAAGAAATCATAAATGGCCAGCCCCAAAGACACAATCCTTTTGAGGAACAACATGATTTCTATACTGAGGCTGAAGAAGTAGGACTACAAGTTTAAGTCAGATAGATTCACAGGGAGGAACAGGTAAACTGGGGAAATTTCATCTCCCTACAAAGAAGTCTGGATAGCTGAGTGGAGTGTTACCAGATCTGGCATTAGGCAAGATTTAACAATACAAACAAACAGAGGAGTATTATCAGACAAGTGTGGCAACAAGTGGTCATCCCAGAAGGATAGAATGAATGATATCAAGAGAGGCTGGCAGGAAGCAAAAAGTTGGGTGTTAAAAATCATCATGGTACTTTGCCAATCTCTGGAGATACAAAAAAAAAAAAAAAAAAAAAAAGACAAAAACATGGTTCTTATCCCCAAAGAGTGCACATTCAAATGAGAAAGACAACATGCAA